>NC_136409.1:105252500-106452500 GCF_051521515.1 Lactuca serriola | reverse complement strand
TTGCACTAAGATCATCAACATGCAACCTTGTTTATCATACATGCACGGTGTTAAAACACATCCATGATGCTCTAAAAACCATTTTAACAAAAAGAAAACAAGTTTGAAGAAGATGAAGAAGTAGAAAGTGTAAGAAAAATAGCAAAACTTGGAGGAAAAGTGAAGTAAAAATCGATTTTACCTTCAAGAACACCGCAAGATGATGAAGATTTCGACTTTGAGGAGTGTTCTTGGGTTTGTTTTCGCGAAAATTTTGTGGTTCTTAGAGGGAGGAAGAGAGAATGGAGTGGTGTTTGGAGAAAAAAAATAGAGAGAAGGTAGAGAGAGTTTTCTAGAGAGAGAAAGAAGAGAGACGTGTATGTGTTGGAGAATGAGAGTGTGAGAGAGATATGGGGAGTGAGGGATCCGAATTTTTTTAGTATAGTACCCCTTTCTCATTCATTTTATTTTATTAAATTTATGTTCTTTTATAAGATATCTCAATTTTTATATAAAATGTGCACTAAAATCAAGTTTTTATTCATAAAACCTTAATTTTTGACTTATAAATTAAGGGTAATTGTTAATGACTTAAATTTTATTTTCCTTAAATGCATTTTCATAATTTTAGTTATTATAAGATCATATTATAAGTTTCATAATTATTTTTATAAAAATTTTAAGGTTAAAGTTTATAAATTTAGGTTTTTAGGGCATTTAGGGTTTTTGAGATTTGTAAATCTTTGGATGGCAAAATCAATAGAATATTTGAGACTTCAAATTATTTTTGTGTTTTATAACCCTTATTTTTACCGGTTTATTAGCATTCTATGTAGTGATTCCGAGATTCAAGCAAAATTGAGGAATCAAGTATACTAGTCCTAGTCTTCAACTTTGACTTAAGTTTCTATGAGACTTTGACCTAATTTTTACTTCTAGGTCAAGTGCATGATGTGTGTATATGACTCATGAAAAGGTGTTCAATTCAAAGATTGATCCGAATATGGATAGTCTCTAGAGTTAAGTGGTTGTAAAATTCACATAACCATGTGAAATCTAAGTACACTATCCTTCGATTCTACTTATTTCCGAGCTTCTAGTAGGTTATAACTTAGCTTCTAGTTAATAAGTCTAGTATGTGTCATGCCTATATGTGCAACTAAGTTTAGTCAAATCTAGAACCAACTCGAATTTTGACGGTTGTCACAGTCTCCCTCGGTTGAAAGAATTTCGTCCCGAAATTCTATTCGTGACGTATTCTATTAGAACTCAACCGACTCCAATTATATATTTGGAGAGATGGTGACCTAAAGAGATCTTTGATTATTTTGGGTTAATTTCTCAAGGGAAGAGCCTAATTCTTTAGTTATAATCAAATTAGTGTTTCCATAATTCGAGTTATACAGTCTAGATTGTAGGAAGTTAGGATAATGGAAATCATTATCCAACCATGGCGACCTAGTCGAAAAAGATCATCTAGTTAGAAACTATTGGAATTAAGAGAGCGGCAGAAGTTTTGCTCAAGCACCAACTACACTGAGCGTTAAATCTACATTGATCCTTAAGTCGCATTCTAAATTAGCACTAAGTGTAAATTCACCATCTAATAAAGAAGGGATTAGGAACAATTTGTTCACTTCCGGGTTGGCTATTACATTTGGAAAAGATATATTCCAAAATAAGAACGGGTAGCACGAATGAAAGGGGAAGCGATCGAGGGTAAGTTCCTAAACATATGCACAAAGGGTAAGCAACGAAGTTTTGGTACCTCTCGAAGGTAAAGGCTATTTAAGTGTCGTCTTTAAAATAAGTTACGAAACAATCGAGGATTTCCGAAGCAATATTTACCACCACGGTTACTCTTATTATAATAAAACATTATTCGAAGAATATATATATATATATATATATATATATATATATATATATATATATATATATATATATATATTAGAGAGTCATTGTCGCATATGGAGGTGATGCAAGTTTATGCTAAATTAAATCACCTTGTCTAGATAGCAATTGGAGTGTTTAGAAACGATAAGTAATCTCACTATTATCAAAATGTGTAATAATTCCAAGATAATGAAGATACATGAGTGACAATCAAACGAAGTAGAAAAAAAATAAAAAGATCAATTAAAGTTAAATGTTTATGTCGTCATTAAGGGATTTTTTTATAGATATATTAACATTACGCTTTTTGTAAAATTGACTAATTATCTAAGTAAAGACAAATACAAGTTTAAGATGAGTCAGAATATTTATGAAGACAAATTTGAGAATTTAGGAACTCCCTGAAAATTGCAAAGTAGAATGCTATTTTTAAGAAATGAATAAAAATATCGATCATTGAAAATAGTGCATTCTTAGTTTAGTGTTTCTACAAAAACAATCATTTAGTGAATAGATAATCGTAAAATTCAAAATTTTTGATGTATTTAAAGGAAAGAAGAAACATAAGGATACATATCCTTCATATATATTTTCCGGATATAGAAAAATTATAAGCATAAGGGTATTCATCCTGTGTATTAATTATAAGGAAAAATACAATGAAACTTGCATTTTAAATCAAGTTTTTGAATTTAGAACGAAAGAACAAATGTAAATAAGGATTACTTGTTTATTGTAGATTTCAAAATAAAAAACAAGATGTATATTGTAAAAAGCGTAATTGAATACATCAAAGTTGACTAAATTAAAATTATGTCTCACAACTATACACGTATTAATTGCTCAAAATGAAAGGGTAGACTTCTAGTCTTTATGTATACGAACATGATACCAGGAGAAACAAAATAGACAGAAACAAATTTAGACAATGTATTATGTTAATATTATGACGTGCGAGATCTAAAATCAGAAGGAGAGCGAGGAATAAAGTTCGGGGGAAAGAAAAAGGAAGGTAGCAGCAGTAATGATTGTTATTGTTAAAATTTTAAGAACAATACATATTCGAAGATTTAAAACCAGGTTGAGATATATTTCAAACTTCAATATTTGATGTATGTTGATGGTTACATAGAAATGTAGAAGTTTTAAAGTGTTTTCTAAGGTTTGCTAAAAATTCACGAGTTATCTATTAAGTTAAACTCCATTTGTGAAAAAGAAGAACCACTAAAACTTGTAATTCAAAATCTGACAACTTTGACCTTTTTGACTGGGGTCCAACAATGGTTAAAACAGATAAGGTAAATACTTAACATATTTAGATGAATAATTATGCATTGTCAAAAGTACGTCGACGCATGTTTAAAAGTGAACACTAAGTTTTGCAATGTTGTAAGTTTTATAAACACATATTATAAAACTAATTTGAAATAAAATAAACAAATAAGGTGTGTTTGGAAATGTAGGCATCAGTGATGTCTTGTAAACACATTTGGATTACAAAGTTGTAAAAATACCGTGTTAGGTTACTAGAAAACACATTTAAGTTAAGTACAATGCCTAAATGAGAAAGTAGTCAAAAGACTTAAAACAAAAGTGGTTTGAAGATCCGATGAAGCTTTTACACATACTATGAACTTTAATGTCATATGTTTAAGTTTTATAGCATAGAGTTTAAACACTTTTATAAAAGAAAATGTTCTAAGTTTTCGAAAACGTGTCAAAATGGTAAACAAGGTTTAAAATGGTTTATATGCCCTTAAAAGCACATTTATCCATTGAAATGGATTTGAAATGAAATTGAAATAGCAAGGTTAAAACCAATATTGGTTAAATTGAGTTTTGAAGAAAAGTGTTAAGTTAAAGCAAGTTGTCAAAAGATTTTTAGCGAGAATATGGCTTACATTGTTAGGAAATGTCTACTAAGTTGAATGAAGTGCTTACAAAATATTTTATTGATGATAAATAAAATCGATGAAGCAAAATAATTTTTCGATGGAAGATTAAGAAGTAAGGAATATGTATGTTAGTGTACCTGATCGTACCTAAATACTAAGGCGAGTACAAGGCGTGTCTAAGGCGAGTACCGGTGTATTTTCCCCAAAATAAAGGACAAGAAAAATTGTTTGTAAAACGTTTTATGGTGTCAATGCAGTTTCGTAGCCTTTTGTAGAGGCCAAAGGGGCATCCTATGTTAAGTTTTAAGCGCAAGGTGGAAACAACGTAGAGTTAAATCGTAGCACGGTAATAAGGTCTCACGTATAGGTTCAACCTCCGTGTCTCCTAGTGAGTCGAATCTGGAATGTTCGCTAATGGTATCCAAGTAATTACTTATTGGCAACTCATCTACCTCCTTACGCGATGCTTCAATTATCATTCGTGTCAGTATCGAAACGATTTTTCCTAGTTGTAACTATAGTACGAAGATGATGAAGAGGTATTGAGGAATAATTGTTATAGGTTTCGACGTAACATTATTACCAGTGTATATCTAAGTACTAACCTTACATCTAAATTCAACAGCTAGCGAGAGATAACCATTCTTTGTACTAAATGAATTACTCCTAGAGTGGCTAGTGATATAACCTAAGTGGTTAACCTAGCACTTGATAAGGGACAAGAATATTTCTAAATAAAGGAATTGTTATAAAAGTGCACTTAGTTTCTAAGTGTATCTAGATGAATGCCTATAATATCCAATGCCCGTACGCACACCGAAAAATTTTGTTTTTCAAAAGCTTAAGTTGAAAATTGTTTTGAACATAATTCTACTATAACCATTTCCAGCCTCACATTAACATTCCTTAATTAAGCATAGTTGGCCAGACTATATTTAATTAAAGTATATATAATGCATACTCGAATTAGTTATACCAGTAGTATGTTCAGTATTTTAAAACATTTTGAAATTTTTTGGCTATAGTTGTGGTTCTCCAAAGGAAAACCAGTATTCTCTACAACCTTCGGCTCTGATACCATTTCTGTCACACCCCGCTAAAGTGGAAACACGAGGCGTTGTAGTATAAAGGGTTTCATAGCAAAAGTTAAAAGACAACACCAACCATAGTATTAAAAATCATTACAAATTTAAAATAAGTTTGCACAACTTTTTAAAAGAAATTACAATGGATTTAAAATTCAACACATGCAAATGCTCCTACAAGTGTTGTGTCTCTACGTGCCTCTTATTAGATGATTCCTGAAAAAGCATGTAAAACGAGCGTCAACTATAAAAATAGTTGGCGAGTACTCATTGGTTAAAAATAATATTGGTTTCAAGAAGCGAATTAAAAGTTTAGATAAAAGTTTCCATAAATAAAAGTATATTGCTAAAATGAATTTTCAAGAATCAAAATAATATTCGTTGTTACAAGAAGCAAACAATTTCATTATTAAAACAAGTATATAAGTCTTCGGTAATAAAAGTTCGTTGCCATAATGAGAAACAAAGTTTGTTGCTATAATAAGCATAAAAGTTTCGTTGCTAAAATAAGTATACAAGTTTCATTGCTAAAAATAAGTATACAAGTGTTGTTGCTAACATGAGAATACAAGTTTCATATGCACATAAAGATTCGTATGTGCATCAAGTTTCCATTAAGAGAAATATATTGCAAAAACTAGTAAATAAGTTTGCATAAACAAAGTTCGTTGTCATCATGAGAAATAAAGTATGTTGCCCAAATGAGAATCAACGTTCATATTCTCATGGGATATAAAATTTCTTGCTAATACGAGATACAAGGTTCGTATGTGCATAATGATTATACCATGAGTTCACAACCCAAGCCTAATGACTGAGGGTGCCCTCTTCTATGTCTATCGCTAACATAAGGAAATATGGTAAAATGCACTCAAGCGAATCGTGCGAGTGAGGAGTTGTCTACCTCCTAATAGAGCTATCCATAATAACCATAGGCTCAAATGAGTTAATGAGTTGTGTAAACTGATTCTAGGGGCTTAAACTGTTGGATTAATGTCTAAGTCCATAACTATATTTGGTATGTACTTGACCCGACCCGGCATGGTCCATTTGGGTTGCACTTCACCGACACAATTTATATGGATAATCTTTTGAGAATAGCATGTTTATGATTAATATTAATATATTATAAGTTCTAATATATCAATATGGAATCATATTATTTAATTAGTATTGATGAAGAATTAATTTATAATGAATTAAGTGATCAAAAGGAACTAATTAAATATGGACTCTTATATATATGGAATGGGAAAAGTTCATTTAGGTTGGGCTAAGCTTTCATGGATAGTCCATGGAGTGTTTAACCCATGGATCCTAGGAAATGAAAGCTCATGGGTATTAGGGTTTAACCCTAATCCTCCACACTATATAAAGATGTCCTTGGTTGGTGAAATTGGCACTAGTGTGGTACACTAAGAAGGGCTAGCCAATTTCACTAGAGAGAACCAAGTATCCATATTCTCTAAAGTCTTCCAAGGTGTTTTGGTGATTTGTGATTCCATTTGAGGCTTCCACACTATTGGGGCTAAGCTCTTAAAGCTTGAAGACATCAAGCTACATCAAAAGGTATGTCATCTAACTAGTACTTTGTAGTATAAGAACTTCATAATATGCTAGTTAGGATTAAAGCCTTGGAAAGTTCTTATTTGCATGTATAATAGAGAAAACATAGATCCATGGTATTTAGGGTTGCATGTACACTTAGGAGTGTTAGAATGCTCAAAACCCAACAGTGGTATCAGAGCGTAGGCTTGTTTTCTTGTTATACTTGCAAAACTGCTTAAAAAATCGAAGTTGTTGCTGTCTGATCATCAGACTCGGCGAGTCCATCAGGAGACTCGGCGATTCCATGCCTAAAAAGTGATCAAATCAATCCAACTCGCCGAGTTGGTTCATGCACTCGACGAGTTGGATCCCTAGACAGCATAAATTCGACTTTTTTGGCTGGAATTGGACCAGGAACATTACCCTAAGATGTTTTTGGACTTATAAACTTGTTTTTGATGTGGTAATTTTGATGCTAATCCAATTTCAAAGATAATTGTCAATAGATTCATGTTTTGTATTAGTTTAAGGCTTAGACTAATTACATGAAAAAGTTTGATTTTAATTATCTTGTTCTTATGAGTTGCTTAGATTAATAGAAAGTTGAGTGAAATAGTTGTTTTCAATCCAAATTAATCTAAGAGGTGATTCTAAAATGTGTTTTTGTAACTTGACCTCAGGTTATATGAAAAGTCACATTTAAGTTTCATAAAACTCATAAAAGTTGGAAATGGTTACAAAAGATGAAGAGTCTTGTCCTTAATTTATGGAGGTTCAAGAGTCACTTCATTAGTAAATAAATAAATAAAGTGTAACCTTAATTAATTCCATAAGTTATAAAATAAAGAAAAGTTAATTCTTTTATTTGTTTAAAGTCTTCCATAACTTGTCCTCAAGTTATGGAACTTGAAGAGTTTTTGGATTAAAACTACTTTAAACACATAAATCATGGAATTAATTAGTTTTGAATAGTTTCAAAACTTGCCCTCATGTTTTGGAATTTGTAAAGTTTTCTCTTATGAATACTTTAATTCCATGTTAGCCCTTAGAATTTTAAAAATTAAGATTCAACCCTTATACTTTATAATATTATAAGTTAATAATATATATATATATATATATATATATATATATATATATATATGTATAAGAGTAAAGTCAGTCTTACCGCTAGTACGCCTCATTCACGAAGCCGGTCTATAAGGTAGGTATAAGGTTGTTGCCTATAAAATGGCAACTTAATGGGTGTCCACTCTCACCCACCGCTTGCTTGACTGGTGGAGGGTCGTTAGCCGAACGGGTTTGACAAGACTAGAATTCTCCCTTCATTAAAAGTATTAATGATAAATACTAAGTAACTAAACCTTTTATAAATACCCAATCTTAGTTACTTAGGAAAATGTGAATAAGGTGCTAATCCATGAAATTACACTTTGCACTTTGTTTAAGTCGGTTAGTGGAGCGTGTGTGGTTAACCGGCGCACTAACTCGTATTTAACAAGGTAGGCAAAGGGTAAATTAATGTTTATCATAGTATCGATGGAGCGTGTGTGGTTAACCGGCACATCGATTGAGGGGTAAACACTTAAGGGTACCAAGTAATTTGCATGGTTACTTCACACCTTGTTTTGTGATCCTCGGCATCCCAGTCACAAAACCTGAAGGGCACACTCGAGATTGAAACATGCCATTGAACAGTTCAATGAATCTCAAAAGATCTAGGAGTTTCAAAACCAATTAAAACCTAATAATACATTTCATTTATCTTGGTGGAAACTGGTGAATCGTCACTCACCTACCTTCAAATATTTTATAGCTTGGATTACGGCATACCTCTTCTAAGTTATAAAATAGTTTGTTGAGTCCTAGCCTTAATATTTCATATTGGGTGTCATATTAAGGACTTAAGATCAACTATCTTGAATATCTCCCAAAAGATGTCTGGTTTAGACAGTTATGATCTTCCCAAATCTCTTGAAACAAGCTTTCCTAAATGAAGATGATGTTCCTTGGAAATCATACTTCTTTCACCTCCTCCAATTATTCTCCCTAAACCACAAGTTCTTGAAAAGGTTAAGGTCACTCAAGCCCTATTGGCAAGGCAACGTCTAGGTGTGATCACATCTTGGAGATGTAGTCACATATTGACAAGCTGGGAGAGTTGGGTGTCAAAGTCTTGAGAAGGTTGGTGGCTCAATCACCTTCTAAGTCACATACTGATTTCTTTTGGGATTCCTATGAAATAGACTATGACATGACCCTTAATGATCTTTGCTAAGATCAACTTCCTAAAACTTTATGGACATTGACAATGGTGATAATGGAAATCCAGAAAAAGCAATCTCTTCCTAAGGAAAGGGATTGGCCATAGTCAACTCGGTTGACCAAATGGTAAAGAGAAAAGCTAAGTCTGTGATAGTACCGTGTACCATTATCAAAGGGTCCATATGATTATATTGCCAAAAAATGGGCATTGCTTGAGAAGCTGCCAAATTTATCTAAGGATGTTAAAGTCAATAAGTTTGACTCTACTTCAGGTAAAGTCCACTATCTAACTCTTCTAAGTTGCTATTCTGAGATTCTTATTATATGATGTGACTGGGTCACATGTTGATGTTTTAAGAATCAATAAAAAGTAAAGGAACTTGCATGATGTGACTGGGTCACATGTTGATGTGACTGGGTCACATGTTGAATCTGATCGCGTAGATGGATTTCTATCGCGTAGTTTGAAGATCGGATTCTAGAGCTACTTCTTAGGAGTTATGAGATATTGCTTAGGAATAGATAACAACAAGTTTTCATATGGATTGTAAGGATAAGTTTTTCCGCAAAGTTTTAAAATAAAAGAAAATTTTTGATTTTATTTATTTTAAAATATCCTTACAATGGCATTTGAGGAAAAATTGTTGCTTATATGATTCCATTAATAGCAAGAGTGGAAATATGAAATTGATTCTTTCATTTGTGGTAATGTCTAAATTTACCAAATAAGGAAAGATTCTCATCACCCAAGTTTCAATTGGACCGGGACTTGGAATCATGCAAGGGGTATAGCATGATGAATGAGAACTTTCAAGTATTGGAAAATTAAGACGAATTACTTTTCACATGGATGTGTGAGTCAAGTAAAGGACTAAGGGATCGAGTACACATTCTTGTGCACTGATTAAGTCCACCACAAAAGATTGATAAGACTATTCGTCATAGTTTACTAAAGCTCAGTAAATATGGTTATACTTACAAGCTTAAGTGTAATTCTGAGACATTGGAAAAGGTTCCAATGTAAGGCAGAGCGAATAAGAAGAATCAAATTAGGCAGAAGGATAGAAGTTTCTCAAATCTGAAAAGATGGGAGAGTACTTTAGTATCAGTTATTATGATCATCTTAATGATTTAGAGACCTTATCACAATTCATCCTCTAAGTGCTTTCTTATAGCTAAGAAGAGGAACTATGAATTTGTGAAGTGGCTAAATCAAGAAGATGATTCATACTTCGTTCCAATACAAGTCTTAGAGTCATACTCTAAGATTGGAATTTGAGTGACATGTCTTAAAGAAAGGTTTAAAACACTTGTAAAATGTAAGAGTAAAAGATTTCTACTCTTGTACATTTGAAATTGGTGAGTTGTGATGTTTTGGATAAAACAAAGACCAACTTAGGTCAATTTTGTGAAGTGTTTGTCTTGATTAGAATCCACACTATTTCTTGAATAACTTACAAGAAAGTCTTATATGTCAAGAGGACAGTGGGAGTCTTAAAGGTCTTGAAAGTCATAAGAACTAATCAAGAATAAAACCTGAAGTTCTTCACTAGCACACGACTTGAGGTTTATAACCTATCGTGTTGACATATTTTGTGCCCATTCCAGTTAAAGTTGGCTTTGCATATGAGTTCTTAGAGTTCTCAATTTGTTGCACAACAACTTGGAAGCAATGGCAGGCCCTTGAGCTTCCAGGTGGCAAGAAATTAAGATTGAGTTCAATCCATATGAGTTTTGATTTGTCATTATGCTGTCTTGTGATTATGTTTTTGACAAATTCATATGGGCAGGAACTCATACACCATAAAAATCTAAGTGTCATAAGGTTTCTTTCCGATTCATGAAAATGATGGTGAGGAAACACTTTCACTAAGTAGATTTTAGCTAGATAGCAATTGTGATATTTGCATTCTCAAAGTCGTTAGTGGAGCGTGTGTGGTTTACCGGCACACTAACTTGGACTTATGAGAAGTGGCAAAAAGTTCTAACCATTATGATTACGACATCCCTCTTCATAATTGTTTAGATACAAAAGTGTGCTATCTAAGGGAAGGTGTATGATTTTGATAACGTCTTATCAAAACAATCTAGTATCAGAAATCTGAACTTTGGTAAGAAAGTCAATGAAGTATTGATTTCTAGAAGTCCAGCTGATTTCTGAGTACATGTCGAAGCTAGTGGGAGCATAAGTGTTATGCTAATAATCATCATGTTAGTGGGAGCATGATAATTATGATAAGTATTGCAAGCTAGCAATGTTAATTATAGAAAACAAAAGTTTCAATTGGGAAAGAGTTGTTTTGCTATAATTAAAGGAGAGGAAATTATACTTCATCTCAAATCTATAAGCTTAGATCGTGAGGTTTTAATCATTTAGTCAAGGATATGTATATGAATTTCATGTTGGAATGGCTCAACATAAGGAAATTCTATATATGGGTCCATTATTTGCGTTCTAAAATTCGATTATGATTACGACATCCCTTTTCATAATCTAAATTATGAGAACTTGGCAAATAGAAGTGGAAATATTATAGCAAAAGACTGGTTTAGTCTTTATGTGAGACATCATGAATCGTGTCCCATATGCTTCGGATATAGGATCGATTACATGTGCTATATTTATCCTTTCTAAAATTTTCCAAATCCCTGGGGCATTAAGAAGGGAAAAGGTTTAGAACTGGATATGACTAAAAGGATTAAACAATTGTCGAGGACAATCTAAGGTTTACCAAATATTGGGTGCTCAAGGATAGTTAGAAGTATAGTGATAATTCTGGAAGGACCATATTGACATAATCTGTAAGGAGGCAACTCTTGTTTAGAAGTGATAGTCAAAATGGAATCTGGAAATGTTTCAAAGTTAGAATTTTCAATCTGTTTAAGATTAGGAAACTTAATGCAAGAAGGATGTTCTCAAGGAGCTGATCTCCTTTGGAATACTCTGTAATGATTGTTGTCAAGTCCTTCTGACATTGTGCATAATCATTACAAGAGGATCAATGCATATAAGTTTAGAATCCAACAGATTTCAGTAAATGGCATGAATTTGGAATTCTTGCATTTGCAATAAGGATTTGGGGTGTGAAAAGAGAATCATTGAAGTTATGTTCGATTGATCTAGTTCACAAAGTAAAGATCATAGAAAAACATAGTGTGTGGCATGACTAGTGTTTAGAAAAACTTAGTGTACATGCTTGGAGCATGGGACAACTATTGTTTTAAATTCAAGAATAAAGTTGATAGCTGAAACAGTATACAATGAATAATGTGTAATCATATGGTGATAAATAAAAGGTGTTTTATTTATGTTCATAAGTTTTGATACCATATTGGATTCAATTATTTTGTGTTTCATTTTGCATGTTTTGACTTCCAGAATAAACTAGGTTATTCTTCCAGAATGACTAAGTTATTCAAACCATCCACAGTCGGTCATATGTTGGAAGTAGATATGAATTAAGACTGTCATGGGTTGGCTTGTAGAGGTCTAAGGTGTTGGACAAAGGGCTACAACACTCATGAGTGCTCATAAGTTCTGAGTATTGGATTCAACCCACACTCATTGGAATCACTTCATGGAATTTGTCACGAGCGATCATGAGACGATAATATCTTATATTCTTCAAACCTAGAGATATGAGTTGTTACTATGAGTTGATAGTACATTGATTGCACGAAAACGCATTTGGTAACTCGGTGCTATAAAACCTGCCTTTGTGTATGACTCAACAAGTAGTAGAACAAGCCATATGAGTCGAAGTTTATCCATTCCTTTTACCTTCGGGATAAAAGCGATATCTGTGGGCCCCTCGATGATTTGATGATGACAAATGGAAGTGCTCGGCCGGGCCAGGACTGATTTGATTTGTTCAATTAGTCAGTCGTCATAAATCAGAAATCGGGAAACAACAAATGGACAGAGAGAATGATTATAATCCATGTCTCAGTCCATATGATATCTAGAATGGAGGAATATATGATCCCTTATCTAATGGACAAGTTCGTTGACAAGATCAGAGTTCGACAGCGGCTTTAAGAGCTACGATTACCAGTTAGGTTTGAAGTCATACGCAATAATAGTTTTAGACTTATCCAAGTGGGCGACTGTTGGATTAATGTCTAAGTCCATAACTATATTTGGTATGTATTTGACCCGACCCGGCATGGTCCATTTGGGTTACACTTCACCGACACAATTTATATGGATATTCTTTTGAGAATAGTATGTTTATGATTAATATTAATATATTATAAGTTCTAATATATTAATATGGAATCATATTATTTAATTAGTATTGATCAAGAATTAATTTATAATGAATTAAGTGATCAAAAGGAACTAATTAAATATGGACTCTTATATATATGGAATGGGCCAAGTTCATTTAGGTTGGGCTAAGCTTTCATGGATAGTCCATGGAGTGTTTAACCCATGGATCCTAGGAAATGAAAGCTAATGGGTATTAGGGTTTAACCCTAATCCTCCACACTATATAAAGATGTCCTTGGTTGGTGAAATTGGCACTAGTGTGGTACACTAAGAAGGGCTAGCCAATTTCACTAGAGAGAACCAAGTATCCATATTCTCTAAAGTCTTCCAAGGTGTTTTGGTGATTTGTGATTCCATTTGAGGCTTCCACACTATTGGGGCTAAGCTCTTAAAGCTTGAAGACATCAAGCTACATCAAAAGGTATGTCATCTAACTAGTACTTTGTAGTATAAGAACTTCATAATATGCTAGTTAGGATTAAAGCCTTGGAAAGTTCTTATTTGCATGTATAATAGAGAAAACATAGATCCAAGGTATTTAGGGTTGCATGTACACTTAGGAGTGTTAGAATGCTCAAAACCCAACATAAACATGATAAGGCCTCATGAATTAACAATAACGTACACATACATAACAACATATAACAACCAAGTTTGAACAAGTCAAATTAAATACAACGAAAATAATTATTTTAGGACATGCTTTTCCACCTCAAAATATAAAAACCATAAATAGGGGGAGTCGTGAATACTCACAATGCATTGAGATGATGTAAATGGTGCCATAAACTATATTCCAGTTGTACCACTACCGATTCCTACAATAATGGTACACACTAATGAGTCTCTAATCGAAATCTAACACTAGTATACTTACTACTACAATAGAATTATGCCAATATTGTGTCAAACTTTAATATTGATAAGTTACAAATATTTTTCTGTAAAAATTAAATTTCAAAGAATAAATTGTTATATAACAATTTAAGTGGAAAATTCTCATTATTGAAATGTTAATATTTAACATTTTAAGAGGTGTTTCAATGATTAAATATTCAAAAACTAAATCAATTTAGTTCTAAACTTTCCCAAACTTTGCATTTTCAGTTTTAATTGAAGTCAAAGACATTAAGATAATTTTTCTTGAATTTTTTATTTGTCTAACTATTTTTCACCATTTAATTACTTGAATAATCATAAAATCATGAAAAAAAATAGTAAATTATCATGAAAATTTCTTATAATTTTTTTGTAACTGTTATACAGTGTACATAATCTGGGAAATTTATTAATATGTGTTTTCAAAAAGTTTAACACAATTTGTCTGATTTTTGTGTTATTACACATACTTAAGTTGATAAAAATATAATAGTATATTTCTAAACTGTTTAACCCAATTTTATGATTTTTGTGCATTTAAGTGTATTAAGGGCGTGTTTGGCAAAAGTAGCTGTTAGCTGGAAGCGGGTAGCGGTTAGCTGGTAGCGGGTAGCTGGTAGCGTGTAGCAGGTAGCTGGTAGCGGGAAGCTGTAGCTTTTATTTGTTATATAAATGTTTGGCAAAACAAGCTGGAAGCTTTTGCAATATAGAAAATTACATAAAAGGACAATATATTAAAAATAAATAAATATATAAATATATTTTTAAGGGTAATTATGGAAATTGATTTCAAAAGCCCAGAAATGTTTTGTTAAACGCTACATGCAGTAGCTTTTAGAATCGGAACGTTTTGTTAAAAATCAAAGCTAAACGCTCGTACTACCAAACGAAGTTTTTTGTTTAACTAGAGCATTTTATCAAAAGCTAAAAGCTAGAAGTTCCCAAACGTTTCCAAAAGCTCCATGTCAAACACGCCATAAATCTTGGGAAAATAGAATAAAAATAGCATACAGAAGAGAAAAGTCATCAAAATTTTTATGTAGCATCTTAATACATTATAAGAGTTTCTGGTAAATTTTTATGAATTTTGGATGAGTAAAACTATTTTTCCTGTTTTGAATCCATTATAAACACAAAAATCATGAAAAAATAGATATACATTTTGACAAATTCCCAAAATATTTTTCTAAGTCTTTAATATAAGGTAAAAGCTGCGAAAAGTATGAAACAATATTTTTACATTCCCTAAAGTGGTTTTATGATTTATTGAAACTAAATAAAAAGAAAACTGAAAACCATACTGAACAGTAACAAAAATCGATGAAATTTCACAAAAGATGTTTATTAACTTAAGGGGTCATCCAGAAATATTTCCATAATTTATTTGTAAGTGTAAGTTTTTTATTTGCTTTAACACTCTATTTTCTTATTATTTTAATGTAAAAATAAAGAAAATATATATTGAGCTGAAAATTTCCAGAATGCATCTATAAACAATTTAATAACAATAACTTTTTTTTCTTATTTTTTATATCAAAAAACATGCCTAAAGGCTCAAACAATTATAGAGAAAACTTGATTCTTGTGATTTTGGTAATGATTATTGATGTTACTTTGAGAATTTTTGCAACATGTTCCAAAAACTTTTGAATCAAGATCTTTTTATACCTCTTAATACATGATGTTAAGTGCTCAAAATAATTTTTGAATGATTTTTAGTGATGAATAAGTCCTTTGAACATGCAACACAAAACAAATGTTCATAAGGAAAGTGCTGTTTGAGCAACAGTTTTGTAAAAATTGTTAAAAATCAAAATATTCAAATTTCCAGAGAGTTCAAATGGGTTTGAAAGCTAACTCAACATACTATATTTTAGAAAAAGAATCACGAATTTAGGTTACGAAATGAATGAGATATGACAGTTTAAAGTCTGGTAAAGAAATCTGGCAGATTGCATACATGATGATTGGTTAGAAAAGTGAGTTTTCATCATTTCCTTTAGTAAATCTTTTGAAATATTATAAATATATCATGATAAACTCATATTTTATTCATGTTTCCAGAGATCAAAAGATTAAAACTTATCAAAATGTCTATATGCATTTATGAACAAACTTTTTGTTTCTCAAAAACTCTTAACTTGAGTTTGATGTTTTAATCCTTAAAATCGATTTTTGCACTAAGATCATCAACATGGAACCTTGTTTATCATACATACATGGTGTTATAAACACATCCATTATGTTCTAAAAACCATTTTAACAAAAAGAAAACAAGTTTGAAGAAGATTAAGAAGTAGAAAGTGTAAGAAAAATAGCAAAACTTGGAGGAAAAGTGAAGTAAAAATCGATTTTACCTTCAAGAACACCACAAGATGATGAAGATTTTGAGTTTGAGGAGTGTTATTGGGTTTTTTTCTGGAAAATTTCGTGGTTCTTGGAGGGAGGAAGAGAGAATGGAGTGGTGTTTGGAGAAAAAATTGAGAGAAGGTAGAGAGAGTTTTCTAGAGAGAGAAAGAAGAGAGACGTGTGTGTGTTGGAGAATGAGAGTGTGAGAGAGATATGGGGAGTGAGGGATCCGATTTTTTTAGTATAATACCCCTTTCTCATTCATTTTCTTTTATAAAATTTAAGTTCTGTTATAAAATATCTCAAATTTTGTATAAAATGTGCACTAAAATCAAGTTTTTATTCATAAAACCTTAATTTTTGACTTATAAATTAAGGGTAATTGTTAATGAATTCAATTTTATTTTCCTTAAATTCATTTTCATAATTTTAATTATTATAAGATCATATTATAAGTTTCATAATTATTTTTATAGAAATTTTAAGGTTAAAGTTTACAAATTTAGGTTTTTAGGGCATTCAGGGTTTTTGAGATTTGTAAATCTTTGGATGTCAAAATCAATAGAATATTGGAGACTTCAAATTATTTTGGTGTTTCATAACCCTTATTCAAATTAGAAGTAATTTTTCTAATTTATTTTTTCCGGTTTATTGGCATTCTATGTAGTGATTCCGAGACTAAAGCGAAATTGAGGAATCAAGTATACTAGTCCTAGTCTTCAACTTTGACTTAACTTTCTATGAGACTTGCACCTAATTTCTACTTCTAGGTCAAGTGCATGATGTGTGTATTGGATTCATGAAAAGGTGTTCGAGTCAAAGAGTGATCCGAATATGGATAGTCTCTACAGTTAACTAGTTGTAAAATTCACATAACCATGTGAAATCTAAGTACACTATCCTTTGATTCTGCTTGTTTCCGAGTTTCTAGTAGGTTATAAATTTGCTTCTTGTTACTAAGTCTAGTATGTGTCATGCCTATATGTGGAACTAAGTTTAGTCAAATCTAGAACCGAATCGAATTTTGACGGTTGTCACAACAACCGAAAGCCTAATGTAATGTTTTTTCATGTGTTCAGTTCAAGATGCTTCATATTCAATTCAAAAGAGCACCAAAGCAAGTTTGATGTCAAAGCAGATGAGGGGATCTTTATGGGTTATTTGTTAAACTCCAAAGCATACAGGGTCTTGAACAAGCATTCAAAGAAAATTGAAGAGACTTATTATGTCACCCTCGATGATAACTATGTCAAGAAACTGAAGACAACTGAAGGTTCTGTTGAGGAAATATTTTCAAAATCTGGTCAATCTACGATACCATTCTCAAACCTCTTTGAGCAATACATGCTTCTATTTGATGAACAAGAAAAGGCTATTCACTCTGAATCCAAAGTTGCAGACAATAAGATAGACAACTTGAAGAAGATTATCGATGATGCTGCAAAGAAAATGGCAGATGAACAACCGATAACAACCAAACAGCCTGACTCAAGTAAACCTCCAAAAGATAGTTCTTATGTTTAGGGGGAGGGTTCATCTTTTCCAAATAACTAAGATTCACCATTCCAGGGGGAGAGTCCATCATCATCAATACTAACCGAAAGTCAAGTCTAGAGGGAGAATTCTGAGCCTGAAGCTGATGAAGTTTCATCATTCAATGGGGAGAATACAAATTCAAACAATGATGAAACTCAGTCAAAATTCGAAGAAGAAGTGAATGCTGAACTGGATCCCTCATATGATCCTAATTACCCTCCTCTAACCAAATGGACCAAAGATCATCCACAAACATAAATTATTGGTAAATCAACAGAAAAGGTACTCACACGATCACAACTGAAAGCAAAACAAATTGCACTATTCTCTAAAGTGGAATTTTGCGTGTTTAATGCGTTCATCTCCAAGGTTGAACCGAAGATGATCAACACTGCACTCGATCATTCTGATTGGGTACAAGAGATGCAGGATGATCTCAATGAGTTCGAGCGAAATAAAGTGTGGAGACTGATTCCAACACCAAAGGATGCTTCTGTAGTTGGACTAAAGTGGGTTTTCAGGAACAAGATGGATAAGGAAGGAAATGTGATTCGCAACAAGGCAGGATTGGTTGTGAAAGGTTACTGACAAGAAGAAGGCATAGATTACCAAGAGACCTTCGCTCCAGCAGCAAGGCTAGAATCAGTTTGTATTTTTATCGCCTACGCTGCACACAAGAACTTTGAAGTATACCAAATGGACGTGAAGTGTGCCTTCTTAAATAAAGAACTGGAAGAGACGGTATATGTAGAGCAACCACAGGGTTTCATGAACGAGAAGTTTCCAGATCACTGCTACATTCTGGACAAGGCAGTCTATGGTCTCAAGCAAGCACTAAGGGCATGGTATGAAACTCTAACTAGATTTCTCAAAATGTCAAAGTTTAAACAAGTTTCGGTTGACCCAACCTTCTTTCGTAAGAGAGAGGGTGACCCACCTTATGATCATTCAAATTTACGTTGATGATATCATCTTCGGTTCCACAAATCATGGCTTAACAGCTGAATTTAGGAAGTTGATGGAGACTAAATTTGAAATAAGCTCAATGGGTCCTATTAAGTTTTTACTTGGCTTAAATATTAGACAAGGACCCGAAGGCATTTTCATTAATCAAGATGCTTACACAAATACCTTGCTTGCCAAGTTTGGAATGATGGGAGATTCGCAAGTAAAGGTTCCTATGACATTTAGCACTAAGTTAACACCTTCTTTGGACAAACTGGCTGCTGACAAGACCCTCTGTCGTTAGAACCTCACCCGCTAACTGTGAAGAATTTTTTTCGATACCTGAAGCGAACCTCTTCGCTTGGTCTATGGTACCCAGCCAAGTCAGGGTTCTTTGTCCAAGCATTCTCAGATGCTGATCTAGGAGGATGTGGACTGGACCGAACGAGTACCACTGGAGGATGCCAATTTCTGGATGGAAAACTTTTTAGCTGGTATTCAAGGAAACAAACTTGTGTCTCTCTCTCCACTACTGAAGCAGAATATATAGCCGCAACATCGTGCACATCTCAAGTCATTTGGATACAAAGTCAACTTCGAGACTATGTGTGACAACCCGAAATTTATAACTTGTACGTTTTTCGTTATTATCAAAGTTAGCCTTCATTTTCCTATCTTATAACGAAATTGTGGGTCTATACGAGTGTTCTAGGCTTAGTATAACCTGGATATGAGTCTTAGGAAGGGATTGAAAGTGTGTAGCATCAAAAAATTGGGCTAAACACACCAAAGAAGGTGTGTGCGGCTAGCCACCCACACACCCAGCCGCACAAACCCTCCAGCCTCACACTCGACCCTATATATTGAACACTTAGCCAACCTTACACCCCTTTCTCCCACTCCTTCAAAGCTGTAACTTTCTCTCTCTAGAATATTCATCCAAGAACACTGTAATGGCCGCAAAAACGTGAAGTACTCCTCCATTCAGCTTGTTATATTGGTAAGATACTTGAATCTAGGCCTAAAACTCATAGTGTTCTACGTGTTCTTCACCCTTTGAAGGTGTACGGTCGCACACACATTGTGTGTGACCGCACACACCTCTTTGTCTCTAAAATGGACCTAAACACTCCTTTAAGCATAGCAACGACCCAAAACACCTTCTTAGGATCATCCCAAGATGTGTAAAATCGATTTGGGCACGTTTAGGTGAGAGTGTACGGCCGCACACAGGCCTGGCCGTACACTCTGGCCGCACACTTGGTCGTACACTCACAAAGGTTGAGTTTTGGTGGCCATACACTCAAATCTAATGCCCCACACTCATTTAGGGACTTCAATGGGTGTTTGTGACACCCATTTCTAAGTGTTCTCATGTCCCTAAAGTATATCCATGTGTCTATTAGTGGTTATATATCCTAAATATATTCATATATGTGTTATTACATGTTAAACAAGGATCCGTTTGTGCTCACAACTTCATTCGACATCCGGTGATCCTATATCAACCTTTCTTTCGAGTTACTCACTTTAGGTGAGTTCATACCCTTGAATCAACCATTTAAATGTTTTAAATGCTTTTATGGGGGGGGAATACAAGTTGAACTATAGAGTTATTAGATCAATCATCTGTGATTAATAATTGTATAGCAAAATAGATTTTTGCTTGATTAAACTGCTTTATCCAGCTAAAGGTTTTCAAATCTTGTTTTCTAACATCGTTTAAAGTATGAATATCTCTTTTTAGAATTTTAACGATTTTCCAAAGGTTTTACAAAGCTTGTTTTATAAACTGACATCAAGTCATAATTTCGTATTGATAAAGCTTTCCAAAGGTTTTACCGAAGTTTATGTTATGCTTTAATATTGTTAAATGCATGCCTGTATATGTATAGTTATATAAGTAATGTTTAACGGACTTAGGAAGGCTAACTCAATTTGATTCCTTTTCCTTGTTTGGATGTGGCTTCAGGGTATCGGTTATCTGTCTGAAGGTTGTTTAATTATTTGTTAAATATCATGTATACATACATTGTCAAAGAAGTTCTCTCAGCCAGTTCATTTCCTTTGGGTAGCAAAGGCATCCATCCCTTATTCATATACCTGAAGCATTAGTAACTATTATGGGAATACTTAGAAGATCCTATTTACTCTCTCTCTTTAGTACGAAGTATTACACCGGAGTCGGTTCATTCGTGAGTGTATACCATCATTTTAATACCTTAAATAGAATGTGACGTACAATTTCCCGATACGACGCTTCCTAGCGCCGACGCCGTGTAACCAGAGTCTCCTAGAGTGAGAGCGGACATCATGTGTATAGATCTATACGGGACAGACACTCCCGCATCCTGACTGCTAGCTACAGTCCAAGCCGGTAAGGCCCATGGGTGATATAATGTCAAAATGCATCATGTGACCTGGAGGGTCATAAGGTATTCGATCATCTATCAACATGGTTACATACGAGTTCAAATTCACCCCTTTTTATTTTAGACCTTGCAGGCGTATTTTTCATTTAATAGCCTCTTGGTGTCTATGTTTGCTTATTATTAGACTTTTCTAGGCGTATTGTCCATTTGATACTCTCCTGGAGTCTATGTTTTACTCATATTTTAGACTGAAGCAAGCGTATTGTCCATTTGATACTCTCCTGGAGTCTATGTTTTACTCATCTTTTAGACTAAACCAGGCGTATTGTCCATTTGATACTCTCTTGGAGTCTATGTTTTACTCATCTTTTAGACTGAACCAGCCGTATTGTCCATTTGATACTCTCTTGGAGTCTATGTTTTACTCATCTTTTAGACTGAACCAGGCGTATTGTCCATTTGATACTCTCATGGAGTCTATGTATTTATTACTCTTTTTTAAAATTTGTGAGGCGTTCCACTTGAAGTCTATGATTATTTACCTTTAAGCTTTGCGAGGCGTCCCGCCTGGAGCCTAGGTTTTATTTACTTTTAGCCAACAGTGTTTCTGCTGAGGTAAAATAGTACTTTCCCCTATTATTTTTACATGTGGCTTTTCTCATAATTCCTTTAAAGTAAAATCTATATTTTGATAATGATAGTGCCTTTTGGGGAAAATTATTTCTTTAACATAAAACAGTCAAGTCTTGGTAGAAGACTGCTTTTAATAGAGATACGCCTTGGTTTAAACATAAAACAATTGGGTCTTGGTAGAAGACTGCTTTTATTTAGAAAATATAGGATTTTCTGGAAAGAATTCTAACACTCTGTAGATTCTAAACCACCATCTTTCATGAGTTTATTTTGAAGAAAAACATGTATTTACATCAATGTAATTAAATACTTATGAACTCACCAGCATTTTAAAATGCCGATACTCGCTTTCAAAATAACTTGTATTCTCAGGTCATCGATAGACATGTACACTCCAGGAGCTTTTGCGAAGTCAGCCTAGTACTAAGTTGCAGTTTATGTTATTTCCTATATCCACTTTGATGTTATTGTTCAATGTAACCTATGTAAAGTTATTACTATTAATGCAATGGTTGTTGTACTTTGATTACTATACTGCATATGTTGTGATACTTGAGATGATGTCGTCCACCCCAGAACGTTTCCGCCGTTCTCGGTTTTGGGGTGTGACACTATGGCCCGAACATGAAGAAAATCCCACTATATTGTGACTCAGAGAGTGCAATTAGGATTTGTCATAACCCAGTGCAACACTCAAAGACGTAACACATAGCACTGAGGTATCACTTTATGAAGGATCATATGGAAGATGGTAATGTAGAAATTCATTTCGTAAGAACCACTGATCAATTCGCTGACATCTTTACTAAGGCCTTGCCTGAAGCAAGTTTTAATAAAATCCTACAAGGCTTAGGAATGATGGAAGCTAAATATGTAGTGAAATATCTTTCAACTCAATAAAAGGTGGAAGCGAAATAGAGCAAACGCTCGGTCCATTTCAGGTTCGTTTCTTCTGAGAATCGAAATGAACCGAAAGCTCGGTCTATTTCGGGTTCGGTCTTATCGAGCTCAGTTCGCCTCTCATCTCCAAGTGATGGTTTCAGTTGTATAGTATATATACACTCTTTTTCTCGTAATTTATTTTATGTTTTTCCTTTTATTTTCATAAAATCCAAAAATATTTTTCTTTTTGTTTTTAATTCTCTTTCAGAATATCTTATAAAATCCAAAAATATTTTTCATTTCTCTTTTTATTTCTTTTCAGAAAATGCAAGCCATGATTCAAAAATATTTTCTTTATTTTATTTCAAATTATTTTAGTCTTAATTTAATCCATGTATAAGGACCATTCTTAATGATGGAGCTGGTGCATGTATAATTCTTTATCTTTGTATTAGCTAAGTGTCCCTACAAGCATGTTGCTGTATGCTGACCCAAGCCTCCAAAGATTCTGAGTGAAGCCTTAATGACTTGATAAATTCAGATCATGTCTTCCCAATCAGGCTGTCAAATTCGCTCTAATCATGAGCTACCTCACTCTTCTCTAAATTGAGTTAAGAGTTTTTTAGCTTGGTCCAATTTTATAGCAAAGGTACATTCGTTCTTTAAACACCTCAAACTTATTCTCCATTAATCATTTGTTTCAGAATTGTAACCCTTGAGACTCTCAGCACTACCACTGAGGTTTATGGTTACACAACTTTTGTGTTAATGATCTTAGTTTCCTGCCACTATGTGCTAAGTGAAACCAAAAATTCAATACCTATAATGCATTTACAGTGAACAATTTAATGTTCTAGCTTTCACCTTTGAATTTTCAAAACCACTTTTGTGGAAATACCTTGAAATCTCCTTTTATTTTTTAGAGATCCTTATGAAAATGTCTATCACTACCACTTTTCTTCCTATAGGATCCATTTTTTTTAATTTTTGTAGAGATTTCTAATTAACTATTGTCAACAAGTCATTGAATATGATCCAAACCTACTTGTTTAAAAGGCCACATCAGTCTCACAAGTACTTCGTTCTATTTTCGGTCTTATGTCAAGTACCGAAACCTGAATTGAAGCGAAAGCCACCCTTAATAGACTTATATATAAAAGATGCATTTCAATGCTTCTTAACAAGTATTAGATCGTAATTCAACGGGAATCCACACAAGCACTTTGAAGTCTTTCTTGACTTTGAAAGAAGAGATTCGTGCATGGGATCCACTGCTTTATGTCTTAAATGACATCACAAAATCCCACAAATAGTTTGATTTATTTCTTTATCTTGGACACTATCTCGCATGAAAATTTTGGATTTTCCAAAAGTCTAGTTCGGTTATTTACAAGCTATTCATAAATATATAGCTTCGGTTCCTAACGATGTAATGCAGTTATTTTCAAACGAAGGAGTGGGTCAGCATATTGCCTTGGTTAATTATGGCGATAACAATTCCATTAAAGGCACAAGGGGTGAGTCAGCAGGAAGTCCAATCGAGTGTAAATTTGAAAAAGAGGATAAGTATGGAAAGGCGCATGATTTTGAACCGTTTCCCAGTCATGCGTCATCACCTAATTTATTGGGGCTGCTTATTGTCAAATCACGCCTTTTTAGGCGTCATTTCCCAAAAAGGTGGAATCATTGTTCCGGATTTTTCTCTCTCCACGTAATCGTATATAAGAGATTTGATTACCGTGATCTTATTCTTTACCACTGTTCAACTCTCTCAAGCAAAAAAAGGCGATTTCAGGCGATTCGTCAATCATTGTTCATCTTCCTCTTCATCAAGCTTCAACAATGTCAGACTATTCTTCAGCTCAAGAAACCTCTGTCCACTCCACTCTTCCCTCAATCAAGCCTAATCACAACTTGTTGATCGATTTTACACCGTTCCTATATGATACTTACATGTATCAAGTGGTGGAATGTCTTAAGTATTCCCCACTCGTCAACTTTCTATCAACGGTGGAAGTCGTACCCATGGTGTGCCTCTCAACAATCTACTCCACTGCTACTTACGACAAACCTACAGAAAAGATTTACTTTGATATTCTCAACCAGAAGGCTTCAATTTTAAAGAACCGATTATGCTCGCTACTAGGGATTTCTTATGAAGCATCCATGGTGAATCTTGATTCCATCTCCACAGGTCAGCTCTTTTCGATGTTCTACAACATGGGGTATACTGAAACCCTAACTACTATGACTATGGTCAGGAAATCGTGCCTTCCTCCACAATGGAAAGGACTGTTCACCCTACTTTTCAAAGGACTTTCAGAACGAAGGGCAGGCTCAGATGGTGCTAGCAAGTCTTTCATGACTCTACTTTATGGGTTGTACCATGGTATCAACCTTGATTATGGTTCGATTTTATGGCTTCAACTAGTAGAAAGCTTGTTATCTGCCTCTCGCCACACAGAAATTTCTTGTGCCCGGTTCTGGACCAATGTCACTCAATGGACAATGGAGCGCTTTCATGTTCCTATCATGGCAAAATTCCTTACTCTCCTCCATCGCTACATTTCAAACCACAAAGATAATTGTTACTAATCCATCGAAGTATTTTTTTCATTGGCTCCATTCCAGAGTCAATGTACGCTTGTGTATCCGCTGAAAGCAAGATCATTCAAGAGTACAAGAAGCTCCCTTCATCTGGTCTAAGGGAACTCAGTCTATAAATGTTGAGGTCTATTGAAGAAGCAGACAAAACTGCTAAGAGGGGAAAAAAGCAAGAAGTAAAAGCGGGCGAAAAAGGAGCTAAAGTTTCAAAGGTGCAGACTCCTAAGAAGCAAAAGTCTGACAAGGCAGCACCTTCCCAGCCCAAGCAGAAGAAGGCCAAGAAAGGAGTCATGAAGCTTATTACTGCTTCATCAAGCGACTCAGACTTAGAATAAGTGCCTACTGGTCATCAACCTATCATTCAAACTGACGAAAGAGAATCAGAGAGTGAGAGCTCAGATGATGAAGTTTCGGTTTGTGGTGACACACCACCTCGTTCACCAACACCAGAGGTATCAGTTCGCTCCCAAGCACCTTTTCCTCCACCCATTTCCATCCCAATTTCCTTTCCTCCCATTTCCGTTATCATCCCCTCTCAACCTTCATCCACCATTCCCATTCCTTCTCCTATTTTCTCCGAAGCTACAACCACAACCACTATTATACTTTAGACCAACGTATATGATACGGGGGTTCGTACTTCAGCATCCGAAACCCCTGTCACTACCAAACCTCTATCTCGTACCCAATCCACAAAAACCAATACCGTTCTTGGTGGTGATGATGTCTATTTTGATACTTTATACTACAACCCATTCAGGTTGTAGAGCGATGATGATGATGATGATGCTCCTGTAACCAAGAGGCACCTCAAGGATTTGCACGAAAAGCTTGACAAACTTGTGGCATCTTCATCTTCTTCCCATGACTCTTTTTCTGATGCAGCTGTAAAGGATTTGATGACCACCTTTATAAAAGGGCATGGAGCTTCAATTTCTAAGGCAACATCTGCTATAGATGCCTCCACCAAGTCCTGCAAAGATGCGACCGAAAAAAGTCAAAAGACTAATTCTTGATGCTAACATTTTTCTAGAGTCATTACAGGGAGCAGAGGAGTTGAATGCAAACAATCTGAACTCCACATTGGAAAAGCTTGTTGTGTCTATTGAGACAGAAAAGCAACACTTTGCCACCATGCGTCAGACTATCCAGACAGATAACGATGCATTGCGAACCTCTATCAATGAGTGTCTTCAGAAGCTTCAAGAAGATTTGGTTATGGAAAGCAGGATCATGGATGAACTGGCTCTCAAAACAACTCAGCTAAAAACCAAGTCCCTACAACTTACTTAGGCAACCAAGGAGATTGACAACCTTCACTCTAAAAGGGTTGTCGTTAAGAGTTGTGTTTCAGATGTTCATACTCTTCTCTCCAACGTTCTAGAAGATCACAACTCAATTCTCACTCTTTTTGTCATACGTCATCTTGAAGAAAACCTTGGCGCAACACATGAAATGCTAAGTCGCATAGAGGGTGTTTCAGAGACTGTTGTCCTTCCGAAACAAGGGGGAGAATGAATTACAAGCACTACTCAACCTCCTCTTACAAGCAAAAATGTTCCTCCAAAAGTCACCACTAAATGACCGAAGGGTAATGAAGCTTCGGGTTCTAGTGTGAAGGACAAGGGAAAAGGTGTTCTAGAAGATAGTGACGAAGGAGAAGAGACCATTGTTGAGGCTCTGAAGCAAAAGCAGAGGGAAAGGGAACATGATCTCAATGTTAAGGCTGCTAGGGAAACAGAAGAGAAGGAGAGAAAAAGGAAAGAAGCTCACGATCTTTTGGAAAGCAAGAAAACGCTTTTTCCTCTTTGGTCGTTGGAAAACATGATTAAAGAAGCTATCGATTGTCCAAGCACTCATTGGCTTGAGCCGATAGTGTCGCTAGAACGTGAGAACTCTAGAGATTCACAGTTTGACATGCTTATAACTCGAAAGGCATTTATATTTCACTGCTTCCTTCCTATTGCTGAAGTTCCGCATCCTGACCCAGAAGTCGACATGGATCTGATTGACTTTTATCTTGAGTTTTCTCAGCCTCAGTATCTTACCTGGAGCACTCAAAAGATAACTTCTATCAGGGTTCTAAAACCGACTGCAGCAGGGAAATTCATAACGTCAAATTCAAGGTGACCAGAGGTTCAACTAACTCTGAGCATACAATTTCTCTGGCTGATCTTCCAAATCTCAATCCTCACGACTGGATCTTGCTATACAACTTTTTGCTCTCCAATCCAGATGAATATGAGTCGATCATCGATCATATAAAGAGGATGTTGGTGTGCTACATTTTAGAAGTGGCAAAGATGGATCAAGAAATTGCTTCGGTCCTTAAAAAGACGCCAACGGTGTTACCCATTGGTTCATCTAGCGACATCAATAGAATGAAGATGGGGAGGATTGACCCGAAGCTCAACTCTGTGATGTTCACTAGAGGCGAAGGTCAAAAATGCTTGTTCTCTCTAATTGACAAACATCTTTTCACCACAACTTGCTTGGATCATGTTTTTGATATCATTCAGAAGTGTAAGCAAAACAGTGAAGATGAAAAGAAGTATTTCACTGACATGATTAGATGGTACATCGGTTTTCGACAAGTCCTACTCGCTATTATTCAAAAGCTGTTCAAAGTGGTGAAGCGTACTGCAGTAAATCAACCGAAGTGATATCTCTCCCCGATTGACGCAAAGGGGTAGATTATTGGGACCCAAAGTGTTGAGTTTGTGGCTCACTCCTTAGCCTAGTTTTGTTACCGGTTTGGGCGTGTCCAACCATATTTATTTTTATTAGGGTTTTAGTATTTAAGGTGCATGTGTGCATCCTTGGTAATTATCGCTTTCATAAATTATTCTTAGTGTTGTACTACAAACCCTAGCTTGCCTCTACAGTGGAAGTTCTTCATCGAGCTCTGCTGAGGCGTGACTATTCTTGAATCATTAAGCTATAATTGATTCCATATTGTGTTCGTTGTGTTTTGTTTGTTTGTTTTTATTGATTAACTTGTTGAAGATCTAATCGATCTAAGAGTTTTCAACTCATCACAAACAGAAATGATTTTGTGAATTCATTCAAAAGGATTTCAACACGTTTAAAACTGATGCACTTGATACAACCATGTGGTTTCCACATTTTTATAAAATATTTATATATTTTATCCGTTTTGTAACATGCTGAGCACAAGGGATGTTTTCAGCTTACAAGCATAATTGCATAGTTTTCAGATCAATACACAAAACAAGTACATAACATACATGCAAACTATAATAGGCATAGTTTGGAATTTCAATACACGGTTTTATATTTACAGGCATATAAACTATGACAGAATTAGTTTATGATATTCATTGATATTTCTCGGGTAACAAGATTACATTACTAAATAATTATTAAAGTATAATTATTACTCTACAAGTATACAAACTGATTCAAATACAATAAAACAATACAGAACTACACGTAAACTACTTAGTATAGGATTGTGAGAGAACTCTTCAATTGTACCCTTCAGCGTACATATTAAATCCTATCTTCTAGTGTAACCACAGTCTCCGGGAGGGAGAGCATGAGATTTGTGAATAGATCTATTTGGGACTGACAATGCCACACCTAAACTGCTAACTACAGTTAGGCATGCATGCCTGGGGTGACAGATATCATACCGTCTGACGCCTGAAGAATGTCGTAGAGGTCATAAGTCGTATCAACCCTAGTTATACGACTCGCAAGAGTATAAACTAATCTTTGTTTACGGAATTTCATTCTTCATATGGTTTTATTTTAATTAATAGAACTAATATACATTACACTGGAGGATTCCATGAATACAATACATGGTTTTATTTTAAGTAATGAAACTACTATTCATTACTGGTAGTAACCAGGGTTTTCAAACAGAACATCTATACATTACTGGTGGTAGCCAGTCTTTACATAAAAAAGATTTTCATTCAAAATAACGATACACAATACAACTGGTGGTAACCATGCATACGAACTAACTTAGTAACAAACATATATGTTAGAAAATATTGGAAAGCATACAAACATTCTTTTACAGATTCAAAGATAGGTTAACTTTCAAAAACATTCTTATGAACTCACCAGCTTTAATGCTGATACTCTTTTCAAAACCGCTTATATTCTCAGGAAATCAGTACACAGGTACTTCCGCAACTTTTGAGAAGACGGAGCGTATAGAGTCGCGTCTTTTATATTTTGTTACAGTTTTGGTTTATACAAACTATCTATCAAACAAATATAATTATTTTACTTTTTCAATGTATTGGTTGTATTTACTTTGATTACTATGATGCAATCGTTGTGATACCTTAAATGACGTCCTCTATCCCCGAACGTTTCCGTCGTTTTGGTTTGGGGGGGGGGGGGGTAACAGATTGGTATCAGAGCTATTCTTTATAGTGAACTAAGTATACCGAACCTCACATGGTATACAACTATAAATACTAAAGGGGCCGGAGCGCTCTGAAACTAAAAGTATACTTTTAAAATATAAGTATTTTACAAGAAGTATACAGGCATACCTACATACAAGAAGTTGTATCATAGTAAGAACTATATAAAAGTATTTAGGATGAGTTGGACACTGCGGTTAAACCTTAATAGTTATGTAATCATATGTGGGGCCAATATACCCTGATCAACTATATTTTTCCAAGATATGAACAATATGTGTTTAGGAGTGACTGTACTATCACGACAAGTCTATACTCACCAAATTCAATACTAATGAAGCATATAGTTAAAATACTATAGGAGTATTTTATAACACTATAACACCGCAAGGAACCTTTACAAGTACTACAAATCCTCACAAAAGAAAGACATGTGATTCCTTGTTTATGTTAGTAAATCTTTGCTGTAGATCTCTGTTATTGCTATAGGATTAAGATATATCATGTTCAAAACTATCTGATTCATGATTAATGAAGAAAGGTTATCGTCATTTCCTCCTTGTATCTTTTAGAAAAAGATTCCTCCCAGGAAGAGACCCAAAAGAAAGAACAACAACCCTCCGACAAATCCGCAACCTCCATCTCCTCAGTTTGATCCTGCCATGTTCCAGGCAGCGGTTCCAGCTGCTACGGCTGCCATGATGTCGCAGATTAATTCTGGCGGCTCTAGTGGATCTGGAAGTGGTACCCATCCTCTTAATGTAGATGGTGGTCAGGGACATCAGAAGGTGTGTTCCGATAAAGACTTTACGAACGCGAAACCCAAATCCTTTGACGGAAATGGAGGTGTCATTGCCCTGACCCGTTGGTTTGAAAAGATCGAATCCGTCTTAGAAATCGATGTGTGCCCTGAGGCAAGCAAGGTGAATTTTTCCGGTTGCACCTTCACCGATAGAGCACAGACCTGGTGGAATAGCCGAGTCAAATCCTTAACTCTGCTAGTAGCCAATGCCATGAGTTGGGAGAGTTTGAAAGAGTTAATGCTTGCGGAGAAATTGTATGCGAAATTCTCTAAGTGTGAGTTTTGGATCAGAAAAGTAAATTTCCTCGGTCACGTGGTTAGCGAGGAATGCATACACGTGGACCCTTCCAAAATCAAGGCGATTGAGAATTGGTCAACACCACAGATGCCCATAGAAATCCGTCAATTCTTGGGTCTCATTGGCTACTATCACGGTTTATCCAGAATTTCTCTAGGATTGCTAATCCTCTAACCGCCCTGACTTAGAAAGGTGTAGCCTTTAGTTGGGGAGAAAAGAATGACACTACGTTCCAAACATTGAATCTGGATTTATGCAGCACACCTATCTTGTCTTTGTCAGAAGGGACGGTGGACTTCGGTGTCTACTGCGATGCATCCAATCAGGGCCTAGGATGTTATCTCATGCAGCGAGGAAAGGTTATTGCCTACGCCTCGAGACAGCTGAAAGCACACAAAGTCAATTATACAACTCAATATTTGGAGTTAGGAGTAGTGGTCTTCGCATTAAAGATATGGAGACACTGTCTCTACGGAACGAAGTGCACTGTCTTCATCGACCATAAAAGCTTACAACACATTTTCGATCAGAAAGAGTTGAACATGAGACAACGGCGGTGGGTAGAGATCCTCAACAATTAGGAGTGCGAAATACGCTATCATCTTGGAAAGGCAAATGTAGTAGCAGATGCTCTCAGCCGAAAGGAGTACTCAAGTTGCAGGGAGAAGGCACTGACTATAACCATCCATTCCCATCTATCCGCTCAGATCAGAGAGGCTCAGCTAGGAACCTTGAAACCAGAAAACATGTCGGATGAAGCTTTGAGGGGAATGGAAAAGAATTTAGAGATCAACGGAGACGGAGTTGTCATGAATCGGATCTGGACCCCAAAGTTCGGTGGTTACAGGGAGGTTGTCATGAATGAAGCTCACAAGACTCGATACTTCGTTCACCCAGGTTCATATAAGATGTATATGGATCTAAAAGGCTCTATTGGTGGCCACATATGAAAGCAGAGATCGCTACCTTCGTGGGAAACTGCCTGACTTGCGCCAAGGTGAAGGTGGATGATATGTGCATAATTAGTTAGTTATTTAGTATACATTTTTATTCATTTTAACTAATTATGTGAATAATATGGACAAAAGGTACTTAATATTGTTTAAATTTTGTTTTCAGTCCAAAAGACATGCTTGGGAGTGAAAGGGAGCAAGGGAAAGCAATTAAAGACCAAAGAATGAAGATTGAGGAACAAACGTCCATCTACTCGGCGAGTAGCCGATTCTACTCGGCGAGTCCAGCTGAATATTCCAGAAGATAGCCACGACTCCTGATCTAAGACGGATAACAAGTCTACTCGGCGAGTTGGGTCTGCTACTCGCCGAGTACCCCCTGTTTTGAGATATCTATAAAAATCGAACCTTTATCCGAGGGGACTACACTTTTGGCGATTTTTGAAGATCCTTCTGCGATTAAGAGCACTGGAAGATGCTGAGGAATTCTAATCTCCAACCTTTTGAAGAATTGAAGCAACTAGGTTAATCATTCCACTTAGCTTTAGGATTTGAGTATGTTTAATCTAGTTGAACTTGCTTTGGTGTGTGATTTTACTGCAACTATGAACTAATTTTGTTTTTGTTTCTGTTTGGGGAATACCAAGGAACTCCTATGGTTTAATTCTTAGTTTTGATTAATTGTTTATTGGTGATCTATTAAATTAAGTTTGTTAAAGACCCTTATGCATTAATCATGATTATTTTCTGTTAATTGGAAGACAATTAAGTTGCATGAACATCTCTTAGTTGTTAACCTCATATGTCTATGTGAACACCAATTCATATGCTTAGGAATAATGATTATGAAACTAAGATTAATAAGACCATAATTAGATTAATGTGTGAGCTTGTTTTGAGAAACCATCAAACAAGAGGTTAATTGATTTACTAAATTGATTCACCACTACAAATCTTATTTAATCCAAATCATTAATCTAGGGAATTAATTAGTTTAAACATTTGATCACCGCTTAAATTAGTTAATTGTCTAATGGCTAGGAGTAATGAACATGAACCTAACCACATTAATTAGGAGCCAATAACAATTAATCTATCATAAATATAAATAACCATAGGAGTGAATTGGTTGAACCTAAATAGAAACATCTTTATCAAATTTGGTGAATTAGTTGTTTGTTTTAGTCATTTAGTTAATTAAGTGTTACTTAAGTTTCTAGTCTTGTGAAACTAGAAGAAAAACCTTTTACTTTCATTAATTGTTTTAGTTAAAATTAGTTGTTAGTTTAATTTTCCGTTCCTTGAGTTCGACACCTTACTTACTAAACTATACCACTAAAAGACAGGTTCACTGCCTTTGTGTGCTAAATTTATTAATAAAAGTAGGGAATAAAACAAGTGCATTTTACACACATCAAGTTTTTGGCGCCGTTGCCGGGGAACGGTTCTAAATAATTAATCTAATTCCTAATTTTTTCGATCCTTTGTGTGAGTTTACTTGCATAAAGTTACTTTATTGCAGTTAGTAGTCAATAATTAGGTTTTAGTATCTGTTTTAGTTTTAATATTAAGTTTATAATTTTTTCAAAAACACACTGGTACTCTCCGAGTGCAGTCGCACCTACTCGGCGAGTAGCAGCGTAATCAGCAGTTAATTTTTCGATTTCTTTTAGTACAATTCTTTTGTTCTTTTTACGCTTTTATTCTGTTTATTTCAGGACTTTCATGACCAGAGGATCAAACACCCCGCTGGTACCCCCGTTTGAAGATCCTGAAACCGCATTGAAAAGAAACAAGGGAAAGGACGTCGAGAGTTCAAGTACACCAAAGAAGTCACCCTTATCCAATTTGAAGACTGTTTTTGGGAAAAAGAAGAGCAGCAAATCAGGAGCATCCAACGCTTCCTTAGTAATCGACGAACCGGCTAAGGAGGATATCGAGTACGAGACTGAGGAAGAAGAGGACCCGACATACGAGCACGAAACCGAGTCCAAGGAAGAGTTAGCTGTCATAATGGCTAACATTGATGAAATTCCCATGGGATAATGGAAGAAGAGGATGCGGAACGACACTGGCCCGGGACTTGTGCAACCCGCAATTCCCGCGACTGCTACCTTCGAGCTAAAGGGTCATATCCTAGCTTTACTTAAGGAAATACCTTTTTATGGAAAAGACCATGAAGATGCCTACAAACATTTGGATGAAGTCAATGATGTAGCTGATTACTTCAATGTTCCAAATGTGCCCCGCGAGACTCAGCTACTTCGTATGCTTCCGGTTACATTCAAAGGTGCTGCAAAAGACTGGCTCAAGTCACTTCCCCCCGGATTAGTCACCACTTGGGCCAAGATGAAAGAAGAATTCATTGATCACTTTTGCCCACCTTCCAAGATAGCCAAGTTGAAGAAGGCCATTGCTAACTTTGAACAACAAGCTGGAGAGTCACTATATGAAGCATGGGAGAGGTACAAGAGCTTACTAAGAAACTGCCCACACCATGACCTTAACAGGCAGCAAGAAGTATCCATCTTCTATGATGGAGTCAATGTCACAACCAAACAGTTACTAGACTCGCAAGGCCCACTCACAAAGAAGCCACCCCCGGTGATCAAAGAATTGATTGAAGAATTCTCTAAACACTCTAGAGAATACCACAACCCTTGGCATGATGTCACTAGGGGAGCCGCTTATGCAGCTACTAAAGACTTATCCGCGGTCATGGCTATGCTAAAAACAATAGATAGAAGGATGGATAAGATGGATCAAACAATCCATGCTATTCGGGTGGGTTGTGAAAACTGCAATGGGCCTCACCTCACTAGAGACTGTGATTTAGATGAGAATGGCAACAAGAAGGCGCAAGTGTGTTATTCAAGTGGATACCGATACGATGAAGACTGGCGCAAACAAAAGAAAGATTGGCTCCCTTATGAAGAGTACAAGAAAGCCAAGGAGGAAAGGTTTAGGCAAAAAGGGTGAGGGTTCTACCAAAAGGAGGAGCCGGTGCAAGAAAGGAAACCCAGCTTGGAAGAAATGCTCACAAAATTTGTAGCTGCTTCAGAAAAAAGACATAGTGACCATGATGCTCCAATTCAAGAAACAAGGACCATGCTAAGGAACTAGCAAGCATCTATCCACAATATAGAGACACAACTTGGGCAACTTGCTCAACAAATCAACCAAAGGTCACCGGGCGAACTTCCTAGCAAAACTGAAAATAACCCACGAGGCGCGCAAATAAACATTGTCACAACAAGAAGTGGGAAGATAATGACTCCCCTAGCACCTATTCAGACTGAGTTATCCAAGAAATCATAGAAGGAGGAGGCCGAAAAGAAAACAGAAAACCAAGAAATGCACTCTGACAGTTCTACTCGCCGAGTACCACGTATGGACTCGGCGAGTACATCACAAAATCCCATCCCACAGGTTCCTGAAAAACTTTACCAGCCTCCCATGCCATACCCAGCCCGAGCTAATAAGGAGAAGCAGGAAGAGGAGTATCAGAAGTTTCTAGATCATATCAAGACTCTTCAAATCAACATACCCTTCATTGAAGCCGTCATGCAAATGCCCAAGTATGCAAAGTTCCTTAAGGAACTTCTCACCAATAGAAGGAAGATGGAAGAAGTGAAGAAGGTAGTACTCAATGAAAATTGCTCGCCTGCTATGCTAAATAAGCTACCAAAGAAGAAAGGTGATCCGGGGAGTTTGACCTTACCTTGCCAATTTGGCAACTTGACCATCATTCATGCCTTAGCCGATTCGGGAGCAAGTGTGAATCTAATGCCATATTCATTCTTTAAAAAGCTTGATCTCCCGGAACCAAGGCCAATTTGCATGGCAATACACTTGGCCAACAAAACAGTCACTTTCCCAAGAGGCATATGCGAAGACATACTAGTCAAGGTGGACAAATTCGTCTTTCCCGCTGATTATATCATCCTAGACATGGAGGCGGATCCACAAGTGCCAATCATCCTTGGAAGACCCTTCCTCAACATGGCAAGTGCCATAGTAGACATGAGGGACTCAAAACTCACCTTGCGGGTAGGAGAAGATTCAGTCACATTCGGAGTGGACCAAGCCATGAAGTATTCAAGGAACAGTGACGACACGGCATTCTCAATCGATATGTTAGATGAGTTACTATAGGAAGGCATAACTGAAGATTCCATCAAGTTCACAGCTGAGGATGAAGAATTTGATCCAGAAAAAGACTTGATGGAAATTGAAAGACTGTTGGAAGAAGCCGACTACGAAGAATTGGTAAAGAACACAAACAGTTCTACTCGCCGAGTAGGACCGATATACTCGCCGAGTACCTCTGAAGAAAAGGCAGAAGTCGTGAATACAGCCACAAACTCGCCGAGTACCCTACCTGCAGTCGGCGAGTCCAACAGTCAGAGCCAAAAATCGGAGCTTAAAACTTTACCAGATCATTTGGAGTATGCCTTTCTCAAAGAAGGCAACCAAAAGCCAGTAATTATAGCCTCTGACCTGACCAATTCTGAAAAAGAAGAACTCGTGCAAGTGTTGAAGAAGTGGAAACGGGCCATAGCATGGAGCATCACCGACATCAAGGAAATAAGTCCAGCCTATTGCTCCCACAAGATCAACCTGGAAGAAGGAGCAAAGCTGGTTGTACAGCACCAAAAAAGAAAGAACCCGAATATGCAAGAAGTAGTCGAGAAGGAGGTGGTCAAGCTTTTAGATGCGGGAATTATATATTCCATTTCCGACAGTCCATGGGTGAGTCCGGTCCAAGTAGTGCCCAAGAAAGGAGGGATGACGGTCATAACCAATGAAAAGAACGAGCTAATTCTGACACGAACGGTAACCGGGTGGAGAGTGTGCATCGATTATCGAAAGCTAAACGATGCCACTCATAAAGACCATTTTCCCTTACCTTTTATTGATCAAATGCTAGAAAGATTATCGGGCCATAGCTATTATTGCTTCCTAGATGGATTTTCGGGTTATTTTCAAATACCCATAGACCCAATGGACCAAGAAAAGACCACATTCACTTGCCCAAGTGGGACTTTTGCTTATAGACGCATGCCTTTTGGGTTATGCAATGCACCCGCGACTTTTCAAAGGTGTATGACAGCTAAATTCCACGATATGGTGGAAAAATTCATGGAAGTTTTTATGGACGATTTCTCTGTTTTTGGATCATGTTTCCATGATTGTCTCACTAATCTTGATTTAATGCTTGCTATGTGTGAAAAAACCGACTTGGTACTCAATTGGGAAAAATGCCATTTTATGGTCAAGGAGGGTATAGTGTTGGGCCACAAGATTTCCAAAATGGGAATTGAAGTTGATAGGGCAAAGATAGACACTATTTCCAAATTACCCCCACCAACCAATGTGAAGGGCATTAGGAGTTTTCTAGGACACGCGGGTTTTTACCGGCGTTTCATAAAAGATTTTTCCAAAATAACTAGACCTCTAACACAACTACTACTAAAAGATGCACCATTTAATTTCACTAAAGAGTGTTTAGAGGCATTTGAATTTTTAAAGGAAAAACTAACTAATGCCCCGATCATTATTGCACCAAATTGGAACTTACCTTTTGAGATTATGTGTGATGCTAGTGACTATGCATTAGGAGTTGTCCTTAGTCAAAGGGTTGATAAGCACTTTCAACCCATATATTATGCTAGCAAGACTCTAAACCCAGCCCAAGAAAATTACACCACCACTGAAAAAGAATTACTAGCTGTGGTGTATGCCTTTGACAAATTCCGCCCTTATTTGGTTTTATCTAAAACCACTGTTTTTACTGACCACTCGGCTATCAAGTATTTGTTTTCCAAACAGGATGCCAAGCCAAGACTGATACGATGGGTGCTACTTCTTCAAGAATTTGACATAGACATACGAGACAAGAAGGGAATGGAGAATGTGGCAGCTGACTACTTGTCAAGGCTTGAGAACCCGCAATTGCAAGAAGATAAAGTTGGAGACGACTTCCCGGACGAGTACATCATGGTGACAGTGGGAGAAGAGCCATGGTTCGCGGACATAGCTAATTACTTACCTACAAATTACATCCCGAAAGTCTTTAGCAGTCAACAAAAGAAGAAATTCTTTGCAGAATTAAAATATTACTTTTGGGATGAGCCATACCTCTTCCGAAGCTGTGCGGATGGGATCATACGAAGATGCGTATTCGGAAAGGAAAGCCGGAAAATACTAGAGCATTGTCATAGCGGGCCCACGGGTGGACATCATGGAGCACATTACACGGTGAAGAAGATCTTTGACATTGGGTTTTATTGGCCCACAATTTTTAAAGATGCAACCCAATTTGTCAATGAATGTGATGCTTGTCAAAGGGTGGGAAACATTTCATCTCGAAATGAAATGCTACAACATAGTATCCAAGTATGCGAGGTGTTCGACGTGTGGGGAATTGATTTCATGGAACCATTTCCCATGTCTAAAGGAAACAAATACATACTAGTGGCGGTGGATTACGTATCTAAGTGGGCGGAAGCACAAGCATTACCAACAAATGACGGACGGGTGGTAGTACGGTTTTTAAAGAAACTATTCTCACGATTTGGAGTCCTGAACACACATTTTGCCAATGATCAATTGGAAAAGGTGTTAAAGAAACATGGGGTCACCCATAAGTTTTCCACATCATACCATCCACAAACTAGTGGACAAACCGAAGTGACAAATCGAGCCTTAAAGCGAATTTTGGAGAAATCGGTGGGGAGCAATCGCAAGGAATGGTCGGATAAGTTAGATGAAGCACTTTGGGCCTTTCGTACAGCTTTCAAAACACCTATTGGTACCACACCATATAGGTTAGTCTATGGAAAGCAATGTCATTTACCGGTGGAGCTAGAACACAAGGCGTTTTGGGCTTTGAAGAGGTGTAATTTTAACATGGAGGAATTAAAGAGCAACCAGTTAATACAAATGAATGCTATTGAAGAACTAAGGAATGATGCATACTCCAGCTCATGGCTATATAAAGAGAAGACCAAGATGTGGCATGATAAGAGGATCAAAGATAAACAAATTCATGAAGGCCAAAAAGTGTTGCTTTTCAACTCAAGACTAAAGCTTTTCTCGGGAAAACTCAAGTCAAGGTGGGATGGGCCTTTTATAGTGAAAACGGTGTTTCCACATGGTGCCATATAGATATTATCAAGAGATGGCACGCCTTTCAAGTTCAATGGTCATAGGGTTAAAAAATATGATGAAGGAGTCCCCCGGAATGAAGGAATGGAAGAGTTGTTGTTGCTGGAAAAGATTGCAGCCACATAGAAGGGGAGGAGTCCAGCTAATGACTCCCTAAAAAGAAGCGCTTCTCGGGAGGCAACCCGAGTTTCAAGTTTGCATTTTCTTTCCTTTTCTTTTACTTTATTTTTCTTTCTTTTCTTCATTTATTTTGAGAACATAACTGCTTGAGGACAAGCAATGCTTAGAGTGTGGGGTGGATGGTTTAAAAAAGGAGAAAATACATAAATTTTTCAAAATTGTTACAAAATTTTCAAACTGTAAGGTTTACTCGCCGAGTAGGCACGTATACTCGGCGAGTACCTACCCGAGTAACCCGAAAAAACGCGTATTTGCACATCTACTCGGCGTATAGGTCCTTTCTACTCGGCGTGTAGCCGATTTACACGGGTGACTTATAAGTCTGTAAAAAGAGGGTTTTTTCACCCATTACACCACATACTCGCCGTGCACAGCATATCCTCGAGAAGTAGGCGATTTTCGCGATTCCAGTTCTCCGATCTTCTAATCGATTTGCATCATTCAACCAAAAAGGTAACATCTTTACATTATAAACTCCTTAAAAGTTCAATCTTTATCATGGATTTACCCCGATTTTACTTGATTTCGGATTTGGGGGTTTCCTCAAATTCTAGGGTTTCAATTAGCCATAAATTACGTGATATTAGGACGAATTTCTTTATGATTTGTGGCTAGATAAGCCATTACAACAAACCCCTGTAGAAAAATTGGATTATTAACCGCTATACACAGGTCCGAGACAATACAGTCCCGAAGTTCATCCTACTCGCCGAGTAGGTCGTGTACTCGGCGAGTAGATGACTATTCAGACCCACTTTCTTGTTTTTAATTACTGGGTATTGTTTGCTAGTGTGTTTGTTGGTGTGTGTATGCAGGAACCATGTTCAGAAGGGGGCAGTCTTCGTGCGGGGGAAGTCAAAATGAAATTCCATGGATTTCATTTCAACACATAACGTCCAAGTCATCCTAAACCCGGGCTAGAAACAGGTTGGAAGCCCTCAAACAAAAGGAAATTCATCTCCCAAATGCGGTTGACTGGGATTGGCTGGGCAATGTCGGGTTAGAGGAGGAACTTACACCATATTTTGTGAAAGAGTGTAGTTTGGGGGTACACCACCATTACGTGTGATGGGTGGTTACAATTGTTCAAAATTCAAGAGTCCGTGTATGCTGAGTTGTGCTGGGAGTTTTTCGCTACCATCTCATTTCGAGGTGGTAGTGACTACTACAATCCCAACGTAATCTCGTTTTCTTTGGGTGGAGAGCTGCGACAATGCAGCATTGCTGAGTTCTCGTGGAGGTTGGGAATTTATGATCAAAGCATGATGATGACGGAAGATTTTGAAGCGTTCCTGGAAAATAGCCACAAAGAACTTCCCGAGGCAGTGGTGGCCTCAACATGCTAGAACACAATCGCCAACCGAGTTTATATCCCGTCCACTGCTCAAGAAGGCCATATCCGCTCACCAATCCACTGCCTTATTCACCAATTTGTTGCCAGCACCATCAACCAAAGGAAGGATTGGGACAAGGTCCCAACCCTTGACATCTTCTATTTATGGAGTATCATTACTCCCGAAGCCTTTTGCAACCTCCCGTACTGCATTGCCAAATTCCTTGCCGAAGGGGCGGTCATGGAGAAAGTCAATTTAAAAATCAATGGAGGAATGTTTATCACTCGACTGGCCAAGTCATTTGGGATACTTGATCTGCCGCAAGCTGGAGCGCTCACGGTTATCCACCCTCCACCATTCAACACGGCATTATATCGGAGGGCGAGGATAGTCGAAAAGTTTGGTGACTCATTCACCATCCCACATGAAGATGAGCCGACGATTCCGGAGGAGCCGGGGAGGCGGGTCAGACAGCGTAGCAAGCGGGTACGAGAAGACCCACCGGTTATTCCGGTGGAGGAAGATAGTGATGGATGGAATCAATTAGAGTACCGCCGCTACCTAGATGACATTGGGCAAGGGGTGAATTACAATAACCAATCTTTTGAATATCTTTTTCAACAAATGAATATCACCCCAAGGCCCGATCCCAGATACCATATATCATGACTTGGGATGAGCGGATGAGGAGGAGAGCCGGAGAAGGAGGAAGTGGCACGGGAGGAGCCGATATGGAGGATGAATGATGAAGAATTATTTTCTTTTATTTTTTATATGATGTTTTAATTATGTTTTGGACAAATGTTAAAACACTTGGATGATGTTTGTTTTGGTGGTTTGATTATTAGTGTCACTTTTAGTTGTTTAATTTTTTTCAGGATAGAAGATTAGGAGGCATGCTAATTTGAGGGTCAGAAAGGGATTAAAAGATTTCCAAGAAAAAAAATGGAGTGTTTTCCTTAGGGTTGAGTCCGAGCAAGTTGAGAGTAATGGAGTGTGCTATTACTGAATGAATTAGAAGAGAGGGTCAGGTTGCATTTCCAAACTAGAGTCAAATGGAGCATCAGTTATTAATTTTGGAACTGACAATTCTACTCGCTGAGTACACAAATTCTACTCGGCGAGTACCTGAGTTATTGCACGATATCATTCTAAGACAAGAGCTACTCGCCGAGTCCACGATTCTACTCGCCGAGTAGTCTGCCAATTTTCGAATTCCAGAACTGCTTTGGGCACTTTCACTGCAACATTTACCCACTTTTTGGGAGGAATTGTCTCTGGAGATATTCTAAAGAAGATTGTTCCTTAAAACTTTCGAGCCGTCAACCACACGAGACGCATGACACCCGAGCCATGGATGAGCTATTCCCATGGTAAAAGTCAAGAGAAGAAGGAGCTGAAGAGAAGAGTATCAATCTATCGATTGCTACCCCAGGGGAGTTTGTTCCAATTCTTTCTATATTTGGATTTTTATTTTTGCATAATATGCAATGAGGGCATTGCATAAAATAAGTGTGGGGTAGGGGGTTGGTCACATAAATAGAAAACTTAGAATCTTAATTTAGGCTAATTTTAAAATTTTGTTGCATACCAAAAATATTACTTAGAACTTAATTTAGAAAATTTTGGTAAAAGTAAAATTAGGATTCCATGTTAGAATTGTGTTGATAATTGCATGAAAACTCAAATGTTTAGTTGAGCCTATATACGTTCTAGTGCATTTGTGGCTTCCTTATTCTAGTGAAATCATGGGACAAAAACACGACCCCGCTCGGCCCGAGGGATGCAATATGTTTAGCAGCCTAAACCTGCAATGTATCCAGGAAGATTATTATCGTTAGCCAATAAAGGTTAAGATTGAGTGCCCCCGCTTAAGCATGTAGGGATTTGAGTGAAAAAAGTTAGTTACATGTTAAAAAAAAAGAGAGAGAGGATTACAAGAAAAGTTTGAAGAATTTTTGGAGCATCAAAGTCAAATATGAAATTAGAAGATCAAAAATTCCAAGAAATTCAAAAAGTTGAAGATACCAAAAATCAAACAATAAAGGTGGTGAATTCAAAGAGATTAAAGATCAAATTACCAAAGGAAGTGAAGAATTCCAAAAGAGCTCCATAGTGGTATCGAAAAGTTGTAATTCTAGATTATGTATGCTTGGGTTGCTCAATTAAAAATACCTTGAGGGTAAGAGGTTTTCTGAGGATGGATTCGGAGGGTTGCATAAAATGAGCATAGTTTGGGATGAGTGGGCAAGTGTTTATGAGGATTGTGAGTATTTGGAGTATGGGAGGTCCTTAGGAAAAATTTTAGACACAAATGCACGCGTTGCGGTCTCGGCATAATGGCTGGGTTAGATTGGAGTTGTCATATGTGATTCTAATATGTTTAAAATTTAGTTTTGTTTGGGGGCAAGCAAAAGTCAGGTGTGGGGTATTTTGATATGTGCATAATTAGTTAGTTATTTAGTATACATTTTTATTCATTTTTAACTAATTATGTGAATAATATGGACAAAAGGTACTTAATATTGTTTAAATTTTGTTTTCAGTCCAAAAGACATGCTTGGGAGTGAAAGGGAGCAAGGGAAAGCAATTAAAGACCAAAGAATGAAGATTGAGGAACAAAAGTCCATCTACTCGGCGAGTAGCCGATTCTACTCGGCGAGTCCAGCTGAATATTCCAGAAGATAGCCACGACTCCTGATCTAAGATGGATAACAACAAGTCTACTCGGCGAGTTGGGTCTGCTACTCGCCAACTACCCCCTGTTTTGAGATATCTATAAAAATCGAACCTTTATCCGAGGGGACTACACTTTTGGCGATTTTTGAAGATCCTTCTGCGATTAAGAGCACTGGAAGATGCTGAGGAATTCTAATCTCCAACCTTTTGAAGAATTGAAGCAACTAGGTTAATCATTCCACTTAGCTTTAGGATTTGAGTAGGTTTAATCTAGTTGAACTTGCTTTTGTGTGTGATTTTACTGCAACTATGAACTAATTTCGTTTTTGTTTCTGTTTGGGGAATACCAAGGAACTCCTATGGTTTAATTCTTAGTTTTGATTAATTGTTTATTGGTGATCTATTAAATTAAGTTTGTTAAAGACCCTTATGCATTAATCACGATTATTTTCTGTTAATTGGAAGAAAATTAAGTTGCATGAACATCTCTTAGTTGTTAACCTCATATGTCTATGTGAACACCAATTCATATGCTTAGGAATAATGATTATGAAACTAATATTAATAAGACAATAATTAGATTAATGTGTGATCTTGTTTTGAGAAACCATCAAACAAGAGGTTAATTGATTTACTAAATTGATTCACCGCTACAAATCTTATTTAATCCAAATCATTAATCTAGGGAATTAATTAGTTTAAACATTTGATCACCGCTTAAATTAGTTAATTGTCTAAGGGCTAGGAGTAATGAACATGAACCTAACCACTTTAATTGGTAACCAATAACATTTAATCTATCATAAATATAAATAACCATAGGAGTGAAATGGTTGAACCTAAATAGAAACATCTTTATCAAATTTGGTGAATTAGTTGTTTGTTTTAGTCATTTAGTTAATTAAGTGCTGCTTAAGTTTCTAGTCTTGTAAAACTAGAAGAAAAACCTTTTACGTTCATTAATTATTTTAGTTAAAATTAGTTGTTAGTTTAATTTTTCGTTCCCTGAGTTCGACACCTTACTTACTAAACTATACCACTAAAAGACAGGTTTACTGCCTTTGTGTGCTAAATATATTAATAAAAGTAGGGAATAAAACAAGTGCATTTTACACACATCAGTGGAATATCAAAAGCCCTCAGGTCTACTTCAACAACTAGAAATACCAGAGTGGAAGTGGGAAAGGATTGCGATGGATTTTATCACTAAGTTACCCAAGTCTCCGAGTGGGTACGATAGCATCTGGGTAATTGTCGATCGATTGACAAAATCCACCCAGTTCCTGCCAATCAAAGAAACCTTCAAGATGGAGAGACCGACACAAATCTACATTTAAGAGGTAGTCCATCTGCACGGTGTGCCTATGTCCATTATCTCTAATCGGGATAGCAGATTAACCTCGAGATTTTGGCAGTCGCTGCAGAAGGCTCTTGGAACTAAGCTGGATATGAGCACAGCTTACCATCCACAAACCGATTGGTAGAGTGAGAGGACCATTCAGACATTGGAAGACATGTTGAGGGCATGTGTTATAGACTTTGGCAAGTCGTGGGACACCCATTTCCCCTTGGTCGAGTTCTCCTACAACAACAACTATCATACCAGTATCAAGGTTGCGTCGTTTGAAGCCCTCTATGGCCGAAAGTGCAAATCTCCTCTATGCCGGGATGAGGTGGGTGACACGTAGCTTGCTAGAGGCCAAGTCCCTGATAACTCTCTCACTGCCCAGAAATCATATGTGAAACCACAGAAAAGATCGTACAAATCCGAGAACGATTAAAAGCTTCAACATATAGACAAAAGAGTTACACCGATAAGAGACGAAAACCTTTGGAGTTCCAGGTTGATGACCATGTTCTATTAAAGGCCTCACCCTGGAAAGGCATGATACGCTTTGGAAAGCATGGAAAGCTGAATCTGAGATACATAGGACCATTCGAGATCCTTGCTAGGAACGGTCCCATAGCATACAAACTTCGTTTACCCTAAGAACTTAGTAACATTCATGCTCTCTTCAACGTGTCGAACATCAAAAAGTGATTATCCGACGAAACCCTTGTGATCCCTCATTATGAGATCGTGATCAGCGAGAACCTTAATTTTGTGGAAAAACCAGTCGAAATCAAGGATCGGGAAGTCAAACGAATGAAACAAAGTTGCATACCAATAGTGAAGGTCCGCTAGAATGCCAAGCGAGGACCTGAATTCACTTGGGAGCGTGAGGATCAGACGAAAAAGAAGTACCCGCATCTTTTTCCATGTCCATGATTGTATTCCATGTTTGAATTTTGGGACGAAATTTCCTCTATCGGGGGGATGATGTGACAACTCGAAAAAAATTTCGTTAACGTTAGCCCGAATCCATTAAATAAATTTTGAATTTTTATTTAGATTCGTCAAATTCTTATGGTTTGGAAAATCATTTAAGTTATATAAATAAAGTTTATATATAAGATCCGGAATCAAAATCATGTGAAAACACGATTTACTTCGAAAATCAATGAAAAATCGGCCTGACTGGTGTTCACGGCCGTGAACCCAATCATGGCCGTAAATTGTTCATGGTCGATGGACCCCACCACCGAACATACACCCAGTCTATAAATACGTGACTCGTACCCTCATTTATACTTTTCTGCCAGCGAACACCCTTTCTCTCTCTAAAAGTCATCACCTAAAAACATAAGATTTCTCTTCATCAATCACTCTATCCGCCTTGGAACCAATTTTGGAGCATCAAAACATCTGTTTTTTCATCAAATCGAGCTTTGTTGTTCTTGAGTTCACGGCCATGAACCCTTCAAAGCTTCATATTTCACCAATAATAGGTCGTGAAGCCTTCAAACCTTCAAGGGTCGTAAACCATTCAAAGGCAGTGAACCATTCACGGTTGAGAACAGTTCACGGCCGCAATTGATACAACCATGCGGTTTCCACATTTTTATAAAATATTTAGATATTTTATCCCTTTTGTAACATGCTGAGCATAAGGGACAATTTCAGCTTATAAGCATAATCGCATAGTTTTCATATCAACACACAAACCAACTACATAACATACATGCAAACTATAATAGGCATAGTTTGGGATTTCAATACACGGTTTTATATTTACAAGCATATAAACTATGACAGACTTAGTTTATGATATTTAATGATATTTCTCAGGTAACAAGAATACATTACTAAATAATTATTAAAGTAGAATTATTATTCTACAAGCATACAAATGGATACAAATACAACAGAACAATACAGAACTACACGTAAACTAGTTAATACAGGATTGTGAGACAACTCTTCATTTGTACCCTTCGGGGTACAGGTTAAATCCTATCTTCTAGTGTAACCAGAGTCTCCTGGAGGGAGAGCATGAGATGTGTGAATAGATCTATTCAGGACTGATAATCCCATACCTAAATTGCTAGCTACAGTTAGGCAAGCATGCATGGGGTGACATATATCATACCGTCTGACGCCTAAAGAACGTCATAGAGGTCATCAGCCATATCAAGCATGGTTAGACGACTAACAATAGTATGAAATAATCTTTGTTTACGGAATTTCATTCTTCATCTAGTTTTATTTTAATTAATAGAACTACTATACATTACACTGGAGGATTCCAGGAATCCAATACATGGTTTTATTTTAAGTAATGAAACTACTATTCATTACTGGTAGTAACTAGGGTTTTCAAACAGAACATGTATACATTACTGGTGGTAGTCAGGATTTTCATAAAAAAAGGGTTTTCAACGAAAATAACGATACACAATACAGTTGGTGGTAACCATGCATACGAACTAACTCAGTAACAAAACATATGTTTGAAAATATTGGATTTTCTTGGAAAGCATACAAACATTCTTTTACAAATTCAAAGACAGGTTTACATTCAAAAACATTCGTATGAACTCACCAGCTTTAAGGTTGATACTCTTTTCAAAACCGCTTGTATTTTCAGGAAATCAGTAGATAGATACTCACGCAGCTTTTGAGAAGACGGAGCGTATAGAGTCACGTCTTTTATATTTTGTTATACTTTTGGTGTATACAAACTATGTATCAAACAGATGTAATTATTTAACTTATTCAGTGTATTAGTTGTGTTTACTTTGATTACTATGATGCAATCGTTGTGATACTTTACATGACGTCATCCACCCCCGAACGCTTCTGTTGTTTCGGTTTGGGGGTGTGATATAGGATGTGTGAATTACGTAGCATTTTTTTAGTTTCTAGAAAGCAACTTCTTGTTTGTCTTCTGAGTAGAGCTTCATATCTTTCTGTGTTCATGTTGTAAGCGGCTTGGCTACCTTGGAGAAATTCTCTATGAATCTGTAGTAGTATCCAGAAAGCCTTAAGAAGTGACGCACTATTGTTGGCGTCTTTGGTGCTTTCTAATTCTTAATTGCTTCAATCTTAGAGGGTTTGACATGAATCCCTTCGTTACTAACTACATGTTCTAAAAATTTGTACTTCTCTAATCCAAAATTCACATTCGAAGAATTTGGCGTACAACTTTTCTTTTCATAATAGTTCAAAGATTATTTGTGAGTGTTAAACGTGTTATTCCTTGGTTCGTGAATATATCAATATATAATCGATAAATACTATCACGAATTTATCTAAGTACGGTTTGAAAACAGGATTCATGAGATCCGTGAATATTTTTGGGGAATTGGTTAATCCAAAAGCATCACTAGAAACTTATAATGACTATACCAAGTCCTAAATGTTGTTTTGGAACATCGTCTTCTTGTACACTTAGTTGATGGTATCCTGATCTGAGATCTATGTTGAATTTTCTAAAATCTTCACGTGTTTTAGTCTATCAACCACTGTATCCAAGTTTAGTTGTGCGTCGGTCTAACCAAATTTAAACATAGGTAATCAGTCTATGTTTAGTTGTGGTTCAGCCCATGTACAATAAAACTCGACTAAGGAGTTTGACCTAAAACATTGTGTTGTATAGTTATCGAGGGTTTGGGTTTTCTATATTTTTGGTTTATACATGTGTTCTCATCATGGGACTGAGTTCATACATAACTCTATATCTTTGTGTTTGTTGTATTTACGAGTATTATTAATTATTGTTTGTTACTTCAGCTCTAGCTGATAAGGCATCGGCCATTCAAGACAGTCGTTGGGCAGAATCACTTTAGCATATAGTCGTTCTGAAATCCAGTAACCCAAGCAACGTGTCTATCCTGTCACCGCTCCCATAAGTAGTCTTTCAGTAGTATAATTAATAATACTTTTTATTTGTAGGTTAAGGGATATACCTAAACCTAAAGATTAAGCCCTATACTATAGCCGTGCTTTCCTATGAAAGTACCAATTCACTTTAGTTAATAGCTCTGATACCAATCTGTCACACCCCCAACAGTCAGCGGAAACACCAGGCGGTGTAACCTCATTCCTTGTATCAATTTTATCAAATATATATTGAGCAATACAAAAGAATTGTTGTAAACTACGTACCTTTATTGGTAATAGGAAGTTAAATTATTCCATCTTATCAAGTTCCTGAAAACACATGCGTTTTGAAAATACATCAACATAAAGTGGGTGAGTTCATATGTTTTGAATCTGAGTAAAGATAGTACTTTTTCCCAAGTTGGAAAAGTATATAATATATTTTGAAGATATCATTTTGACTCATACTTGTTTCTAACATATAGCATGATATCCTAGGTATAATGGTTTACTTACCAAATAAGTAGTATACCAATAAGTCTCATATACTATGAATATAAGTGTTTGTAATTCCATACAAACGTAGGTTGCTATGTATAAATCTTATTTCAGTTATATATGAGTAAAAACATCGTTGATTGCTATGCTTGAACCTCTTTACCATGCTAATAAGATTCAGTAATTCTCTAACAGAATTAGTTTCCACTTTTCATTGGCAGCTAAGTATAAATCTTATTTCAATTCTATACGAGTAAAAATGGCTACGTATAAGTCTTATTTCAATTCTATACGAGTAAAAATAGCTATGTATAAATCTATTTCAATTCTATACGAGTATGTAGTATAGGTATAGTTGTCTACTTAATGACTAAGTAGTATACCTACAAGTTTCTTGGTACTTAGAGTAGAAGGATTTGGAAAACTTATACTTAACATTCCTACTTGTATATCGACAAAGTATAATGCTTCTAAAGTTGTGCTACCATGAGTCTATAACTGTGGTTGTATGACTAGCTTCAAACCTCTACTTGATGTTACAAGTCTACTTGATGTTACAAGTTTCACATCTTAAGATATGTTCCACATGCTTCATCAACGTTGGAACACTAAACAAACAAAAGGACAGTTCGTCACTCGCTTAAGTTTGGTTGTAGCTAGCAACCACAAGTGGGGTTGTCAACCCGTATCTTATTCAAACAAGACTTCCTCGCTTGTATGGGATTAACGCTTATAGGTCTGAGGATTTTCCCTAAGATTTCCAATCTTAGTTGATGAATACAATAGCTCATGTAGACTTTTCGAGTTCTGTTAGCTATAGTAGTAAAAGCATATTCGTGTCTAAAACCCTAAGTTATTAGACTATGCTTTAAGCATTAGTCCTAACATTTATAGTACTTAGGCAGTACAACAACTATAATTTGAGTTAAAACCAGGTTTTATCTTGACATAAAACCAGCAATAGCAGCATACTTAACAAGTATATATAGAACTCCTGAATATACCTTCAGGGTTATATTAATAACATAATAGGTTTTATCTTGACATAAAACCACCAATAGCAACGTACTTAGTAATTAGTATGTAGAACTTCTGAGTATAACTCCGGAACTATATCGCACAAAACATATATATATATATATATATATATATATATAACTCCCAAGTATAACTCAGGGTCTACATTAGTATAATATTATGCTAAAAAGTTTACGATAGTTATATGTTTTCAAAATATCAGATTCAAAACAACTATATCCCAGTAAATATAACTATCTATTTGATACAAATATACTATGATATAGACATAATATTATCTTAAACACAATATTTAGCATGCGTTTCCCCCCCCCCCCCAAAAAAAAAACATTTAAAAGTGGGGCCGTGAAACTCACCCTAGTAGTGTGGTTTTATGTAATCTAACTAGAAATGGTCAGCAGTTCGAGATTGTCGGTCTCGGGATGCGAAGTCGCCTCAACACACGAGAGAGAGAAGCAAGAGATTTGGGTGTACTAAGCCTTGGGGTCGAAATGGCTATTTATAGGCTGATTTTTGGCTCCTCGCGTCGTGAGCCATACATGCTCACATCGTGATCCATGCATGCTCACCTCGTAGACCCACCATTTGGTCCCTAGCTTCGGATGATGTCTCTTTGACTCCTCACGACGTGAGAAATCCTTGCTCACGTCTTGAGCTTTTGACTTATCGCTTCGTAGACCTGCCAAGCATCTTCTAGGTCTGAAATGTGGCGTTTTGACTTCTCACGTCGTGAACATCTATGCTCACATCGTGAGCTCAGTCAGATTAGGGTTTCTGACAGCTGTATCTTCGGAAGGTCGTAACTTTTGCATACGAACTCCGTTTTTGACGTTCTTTATATCCACGTGTAGGTATTTACGAGTACTACAACTATATTTTAGACTCCAATAGCTAATTATAAGTCTATTATAAATTCATCTTATTATAGAGATTTATAGTATTAGGGTTTATCATAACTTCTTCAAGCGATGTCAGATTTAGACGTTCTCTATATTTTTGGAATCGTATGGACGTATACTTTGAGTTGTTTCATAAATTATGTATGAAAATTCATACTTGTATTAGAATTTATAGTAATTTTATCATATTACTAGTTTAACAAAATCACATTACATGATTGGCATAATCACATGAGATTCTTATTGACCTATTTTGATTGGTGTTACAACATATAATATTGTGTTCGATTGTTCATCGATTTTGATTCATCATGAAAATTGTGTTGATCATGTCAAATAAAGTTTAAAGCTATTGAACAATTAATGCTTTTATATATTGATTTATCTCATCAGAAAAGGTGGTTGGTACTTCATAGGCTTCCAGCTCATGGAAATTGATGCTTCTCGAATCAGGTCTTAAAGAAGCACCCAGTAATAGTGACCTCACAATTATATTCATGGGATACCTAGTTTTTCTAAAAACGAAACCCTGGGAAGTGTGCTCTATTTTCAATGAGTTTTTGGGAAGAAAGATTTGGGTATCGAGATCGAAAATTTTTTGTTTTCATTATGGATGATATTGAAGACTTCTCATTGACAAAGTGTTTTTTATGATTTTCCAATTTTTCAAAGTTTTCGATATCAGAGTGCAAATCAATTCTATTGGGAAGTTTGAATTTTGACTGTGGTTCCATGAAAGAACTAATAACAAATTTTGAAGTTCAAATGGAAAGTAAATGATTTGTCATTGAGTTGGGAAGCTTGAATATGTGAAAGTTTGAGTTTATATATGAAAGTTTGAGGCTATGTGTAAAACTTTGAAACTATAGTCGAAAGCTCCTCCATTACCTAAACTATCAAAAGTTTCTTCTTTGCCTCTCATAACGAATCCTTCACTTTTGATTTAAAAGAACATTCTCTTCATCTCATTTTTGTTTCTTCTCTTATCTTTTGGTCTGATTCTCAAGAAAATCGAAAAAAACAAAGAGATTTTTGTCTTTTTTTCATTGTTCTTTAAAGACTCGGAAAACCCCAAAAAACACAAAAAGAATTTCTTTGTGTCTGTATTTTTGTTTAAAGCCTTAGAAAAACTCAAAAAAGCAAAAATATTGTGTTTTAGTTTGTTCTTGGAGGTTTTGGGAGTCGAAACTTTGAAGATGTGATGTCGAAAGTACTATTTTTTTGTTAAAGTGTCAAAACTTTGATCTGATAGCAAAAGTTCATTTTTCGATACTTGATAATGAAACTTTCATATTTTCGACACTGAATGTAAACTTTTGCATCTAACCCATTCAGAAGTTATTGTTCATATTCAGCGTTTGCATGCCTTCGTATTCGAATTTCCTCTGAACTATTAAGAGAATCGACACTATCATATCTGAGAAAACTTTGATAAAGAAAGTTCAGATTTTCATATGGGATAATTCCACTTTCATTTCTGAAGTTAGTAGTTTCGATTGTTATTGTTGATCTTTGGTTTCTCACACATGGAATTGGGGAAGATAACATAAGTTTCATATTTGGTCCCTGAAATTTCAGAATAATACAATTCTTACCCAGCAATCGAAATCTTGAAAACCATTGAAGATTATTTCTCGATATTTCAAGATTTTTGTTCCAGGGGGAGTTTTGTTTGTTTAAGATGGATTTCAACTTTTCAAATCTATTTGCTTTGATGGTGACATTTTTAGATATGTTTCTCTCTGTTAAACATTCTCGGGTGTTGATGATTCTAACTCTTTTAGCGGGAGAATGCCATGGAAGTAAAATTTGTTTCTGGTCACATCCAACATTTAAGGGAGAATATTGAGTGAAGAAATATCGAATGTAATGATGTGGCATAATGTATTTTAGCGTGCATTTTCGAGTTGTACTTTGATATCATAGTCACACTGTACATTTTGGAGTCTGTGAGAACACTACTACAAATAGTGTTGTAGTCTTATGTGTAAATATGAGAGAGTGTTCTTATCCTTCCTATTTTTACACTTTAATTACCTTCCATATATATATATATATATATATATATATATATATATATATATATATATGTATGTATGTATGTATAAGACAGTCAGTCTTACCGTTAGTAGGCCTCATTTACAGAGCTGGTCTATAAGGGGGGTATAAGGAAATTGCCTATAAAATGGCGATTGAATGGGTGGCCACTCTCACCCACCGCTTCTTTCACTAGTGGAGGGTCGTTAGCCGAACGGGTAGGATAGGACATTAATTCTAATTTAAAAGTATAATGATAATTATAAAAGTAACTAAATTTTTTTCTAAATTCCCACTCTTAGTTACTCTAGGGAAAAAAATCTGAAAATGGTGTTATTCCATGAAATTGCACTTTGCACCTTGCCAAGTCGTTAGTGGAGCGTGTGTGGTTAACCGACATACTAATATGGACTAACAAGGGTAGCAAAGGATAACTCGAGAATTGTCATAGATCAATGGAGCGTCTGTGGTTTCCCGGCATATTGGTTAGGTGGTAAATAACTCAAGAGTGCCAAGCAAATTTGCATGGTTATTCACACCTTGTTTTTGATTCTCGGTATCCCTGTCACAAACTCGAAGGGCATAATCGAGATTTAAACATGCCATTGAAAAGTTCAATGAATCTCAAAGAAATAGGAATTTCATAAAACTTAATTCCTTAAATTTTATTTTTGGGTGGTGAAGTTAGTAAATCGTCATTTACCTACCTTCAAATACTTTGCAATTGGATTACGACATCCCTCTTCCGAATTGAGAAATATTTTGTTTGGGTCCTAGCCTTAATATTTCATTTGGGTGTTATATTAAGGAGTTTATATCTAATAAAACATGTCTTTTCTTTTCAGATGTCTGCTTCAAACAATGCTTCCCATTCAAATGCTTCTGGCTCTTCGTCACTCATGAACTTATGTGGGAGGGTCATTTTCGATGGATCGAACTTCAATAACTGGATTCGAAACATTCGCATATCCATTCGCTACGAGGAAAAGTAATATATCCTCGACAAAGAGCTAAAGGAGATTGATGAAGAAACTGCTACTCATGAGCAACTGGCTGAGTATAGGGATCATGAGAAGGAGGCGACAAAGGTGTCGTGCATCATATATGCTAGCCACTATGACTTATGAGCTTCTGAAATCCTGTGAAGACTTCTGTCCTTTCGAGATGCACCAAGACTTGATGGAAAGGTACCATCAAAGTGCCCGATAAGAAAGGTATTAAATCATTTCTTCCTTGATAACAACAAAAATGAAGGATGGAGAGTCCATCACGACCCACTTGCAAAAGATGCAGAGATATGTAGACCACTTGCTAAAGTTGAATGTCAATTTCGACGAAGAGTTGGATATTGACATTATCCTACACTCCTTGCCTCCTTGTTATGATCAGTTCAGAATGACTTATCATATGAAAAAGGAGGAAGTCACTCTAAGTAAGCTTCAAGGCATTCTCAGAACTGTTGAAAGTAGTTTGAAAGGCAAATCTATTGTACCTACTCCTACTGCTGCTTCCCCAGTCCTGGCAATTGGACATGGGAAGCAAAATAAAAGGAAAGATCCTTTCAAGAATCACAAGGGAAAGTATCATGATGGATCCTCCTCTAGTGGGTCCAAAGGTGGTTATGCTTCTCCCTCATCCAATCCAAAGGAAGTAGAGTGCTTCCATTATCATGAAAAAGGGCACTGGAAACGAAGTTGCCCTAAATACTTACAGGACATTAAATATGGGAAGATAAAGCCATCCTTCATAGGTATTTATACTATTAAATCTAACAACTCATCACATGCTAATTCTTGGGTCCTTGATACAAGATGTGGTTTTCACATTTGTTCTGATTTGCAGGGTCTAAAAAGAAGTAAGGATGTGGAGCACGGGAAGATGAACTTGATCATGGGGAATAGGAAAGCGTCGTTTGTCACCAAGATTGGAGTTTATTCTTTATTGCTTAGTAATGGGTTAGGTTTAGAGTTGAATATTTGTTCCTACTCATCGGATATGGTGAGAAACATTATTTCTTTTCATGGTTTGTATAAACAAGGTTTTAGATTTTCATTTAACAATGAAATTGATTCTGTTAATGCTTTTTATAATGATAAATTTTATTTTGACACATTGCCTTGTAATGGTGTATATGAAACTTTTATGGTTGTAGACAACTTAAGAAGTAATGTATTGCATATTGATTCGTCCAATGGTTTGGACAAGGCATGCTTGTGGCAATGTCGTCTTGAACATGTCAGCAAGAAGCACATAGCCCAACTCCAAAAGGATGGAGTGTTTGAGTCATTTGACTTGAAGTCGGATGACACGTGCGAATCTTGTTTGCTTGGAAAGATGACTAAGTCACCTTTCCTTAGTAATTGTAAAAGAGGTGAGGGTTTCTTGGATCTCATACACACTGATGTGCGTGGACCCTTCAGATCCACCATAAGGGATGCTAACCACTTCTATGTAACCTTTACCGATGATTGTAGTAGATATGGATATGTCTACTTAATCAACCACAAGTCGGAAACCTTTGAAAAGTTCAAAGAGTTTAAGCAAGAAGTGGAGAATCAATTAGGCAGGAAGATAAAGATACTCCGATCCGATTGTGGTGGTGAGTATCTTATCATCGAGTTCCACGACTATCTTAAAGTATGTGGAATTGTTTCACAATTGACGCCACCTAGGACACCGCAACTTCATGGTTTGTTTGAGAGGCGCAATCAAACCTTGTTGGACATGGTTCGTTCCATGATGAGTCGAGCTTTATTACATGTCTCATTTTGGGGGTATGCCTTAGAGATTGCCACCCATATCCTTAATCTAGTCCCAACTAAGAAGGTTGTCAAAACACCTCATGAAATGTAGACAGGGAAGGTTCCCTCGTTAGCACATATCAAGGTTTGGGGTTGCGAGGCTTTCGTAAGACGAGAGACTCACGAAAAGCTCGAACCTCATAGTGAGCGTTGTATTTTTATCGTCTACCCATAGATATCCTTTGGCTATTTGTTCTATAGACTCAGTAAGAACATGGTCATCGTAGCGCGAAGGGGTGTATGTCGTCAAAGAGAACTCATATGCCAAGAGGATAGTGGGAGGCAAATTGACCTTGATGAGCTTCAAGAGTTAAGCGATGAACGAACCTCTAACACTAGCAATCAACCTGAGGATGAGACTCCCGTTGAACCAGTAGACGAGTCCGTACCTCTGAGATGTTCCAGTAGATTTCGTGTTCCACCTGTGTTATATGGTTTTCATATAACGACTAAAGGTGATACGTTTATCAGTGATAATACATTGATAAATTTGGATGAACCTAACAACTACAAGGAAGCCATGGCGGGCCAAGAGTCTGCAAAGTGGAAAGAGGCGATGGACAGCGAGATTCAGTCCATGCATGACAATCAAGTTTGGAACTTAGTTGAAAATGTACCAGGTCATAAGACGGTCGGGTGCAAATGGATCTTCAAGAGGAAGACCGACATGGATGGGACAGTACACATAATAAGGAGCGATTGGTTGCAAAGGGCTTTACTCAAACTCCTGGAGTTGACTATAACAAGACCTTCTCACCAGTAGCGAAGATCATATCTATAAGGGTTATGCTAGCCGTAGTTGCGTTTCATGATTATGAAATATGACAGATGGATGTCAAAACTTCTTTCCTTAATGGGAAGTTGGCTGAAGATGTTTACATGAGTCATCCAGAGGGTTTTGTAGATGCAAAGTACCCTAATATAGTATGTAAGCTTGAGAAATCCATTTATGGATTGAAACAAGCATCTTCCAGATGTAATCTTTGTTTCGATGAGAAAGTCAAAGAGTTTGGATTTTCGAGAAGCAAGGAAGAGTTCTGCGTATATGTCAAAGCTAGTGGGATTACTCTTAGGTTTCTGGTGTTTTATGTGGATGACATACTACTCATAGGAAATGACGTTCCAACCTTGTAGGAGGTTAAGTCCTGGCTTGGAAAGTGTTTCGTTATGAAGGACCTCGGAAAAGTTGCTTACATTTTAGGGATAAGGATATTGAGAAATAGGAGTAAAAGACTAATAGGACTTAGTCAAAGTACCTACTTGGACAAAGTGTTGAAACATTTCAACATGAAGAATTCCAAGAAAGGAGAATTGCCTTTTCAGAGTCTGAGTACCGATGCCGAAATAGTAGAAATGAGTTGAGTACCATATGTTTCTGTCGCTGGCTCGATCATGTATGCTATGACATGTACTTGCCTTGATGTGGCTTTTGCTTTGAGCATGGTTATTCGATACCAAGGGAATCCTGGTAGAGCACATTGGACTGCAGTAAAGAACATTCTTAAGTACCTGCGGAGGAATAAGGATTGGGTCCTTACCCATGGTGGGAGTGATGACTTAAGAGTGACAGGCTATAATGACACCGGTTTTCATATCGACAGAGATAATTTCCACTCTCATTTGGGCTGGGTATTTACCCTAAATGGAGGAGCAGTAACATGGAAAAGTTCCAAACATGAGACTGTAGCTGATTCAACGTGCGAATCAGAGTACATAGCAGCAAGCAAAGCGTCGAAGGAGGCAACATGGCTAAAGAACCTCATCGGAGACCTTGGAGTTCTACTAGTTGTGAAGAAGCCTATGGAGATTTTTTGTGACAACAAAGGTGCAGTTGTCTTAACCAACGAACCAAGGGATCATGGCAGATCTAGGCACATCGATAGAAATTATCACTTCATAAGACATTGAGTAGAAGAGGGACTCCTCGTAGTGAAGAGGGTATCGTCATAGGATAACCCAGCAGATCCCTTTACGAAGGGATTGAGTAGGGTTAAGCATTTGCTGCATGATAAGAACATTGGCCTAAGAGAAGATATTAGTTTTAGTGATTAGATAGGTAGTTAAAAACTTGTAATAAATAAATGTAATTGACATTTGATGATTAAATAATAAAGGTTTTATTTATAAGTAAAGCTTACTATCTTCTGTCAATTGTTTATTTTATGTTTCGCTTTTGCATGTTTTGACGTCTAGAATAATATGATTATTCAAACTATCTGTTGGATTAGATGTCTTAGCCCATAAATATTATTGGTATGTACTTGACTCGAGAGTAGCATGGTCCATTTGGGTTGCATATCATTGGCACAATTTGTTAGGATGGACTTTTGAGTGAAGGTTATTTATGGTTTATTAATATATTATAAGTTATAATATATTAATATGAAATCATATTTTTTAATTAGTATCGATCAAGAATTAATTTGGAATTAATTTAGTGATCAAAAGAGACTAATTAAATCTATGGGGACTAATTATGATAATTAGTTATATTTATATGTGTTGGGCTTTTGATCCATGTTGGACCAAGTTTATGTATGGATACATAAAGAGTTGGGCCACATGAACCATGGATCATAAAACCCATGGGTATGGATTATGGGTTATACCCATGACCCTTGGAATCCTACATATAAATAGGTTACTCCATAGCCAAAATCACCACTTCTTTTCTTAGAGAAATATGAAGGTGTTTTGGTGCATGAAATTCTCTCTCAAGAGCCACCTTTGTCCTAGGTGTGTTGTGATTCCATTTGAGGCATTTCATACTATTGGTGCTAAGCTCTTAAGGCCAAATACATCAAGACTTCAAGCCACATAAAAGGTATGTTTCCCTAACTAGTATATTATATGGTTTATGTCAAATGCATGCTAGTTATAGGTTTAATGCCTTGGAAACCATTTGCATGTATTATTAGTGAAAACATAGATCCAAGGTATTTAGGGTTGTATGTGCACCATAGGATGTTGTATTATACCAAAACCCATCAGTGGTATCAGAGCTAGGTTGTTTTCTACTATATTTGATGCAAATGTATTTTTTTCAAGTTGATGGAAAAAAAAAAGAAAAAAAAAACATGAAGTTTGTCAAATTTTATGATAATTACTTGATTTTATGAAAAACTAATTATTTGTAAAATTTGAGTCACTTTACTACAAGAGTTGAATTAGGTCAATTTATTAAAAGATAGAATGATATGATTATTTTATTTGTTTTAAAAGTTTGATCTAAGTGGTTTTAAGGAGTTACAAATTTTGTCATAAAATTTTGGAAATCAAAAGTTTTTCTAAAGTTATGATCTTAAGAGTTTTCAAACTTCCATAAGTTATAGATGTGAAATGTCTCATTTATTAACTCTTTAGGTTATGAAGTCCAAGAGTCTTCAAAGGATAATTGTCAAAGTTTCAAGATTTGTATTAGTTTATATGATTATCTAATTTCTTGAAAATTGTTGATGTGAATTATCTTTACTTATGAGTTTAATCTAGATCAAAGAAAATTTATTTGATTATTGTGTTAATTGGAATATTTGATCTTAATGGTTTTTATGAACTCCATAACTTGTCCTCAAGTTATGGAAAGTGAAGAGTTTTTCTTTTTAAAGTGTCACTAAGTCTCATAGGTTATGAAAATAGAAGAGTCTCTATTTTTAATGTCATCATTAAATGATTTAATGTCTTCCATAACTTGTCCTCAAGTTATGGAACTTGAATTTTTTTCATTAAACCTTAATTAAACTCATAAGCTATGAAAAAGCCAAGAGTTATGAAAGGTTTCATAACTTGTCCTCAAGTTTTAGAATTTGTAAAGTTACCCCCCATGTATACTTTAATTCCAAACTAGATCTTATAAGTTTAAAAGTTAAAATTCAACCCTTATACTTTATAATATTATAAGTTCATAATATTTATATATATATATATATATATATATATGTATAAGAGTAAAGTCAGTCATACCGTTAGTAGGCCTCATTCACGAAGCCGGTCTATAAGGGGGGTATAAGGTTACTGCCTATAAAATGGCAGTTTAATGGGTGTCCACTCTCACCCACCGCTTCCTTGACCGGTGGAGGTTCGTTAGCCGAACGGGTAGGACAAGGACTATAATTCTCCCTTCATTAAAAGTATTAATGATAAATACTAAGTAACTAAACCTTTTATAAATACCCAATCTTAGTTACTTAGGAAAATGTGAATAAGGTGCTAATCCAATAAATTACACTTTGCACTTTGTTTAAGTCGGTTAGTGGAGCATGTGTGGTTAACTGGCACACTAACTCGTATTTAACAAGGTAGGCAAAGGGTAACTTAATGTTTATCATAGTATCGATGGAGCGTGTGTGGTTAACCAGCACATCGATTGAGGGGTAAACACTTAAGGCTACCAAGTAATTTGCATGGTTACTTGACACCTTGTTTTGTGATCCTCGGCATCCCAGTCACAAAACCTGAAGGGAACACTCGAGATTGAAACATGCCATTGAAAAGTTCAATGAATCTCAAAATATCTAGGAGTTTCAAATCCAATTAAAACCTAATAAATTATATCATTTTTCATGGTGGAAATTGGTGAATCGTCATTCACCTACCTTCAAATATTCTATAGCTTGGATTACGGTATCCCTCTTCCAAGTTATAAAATAGTTTGTTGGGTCCTAGCCTTAATATTTCATATTAGGTGTTATATTAAGGACTCTAAATCAACTATCTTGAATATCTCCCAAAATATGTCTAGTTCAGACATCTATGATCTTCCCAAATATCTTGGAACTTCACTTCCTCCACCTCCTCCAATTATTCTCCCTAACCCACAAGTTCAAGGTCACTCTAGCCCTATTGCCAAGGCAAGGTCTAGGTGTGATCACATCTTGTAGATGAATTCACATACTGACAAGACGGGAGAGTTGGGTGTCAAAGTCTTAAGAAAGTTAGTGGTTTAATCACTTTCTAAGTCACATAGTGAGTTCCTTGGGACTCCTATGAAACAGACTATGACAAGACCCTTAATGATCTTATCTATTTGCTTGGTGCTGCTAAATCAGAAATGATTTAGTGTACTAGTAAAGCAAATTTGATTAGGAGATCAACTTCCCAAAAATTTGTGGACAGGGACAATAGTGACACAGGAAATCCAGAAAATTATTCTCTTCCCAATGGAAAGGGATCGGCCATAGTCAACTCGGTTGACCAAATGGTAAAGAGAAAGGCTAAGTCTGAGATAGTCCCATGTACTATTACCTAAGGGTCCATATGGTCCTATTGCCAAAAGGAAAGGGCATTGGTTGCGAAGCTATCAATTTTACCTGAAAGATCATAAGGCTAGTAAAGTCAATAAGTTTGACTCTATTTCAGGTAAGGTCCACTATCTAACTCGGTTAAGTTTCTATTCTGAGATTCTTATTACAAGATGTGACTGGGTCACATGTTGATGTTTAAGAATCAAAGGAAAAGTGAAGGAAACTTAAAGAAAAAGAGTATGTTGATTCTGATTGCGAAGATGGATTTCTATCTCTTGATTGAAGATTGGATTCTTGAGCTACTCTTAGGAGTTATGATAGATTGCTAGGAAACAAGTAATAACATAATTTTCATTTCAAGTAACATTGTAAGGAAAAAGTTTTTTCCGCATTTTAAAATAAATAAAAGTTTGTTTTACTTTATTTTTATCTCCTTACAATGGCATTCATGAAAACTTGATGTTTGTATGTTTATAGCAATATTGGAAATATGAATTTGATTCGTTCATTTGTGGTAGTGTCTAAATTTACCAAATAAGGAAAGATTCTCATCACCTAAGTTTCAATTGGACCGAAACTTGGAATCATGCAAGTTGTATAGTATGATGAATGAGAACTTTCAAGCATTGGAAAAATTAAGACTAACTACTTGTTTACATGGATGTGTGAGTCAAGAGAAGGACTAAGGGATCAAGTACACTTTCTTGTGCAATTGTCAAAGTCCACCACAAAAGATGGATAAGACTATTCGTCATGATTTACTAAGGTTTAGTAAATATGATTATACTTACAAGCTTAAGTATAATTCTGAAACATTGGAAAATTTTCAATGTATGACAGAACGAATAAGAAAAATCAAATTACGCAGAAGGATAAAAGTTTCTCAAATCTGAAAAGATGGGAGAGTACTTTAGTATCATGTTTTAAGGTCATCTTAATGATTTTGAGACCTTATTACAATTCATCCTCTAAGTACATTCTGGTAGTTAAGAAGAGGAGTTATGAATTGTTGAAGTGGTTAAATCAAGAAGATGATTCATACTTCATTCCAAAACAATTCATAGAGTTATACTCTAAGATTGTAACTTGAGTGACATGTCTTAAAAAAGGTTTAAAACACTTGTCAAATGTAATAGTAAAAGTTTTCTACTCTTGTACATTTGATCCACACTATCTCTTGAATATTTGGCAAGAAAGTCGTATAGGTCAAGGAGACAGTGGGAGTCTAAAAGATCCTGAAAAAGGTTTCAAGAAGTAATCAAGAATAAAACATGTATTTCATCGCTAGCACAAAAGTAGAGGTTTATAACCTATCGTGTTGACATTTCTGTGCCCATTCCAATTAAGTTGGCTATACATTTGAGTTTTACATGTTCTCAATTGTTTGCATAACTATTTGGAAGCAATGGCAGGCCCTTGAGCTGCCAGGTGGCAAGAAGTTAAGATTGCACAAGTTCAATCCATATGAGTTTGGATTTGTCATTATCCTTGTCTTGTGACTATGGTTTTGATAATTCACATGGATAAGAACACATACACCATTAAATCTAAGTGTCATAAGGTTTCTCTTCGATTCATGAAAATGATGGTAAGGAAACTCTTTCACTAAGTAGATTTTGAGTAGATAACAATTGTTGGAATGACAAAAGGTCTAAACATTATGATTACGACATCCCTCTTCATAATTGTTTAGACACACATGTGAGCTATCTAAGAGAGGTGTATGATATTGATAAAGTCTTATCAAGGCAATCTAGTATCAGAAATCTGAACTTTGGTAAGAAAGTCAATAAAGTATTGATTTCTAGAAGTTCAGTTGATTTCTGGGTACATGTCAAAGCTAGTGGGAGCATAAGTGTTATGCTAAAAATCATCATGTTAGTGGGAGCATGATAATTATGATAAGTATTGCAAGTTAGCAATGTTAATTATAGAAAACAAAAGTTTCAATTCGTGAGGTTGCAGGGGTTGAAAAAGTTGTTTTGCTATAATTAAGGGAGAGGAAATTATACTTCATCTCAAATCTAAAAGCTTAGATTGAGGTCTTAATCGTATTTAGTCAAGAATATATATGAATTTCATGTTGGTATGGCTCAACATAAGGAAATTCTATATATGGGTTCATTATTTGCGTTCTAAAATTCGATTATGATTACGACATCCCTTTTCATAATCTGAATTATGAGAACTTGGCAAATATAAATGGAAATATTATAGCAAAAGACTGGTTTAGTCTTTATGTGAGACATCATGAATCATGTCCCATATGCTTCAGATATAGGATCGATTACATGTGCTATATTCACTCTTTCTAAGTTTTTCCAAATGCCTGGGGCATGAAGAAGGGAAAAAGGTCTAGGAATTGATATGACTAAAATGATTAAGCAATTGTTGAGGAAAATCTAAGATTTACCAAAGATTGGTTGCTCAATGACAGTTGGAAGTATAATATTAATTCTGGAAGGATCATATTGACATAATCTGTAAGGAGGCAACTCTTGTTCAGAAGTGATAGTCAAAATGGAATATGGAAATGCTTCAAAGTTAGAAAGTATTCAATCTGTATGATTAGGAAACTTAATGCAAGAAGGATGTTTCCAAGGAGTTGATCTCCTTTGGAATACTCTGTAATGATTGTTGCCAAGTCTTTGTGAATTTGTGCATAATCATTACAAGAGGATCAATGCATCTAAGTTTAGAATCTAACAGATTTCAGTAAATGGCATGAATTTGGAATTCTTGCATTTGCAGTAAGATTTGGGACTGTGAAATGAGAATCATTGGAGTTATGTTCAATTGATATATTTCACAAAGTAAAGATCATAGACAAACATAGTATGCATACTTGGTGTGTGGCATGACTAGTGTTTAGAAAAACATAATGTACATGCTTGGAGCATGGGACAATTATTTTTTTAATTGAAGAATAAAGTTGATAGCTGAAATAGTATACAATGAATAATGTGTAATCATATGGTGATAAATAAAAGGTGTTTTATTTATATTCATAAGTTTTGAGACCTTATTGGATTCGATTATTATTGTGTTTCACTTTGCATGCTTTGATTTCCAGAATAACTAGGTCATTGTTCTGATTGACTAAGTTATTCAAACCATCCACAGTCGGTCATATGTTGGAAGTAGATATGAATCAGGACTGTCATGGGTTGGGTTTGTAGAGGTCTAAGATGTTGGACAAGGTGGTGCTACAACACTCATGAGTGCTCATAAGTTCTGAGTATTGGATTCAACCCGCGCTCATTGGAATCACTTCATGGATTTTATCACGACTGATCATGAGACGATAATATCTTATATTCTTCAAACCTAGAGATATGAGTTGTTACTATGAGTTGGTTATACATTGATTGCACGAAAACGCATTGGTAACTCGATGCTATAAAATGTGCCTTTGTGTATGATTCAACAAGTAGTAGAACAAGCCATATGAGTCGAAGTTTATCCATTCCTTTTACCTTCGGAATAAAAGCGATATCTGTGGGCCCCTCGATGATTTGATGATGACAAATGGAAGTGCTCGGCCGGGCCAGGACTGATTTGATTTGTTCAATTAATCAGTCGTCATAAATCAGAAATCGGGAAACAACAAATGGACATAGAGAATGATTATAATCCATGTCTCAGTCCATATGATATCTAGAATGGATGAATATATGATCCCTTATCTAATGGACGCGTCATTGATTTGTTCAGAGTTCGACAACGGCTTTAAGAGCTACTATTGCTAGTCGGGTTATGAAGTCGTACTTGCAATAATAGTTTTAGACTTATCCAAGTAGGAGACTGTTGGATTAGATGTCTAAGCCCATAACTATTATTGGTATGTACTTGACCCGAGAGTAGCACGGTCCATTTGGGTTGCATATCATCAGGACAATTTGTTAGGATAGACTTTTGAGTGAAGATTATTTATGGTTGATTAATATATTATAAGTTATAATATATTAATATGAAATCATATTTTTTAATTAGTATCGATCAAGAATTAATTTGGAATTAATTTAGTGATAAAAAGAGACTAATTAAATCTATGGGGATTAATTATGATAATTAGTTATATTTATATGTGTTGGGCTTTTGATCCGTGTTGGACCAAGTTTATGTATGGATACATAAAGAGTTGGGCCACATGAACCATGGATCATAAAACCCATGGGTATGGATTATGGGTTATACCCATGACCCTTGGAACCCTACATATAAATAGGTTACTCCATAGCCAAAATCACCACTTCTTTTCTTAGAGAAATATGGAGGTGTTTTCGTGCATGGAGTTCTCTCTCGAGAGCCACCATTGTCCTAGGTATGTTGTGATTCTATTTGAGGCATTTCATACTATTGGTGCTAAGCTCTTAAGGCCAAATACATCAAGACTTCTAGTCACATAAAAGGTATGTTTCCCTAACTAGTATATTATATGGTTTATGTCAAATGCATGCTAGTTATAGGTTTAATGCCTTGGAAACCATTTGCATGTATTATTAGTGAAAACATAGATCCAATGTATTTAGGGTTGTATGTGCACCATAGGATGTTGTATTATACCAAAACCCAACACTATCCACAGTCAATCATATTTTGGAAGTAATCTATGAGGTTAGACTGTCATGAATTGGCTTGTAGACAGTCTAAGGCGTTTAGACATAGCAAAAGTTTGCTACAACGTTCATGAGTGCTCCTGAAATAAGATTTGAGTATTGGATTAAACCCACGCTCACATGAATCACTTGATGGAATTTATCTCGAGTGATTGTGAGATGATAATATCGTATAGTCTTCAAACCAAGTATATGAGTTGTTGATTACGAGTTGGTTATGATTTGACAGTACGAAAACATGTCAGTAACTTGATGTTATAAAACATGTTGTTGTGTATAATTTAACAAGTAATTAGTACAAGCATATAATTCGAAGTTTATCTGTTCCTTTTATCCTAAGAGGATTAGAAGCGATCTCTTGGGCTACTCAATGATTTTGTATTGACTTATGTGACGGGCCCGATCAGGACTCAATTGATATGTTCAATTAAGTTCTATGTCGAGCAAATCAGAAATCGGGAAACAAACTGTTGGACAATGAGTATGACTTCATTCCATGTCTTTGTCCACACGATATCTTGAAGAACAGAGGACTATATGGTCCCTTATCCAAAGGATGCATCATTGACTATGTCAAAGTTCGACGTCGGCTTTTAAGAGCTACGATTGCTAATCGGATTTTGAAGTAGCTTTGGCAGTTATAGTTATTAGACTTATCCAAGTGGGAGACTGTTGGATTAGGTGTCTAAGCCCATAACTATAATTGGTATGTACTTGACCCAATAGTAGCATGGTCAATTTGATAGGATGGATATTTGAGAAAGAGGTTATTTGTTATTTATTAATCTATTATATGAATAATATATTAATTGAGAAATCATATTATTTAATTGGCATTGATCAAGAATTAATTTGGAAATAATTTAGTGATCAAAAGAGACTGATTAAATTTGCGGGAACTGATTAGGTAAATCAATAATACTTATAGTTTGGGCCAATGATTCATGTTTGATTAGGGATGGGATAAACCTATATGAGAGTCCATGAAGGTTTAACCAAAGGGCCTATGAAATGTGAAGAGTCATGGTGAATTAGGGATTACATGAAAGAAAACTCTAGGAATTTCATATTATAAAAGTAACCCCTAGCTTCCTAAAATCAGCCACTCTATTCTATAGTGAAACCCTATCCGGTTTTCGGTGCATCCTAACCTCTCTCATAAGCCTCCATTTGTTTTTGGTATTTGTAACTTATTAGAGGTATCAAACTTGAGGTACTAAGCTCTTGAAAGGCCAAGAATTACAAGCTACAACAAAGATGTATTCTTCTAACTAGTTTTATGTTGTATATCTCCAATTCTATGCTAGCTAGGGTATATGCTTTGGAAAAATGAATGTTGCATGTATAACATGAGAAAACTTAGATCCAAAACATTAGGGTTGTATGTGCACCATAGGTATGTTATAGTGCTCAAAACCCATGAGTTCTTCCATTTCTGTTTGATTCATGATTGATTGTTCGTATTCCACAATGTCATTTTAAATGGGATCCTACAATTTCTAGTTGTCTAAAGGAATACTAGTGCAATACTTTGGTACATAACTCGTACACTAGCACATAATAGTGCCACAGAGCAGAGCCCTACTCTCTGTTCCAAATCTCATACGCACCCTAGTATGATACTACCCACTTATTCAACTTACTTCGAACTAATTTTCATTTATAAGTCTAAGTTTATAACTAGACCAAATTACAATACATGTAATCAACTTCAAATACAGTTTTCCTGTTCATGCAATACTATCACAATACATGTATACCTTTAGCAAATAATACAAACATTATACATTTAGTATATATTTAATCTTTTAAGTAAAAGTATTTTTATTAAGATTTTCATATAGTAGTACAAAATATACACAAAACACATAGTGCAAATAATAAGCATTCAGTACACATATAACTATTCAGTTGATATTAAATATTTTTATTAAAATTGTGTTCTTAAAGTAACTATGCACTTACCTTATTAAAGATGGAAAATTTTGTGGGCAAGTTAGCTCTTCGCCTAACTTCTACTTTTCCCTTTTAAACAACCTAAATACAAATATTACTACGTTTCAGTCATCGCTTATTTTATTTGAGACTATTATAACAATATCTTTGATTTCGTATTAATCACAAAGAATATTAACTTCTATCAAATAAGGAATAACCAGATAATATTATATTGGACATAAATCTACTTTTTGAAAAATCTACTTGAAACACCTCACTATGATCTTGTCTAGACATCACTCCCATATGTAGATCAATCACTATTATAGTTGGTATTACAGATAAATCTTCTTCTTAAGTTCATAACAACAACAGTGAACAAAATATAATTTACACTTAAAAGCATAGAAAGTGTATCTCAACTTACAGTTTTTCTAGCGAAAACTCAGAAACATAGCGAGCAGAACTTCCATATTGAATATTTATTCTCTCGGGCTTTCCGATGCTATAGCGCCTTGCTAAGACGATTGAAAACTAAGAAAAATCGGATCCTGAGAGTATGGGAAAAACTAAGAGAGAATGGTGGGAAAAATACGAATAAAATGGACCAATTTATAGTATTTTTCGAAACACGCATCATGGCTTGTCTACATGGCGTTTTCTCATGTAACCATGTCATCGCCGGTTAGGTAGTGCAGTTGAGTCTCCAGGTGCCACGTGTTGCCTTTCGGGTGGTGTCATCTCACCTTTCACATGTAATTTCTCGCATTCTTAAAAAAATCATATATTTCGCATATAATCTTTGTTTTCGAAGTTCTTTATATCCACGGTTTCGTAATTCCATATACTACAAATTTCTTTTAGATCTCGATAGCTAATTCACATTCTATTTTCACTTTATAGTTTATAAAGATTATACTATGAATGACCTTGCGAAATTCGTAACTTCTTCATATGAGTTTCATTCTCGACGTTCTTTATATCCATGGTTTTGTAATTATGTGACATCAACTCTCGTTTACATTACTTTAGCTAACAAATAATATATTTTTGTTTCGTATTTTGCAATAAATATTAATGTACTACGTTGTATTGGAACAAGTAACTTCGAAAGATCATACTTTTTTTCATATGACTTCAGATTTTTGTGATATTTATACTCATGAGGCCGTATTTACGGCTACCACAATTTTCATTTAGATTATTTTATTTTAAATAAATTTATTTGAGGATTTGTAATTTTTTAATAGAAATGAATAATCATAGCTATAAACCCTTTAAACGTCTAGCCCCAATTTAGGTATGTACAAATCAATTACAAACATTAATGTTTAATATAGGGATATAGACGGCCTCTATTCCTACTACCTACCTCATTAAAGGAGTTTTAGGCCAATAATGTTAGCAAAACAGCATGATACATGATACATAATTTGAATCTAATCTTAGATGATGCATTCAATTACATAAACATAACAAAATCAACATTAATACGCTTGAGTCTTTAATCAATATGGTTAGATGTGAAAATGAGACAGCACATATGATGGATGTTGTGAAGGACTATGATTACAAGATTATTAATCGAAACACCAATACGGTGGTTAACGCATTAAGTCAGTAAATAACTAGTGCACCTACGAGGGATTTGTGTTTGTGGGTGAGAATGATGGATGTTAGTTGGTTGGTTTTGAGTAATCAATAAAATATATTATTGGATTGCAAGATGGTTTTTTTTTATAATACAACAAAAAAAATTATGATATATGATTTTGTTTCGAAACTTTTTAATTGTTATTTTGTTTATTTTGTTAGAAGTTAAAAAAAATGGTACGTTGTTTTGAGTAATAAAGAAACATATGTTATTGGATTGTTTAAAAAAGAAAAATATGTTGAAAACAAAAATTGTGTTAGTTTTAGATAAAAATAAAAAATGAGAATACGTTTTAATTTGAGCAAACTATTGAGTTAAGTTAAAATTGTTAAGAAATAAAAAATGAAACTACATGAATGGTCCCTATGGTTTGGTGTAATTTACATGTTTGGTCCCTAACTTATTTTTTTAACTCAGAAAGTCTCTAGTATTTGTTTTTGTTATGCGTTTGGTCCCTACTATTTATTTTTGTTACACGCTTGGTTCTTGTCTTACTTAAAAAGACTATTATTTAAATATGGAAAAATGATGGGATAGGTAATGTAAGATGAGGCGGTATGGTTGGGATGTATTTATTCAAATAAGCTAAGAAATCAATGACAAAATAGTCTTTTTAGTTAAGACATGGACCAAGCACGTAACAAAAACAAATAATAGGGACCTCCCGAGTTAAAAAAAATAAGTTAGAAACCAAACACGAAAATTACCTCAAACCATAGGGACCATTCGTGTAATTTACTCATAACATAATTATTTATTTATTAAACGATTTTATTTAACTTGCTATCTTATTATTTTTGAAAAATATATTTACTGTAACAATAATATTGTTTAATCATTGCAAGTTACTTTATGTTACAATTAAATAGCTGTAATTACTAAACAAGCAAGATATAAATAAATAGATTTTATGTGATATAATCATAATGCTAGAGTATAAAATCAATTTATAAATACTAATTGGTCATAGAAATGAAAAATAAAAGTCCTTAAAACGAAAAAAATACAACTACTAAAAAAAAATACCATTCATTGCATAAAGTTGAAGAAACCTATAAATGTTTATGTTGATTCATCAAGATAGTTAAGTATGTTTTAATCATTTATCACCTTCTGTGAAATTTATTATTACCTAATCCAATCTAAAGTTATTTATCATTTCTTAATAATTAATAACTAATCAAATTAAATAATAATAATAATAATAATAATAATAAATTTTTTTTGAACGGCAGGCATATATATTAAGAAAACAAAACTAGCCAGGGGCTAAGAGGTACAAAACGTTTAGAACAGAAAAAAGAACAAAAAATCGGACAACAAAAGATCAGAAAATTCACAGCCTACAATAACATTCTAGAATTGGGTCGCAACACCACTCAAGCCACCTTAGATTGAGCCCTCTCCGCTTCCGTGCATTGATCCATAAGTGTGAATAAGCTTGTACCTCATATGCCAGCACCGCTTTTGAGATTGAGATTGAGTTTGAGTTTAGAGCATGAACCATACTGTTTTTGAATCTCTAAATTACCCACATGAAGACTAGCATTATAGCTTTATGGAGCTCCTTCAGCCTTTGATGACCATTAAGCCGGTTTTTGCAATCTAACAACTCTCGACACGAGCTAGGGGAGAGATCTAGTGTCCGCCACCATCTACACACATGTGACCAAACTTCACTTGAGATCGGATAATAATAATAATAATAATAATAATAATAATAATGATGATAATAATAATAACTTAGACAGTATTAAGGCATAGATATTCAAAGAGATGTCAATAATTTGAACAAAGTTAAATTAAATAAATATATGAGGTTGGCATAAGAGTTTCAATATCTTAGTTTTAATATTGAAAGTTGTAAATCACATAAACACGTGTGAAAAGTTAAAGTCAATAATTTAGAGAAAATCAAAACATGATAGTTTACATAGGAACCATGTTTTTTTTTTCTAACTCTCTCAATTTTAAGTGGCTGTTGGCCTGTGGCGGTCATGGGGTTGTGCAATCGCACCAGGCTTCCAATCATAAGGGGTCTTCGATTGAGAATTTTCTTTAATATTATATTACTAAAAAAAGTTAGAAGAAAATAATAATAATAAGTTAATTAAAATAGAATTGTATGTTACAAATCTCATTTATATTATAAACAATAAAAATTATGTTTGATAAAATAGTTGATTCTTTTTGTCTTTAGCGGTAAAAAAAATTTTTAATAATATTTTACAAAAATGATATGGGGCCTTAATTTAATTTTTGCACAGGGTCTCCAATATCTCAAGGCCAGACTAGCTGTTGGCCTTGCCAAGTTCATCAAGTCCATCACACCAATTAATACGACATGGGTCTTTAATCAATATTGTTGGATGTAAGAATAAAAATAAATATAGACGGTTGGATGCAGTGAAATACTACGCAAGATTCTTAATCATCCATAAAAAGTCAACATAGTGGTTAACGCATTAAGTCGGAAAACGATTAGTGCTTCCATCTGGAATCTGTGTTTGAAAATGACGGTTGTTACTCTGGTAGTTTTGAGTAATAAATAAAAATATGTTTTTGGATTGCAAGATGATTTTTTTTGAAATACATCAAAAATAATTTTATGATATAAGATTTTGTTTAAGAACTTATTAATTTTTATTTTTTTTATTTTGTTAGAAGTTAAAAAATGGTACACGACTACTCGAAAACAAGGTATCAGTGACGGAATTTTAGTGACGGAAAAATCCGTCGGTAATAGCGACGAAACACCAACATATTTCCGATGATTAAGAAACTTGATTATGAGGATTTTAGTGATAAATTTTCAATGGTTTAATGACATAATACTTTTCGTTGGTAATCGGTTACAATACATCGACAGTTTACCGACGAAAAATGAACAATCTAACATTTTGTTGGTAATTGGTTGGTGATATTACGTTTTTTTTTTCTTTTTAAATATTGGTGGCAATTTGGTAAAATTGATAAAGATAAAAGAGCAGTCTTCACTAAAAAGTACTCTTTTCTATTAACTTTTATGCACATCGGACTTGACCAAAGGGAAAATAGAGATTTACTCCATGTCTCTCTGGGAATGACTCCATAAAGCATCGTCGCCCACAACTGTGCAGCTCTCTCTTCTAGCCATCCTGGAAGCCATCAACGTTAATGGAGTAGCCGCTATAGCTTATGGACCTAATCCTTGGACTCGATTTGAGTTTTTTCCCCATTTTTTGGAAAAAAAAATTCCCCAACTTTGAGCAAGTTGTTGTTTGAGTAATATTATGTAACACCCCTCGCTAGGACCCAACTGTAAAATCATTTTCAAACAAAATGTAAACTCTTTTATGTTCAAAAGTTTCAAATTGATGCAGAAAAGTTCAACCGTCCCCAAAAGTTAAATAAAAGAGAGAGGTTGTTTATTAGGTATCATAACAAATGTTGAAGTTCCCCACAAGTCGGGATCTTCTAAAATCCATGCGACCTCCTAAGCACCAAGCTTCTAAATCTGAACATACATCCAAAATAAGTTATACAACGAAATTTCTAGTGAGTTACCCGAGGATCAACTCATTTTGAGTAAGGAATAGAAATCCCAACACTCGAATTAATTCTCCCAAAATTTATAATTAACATTTTAGTTGAAAAGGGCAGAATATTATATTCCAAAAGTGACAAAAGATGGATAAGATTTTTCATGCTAAATGTGATGTTATGCACGCATCTATTCCCAAATCCATTTCAATCTCAAATTCCAACGGACAAGTTGATAGCCGGATGTGAAGAAGATATGACAGACTAAACTTGTCACATTTTCTCTTACATCCACAATCAAGGCACTAGGCACCATCCAACCTAGGTCACACGAGGGGTAGTGAGCCCCTACTCGTGCATGCGAGGATTATCTAGAAATCTACTCACAACAACAATAACAAATGTCCATTTGGGTACTCTAGAATCTCAAAATCACACCCATCCTAGTATGAATATGCACACATAGAATGATGAAAACATTTTACAAGATTTCAGTTCTTTGTCATATCAAAACATTTCAAAAATGACCTTTCATGAATACACAATTAGACCATATACAAATCAATGGGTACGTATAGTACCATGCGATGAAAATTAAGTAAAACTTGTCAAATAGAAAGAGTAAGTAGGGGATGTATGTTCCCGATTACTCACCTTAGCTTCTAGCTTCCTACAATCACTTCTTCTTCAATGGCAAACTTCCTTCAACCACTATCTATAAAATCATAGTAAATTACTAAAAATGAACAAATTACCCCTCTAATATTTTTATCATTTGGATTTTCCCAATAAGCTTATTTACTTCTTATTAGCTTATATATATGGTTTAAGGGCAATCGGGGCTCATTTACTAAATTTTCCATGAAAAATAGTACACTTAACAGCACGCTTGACATGCCCTATGTCAAAGGGACACGCCCCCGTGTCATTTTGACATGCCCTATGTCATGACTACAAGTCACTATTTTGTATAAATTTTGGCTAAAAGCTTTGTAACTTGTTCCTTCGACTTCGATTGGCCACCAAACTTTAACAAGTGGTTATTAAGAACTAAATAAAGGTTATGAACATCTTAAATACGCAATTAAGCTCTAAACTCATGACGACTTAATCATTAATTCATTCCAAATGTCATATGTGTTTTGAGATTGCTTATATGAGCATCATAACTTATTCAAAATTCATGATGAGTTCAAATGTTCATATAATCACCAAATATTTATTTGAACTCATTATCCAACTATAAATTCAGCACATAACATACCATTTAACTATCTAGCTTCAACACTGAAATCCATGGAATGGAATTAGGGATTCCGTTCATGAGATTTCATAAATGCTAGATCTAATCCTCAATCGAATCATTTCAAGATCATTCGATGTCCAAATAAATGTTCCAAGTGAATAACATCATGCTAAAACACATCCTAAGGATTCTAGGCACTTAGTGTAACTATGGAATTTCCAAATTCATTCCATAGTTTCCCATATTGCCCTTTTTGTCCCAGCAATCACTAGAACTACACTAGGATGTGATGATTCTTCATGTTGACCTTCACGTCCTAATCCATAACATAGAACTATGACTATTAACATTACATCCTCCTTAAATCACCTACAATCACTATTAAAGTTTGTATTCCAAAGTTGTCCCCAAACTTCAAATTCCAAGTAAATGATTCTTTCATTGCTAGAATTATGCTATTCTATTGAGATTTGCAATAAATTCTTTATCAATAGTCATGGAATCATATAAGGGCTAGATTATCACATCACCATTATCATTGGAAAATCTAGGGTTTGTGGATATTTAGCAATTTCACCCAAATTCAACCATACAAAGGTAGATTTGAGCTAGAAACATAATCACTTTAGTTTGCTTAGAACACAAAACCCTTACTCCTCAAATTAGATGAAAATTAGATTCAAACCTAAACAACAATTGAATTTCAGATTTGCACACCACGGGGGAAAAGAAGTTATACCTTAGACCACTAGATTGCTTCACAATGTGCTCCAAATGAACTAGACAAGCTTGGGATTAGATTCTATGGCCTTCTGTGCTTGAATCGCCATTTCTATACAACCTTCAAACCCTAAAATCGATCCCATCTGCATGAATGAAGAGTGTGAACCTCTTATTTCTGAATTTTACACTTTCCACCCCCCTTAATTTTGAGTTTTTGACAATTATGACCCAAAGTTCTTATAAGTGGGAATATAAATTTGCTAGTGTACATTCCAAGTCCTTCCCCATCAAAACATGAGAAAACTAATCCTAAGTAATGAAAATGGGCCAAAGTCAAGTCAAACCATATTTCAGAGAACTTTAAACATATAGTCCTTATTTCCAAAATACTACAATTTTTTTTTATTCTTGATCTCTAAAATGTTTTATTCTACTTCTAAAACTAATTTTAATTGTCCATGTTATTTATTATCTATCTATCTATCTATCTATTTATTATTATTATTATTAATATTATTATTATTAGTATTATTATTATTATTATTATTATTATTATTATTATTATTATTATTATTATTATTATTATTATTATTAATAATATTATTTAACGAGAAACTCAAGCCTACAGTTTGAGCTGTTACATATTAAGAGCTAATACCATGGCAGATTCGTTGCCAATCTAGTCATAGTTTGAGTAATACTGTAACATCCCAGAATACAAGGCAAAATTTTTATTTTTTCAAAACCATTTCAAATCGATTAGTATTACAAAAACAAAGTTTCCAAGAGTCAAAATCATATATCATAGTATCCCAAAATCACAACTCATATAAAAGTCCAGGATGATATACACGATTTGGCCTTCACCTTGCCCCTGTCTTCTGAAAAAGTACATGAAACGATAAATTCAAATTGTAAGTCAAAACTTAATGAGTTACTCTAAAATATCACATGCATTAAGATAGATAAAACATCCATTAGGTCCAATCAGTCATCGGACTAGAATACCCCGGCCCAATCAGTCATTGAACTCGAATGGCCTAGCCCAATCAGTAACCAAACATGAATGCTAACATGCAACGAATCTAATCTATCATCGGACTAGAATATCCTGGCCCAATCTGTAACAATCGAGTTTAGTGGTATGTTCCTTTTATACTGTTAATGTGAAATCTTTTCATTTTAATCCCTAGCAAAGTAAGTTGGGCGTACTTTATGAGTACGCTAGGTGTACCGACTCGTTGGTTAGATGCGAAGGCACCCACATACGTTGGGCGTATGTGGGAGTATAGAGGGCGTATGTTAAGTAGGGACAAAACCTAATTTTTAGGTTTTGTGTCCTATTTAAGCAACTTATGTTTCCTTGGGTGCATCTTATGATCATCCTCCAATTCCCTATACACTAAGAACGAAACCCTTATTGCCATTTGTGAGATTTGACCTTGGTAGTGAGTTTTGGTGGTGTTTTTGGTAATTTGAAGGAAGAAGAACACTTGGAGGTTTCTATGGAGTGCCTTGAGATTGTAGGTCCAGAATCATCATCATCTTTGCAAGCTATTTGAGGTATAAAGCTCTTAACTGGATGGTTCCTTATGCTAGATCCAATCTAGGGTGTAATTTGTGCATTTTTGAGGTCTCTTGTCCATAAAAATGCAATCTTTATGAGTTATATTGGTTCATGCATGTGTTAGGATCCTTATTATGGTTCTCTTTGTGTTTTGGGTCCTATTAACTCATGCATGGGATTAAAATTGCCAACTTTACATGTTAGGACATCATTAGGGCTAGATCTGAGGCTTGGATGTGATGGTTTAATCATTTAAGCACATAATGGTAAAGGTGGTCAGTTGTGTTGTACGCAACGTACCTAGCTCATACGCTGCACGTACTAGCCATCGAGGTAGAATGCAGGGCATAAGCTAGATTACATTGAGTGTACTCAGCAGCCTTAACCTCGGTTGATTTTCTCGGTTTGGACCACTTTTGGGCAAGAGGTATTTTCAGTCATTAGCCTTTTGATTTTTAGGCCATTTCTAGGCCTTGGGCTATCTTGGAATTAGCCCTATGATGGGTTTTGGGCCTAATTAGGAAGTTGGGCCATATTATGATTTTGATATTATTGGATTTGGCATCGGATTTGGGTTCAAGTGAGGAAAGGGAAAAATGGAATTTTACCCTGAGGATTCGATGTCAGGCAGGCCCCGATGTCGGGAAAGCCGATGTCGAGCCTGATTCGATGTAGCAGGGGCGGGGCCTAAGATATGTTTATTTGATAATGTATGGTACATGGTAGTTGGGGAGACTCACTAAGCTTCATGCTTACAGTTTTCAGTTTTGGTTTCAGGTACTTCCACTAGCAACGGGAAGAGCTTGACATATGATTTTGATGCATTTATAGATGATACGAGATTTATGAGATACACGATTTCTGACATTTGATACTCGTGGTTTTGTTATTATGATGTTTGATAAATATGTTTTTTCTTAAATGATTTAAAACAAAATTTTTAAACCGTATTTTTGGGATGTTCCATCAATTGTTGCAGTGTGAGACCTTTCATTCGAAGAATTATCTGTTGTCGGTGACTAGCCTAGGAGAGCCTAAGAAGAGATTTAGTGTTGGGAGCCTTGTTTTGTTGAAGGTTGAATATGTGGATAAGGGAGTGACTTGGAGGATTCATAGCAATCCTTGAGGAAAGTACGAATAGATGTGGAAGTTAGTATGGGCCTATACTACTGGAAGTAGATGATTCGTACTCGATTCAAGGAAAGTTGTGATGATACCAGGAAGCTTGTAGAGCATAAGACTCCTCGATGTGTGTGTGTGTATATATATATATATATATATATATATATATATATATATATATATATATATATGTTCTAATGGGTTATGTAGTCTATTCTCAATACAGTGGCCACACGAAGAGGTTCTGACAATGGTTATGGTTTGGGCTTTGGAGCCAAACTGTTGGTTGAGAAGATATGGGAGTTCATTTCGTCTGAGATTACCCACAACATACTTTGAGCAGACTCCTATGATATTTGGTACGATTAACGAGGGTATCATCGAGGTTTCGGAGGAGCACTTGTTCTCTTTTTGTTTTGAGATGGTTGCATTAATGGGAGCTCGCACGTTGACCTTTTGGGAGTTCCGGGCATGTGGGGCTCAGGAGTACTTCGGGGAAAAGGACTTGACCGCTAGCAGACGTTGGTTAGAGAATGTTGCTAATGCCTTCTGCACTAGCAGTTGTCCCGATGGGGTAAACGGCAGACTGCCTTCTTGTCTTCTGAAAGACAGAGATCGAGATTGGTGGGAGGAGATTGGGCGCATTGTGGGGGAAGCGTTAGTTAATTCGATGACATTGGATGATTTTGTGCCTAGATTTCGAGCTGAGTTTGCACCGGCGATTAACGTGCAATAGCTGGCGAGGGATTTCTCAGACCTTTTCCAAACTACTGAGATGGTAGTTGAGATCACCACTATCTTCTGCAAGAGGGCGTTGTTGGTTTCATAGTTGAGGAGATGAAGAAGGTGAGATACCATGAGATGTTGAGGAGTGATATCCGACAGTTTGTGAGCTAATCCAGTTGCAGGACATTAGAGGATATGATTGCAAGAGCCAAAGAGAGGGAGATTGATTTAGAGACGGAGAGGAAGAGGAAGCCATATTTGATGGGTTTTGAGCAATACAAAATTCTTATGTGCACATGCAACCCTATTTGCTTTGGATCTAGGCTTTTCTCAAGTTATACATGCAAATTAAATTTCCAAAGCCAAACCCTAATCTAGCATACAAGAAAACAAAATCTAATCATATTAGGGTTTAGAAGAATACCTTTCTTATTGGTAGCTTGATCTTGACATTCAAGAGCTTAGTGCCTCAAGTGATGCACCTCTAATGGAGTCACAAACAACACTTAGCAAAGGATGAACAAGAGAGAGGTGATGGAGGCTTCAAGATTTTGGCTCGGGTTCTCTAAGAATGCATTGGGGCCGAAAACTGTAAGCCAAGGGTGATTTATATAGCTGAGGCTACTAGGGTTTTAGGTGGAAACCTTAATTCTCTACTTAAGCCTTAAGCAATCCATGAACACCTTCTAGAAGGCCCCTTGGATGAAATCTCTATGGGCTTCCCATAGATTTCATCCACTCCTTCTTTAGGAGTCCATCATCCCAACTTGAAACTATCAATGATTTGCAATATCAGTCCCCTTACTTTTAATCAGTCTCTTTTGTCACTAAATTAATGCCAAATCAATTTTTGATCAATACTAATTAAATGATATGATTTCTCAATTAGTATATTATTCTTATAATATATTAATAAATCATCTATCAACCTCTTACTCGATAATTCATCCTATCAGATTGCTATGGTGAAGGCAACCCAAAAGGACCATGCTACTATCAGATCAAATACATACCAATTATAGTTATGGGCTTAGACACCTAATCCAACAGTCTCCCACTTGGATAAGTCTAAGAACTATAACTGCAAATATGAATTCAAAATCCGATTGGCAATCGTAGCTCTATAAAGCCGTTTTTGAACTCTGACCTAGTTAATGACACGTCCTTTAGATAAGGGATCATATAATCCTTCGTTCTGTAAGATATCGTGTGTACAAAGACAAGGAAAAGAATCATTCTCAATGTCCAACAGTATGTTTCGCGACTTCTGATTTGTTTGACATAGAAATTAATTGAACACATCAATTTAGTCCTGACCGGGCCCGACACATAAGTCAACACAAAATCATCGAGGGGCCCAAGATATCGCTTTTCACCTCTTAGGATAAAAGGAACAGCTAAAATTTGACTTATATGATTGTACTATTTACTCATCAAATCATACACAACAACACGTTTTATAACATCAAGTTACTGATGTGTTTACATATTATTAATGCATAACCAACTCGTAAACAACAAATCATATATCTCGGTTTAAAGATTATACGATATTATCATCTCACAATCACTCGTGATAAAATTCCATGAAGTGATTCACATGAGCGTGGGTTTAATCCAATACTCAAATGTTATTATAGAAGTACTCACGAACATTGCATCAACCCTTTGCTATGTCTAGACACTTAGACAATCTAAAAACCAATTCATGACAGTCTTGTCTCATTACTTACTCCTAAAGTATGATTGACTATGAATAATTTGAACAATCTAATTATTTTGGAAGTAAAACATGCAAAAGTGAAACAATAATAAACAATTGACACAAGATAGTAAACTTTACTCATAAATAAATCTCCATTACTTAATCATCAAATGTCAATTACATTTATCTATTACAAGTTTCTAAACATCTATCTCATCACTAAAGCTAATATCATCCTTCAAACTAATGCGCACCGCATGTTGTAAGTGTTTAACCTTGCTCAAAACATTTGTGAGGGGATCTGATGGATTCCCTTCTGACGGTAGCCTCCTGACCACGAAAAGCCCTATTCTACCCGATGTCAGATGAAGTGGTATTTTCTGTTGATGTGTATGGATCTACCATGATCCCTTGGTTCCTTGATTAAGGAAACCGCCCCTTCGTCATCACATAAAATCTCTATAGGATCCTTTATGGTTGGTACAACTCCAAGCTCTCCAATGAAGTTCTTCAACACTATTGTCTCCTTTGATGGTTTGGTCGGTGCTATGTACTCTGATTCGCATGTTGAGTCAGCCACGATCTCATTCTTGGAACTTTTCCAGGTAACCGCTCTTCCATTTAGGGTAAATACCCAACCCGACTAAGATCGGATGTAACATATGGATTCCCAGGTATTCTATATTGTTCATTATTTTGGAGTTAGAGAGAAGGAATCGATGAGTTGGCGCCTAGACTCTTCGAGTAGGATCGCGATTTGATGACTAGATTAATGATTGGACTCGACGAGTCAGCTTGGTAACTCGACGAGTCTGCGCTGGCGGCGGAAACCCTAAATCTTGGGGTCTGTGCCCTATTTAACAGCCTTTATGGCCTTCATTTGCGGCCATTTCAACCTTGAGAAACCCTAGAGAGCTGAGAGAACGTTTGTAGTGCAAGAGGAGGGCTAATTCTTCATTATTTGGTGTGTTTTAGCAAAGGGAAAGGAGGATTTCGAGCTAGGCAGTCTTGTGGGGCTCAAATATTCCATCATTTCGTGCAGAGTTGCTGTGGGAGGTAAGGATTCATGTCCATTTTCATTGAGTAATAGATTTCATGAATCTTGGGCTTTTTCTCTTCTTTTTGGTAAGAGATCTAGTTTATGTGATGTCCCCTTGTGTCAATATCATCAGATCTGGACCTTGAAAGGTCCAGAGAGTCCCTACTCTCCAGCTTTATGCAGTCCTTTATGAGTTTGGGGCTTAGGTTATCATATTAAGGGTTATTCTGGCATATAGAGGTGATAGTGTGATGCATGGGCCTAAAGTTCGAACCTTTACGTGATTATCATGCTTGGGAAGGTCAGATCTATAGATTAGAGAAGCAGATCTAACCTCAGAAGCTCATTTGAGCGTGAGCATGGAAGCAACTCGCCCAGTTCATAAGTAGACTTCATGAGTCGAGTCAGGGTTGCCCCGCGATTCGTTCCAGGAGAAACCTGTCGAGTACAGGGATGACTCGACATGCCAAGAGAGGCTAGAAGGATTTAGAGGACCCGCATGGACTCGCCTAGTCGCCCATGTGCACTTGACAAGTCGGGTCAAAGTTTGACCGTTGACTTCCACTGATCTTAGGGTTTTGGTCAAGACTGATTCAAGGGAGTTTAGGGAAGGGTAGAATGGCCTTCTACCCAATCTTTAGAAATGGGACTATGAGAGAATATTGATCGCGAATGTTATTTGAAAAATAGGAGGAGGCTAGTTTGGGACGTTAAGCACGAGAGTTTATCCGACTTCATTGAGATGAGTCTTCTCACTATATTGTACCTGCAAGGGTACCTATATGTGACCGGAAGGTCTTGTTGATGGGTTTTGAGCATTCTAACACTCCTATGGTGTACATGCAACCCTATATACCTTGAATCTAAGTTTTCTCTAATTTACATGCAAATTTGATTTTTCAAGGTTTACTTCCTAACTAGCATAGCATGGGGAATATGTAATATAAAAACTAGTATAAGTACATACCTTTATTGTTGCTTGGATTCCTTGAAGACTTTGTGAGCGTAGCACCCCAAATGTTGTGCCTCAAATGCTTCACACAACACTGCAAGACTTGGAATAACTTGAGAGAATACACTTGCACTCAAAAATCCGTTTTTCCCTCTTAGAACTCACTAGTAGTCCGATTTTGCTAGCTATAGGGCTCCTTATATAGTGTTGTCACAATTAGGGTTTACACATGAATGCCCTTAATTGTCATGACTCTTCATTTCTAATGATCCATGGGTTTGTAACTCCCATGAACTATCCATGGAGCTCCAAATGGTTATAACCCAACTCCATAAACCATGGATCATAAATCCACCATAAAAGATTAGATGATTGTCATAATCAACCCTATATATTTAATTAGTCTCATTTTGATCACCAAATTAATTCTAAATTAATACTTGATCAAAACTAATTAAATAATACTATTACTAATATATTAGAACTTATAATATATTAATAATCACAAGTGTCCTTTCTCTCATTTAGTCTATCCAAGTATTGCAATGCCATGCAGCCCAATGGACCATGCCGGGTCGGGTCAAGTACATACCAAATAAAGTTATGGACATAGACACTATATCCAACAGTCTCCCACTTGGATAAGTCTAATAACTATATTTGCAGATATGACTTGAGGATCCAACTAGAAATCGTAGCTCTTTCAAAGTCTTTTGGAACTGAGATGATAATGATACGCCATTTAAGATAAGTGATGATATAATCCTCTGATCTCAAGATATCAGTCGGACAAACACATGGAACATGGTCTTACTTATTGTTCAGCATTTGTTTCTCAATCTCTGATTTGTTTCGACATAGAACTAAATTGAACACATCAATTAGGTTCTGACCGGGCCCGGTACATAAGTCAAAACCAAATCATCGAGGGGCCCAGATATCGCTTCTATTTCTAGAAGGAACAGATAAACTTCGACTTATATGCTTGTACTGACTACTTGTTGAATTATGCACAAAAGCACATTTTATAACATCGAGTTACCAATGCGTTTTCATATAATCAATGGATAACCAACTCATAGTCAACAACTCATATCTCTAGGTTTAAAGATTTATATGATATTACCGTTTCACGATCACTCGAGATAATTCCATGAAGTGATGCAAGTGAGCGTGGGTGGAATCCAATACTCATGACTTATAAGCACTCATGAATGTTGCAACAAATATTGCTATGTCTAATACTCTTTAGACATATCATACAAACCAAATTCATGACAATATTAATTCATATCTACTTCCGACATATGACCGACTGTGGAGAGTTCGAATAAAATAATTATTCTGGAAGTCAAAACATGCAAAATTGAAACCATAGTAAACGATCAACATAAGATAGTAATACATTACTCAAAAATAAATAACAGCTTTTATTTAATCATCAAAATGTCAATAACATTTTACAAGTTTCATAAACCTAATCATTGAAACTAATATCATCCTTCAGCCCGATGCGCCTCACATGATGTAAATTCTTAACCGTACTCAGTCCCTTCGTGAGGGGATCTACTGGGTTTTCATCTGATGATACCCTCTTTTCCACAAGGAGTCCTTCTTCTATTCGATGTCTGATAAAATGGTATTTTCTGTCAATGTGCCTACATCTCCCGTGATCTCTTGGTTCCTTAGCCAAAGCAACCGCACTTTCGCTATCATAGAAAATTTCCATTGGCTCCTTTATAGCTGGTACAACTCCAAGGTCTCCGATGAAGTTCTTTATCGATATCGCCTCCTTTTCCGCTTCACTCGCTGCTATATACTCTGATTCACAAGTAGAATCAGCTACTATCTCCTGCTTGGAACTTTTCCAAGTAATTGCCCCTCCATTTAGGATAAAGACCCAGCCTGACTGAGAGCGGAAATTATCCCTATCAGTCTGAAAGCTAGCATCGCTATATCCTTCCACTCTCAAGTCATCACTGCCACCCAGGGTAAGGACCTAGTCCTTAGTCCTCCGCAGATACTTGAGAATGTTCTTTACCGCAGTCCAGTGAGCCTTACCAGGGTTCCCTAAATATCTACTGACCATGCTCAAGGCAAAGGCCACATCAGGGCGAGTACAAGTCATAGCGTACATGATAGAGCCCACAACGGAAGCATATGGTATATGACTCATCTCAGCTATCTCAGCCTCTCTACTCGGACTCTGAGTCTTACTCAGCTTGGCATTACTCTGGATAGGTAATTCCCTTTTCTTGGACTCTTGCATGTTGAACCTCTTTAACACCTTATCCAAGTAGGTACTTTGACTAAGTCCAATTAGTCTCTTACTCCTGTCTCTCATTATCCTTATCCCTAGGATATAGGCATCTTCTCCAAGATCCCTCATAGCGAAACACTTCTCAAGCCAGGACTTAACCTCCTGCAAAGTTGGGATGTCATTTCCTATGAGTAGTATGTCATCCACATACAACACCAGAAAGCTGACTATACTCTCACTAGCCCTAACATACACACATGACACATCTTCGCTCCTTGAAAATCCAAACTCTTTGACTTTATCATCGAAGCAAAGATTCCATCTACGAGATGCTTGTTTCAATCCATAAATGGATTTCTCAAGCTGACACACCCTATTAGGGTACTTTGCATTGACAAAAACCCTCTGGCTGAGCGATGTAAACATCCTCAGCCAACTTTCCATTTGCCATATTTCATAATCATGAAATGCAGCTATGGCCAGCAAAACTCTAATAGACTTAATCTTTGCTACTGGTGAAAAGGTCTCATCATAGTCAACTCCCGGAGTTTGAGTAAAGCCCTTTGCCACCAGTCTTGCTTTATAGGTGTGTACCTTCCCATTCATGTCGGTCTTCTTTTTAAAGATCCATTTGCAGCCAACTGTCTTACGACCTGGTACATTGTCAACCAAGTCCCACACTTGATTGTCTCACATGGACTGAATCTCGTTGTCCATAGCCTCCTTCCATTTAGCAGACTTAGGGCCTGCCATGGCTTCCCTGTAATTATTAGGTTCATCCAAATCTATTAGTGTACTATCACTAATAAATGTATCACCTTCAGCGGTGATGTGATAACCATAATAAAATTCAGGTGTGTTCCAAACTCTAGTGTCTATTTAATCAAGTGAAGGACTAAGGGATCAAGTATACATTCTTGTGCACTGATCAAGTCCACCACAAAAGATCGATAAGACTATTCGTCATGATTTACTAAAGTTTAGTAAATATGGTTATACTTAAAAGTTTAAGTATAATTCTGAAGCATTGGAAAAGTTTCGATGTATGGCAGAACGAATGAGACGAATCAAATTAGGTAGAAGGATAAAAGTTTCTCAAATCTGAAAAGATGGGAGAGTACTTTAGTATCAGGTTTTGTGATCATCTTAAAAATTTAGAAATCATATCACAATTAGTCCTCTAAGGAAATCTTAGTGCATTGTTATGAGTAAGAAGAGGAATCTTGAATTTTTGGAATGGTTAAATCAAGAAGATAAGTTATACTTCGTTCCAAAACAAGTCTTAGAGTCATACTCCAAGACTGTAAGTTGAGTGACATATCTTAAAGAAAGGTTTAAAACACGTGTCAAATGTAAGAGTAAAAGTGTCTTACTCTTGTACATTTGAAATTGGTAAGTTGTGATGGTTTAGATAAAACAAAGACCAACTTAGGCCAATTGTGTGAAGTATTTGTCTTGATAAAGAATCCGCACTAATTCTTGAATATTTGGCAAGAGAGCCTTATATGTCAAAAGGAAAGTGGGAGTCTTAAAGATCCTGGAAGAATTTCAAGATCTAATCAAGAATAATAGCCTGTAGTTTGACACTACCACACAACATGAGGTTTATAACCTATCGTGTTGAAATATTCCTACTCTTGTGCCCATTCCAGTGAAAGTTGGCTTTGCATATGAGTTCTAAGAGTTCTCAATTGGTTGCATAACAACTTGGAAGCAATGACAAGCCCTTGTGCTGCCATGTGGTAAGAAGTTAAGACTACACAATTTCAATCCATATGAGTTTGGATTTGTCATTAACCATGTCTTGTTTCTCTCTGATTCATGAAAATGATGGTGAGGAAATGCTTTCACTAAGTACATTTTAGGTAGATGGCAAGTGTGATATTTGCAGTCTCAAAGTCGTTAGTGGAGCGTGTGTGGTTAACCGGCACACTAACATGGACTTGTGAGGAATGGCAAAAGATCTAAACAATTAAGACTATGATTAAGGCATCCCTTTTCATAGTTCTGAAATTGTTTAGACACACATGTGAGCTACCTAAGGAAAGGTGTGTGATATTGATAAAGTTTTATCAAAGCATCTCGTATCATAAGTCTGAACTTTGGTAAGAAAGTCAATAAAGTATTGATTTCTAGAAGTCCAGCTGATTTCTAAGTACGTGTAAAAGCTAGTGGGAGCATGAGTGTATTGCTAATAATTGTCATGTTAGTGGGAGCATGATAATTATGATAAAGGTTGCAAGTTAGCCATGTTAATTATAGAAAACAAAAGTTACAATTCGTGGAGTTGCAGGGGTTGAAAAGTTGTTTTGCTATAATTAACGGAGAGGAAATTATACTTCATTTCAATTCTAAAAGCTTAGATTGAGGTTTTAATCATGTTTAGTCAAGGATATATATGAATTTTGTGTTGGAATGGCTCAACATAAGGAAATTCTATATATGGGTCTGTTATTTGCATTCAAAAATTCGATTATGATTACGACATCCCTTTTCATAATCTGAATTATGAGAACTTGGAAAATAGAAATATTGTAGCAAAATTACTAGTCTAGTATCATGTCTTTATGTGAGACATCATGAATCGTGTCCCATATGCTTCGGATATAGGATCGACTGAATGTGCTATAATATTCATCCTTTCAAAAAATTTCCAAATGCCTGGGGCATTAAGAAGGGAAAAGGTCTAGAATTGGATATGACTAAAAGGATTAAGCAATTGTCGAGGACAATCTAAGGTTTACCAAAGATTGGTTGCTCAGGGACATTTAGAAGTATATTGTTAATTTTGGAAGGACCATATTGACATATTCTGAAAAGAGGCAGCTCTTGTTCAAGAGTAATAGTCAAAAAGGGAATATGGACATGTTCCCATAGGTGGAAGTTATTCATTAAATCTGTGTAAGATTAGGAAACTTAATGCAAGAAGAATGTTCAAAGACAATGAACTTTGAATATGAGACTTCGGTTCCATGGAGTTGGTCTCCATTGGAATACTCTGTAATGTATGTTGAAAAGTATTTGTGATTTTGTGCATGATCATTACAAGAGGACCAATGCATATAATCTAACAGATTTAGGTAAATGGCAGGAATTTGGAATTCTTGCATTTGCAATATGGAATTGGGAGTGTGAAATGAGAGTCATTAGAATTATGTTTAATCGGTCTCTTTCACAAAGTAAACATCATAGACAAACTTAGTATGCATACTTGGTGTATGGCGTGGCTAGTGTTTAGAAAAACATAGTGTACATGCTTCGAGCATGGGACAACTATTGTTTTAATTCAAGTATAAAGTTGATAGTTTGAAACAGTATGCAATAAATGATGGGTAATCAATATGGTGATAAATAAAAGATGTTTTATTTATTTTGATAAGTTCTGAGACCATAATGGATTCGATTATTCTTGTGTTTTACTTTGCATGTTTTGACTTCCAGAATAACTGGGTCGTTCTTCCTGATTGACTAAGTTATTCAAACCATCCATAGTCGGTCATATGTAAGAAGTAGATATGAATCAAGACTATCATGGGTTGGCTTGTAGAGGTCTAAGATGTTGGACAAAGTGGTGCTACAACACTCACGAGTGCCCATAAGTTCTGAGTATTGGACTCAACCCACGCTCATTGGAATCACTTCATGGATTTTATCAAGAGTGATCATGAGACGATAATATCTTATATTCTTCAAACCTAGAGACATGAGTTGTTACTATGAGTTGGTTATACATTGATTGCACGAAACCACATTGGTAACTCAATGTTATAAAACGTGCCTTTGTGTATAATTCAACAAGTAGTAGAATAATCCATATGAGCCGAAGTTTATCCATTCCTTTTACCTTCAGGATAAAAGCGATATCTGTGGGCCGCTTAATGATTTAGTGATGACACCCCGAAGTGCTTGGCCAAGCCAGGACTGATTTGATTTGTTCAATCTGTCAGTCATGATAAATCAAAAATCAGGAAACAACAAATGGACAGAGGGAATGATTATAATCCATGTATCAGTCTATATGATATCTAGAATGGAGGAATATATGATCCCTTATCTAATGGACAAGTCATTGACAAGGTCAGAGTTCAGCAGCGGCTTTAAGAGCTACGATTGCAAGTTAGGTTTTGAAGTCATACTCAACAATAGTTTTAAACTTATCCAAGTGGGAGACTGTTGGATTAATGTCTAAGTCCATAACTATATTTGGTATGTACTTGACCCGACCCGGCATGGTCCATTTGGGTTGCACTTCACCGACACAATTTATATGGATAGTCTTTTTAGAATTGTATATTTATGATTAATATTAATGTATTATAAGTTCTGATATATTAATATGGAATCATATTATTTAATTAGTATTGATCAAGAATTAATTTAGAATAAATTAAGTGATCAAAAGTAACTAATTAAATATGGACTCTTATATATATGGAATGGGCCAAGTTCATTTAGGTTGGGCTAAGCTTTTATGGATAGGCCATGGAGCTTTTAACCCATGGATCCTATGTAAATGAAAGGTCATGGGTATTAGGGTTTACATGGATGTAACCCTAATCCTCCATAATATATAAACGGGTCCTTGGCTCATAAAAGTGGCACAAGTGTGTGAAAATAAGAGTGGGCCAATTTTAGTGTGCATACATATTCTCTCAAGTTCTTCCAAGGTGTTTTGGTGATTTGTGATTCCATTTGAGGCTTCCATACTATTCAGGCTAAGCACTTAAAGCTTGAAGACATCAAGCTACATCAAAAGGTATGTCATCTAACTAGAACTTTGTAATATAGGTGCTTCATAAAATGCTAGTTAGGATGAAACCTTGGAATAGTTAATATTTGCATGTATAATAGAGAAAACATAGATCCAAGGTTTATAGGGTTGCATGTACACCATAGGAGTGTTAGAATGCGCAAAACCCAACAATTTGAAGGGTCCACAAACATCTGTGTGTATGAGGTCCAAAAAACCCTCACCCCTCTCACAAGTACCAGTGAAGGGTGACTTTGTCATTTTCCAAGTAAACAAGACTCGCAACTATCATCCGACTTTAGGTCAAATGATTCCAAAACTCCAGCCTTTTGGAGTTGGCCTATGTGCTTCTTGTTGACATGTCCAAGACGACAATGCCACAAGGATGCTTTATCCAAGCTATTTGAAGAATCAATATACAACACATTATTTCCTAGATTGTCTACAACATTCACAACTTCATATACACCATCACAAGGTAATGCTTTAAAGTAAAATACATCCTTGTAATAAACAATAATAGCACCATTATTATTATTAAATGAAAATGTAAACCCTTGTTTGTACAAGCCATGAAAGGAAATAATTTTTCTCGCCATTTCAGGCAAGTAACAACATTTATTCAAATCTAACATTAACCCATTATTAAGCAATAAAGAATAAACTCCTATCTTGGTAACATGTGATGCTTTCCTATTGCCCATGACTAAGCTTATCTTCCCGTGTTCCACTTGCTCACTTCTTCTTAGGCCCTGCAAATCAGTACAGATGTGAATACCACAACCTGTATCAAGCACTCAAGAACTAGCATTATATGAGTTTTGTTAGGTCCAGATTTGTGTTGCGTCTTTTGGGCTCGTTAGCTAGTCCAAGTTTTGTCTCCGGTATGGGCCTGTCCATCCGTGAGTTTAGTTTAGGGTTTATTATATATAGATGCTTGCATGCATTCTTAACGTAAGATTGATAGAGATTTGATAGCATACAAGTTCTTATCTTTTGTAACCCTAGAATCCTCTATAGCGGAAGTTCTTCATCGAGCTCTGCTGAGGATTGAGTTAATCAAATCATTCGACACATTCAAATCCATACTTGTGTTTTTACATTACTGTTTCTTTTTTATTAATTTACCTGTTACAAACATCTAATCGATCAAAGAGTTTTCAAAATCATCAATTGGTATCAGAGCCAGGAGGCTGTGTAATTCATACACATCTTTTCTGTGAAAGAAGCGATTAGGGTTATTCCGCATTAACTGATATTTATTGAGCCGTCACTCCATAATTGACGTATCTCTTTATTTATTCGTTTGCCCTAATATTACATATTACAAGTCTGATCTTTCAAACAGGTTAAACGATCAAGCATGGACGATTCTCAATCTAATCCTATCAACATCTCAAACAACATTGGATCAATGATGAAGATTCCTATTCTATACACTCAGGATTACGAAGTTTGGGCTCATCATTTGGAAGACTATGTCATCGGATCTGAAGATAATGGGTATCTTATTTGGGAAGCCATTGTGTCTGGACCATTTGCTCACTCAGGAACATCCAAGATCATTAAAACTCAGAAAGAATATAATGATATGTTAAAAGATGTTAAAGACGTTGCTCAAGACGAAAAGGAGAAGTTTCAGTGCAACATCAAAGCATTGAGACTGATCCGATTCGCTCTTCAATCTGACACGTTTAGGTTGGTGAGTTCCTGCAGTACCGCTAAAGAAATATGGGATAGGTTGCGAGAGCTGTATTCCATAGATGAAGATTTAGAGCATTCTATTCAGACCTTGCTTTTGTCTGAGTTTGGTGAATTTAAGCAGAATTCTGATAAAACTATCACTCAGACGTTTGATCGCTTCAATCATCTTCTTAGCAAGATGATCAAACATGATATAGAAAGGAAGTTGATTGAACAGAAGGTCACCTTTTTGAATGGCCTAAGATCTGAATGGAGAGCTGTCGTATCTACAATCAAAGCTCATGAGCAATTCAAGTCATATTCATTGGCAAAGCTGGTGGGAATTCTGAAATCCCAAGAAAAGATTGTCATGCAAGAAAAGAATGTGGTCTCAAGTTTGGGGTCCTTGGCCCTCCTATCAAAAGGAAAGAATGCAGTGGAAGACGAAGACCTGAACCTAGAGGACTATGATCTTACGTCAGAAGATTATGCTATGATGGTATCCAATCCCAAGAGGTTCATCAAGAAGAGGTTTCCTACCAATAAAAACCGAAATTGGTAGGGAAGCTATAGTTCTGAGAAGGTAAGGGAGGAGCCGAAGACAGAGGAACCAAAGAAAGAGGCGAAAGTTGAAGGAGATTCTGGCATTAGCTGCTATTACTGTGGAGAAAAGAACCATTATGCTAAAGATTGTGTTCTGAAGAAAATGGCAGAGAAACATGAGGAAAATGTTGAAGAGGCTGTCTTGATGAAAAAGCTGGAAGAGATCAAGAGGAAGAAAGCTGCTACTAACCCTTCCATGAATGCTCTTATTGTACAGGGTTTGGCTGGGGATGACAAGTTTGGTGGCGTGCAGGTATGGTCAACCGACTCAGAGGATGATGAAGTGAGAAAGCCTTCACATGGAAAGGCATATGTTGCAAGAGGTGACGAAAGAAGTGGAAAGTGTTTTGTGGTGACTGATGTATCTCACATAAGGGGATACAATACTGATGGTGGAAACGAGGACACCAAGGAGCGATAGGACTTATGCTTCACAACAAAACCTCTCAGTGTGCAGATCAATGAGCTTGATGAATTGATCAAGAAGGTACAATATCTCTTTATTTCATTCAAAGTCCCACAGAAATCATATGAAAAAGAATTAAATAGCTTAAATTCAAGAGTCTCAAATCTAGATAGTTGTTTAACTCAAATACGGGTCACCAATTCTAACCTAACTGACCAAATAAGCAGGGTGTCTTCCAAGAGTGAGGAGCGAAGGATGTGGATAGAGCAAAAAGAGTCGGAGATGATAAAGTCTAGGGATGAAAACATTTATTTACAAAGAGACAATTTAAAACTTTTAAAACAGAGAAATGTTTTTTGTTTGATTGCTAAACGACTTTATGCTAACATCACTCAACTACATCTGAATTGTGAAATAGGGCAGAAAATACATCGCATGATTTTTCCCTTACTTGAGTTTAACGAGGATGAAATAGAATCTTTCTTAAAGTCTAAGGACCATAAGGACATGCTGAAAAACCTTTTGGATGAAAACGATAAACTGAAACTAAGAACTGAAACTATACAAAAATTTGACTCATTGAGTGCCAATTTAAGTTCAGAAAATAAAATTGATTTTGAAAACGCATCTGAACTTAATGAGGACGATGATATGAGTGAAATTTCTGTAGAGGATGTAGTCGACTGTTCTAAGTTTGTCAAAAGCGAACCCGAAAACCACAAAAATCTTATTTCTAAAAATTCTGTGGAATTCGCTCGTTTATCCCAAAATAAGTCCCCGATTCTTGAAGAAAAGGTTGTTGTGTACCAAAAGGTGAGAACAACACCAAATCAGGTGTACAAGGTCACAGGAGTAACCGAGCATCAAACAGCCGAACTCACTGCCATAGTGAACGAAGATAACGCAGATGGCTGTGATGAGTTTTTCTGGTCTGCTCCTATAGATAATGCTGACGAAACAGTTGGTTTGTCAGAACGGACGTCCTGGAAAACTAAAGGCAGATATGTATCAGAGCGGGTCTTTGAAGATCTATTGATTTTTGAAATATCGGTTCTTCATTTGATGATTTTCTACACAAGTTATTGAAGATTTTGATGTTTTGGCGGTATGGAATCAAGATTTTTGTTGGAGCTACTGTTCATGAAGATTTATGATGTTTTCTAATGTTTATCTGGGTATAATTTCGATCCAATACTCCTTTTATTCTTAATTTGTCTTTGAATCCGATCTGAATTCGAACCCTAAACCAAATCATCTAGCCCAATTTTTTATCCATATTAATTCAGCCGATCGCATACTGTTCATGAGCGCATTATTGTCAATTAATGTTCATCGTTTTCGTTTAACACATATGTCGTTGTTGAAATCGTTAGTTCTTAATCCACAAGTCAAAATCCTTTATTCAAAATTAAGCGTTCAACTTCATGTCGATTAAGCGTTCTTATGTTCTGCTGGATTTCATAATTCTCGATTTCTTGTTTAATTTATTAATCGATTTGGTCTTTGGATCTGATTTCATGTATCTATCTGTTCGTAACTTGTTCCCATCCGAGTTCTTTTGACCTGTTCAACATCGACTTTGTTTTCTAATTGATAATGATTTTTCTGGATGTCATTAAACGTGAATCATCTCTTGTTATTGTTATGATCGATTGTGAATTGTTATGGCTCGTTTGGAAGACAATTGGAACGAATGGATTATGAACGCAATCAAAATGATGGAATCGGAACAGATACATTTTCCGTATCTCGATTTTGATGGTCAAACTCAAAATGTCAAAATTGGTGTGATTGCTCTTACCTGTGAACGATCTACGATCTAAGAATAGGAGATTGAAAATTTGGGCTCGCACTCATAATCCCCTACGAACGTCATAATAAAGATTAGATTCGGAACCCACTGTTCGTTGTTGGGATGATTGGAGTTTAGAATGCTTGGATTCGGGGTTGAATGTGAATTCGCATTGAGACTGAAATCTTTTGATTCGCAATCAAAATTACGAATGAACTCTCCTACGAACGTTCGTGATGTCAGCAAAACGAACCTGCTCTTGGATTTAGAGCTTCTATTGATCGCAATCGGAACGAACGGGTTCGTGGTTGGAATTCCGAACGGGTTCGCAGAGGGATTTGAGATTGGATTCGCAACCAGAGTGTGATTTCGTAACTGTGCGCTCGGAACGAAAGTAAAAGGATGTTGTTTCTTGGATTCGTAGTGTAATCATGAGTTGTCTCACTGTGATTCTTTTAATGGGGAAGAAGATACAATGTTTCACTATTGGTACTTGCAACTTCAGGGGTTTGACGGTTATGGTCCCTGATCTTTTCGTGACATGGCATTTTTGGATCAATTCCAGAAATTGTTACAATTAAAAGGAATATTGATGCAGAATTACAATTTTAGTCCCAGAATTTCTGCAAAGTGTCAATTTCAGCCCATTTTTCGAAAAGTTTACAAATTTAAGGGCTGGTGAACAGTTTTGGATTTGTAACGCACATATTTTTTCGTGAACAGAAAATTATGGATTCCATCAAGTCTTGGCGGTTCGAAAAGTCGTTTTTCGTGATAACGTCAAATTTTCACGACTACTTTCGGATTTTATACTTTATTATGTATATCATTTTGTCACGGGGGAGCATAGTTAATTTTTATCCATTGAAGATCATTCTCATGACCATAAGAAGGCTTTATAATCATGTTTTCGATTATAAATCGGGGAAGAATTTGATATGGCCATTCGAAATTGGATTTATGACTTTTCAAAGTTGAAGATTTTTGATAAAGCTTGTGGTAGAATTATGAAGGTAGCTTTTACAGCGGAAGTTCTTCATCGAGCTCTGCTAAAGCTTTTACAAAGAAGTATCCTTTACAGCGGAAGTTCTTTATCGAGCTCTGCTAAGGACTTGTTATACCTCCGACTTCTAGTATTTTCTCGATCAAGTGGCATTACGAATCTTAAAGTTTGGGTTGTTACATGATATTTTTTGATGGCTTATATCATTAGCTTATTTGAAGATCATTGTGACTTGGATGGGGAGCTCTTCAAAGACAAGAAGTGATTCCATTTCTTGTTCTGAAATGGGGTTTTATGGCGGGTTTGGTTTTCATGAAGATTCTTTGGGATTACATTTGAAAATGAAGTTTAAAGACATTACTTCAGTGCTTGATTTATATATCTTAGAGCCCGTGTTTGAAGACTATTGAAGAATCAAGATTCGTGGATTGCTTCATATATTCCTCGTTGCAGATCTTTTTATTTGCTAGATGCTTGTTTTGGAAGTTAAAGCATTGTCATCCATTCCATACTTTGAGGGGGAGACTGTAGGGTTTCAAAGCACTCCATGGATGATGGCAATGGGCCCCTTTGAAGAAGTGTAGGTTAAAAGCCCAAGACTTGTCTTTTCCCTATAAATAGTCATGTATTATTCATTATTAGGGTTAAAAGAGTGAGGCAAAATGTAGCCGCCACGTTGTGAGGTTTCTTGTAGAGTTAGATTCTTATTTCTTAAGTGTAATTTATTCCTCATATTTGAATAAATCGAGTGATCATTCGACATAATCTTCGTATTTGTGTTTGTTCTTATTTTCCGCATATTGTTCATCAAATCTCAATTAGGGTTTTCATCCTAACAAGTTTTTAGACAATATTGTATAAATACCTGCATGGGTGAGTTTAACTTTCCCATCCTTTACATCTTGCAAGTATTTGGGGCAGCTTCGCTTCCAGTGCCCCTTTTCCTGGAAATAGAAGCATTGTGCTTCCTTTGGGTTTGAGGAAGGAGTAATTGGACCTTTCTTTGTCCCACTTGAATAGGAACCATCAAGGGGCTTACCCTTGGTACCCTTCGAAGGGCTTTTCCTCTTCTTACCCTTTCCCTGCTCAATTGCAAGAGCAGGGGCTGTTGTAGGAGTAGAAGTAGAAGTAACAGCCGCCTTACCTTTAAGGCCACTTTCAGCGGTCCTTAAAAGTCCTTGAATTTTGCTAAGTGTAACTTCCTCCTTGTTCATATGATAAGTCATACGAAACTGATCATAACTAGGAGGTAAGGAATGGAGAATGATATCAATCGACAAGTCCTCAGGGAAGTCTACATTCAACTTCAATAACCGGTCCACGAACCTTTGCATTTTCTGCAAGTGACCGGTGATGGGTTCACCATCCTTCATCCTGGCCGTTATCATGGAGGAGATGATTTCATACCTCTCTTGACGCACACTCTGATGGTACTTATCCATCAGATCCAGGTGCATCTCATAGGGATAGAAATCTTCATAGGATTTATGGAGTTCGGGAGTCATGGTAGCTAAAATGATGCCGGACACTTTGGTAGCATCCCTCTCATGTGTAGCGTACTCCGCAAGCTCCACAAGAGTAGCAATGGACTCATTGATAACCCTAAGCTCCTTATCAAGGACATATTCCTTGTTCTCATAGCGGGTAATCATCATGATGTTTCTAATCCATTCATTGAAATTAGACCCATCAAAAGTGACTTTCCCACACAAGTTCATGAGGGAAAAGGAGCCTGTAGGGTTTGAACCAGTAGTTGTTTTGGAAGACATCTGAAATGACGAAGGAAAAGTTAAATTAGATGAAGAATCCTTAATAAGTCACCCAAATGAAATATTAAGGCTAGGATCCAACAAACTATTTATAGTTGGAAGAGGGATGCCGTAATCCACACTATAAAATATTTGAAGGTAGGTAAATGACGATTTACCAATTTCCACCATAAGAACGAAATATTTTATTATTAGGTTTTTAATGGATTTGAAACTCCTAGATCTTTTTGAGATACATTAAACTTTTCAATGGCATGTTTGAATCTCAATTGTGCCCTCTCAAGTTTGTGACTGGGATGCCGAGGAACACAAACAAGATGTAAATAACCATACAAATTGACTTGGTACCCTTAACTATACTACCTAATCGATGTGCCGGTTAACCACACACGCTCCACCGATCTATAATAAAGTCAAGTTACCCTTGCCACACTTACTAGTCCTTGTTACTGTGGTGGTTAACCACACACACTCCACTAACGACTTGGTAAGGTACAAAGTGTAATTTTATAGGCTAGAACCTATTTCACATTTTCCTAAAGTAAATAAGATTAAGAATTAATAATGTATAGTTACTTTGTAATTCATTATACTTGTAATGAGAGTTAAAGTCTTATCCTACCCATTCGGTTGATGACCCTCCACCGGTCAAGGAAGCCGTGGGTGAGAGTGGACACCCATTAAGCTGCCATTTTATAGGCAACAACGTTATACCGCCCTTATAGACCGGCTTCGTGAATGAGGCCTACTTGCGGTAAGATTGACTTATTCTTATACGTATCTATATAAATAAGATTATAATAATAGTATAAGTGTTGTTTTTTAAACTTTAAAAAAAAAACTAAGGTTTAATTCGGAATTAAAGTATTATAGTGTAAGACTTTACAAATTCCAAAACTTGAGGGCAAGTTTTGAAACTATTTCAAGACTCTTCAATTTGCAACTTATGAGTTTTAATGGTTCATAAAGTTGAAGACTCTTCATTTTACGAAACCTCCTATTCTTTAATGACAACTTTTAAAGAAGTGAACTTTGGTTATCCATAACTTGTGGACAAGTTATGGACACCATCATTAGCATTAAGATCATGAATTAAACAAGCATGTAGGTTACACACAATTCCTATGATCTTCTAAAACTCATAAGAGCAAATATTCATATCAAACAATTTTAAGAAATCATATTAACACATATAAAACTTGAAAATTGATAATAGAAATTTGAAATGGGTTAACATAATCATTACCACTTTGAGAAACAGATTTTACAAGTCAAAAATAGTTTGGGATAATGATTCTTGCCCATTTCCAGCAACAAAACTCGAAAAACTGCCCATCACGCACCTACTTGTCGAGTGCATGATCCTACTCGACGAGTAGGATGAATTTTGCCTTGGACTCGTCGATTTCTCCCCTTGCACTCGGCGAGTCCAGTCGAACAGTGATCAGTTTTTCGATTTTCAAGCAGTTTGCATCAAATATACAACAAACAATCTTAGGCTCTTATACCACTGATTGGTTTTGAGCATTCTAACACTCCTATGGTGTACATGCAACCCTATAAACCTTGAATCTAAGTTTTCTCTAATATACATGTAAATTTGATTTTTCAAGGTTTACATCCTAACTAGCATAGCATGGAGAATATGTAATATAAAAACTAGTAGAAATACATACCTTTACTGTTGCTTGGATTCCTTGAAGACTTTGTGAGCCTAGCACCCCAAATGTTGTGCCTCAAATGCTTCACACAACACTACAAGACTTGGAATAACTTGAGAGAATACACTTGCACTCAAAAATCCATTTTTCCCTCTTAGAACTCACTAGTAGTCCGATTTTGCTAGCTATAGGGCTCCTTATATAGTGTTGTCACAATTAGAGTTTACACATGAATGCCCTTAATTGTCATGAATCTTCATTTCTAATGATCCATGGGTTTGTAACTGTTGGGTTTTGAGCATTCTAACACTCATATGCTGTACATGCAACCCTATAAACCTTGGATCTATGTTTTCACTATTATACATGCAAATAAGAACTTTCCAAGGCTTTAATGCTAACTAGCATACTATGAGGCAACTATACTACAAAGACTACTTAGATGACATACCTTTTAGTGTAGCTTGATGTCTTCAAGATTTAAGAGCTTAGCCCCAATAGTGTGGAAGCCTCAAGTGGAATCATAAATCACCAAAACACCTTGGAAGACTTTAGAGAATATGGCTACTTTGGTTCTCTCTAGTGAAATCGGCTAGCCCTCTTAGTGTACCCACACTAGTGCCAATTTCACCATCCAAGGACATCTTTATATTGTATGGAGACTAGGGTTAAACCCATAACCTTTGATGTGTGTGAAACGAACTAGTTTTAATCCTACTATCTTAGACACAAAATAAACACACGAAAGGCAATGTACCTATCGATTAGTAATATAGTTCAAGCAAGTAGGGTATCGAACGCAGGGAACGGTAAACAATTAAAACAAACGCTAATATTATCTAGATAAAACAAGTAATAGAAAAGGGGTTTCTCTAGTTTTGCAAGACTAGAAACTTACCAACTAATACTTAGACTACTTAACTAAAAACTAGATAAGCAAAGATTCAACTAAATTCAATAACGAAGGGAATTTATGTTTAGTTCAACTCAATTGATCCTATGGTTGATATTATGGTAATAGTGCAATGGATTAATTCTTCTATTGGCTACCGATTCAAGTGATTAGATTCACGTTCACTGCACTAATCCTTAGAGAACAAACTAACTCAAACAGTGGCCAGTTGTCTAATTTAATTTAATTCACTAGGTTATTTATTCGGGTTAATTTAGACTTGTAATGGTTATCTAATTTGGTCCTTTAGTTAACCTCTTATTGATGGTCATCACACAAGCTCACACATGAATTTACCTATTTTTCTTATTAAATCTAGTTTCTCATTCGCTAATCCTAGTCATATAATAAAGTGTTCACATAAATCATATGAGGTAAACAAGTAAGAGATGTTCATACAACTTAATTATCTTCCAATTAACAGAAAAATAGTTATCATTCACACATAATGTTCTTTAACAAGCTAAAATCAACAAAATCACCAATATTAAATCAATCCTAGCATAAAATCAAACCATAATCACAAAATCATCTATCCTAAACAGAAGTTATGAGTTTTTAGCTCGTATCTACAGCAAATAACAAACTAAAAACATAATCTAATGATTGAAACATGGTTTATGCAAAAGATTAAGATAAAAATAGTGTGTTATTGCCTTTGATCTTCTTCCAAATTGATATCTAAGTTGAAATCTCGAAAACCACAGCTTCTAACAACCCTTCTGGCCTCCAAAAATCATCCTAAGCTTCCCCCATACGTTAGGGTTCAAATAAGAAGCGTTTCTATATATATATATATATATATATATATATATATATATATATATATATATATATATATATATCTTCTGGAGAAAGGGCTTTCTTTATAGATGAAGACGTTGAGTAAGGGGGGCGGAGCTTGAAAATCCGTTAAAGGAAGCCTAATCAAAGCGGGCAAACAAGAAGATCTGACTGAGTTGATGATGGACCGGATCTCGAAAGGCGAGAGGCTTGGGTCGTAGAAAAAGAACCCGGCCACCTATTTCATTCGACGTTCCGGGGGACGTAGGGTTAGCATCCACCTAATATTGGCTCTTTGAAACTCAATGTGGACGGTAAAATGTAGCTGTTCGGGAGTCAATAGACGGTTCGGAAGTAACTGATCCCACATTAGCATTAGTAAGGGAATATATATATATATATATATATATATATATATATATATATATATATTCTGAAAATAGGGGCTACTTGGCGAGTCCAATGATCTACTCGACGAGTCCATCACTTAAAATCCCGTGTACGGCAAGGCAAAGTCAAGAATCGCGAAACTTCTGACCAACTCGTCCAGTTGATGGCCTACTCGTCGATTCCGTTTGGAATCAGCATTTTCTCAAAACACGAAAGTCATCCGAAATTGTGTCTAGTTTTCAGAACGTTTTGAATCTTGTCAATTGGAGTAACGGTTCATGAGATATGGCCAAAACACTAACGAGGGGTCAAGCTGTCCAGCAACATCCTTCTTTCTTCAAAATCCAAGATCCAAGCCTCCAATCGCCAATTCCACTTCATTTTCCTTTCGAGCATGTCTTTGTTGCTGAAAATTAAATATTTAAGCTATTTAAGCACCTTTGATTCATTATTTGAGATAAAATTAACATAAAGTATTAAGATCATGCATGATTTTATAACTAAATATGCCCATATCAAAATACCCCACACTAGACTTTTGCTTGCCCCCAAGCAAAACTGAATTTTAACACATTAGAATCACATAGGACAACTCCAATCGTACCCAGCCATTATGTCAAGACTGCAACGCATGCATTTGTGTCTAAAATCACTATTAGAAAAACAACCTTTTACGACGCTCATTGCGCATCGTAAAAGGCTCAGACGACGCGCAAATGCACGTCAAGGAAGGTCCTGTCATAAAGAAAGATGACGCGCTTTTGCGCGTCGTCTATTGACGACGCGCATTTACGACGCTCATTTACGACGTGCAATTACGACGCGCGTTTACGACGCGCAATGTGTATCCAGGAAGGCCCTGTCATAAAGGAAGACGACACGCATTCGTGTGTCGTAACCTTACGACGCGCGTGTTAATGACACACATTGCGTATCATTAAAACCCATGTCAAGAAAGGCCATGTCATAAATGAAGATGACACACATTTTTTGCGTATCGTAAATTTAAATGTTTAAAAAGAATAGATTTATATATTTATTAGTTTTCAAATTAAAATTGCATTTAGTGTCTCATAATATAAAATAAAATATCATATACAAAAAATACAATCCATTACCTAAAATTTAATGCCATACAAATCATTCCATGGAAAGATAAAATAAATCAATAGAAGTTGTAACAGAAATTTACAAACTAATAGTTCTGATAACCTTATGTGTGCCTCACTATAAACAAGATTTGTGCTGATGAACCCATCCTTGCTCAAAGTATCTACATCTGCAGATGAACCCATCCCTTCAAGCATGAGGGCAACCTGGTCAAAATAACCAAAAGCAGAGTCAGCAATATCATTATTATATAACTAAAAAGAAAAAAAAATAGAATTAAGAAATAAGAACACCGTTTACAATTGTTGTTGAAGTCTAGAAATTGTTTCCTTCAGCCTTCAATCTTGCAACCTATTATTCTGCCAATTGTTGTTCAAGTATGGAAGTTGTTTCCTTCAGCCTCAACTCAACCTTTAAATAAATAAGAACACCGTTTACAATTTCAAATTAATATTAAACATGAATTAGCAATAAGAATACCATTTCTAGACTAAATAAACCATCTGAATCAGACCAAATTACCATTTTACCCTTACATCCGAAAAGCAAATTTTGCAATATTCATGAATTATAATGTGGAGAGTTGGAAGGATAAAAGAAGATGGGAAAAAAGGTAAATGGTTATTGTTTTGATACATTAGGCTAGCTATATTTAAAGAAACATCGATGCCCATGTTTAGTTCTTAACTCATCAAATCCATTAAGTAAAAAAGCAACAACCTCATAATTTCATAAGATCAACTTACAGATTTCCAAGCACATATTTTTCCATAAAAACCAACGCATTGTGCTCCATACAAAGCTTTGGAAGCATCAGAGGACCTTAAAGCAGTTGCAGAACTATCATCTGCTTTGCAGACAACACGATTTTTATAAAAACATAGATGCCCATGTTTAGTGCTTAACCCTGCAAGTCCATCTAATAACCATTCTGACAACAAAAAATGGAAAAGTAAATCAGTACTACATTTACATTGCTTTATTTTAATTATGGAAAGCCATAAGTATAGAATGTTACCATTGCTTTATCACTGCAGAAGCACCAAACCATTTCCTTGCAAGCCCATATGCAAGTTTTATTTTTGTATCTATTGTCTATTGTTCCATTACAATTACAAATTAATGTAAGCAACATTAAATTTCATTGAATTATAAGTTTAGCCATTAAAAGCATTACATACCTGATCTATGATCTTCTCTTCGTAGAGAATTTGTGAACTGAAAATACTCATTGATGCACCCAAGCTTAAATAAGAAAGTGTTACCTTGTCAACATGTAAAAGTTTGTTTAACTATATTTACAAATTTTTATTAAGTAATAGGCTGAAGGATTCTTGAGGTTGAATTCTTTCTGTTGAGCTAACAGTCAAGCAACACTATGATCAAAGAAATAAAGCCCTGCTATCATAAGAGCTGGGATGAAGGTTGCAAATTTTAATGGCCCACATTTATTGTCTGCTCCTAAAAGCTCCTATCATGTCAAATCCACTATAATAAGAAAAAAAACACGTAAGAATGTAATCTCCTTTCCATCTGGTTCATGACAGTTCATTTTTTATATGAAGGCTACTCAAATAAAATACTCCCATTCTGTTTTCTCTGCCTCATGCTTCCCGTTGCTTTTAAGTTAGTTGACTATTTGTACCAGTACCACTTCTCCTTTCTTTTTGTGTCTTAATTATCTTTGGTCTTCCCTTATATCAAGAAAATATCACATAATATAAATTGTTATTATTTAGCTGATGAAATTTTAGTTAATACTAATAGATACTTATGATTGATTACTATATAATATACATATGAGGGAGGATATATGTTTACACTTGCTTCAAGTACATAATTTGGGAATTGAATCTTACACTTTGATACGCTCTCACTAAAACAGGATTCTAATTCATGATACAAATCAGAATCTTGGCTAAAGGGTCTAATGTAAAAGGAGCATCTATCTGAATATACTTTTATAGATTTTTTTTTGAAAACTAGTTGCAAGTAGGAAAGAAGGAAGCGTTACTTCAGTTGTTTCATATGGTGTAAAAATGATCGTTAAGTTTGATTGGGATCTGCAGACCACGCTAGCCTCAGAAGAAATAGCGTGTCAAATGCAGCTTCTTGTGTTGCTTCTGAGCCGGTTTTGAGTGATGTCACCAAATGTGGGATGCTTAATGTTGCGGGTTCAGAGGCTCTTAAACGTGGGAAGTTTACGAAAAGTGCGTTTAGGGCTTTTAAATATTCCTCATGGACTGCTCCTGTAGCCCATAAATCTTTTTCGATTGCAGCTGCAATAAGATATGAAAGATCAGCAGAAGGAGATAGATTAAAGGCAATATAGCATTGTATTTTCAATTCTTACTTATTAAGATTTACCGGTTATAGCTCTAACAGTCTCACTAGATGCATATTCTTGGATGGTATTTTTGGAAAAAAGAAGCTTAATAAACATTGCAGCCTGAATCGATGTATTCGTATCACCCGAACCAATCAAATCAAGCACAACCTGAACCCCTCCAGCTTCCGCAACCGCTCTTTTATTCGATCGACTATGCATCACAAGATTTCGCAAACTCCCAAGCATTTCAAACACATTACCATTTGCCAAAACAACTTCAAGACCTGAAATTAATTTTTTTAAATTATTTAAATGTTTAATTCCAAAAATTTAAAATAAAATGAGAGAAAAAGGCTTACCAGGAACAGTTCCATGAAGAGATCCATAACGTACAAGGCGTAAGCCACCAGCATTAGTTGAAACATTTCCACCAATCTGGTAGCTTCCTTTTGCACCTAAATCTAATGGCATAATAAATCTGAAACAAAAATTAAATTAAATTTGTTTACACAAATATTATAACTTTTTAATAATTATTTAATATTACCCTTGTTTGTCTAGGAAAGAAATCAGATTTTCCAGTATGCATCCTACTTCACATACCAGTACACCACTCACCTGCAAAATTATATATATATATATATATATATATATATATATATATATATATATATATATATATATATATATATTGGTATTAGCAACCAACAATTCTTGTGTGTTTCTTAATAATAAAATGACCAAAAAGTCCTTTGGATTAGTAATATAAGAAGACTGACCTCCCTACCTCGTCAAAGGAAATAATATTATTCATGCGCCGGGTATTTATAATCACCTGAAATTGAAATTGATACAGTAAATCAAAAATAAGAACACAAGCAAACAATAAATTTAAGATGAAGGGATAGTAGTGTAGTGTTAGTGTTAGTGTTACCTCATCAAATACAGGAACACTTTCTCCAACAAGACCTGTGTTTCCACCTTGAGGAACAACTGCCAAACATCTGGAATTGCAATACTTAAGAATTTGAGATAACTGCATGAAAACACACCCACAGTGATAACTAACTATACGTGATTAAAATCAGCATAAGAAACAACTTTGGAAAAAGGAAAGATAATACAAACCTGATCAGTGTTCTCAGGTAGGAGCATAAGCTTACTTGAGCCTTTGTACTTATGCATCCAATCTGTGTTTGATTTATTTGATATTTGTACTTAAGCTTATGCATCCATTGTGTATTGCTCTAGAAGGGCGGTTCCTTTTGGCCAAGCCAGCTTCCTTGAATAGTGGTATTTTATTAGCAAGAAGGACCCCATTTTGTTGCTTGTTCACCATTCAGTTCTATCTGAATGTAAAAGTCGTAGTAATTTAGACCATGAGAAATCATATTCATTGCAAGCAGAGATAGATACATAACAGATACATGTATAAGAAAGTTTACACAACAAGATTTCCAATGTTTGCAAGCCCCATTTGATAAATAAAACTGCAAAAAAAATGCCAAAATCAAGTATCAAGATTGTTATGCTTAACTATAAAGATGAAATTAATAAAGGTTTCTCTGAAACCGAAGCAAAGACAAAAATTAGAAAAAATAAACACACAAATTAGAAGTAAAAACATACTAAACCTTCAATCAAGAATTAGAACCCACTTGTCAAATAAAAGAAAAATAAAGAACTGAATGTGTTCATCTTAATCGGTCACTTCAATCAAGAATTAGTGCCCTAAATCACTGGGTCTCTAAGTGTAAGAAAATTAGTGCGATTATGATGGGAACCAGAGTCCAAATTCACACGTGGCTGATGAGTCTGAAGGGTTTGGGTTCTCAGAGAAGGACTCGGTAGGCTGAGCCAAGTCCTTGTAAGGTCTATTTGAGGTCCAATTGTCTCCTTTCTTCCCACATGTCCTGCATACCATCAATACATCTCCTCTTTTCAACATTTGGGCTAATGGGTCTCTAGCTACATTTGAGTCTTCAAATTTTGTACCTAAAAGACAAAACTTTGCATTCACAATCGGCATATCTAACAAGCAGCAATGAAATTGAGATAGATTCCTAAGTTTTTAAATCGGTAGTGATTGACTATTATCATGATGATTGATATGTGCATAGTTAATTGCAACTGAAACTGTTGATCTAGGTAATAAACCTGATGTAGAGAACTAGGGCTAGATGTAAATAAAGTAATAAACTTCTTCAACTACATATGTCTTAACAATTTCACATAAATAATTATAAAGGATCGATTGTTACAATTATATGAAATTTCAGATCTAGGGATGTCGTACCTGGAGCCCTTGGTCGCTCAAAGATGATTTCCTCGGTAGAAACCATGGTGAGTCTGGCACCGACGTCCTCTTGAATGGAATCACCGAACTTAGGCCAAGAACGCCTCTCCATGGCGCGCTTGCTGAGCCGATCATTAGCGAGTTTACGGACGCGTGTGGTTGTGGTAATCTTAACCCGATTACCTTCGTCGGGTCCAATAACCTGTTTCGGCGGCAACAAATAGTCATAGTCACCGCCATCATCTTCTTCCTCCAATTCGCCCCGTCTGGGTTCTTGAGCCATGTCTGCGAAGCTTCTAGAATTGTTGCTGAGGGAAAATTAGGGTAGGAGATTCGAAGTGGTAATGTGAATAAGATGAAGATGTAATGAAGTCCGTTGTTGTGATTCTCTAGGCTTCAAAATTGATAGATTTTTTTCGATTCTTTCAAGTTTGATCAGAAAATGAAAAAGAGTTAGGGAAATCAAGAGTGCAATGCTCGTCCTTGTTAGGTTGAATGGTTGTGATTGCGAAGATGAAAGATAGATAGAAGATAGAAAAAACAAGCGGGTTTTCAAAATTTTGGGGATTTCGTTTCCCCCTTGTCTACTAAGCACGTTTCATTAAAATTATAAAGCGACAGGTACAGACGACGCGCGTTTAAGATAAAGTGCCCTCCGTGTTTTTAATTTTTTTTCTTGAGACACTAAATTAAGTGCACGCAATAAAGCGTGACGAAAATCCTTAAATTTTTTGGAGAGATAACACTATTTTAAGGGCACGTCCTTTTGTGTGTCGTAAAAAGCGCGTCATTAAAGGTCTGTTTTCTAGTAGTGAATTTTCCTAAGGAACCCCCATACTCTAAATACTCACAATCCTCATAAACATTCGCCCACTTTTTTCGAACAATGCTCATTTTATGCATCCCTCCGAATCCATCCGCAGAAAACCTCCTAACCTCAAGGTATTTTTGGTTCAGCAACCCAAGCATACATAATCTAAACAATTACAATTTATGATACCACTATGGAGCTGTTTTGAAATTCTTCACTTCTTTGACATTTGATCTTTAATTTTGGGGCATCTTCAACTTTTTGAATTTCTTAAGAATTTATGATCTTTGAACTTCATACTTTAACTTTGATGCTCCAAAAATTCTTCGAACTTTTTCTTGTAATTCTCTCTCTTTATTTAACATGTAACTCACTTTTTTCACTAAAACCCTACAAGCTTAAGCAGGGGCGCTCAATTTCAACCTTTATTGGTTAAAGATAATAATTTTCCTGGATACATTTTGGTACACGATGCTAAACATATTGCATCCTTCAAACTAAGTGAGGTCGTGTTTTTGTCCCATGATTTCACTAGAATAAGGAAGCCACAAATGCACTAGAACGTATATAGGCTCAACTAATCATTTGAGTTTTCATGCAATCATCAACATAATTCAAACATGGAATCCTAATTTAATTTTTACCAAAATTTTCTAAATTAAGTCCTAAGTGATGGGTTTTGGTCATAAGACATCCTATGTGCTCATACAAACCCTAATGCTTGGATCTAGGTTTCTCTATTGTACATGCAAGTTATCCAAGACTATGAACCCTAATTCTAGCATATGGAAATCGATATTAACATATAATTAGGTTTATGATATTACCTTGATTGTTATGTAGCAATAACAATCCCAATTCCTCCTTGAATTGACTTTGGAAGGCTTAGAGTCACAAGTGTCACTCCTCTAATGGCTTACACACACCAAGAGCAAATGGAGAAGGTATAAGGAGAGAGGGGAGGTATTGAATTCGTTCCTAAGAAGCCTTAGGGAAGGTCTGGCCGAATTCATGTGTCAAGGGGTGTTTATATAGGTGTAGAGATAGGGTTTCAGTCATTATCCTTATCTAGTTGCTTGTCCATTAAGCAACCTATAAGATAATCCTTGAATCCTTATCATAGTCGAATTCTAAGGCCTTATCACCTTAAATTCGTCCATCCTATTAATAAGATAATCCTTACCTTATTTTATAACTATCACATAATTACAATTCAGCCCCTCTAGTTTAATTAATTACATTTGATCACAAAATTAATTATTGACCAATATTAATTAACCAAATATGATTTATCCTTTAATATATTATTCTTATAACATATTAATAAATCATAATAACCTCCCTCTCTATTTATTTCTCCAATCAAGTTGCTTTGGTGAAGGCAACCCAAAAGGACCATGCACCATCGGGTCAAGTACATACCAAAATAGTTATGGACTTAGACACTAGTCCAACAGTCTCCCACTTGGACAAGTCTAATAACTATTCTGCGTATGACTTCAGATCCTGATCTGCAATCGTAGCTTTCCAAAGCCGCTGTCAACTCTAATCCTATCAGATACGCGTGTCCTTAGATAAGGGATCATATATTCCTCCATTCTAGATATCATATGAGATATGATTTCAAATCATTCTCTTTGTACTATATCTCGATTCCCGATTTATGATGACTAACTAATTGAACAAATCAAATTAGCCCTAGCCCGGCCGAGCATTTACGTTTGTCATCACAAAATCATCGAGGGGCCCAAAGATATCGCTTTTATCCTACTTTGGATAAAAGGAACGGATAAACTTTGATACAATGCTCGCTTGCACTTACTAACCGAATCACACACAACAATATGTTTTATAACACCAAGTTACTAGTGTGTTTACATATTATCAATATGCAACCGATTTGCAAGATACAACTCACACATCTCGGTTTCAAGAATATAAGATGTTATCGTCTCACCAATCACTCGTGATACAATTTCATGGAGTGATCCAAGTGAGCGTGGGTTTATTCCAATGCTCAAATCATATTCATAAGCACTCATGAACGTTGCAGCAAACCTTTTCCATGTCTAATACGCTCTAGACAATCTACAAACCAATTCATGACAGTCTTCATTCATACTTACTTCCAACGTATGACTAACTGTGGGCCGTTTGAATAATTCGATTATTCTTAATAAACTCAATTATTCTGGAAGTCAAAGCATGCAGAGTGAAACACAAGAATAATACTAATCCCATATGGCCTCAAACCTTTGAGTATAAATAAAACTCCTTTTATTTATCACCATATCAATTACTCATTATTTGTCGTTTCGGGTAATCAACTTCTTACTTGAATCATTACACTTGTCCTATGCTCCTTAGCATGCACACAATGTTTACCTATGGTTCTTACTTTGTGAAATAGATCAAATTGAACACATTTCCAATCATTCTCATTTCACAACTCTGAATCCTTTTCATAAGTGTAAGAATGTCAAATTCTTGCAACTTATAGAATATGCTAGATTCTAACATTTTATGCAACGATCCATTTGTAATATCACTGCACCAAAGTCACAAAGACTATTGCCAATGAAATTACAAAGTCCTCTATCGGAGATTGTTACAATACAATTCCTTTGATATGATGTCTCTCACTCAAAGGTACATTCCTTTGAACATCCTTTTGCATAAAAGTTCCTAATCCTAGACATGGATTTTCAATATTCAATTCCCAATATGGACACGCTTCCATATTTTCCATATGACAACTCATTCTTAATAGAATCTTATCTATTCGTAATGATGTCGATATGGTCCATCCAATATGAAAACATTTCCGTAATTTCCATATGAAACTCATTCTTAATAGAATCTTTTCTATTCATAATAATGTCGATATGGTCCATCCAATACCATGCTTCCAACTACTCACAAGCGACCAATCCTCGTCAAACTTTGGATTGTCCTTTGATAGTTGTTTAATTATTTTAGTCAAACCCAATTCTAGTCCCTTTTCCTTCTAAATGCGCTCGACATTTGGAAAATTTTAGAATGGTCAAACATTAAAGCATTTGCAATCGATCCTATACCCGAAGCGTATGGGACACGACGCATAATGTTTTATTTGCTATGTTCTCAAAATTCGAATTGTGAAGAGGAATGCCGTAATCATAATCGAAATTTTAAGAACACACTATGTACCTTTGACTAAATTTATTAACATTTCTCAACCTAATCCTTTAGATTTGAAATGAAGCATAATATTCTCTCCCTTAATTATAGCGAAACAACTTTACAACCCTTACGACTTTGCAAGGTATAACTCTTGTTTTCTATAATTAATATTTCCGACTTGCAATACTTTCCATAATAATCATACAATCATAACTTTTATGCTCCCACTATCATGATGATTATTATAAAACATAACACTTATGCTCCCACTAGCTTCGACATGTCTTTAGAACCAGCTTAACTTTCAGAAAAACAATGCTTATTGAATTTCTTAAGTTCATGTTTCTAATACTTAGTGCTTTTATAATCTGTTATCAAGGCTTCTTGAACTTATACACCTTTGCCTTAGATAGTTCATATGTGTGTGTAAACAATTGCCAAACCTCACAATTCAAATTATGGAAAGGGGTACCGTAACCATAATCGAATTCGAGAATGCAATTTTACAATCACTATCTTCTTAAAATCTTTCTTAGTGAAAGCATTTCCTCACAATCATTTTCATGAAGGAGGAAATCTTATGACACTTAGATTTAAACGGTGTATGTGTTCGTATCCATGTGAATTTGTTAAAACCAAAGTTTACGAAAAATTCAAACTCATATGGACCATCTCGATTTCTTGCCTTTATGGTAGCACAGCTGCCCACCATGTCTTCCAAGTAGTTAAGCAGCTCACCTTTTCTTATCAATGTACTTTCCATTGATCAAGGTCCTTGCCTTTTATGCATTCAAATGAGAACTCATAGGACTCATATGCATAATTAACTCGATTGGATTGGCACAGAAACAAAATAATGTCAACACGATAGGTTGTAAACCTCAACTCGTGTGCTAGTGATGATTGATAAGGTCTATTTGATTTGTTCTTGAAACCTTTCAAGACCATTAAGACTCCCACTTACTCCTTGACATATAATATTCTCTTTTCAAAACATTTCTTGACAAACAATTATTCAAGAGTTAGTGTAGCTTTTATCAAAACTCTTCATAAATGGATCCTAGTTGGTCTTTGTCTTATCCAAGACATCAAAACTTTCCACATTTGATGAATGTTATAAACCTTTCTTAATACTTATCACTCAATGTCGCGATCTTAACTCTAAGACTTGTTATTGGAACGAAGTATGATTGACTTCTTGATTTAACCATTTCTTCAATTCTTGATTCCTCTTCTTAAACATACAATTGTACTAAGACTTACTTAGAGGATCAATTGAGATATGGTTCTTAATCATTAAGACCTATCATAAAGCTTAAAAGCTACTCTCCCTTCTTCTTAGAATGGAGAAACTTTTATCTTTCTGCCTACTTGATTCTTCTTATTCGTTTTGCTATTGATTTAAACCTTTTTAATCAATTCCGAATTACACTTAATCTTGTAAGTATAATCACATTTACTAAACCTTTAGTAAATCATGACGAATATCTTTGTTACTCTTATGCTGGACTTTGACCAACACGCAACTTTGTGTGCTCGATCTCTTAGTCCTTCACTTGACACTTTGTCAATGAATTAGTCTAATTTCCAAATATGAAATTTCTCATTCATCGTGCAACCAAGTTGCATGATTCCAAGTTTTTGTCCAATTGAAACTTGGGCGATGAGAAACTCTCCCTATTTGGTAAACTCTCGACTTTCCATAACATAATAAGAAACAAATCCATTATAGAAACATTTTAACATCAATTTTTCGTACACGCCATTGCAAGAATAAATAAATAAAATTTAAAATCAAAATTTATTTTATTGTGGAAAAATGTGTCCTTACAATGCAACTCATTGAAAAACTTATGCTAATACATCTTTCTTAGCAATCGAATTCTAACTCTAAGTAGTAGATTAAGAATCTAATCTTCGAGAAATGCGATCGAAATCCATTCCTTCATGGTTAGATTCTGCTCACTTCTTCCCTTAGGCTTCCTTTCTTTTCTTCGATCCTACAAAACATCAAATGTAATCTTATCACATTATGTATTAGGAATCTAGAATAGAAGCTTAAAAGAGTTAGTTAATGGATTTTACCTATATTAGAGCCATACGTTTCGACTCTCCCATCTCTTAGATCTCTTAGGTAAATGGGGCAGCTTCGTCTCCAATGCCCTTTCTCTTGGCAATAAAAGCAAATTGACTCTTTTGGAACATGACATGGAACTACTTCAGACATTGCCTTTCTCTTATGATCAAACTTTTCGATCATAGCATGTCTTTCGTTGCCTTTGTCTATATCCATAGAGGTCTTGAAGGCAGATTCACCAATCAACTTTGCTTCTCTATTGCGCCAAACCATTGCTGATTCAGCAGCAATAAGCATATAGGTGAGATCTATAAGGGTCACGTCGTGGTTCATCATATAGTACTCTCTTACGAACTCACTATATGAGTTAGGAAGTGACTGAAGAACCCAATCAACAACCATTTCCTCACAGACAATGGATCCCAACATTTTTAACCTATCAATGTGTGACTTCATCCCTAGGACGTGTGCACACACCGACTTTCCTTCTTTATGTTTACTTGCCAAAAGGGCTTGAGTGATCTTGAACTTTTCAAGCCTTTGAACTTGTGGGTTAGGGAGAATCATTTGAGGAGGAGGAGGAAGTGAAGCATGATTTCTTGTTCCTCGATCGAATCGTGGAATATCATCTTCATGTGGAATGCTTGTTCCATGGGATTTGGGAAAACCATAGTTGTCAAACTTTGACATCTTCAATACGGGAGAAAACGAATTCAAGTTAGTTGATTGAATGAGTCCTTAGCAAATCACCTAAATGAGATACTAAGGCTAGGACCCAACACAATATTCTACAACTCGGGAGAGGGATGTCGTAACCCTTTATTGCAGAATATTTTAAGGTAAGTGAATGACGATTCACTAATTTCCACCACGAAAAACGAAAAAGAATTTAAGTTTTAAATCTATGAAAACTCCTAGATCCTTTGAGATTCATTGAACTTTCAATGGCATGTTTAAATCTCGATATGCCCCTCTTGTTTGTGACTGGGATGTCGAGCATCACAAAGCGGGTGTGAATAACCATGCAAACTTACATGGTGCCGTCACATGTTACAGTCACCTATTCGATGTGCCGGTAAACCACACACGCTCCACCGAACTATGAGAAACATTGAGTCACCCTTTGCTACCTTTGGTTAGAACCATTTAGTGTGCCGGTAAACCACACACGCTCCACTAACGTCTTCGCAAGGGCACAAAGTGTAATTTCATGGAATTGCATCAATTCACATTTGCCTAAGTAACTAAGATTGGGAATTTTATGAAAACATTTAGTTACTATAATAATTCATTATACTTATAATGGAAGGTTTCGTCCTATCCTACCCGTTCGGCTAACGACCCTCCACTAGTCAAGAGTACGGTGGGTAAGAGTGGATAACCATTCAATCGCCATTTTATAGGCAATTTCCTTAAACACCCCTTATAGACCAGCTTTGTGAATGAGGCCTACTAACGGTAAGACTGACTTTTACTCATACATATATATAATGTTAGACTTTTAAAGTTATATATAGTATAGGGTGTATTTTATACTTTCAAAATACTAGGTGGTCTAATTTAACAATTATACTTTTAATTCAATTAAATTTTAAACCAAAAACTTTATGGATTTATTAAACCTCTTTTAATTATATACCTTAATTAATTAATAAAACCATAAGGGCGTGATTTGAACTTTTTCAAAACTATACTAGAGTTTTAGAATTTAACATTCCTAATTAAACTTTTAATCAACTTTTAAATTCCAAAACTTGAGGACATGTTTTGAAACATTTCAACACATTAGGGTTTAGAATTTAAATATACATCAAAATTAAACCATTTAATCAAAATTTAAATTCCAAAACTTGAGGGCAAGTTTTGAAACCTTTTTCAAAACATTAGGGTTTTAACTATTTAAATTTCAAAACAACAAAACATTTGGGTTCAAATTTAAACTATAGAACCTAAGGGGAAAATATGAAACTTTTCATAACAACAAGGATCAAATAACAAATAATTTAAATTAACATTTAATCACATAATTATCCATATTTGATTTATTTAATGATTTCTTGCAAAACAATTAATCAATTTAGTCAAAATAATTAATCAATTATCACATAAGGAAACAATTATCTTATTAATTGATAAATATGTTCAATTAGATCAAGAATATAGTCAAATATATCATAAAATCGGATTAATATTGATCTAACATGATAAGGTAACTATCCATAAGCAAAAACAGCAAGAAATCCCGAGATACCCTCCATCTGACGAGTTGACTCATCGAGTCAAGCTTGGACTCGTCGAGTCTGCATTGTCACACCCCCAAACCAAGGATGGCGGAAACGTTCGAGGGTGGAGGACTTCATGTAGAGTATCACAACAACGAGTATAATAGTGCTCAAAGTAAATACAACCATCATAAATATAACTGGAAAAGTTACACCAAAGTATATGTTTACATGATTCGAATCAATTACATTATGAAACAAAATGAACTATTTGACGATTTATCATCCCATCCTCAAAACGTTGTTGGTTTCCTGTTTTCACTGAATTCCTGAGAATACAAGTAATTTTTGAAAAGTGTCAACACAAAGGTTGGTGAGTTCATAAGAGATTTTATTGGAGAAATAGACCGTTTTCCTTGTAAAAATGATATGATATGTATTCAGAAAATCCGATATTTTCTTTATAAAGTTTATGTAATGTAGTCTCATAACCGACGACCAAAATGTATAAGTAACCTTTCTTATTAAAGGAAAATAAAATGTGCTTAAATTGACATAAACGCACTTGAATTAAATGATGTTCCCGCAAATTCTTATGTTTGTTAATACTTAATGTATATGTAGTCCTAAGTCTCAGGACCGAGAAAATAACAAGTATCGTCTATACTTAAAGTTATAAATGTGGTTTCAAATGATGTGTAGTCATGAATACCAAAAACCGAATGTAGACAGTAATATCGGTACTTATTGAGGTAAAAGTGATTTTAAAATCGACATAAAACCCATTAAAGTTTTATAAAAATCCCGTAAACTTTATGTATTGTTATATCCTTATGTGAGCCGCTATAATCATACTTAAGACTAAATGAACCTGCCACGACGTTTCTCAGGCGTCGAAAAACTGAAATGACAATTATCACCCGTAGACCTGCAGGTCCAACTGTAGCTAGCAGCAAGGTGTGGGGTGTCAAACCCAATATAGATCTATATACAACTATCACGTTCTCCCTCCGGGAGACTCTGATTATAACGTACAGGATTTTATATTCCGCACTCGGACGTACGGAAAGAGAATGTCTCACAATCTAGGTTAACAAGTTTACAAGTTGTATGCGGGAGTGTAAAACCTTTCTGTATGAATGTACCCTTTTCGTACGTGTGTGTCATGTGATGTATCATAAACTATACCTATTATAGTTTGTCCAAAATGTTTGTAATATGTAAGAACTCTTTTATGAAAAAAACGTTAGGATTATGAAATCCATTAAACTATGCTTATTATAGTTTATATATATACGTGTTCTAAATAGATGAATAATCTTATCATGAATAACTTATTTTCAGTTTATGATGATAAAATTTACAACGTATCACATTCAATACTTAGAACTTGACATTATACACTTTGCTCAACATAATACAAAGTGTTATAAAAATTACAAGCTGTTAACAAATTTTCAGCCTTTCTACACTGTTTTTGAAAATTCATAGAAAAATCATACGAAGTCGAAAACTAAATCCGTAAATTTTGGGAGTTCCCAAAATGTGTCTAGTTTACTCATAATTTTTATCATGATTTTTAATGACCCGCAACTTAGGTGAAAAAGTCCATAATCACATACTGGTCCGGATTGGTGTTTGAAATGGTAGGCAGTTTTGTAAAAATCACCATAAATTGTAGAAAAATCGTATGGGGATGTGCAAGTAGCCATTTTAAAGCTAAGAAGTGGAACTTCATGCACCTAAAACAGTTTTGAAAACTAAAATGTTTAAGATGTCCAAAACAGTCCGTGAATGGAGTCCAACATTTCTGATGAAAGCTGTTAGAAAATTTTAGTTATGTTCTTGGTGTTTTAACTTGTATTCCCCCCCCCCCCCCCCCCCCCCCCCCCGCCCTAAAAACTTAAGAAAACATGAAAAAGTAGGGGTATGAACTCACCTTGTGTGATTTCAGTAGATAAGTGTTGAAGAAGAGAAGTGTTCAACCCAAGAACACTAGAAGAATCGCTTGAAGATTCGAAGCTTAATTGTGGAGGAAAAACTCAAGGTCAGCCCTTGAATCTCGGATTTCTAGAGAGAGAAAGTGAGAGAGAAAGGAGTTTGATCTTCTTGTGAAATGAGAACAAATGAGAGAAAATGAGGAGAGAGGATGAATATCCAGCTCTCAAAACATGGAGATGGCTTGTGAGGGAGGTAAAAAGTACAAGGAAGTGACAAGGTATGGTGGGGAGGAGTGTGGGTTAATCATGAAGTGGGTATGGGGTTGCTTGTGTCATAAAATAAGGTAAAGTCAACACTCTACCTTTGTACTTTACCTACTCTTATTTGGATAAGATTTTACCCTTAAAATATGATTAAATCATTAATTTAGGGGTCTTATATTTTAAAATAAACTTTTGGGTGAAAATCCCATGTTAAAATAATTAAAAACGGGTTTAAAACGCAAAATTACGCGAAAACGGGGTGAAAAATGAGTTTTCCAGCGAGATTCTTCGGACCTAGGCCGAGGTTCGGTCCCTAGACCGAAGTTCGGTCAGGTGGTGCACGTTTCGGAGGCGAGAGGCGCGAGCCAGAAGGAAGCAGCGAAGCGAGAGTTGATTCGAGGCTCGGTCCGAAGTCGGGCGGTTCGGTCCGAAGGGAAGCCAGAACCGAAGGAACTGTAGTGAACAGTAATGAACAGTAACTTCGGTTCGGACCTTCCTTCTATGTGAGGTTCGGCTCGGATGAACAGCTCGGTTCGGATTTATGAACAGTACTCTCGGTTCGGACCTTCATGAATAGTACTTTCGGTTCGGAGGGTTCGTTTCCTTAAGTCCGTTTTTCGCGTAGACTTCCATTTTTGGGCTATTTTCGCCAAATTCGGGGGTCGGAATGCCCCGAGTGATTATAGAAAGTTGGGGAGAGATTTCGAGAGAGATTTAAGAGAGATTCCACATACTCAGAGAGATTTGGGAGAGATTTGACATACTTGGGGAGATTTCTCATACAAAGAGAGATTCGGGAGAGATTTCACATACTTAGGGAGATTTGGGAGAGATTTGACATACTTGGAGAGATTTCACATACAGAGAGAGATTTGGGAGAGATTTCACATACTTAGGGAGATTTGGGAGAGATTTGACATACTTGGAGAGGTTTCACATACAGAGAGATATTTGGGAGAGATTTCACATACTTAGGGAGATTTGGGAGAGGTTTGACATACTTGGAGAGATTTCACATACAGAGAGAGATTTGGGAGAGATTTGACATACTTGGAGAGATTTCACATACATAGAGAGATTTGGGAGAGATTTCACATACAGAGGGAGATTTGGGAGAGATTTGACATACTTGGAGAGATTTCACATACAGAGAGATATTTGGGAGAGATTTCACATACAGAGAGATATTTGGGAGAGATTTCACATACAGAGGGAGATTTGGGAGAGATTTGACATACTTAGAGAGATTTGGAAGAGATTTGACATACTTAGAGAGATTTGGGAGAGGTTTGACATACTTGGAGAGATTTCTCATACAAAGAGATATGTGGGAGAGGTTTCACATACTTAGAGATATGTGGGAGAGATTTCATTGGTGACCTTTTTGAGTGTCCGGCTACGCACTGCAAGGTCCTTAAACCCCGTTAAGCCTTGATTAGGGATCTTGCCTACTCCCGATGAGTATGTAACATTGTTTTATCGATTTGGCTCTCCACGTACCACATGTTTAGGTTAAGGAGATCTAGGTGAATGCACTTTTCGATTTATGATCTCTCATTAGAATAGAGAGTTGTTTAGAAGTTCATAACGTAAACTCTAGTACTCACGGCAAATTGAGTTGACCGGTTTGACTTGTTGACTTTAGTTGACTTTGACTTGACCGAAAATTGACGGTTGTCACATCACCCCCCCCCCCCCGTTAGAGGGAATTTCGTCCCGAAATTTGAATTTAGGCAAGGAGTTTGTAAATGACTAAGGTCGGCTCTGCATTATTTTGATTCTGACTAAGAGATGAGTTATTATACACGAAATCTTAACTCATACACATTATGATATAACCAATACTGGGCGGATAGTAAAATGTGTGATTCTACTTCAGTTTCACATCCCAACGAGGAAAAGAAACTAAGTTAGAATTCTCACATGCTATTATCTACCAGGTATTCGTTATATATAACTGGGGAATGTATAAGTGAGGAAATCATAACAAATAACTTAGTAATTCTTCTTACTACGAGGGTAGATAAGCATGTCACTTACAACGACAACGACGAACTGATCCTAGTAAGAATGGCACACCCTATGAATACTGCGAACAGGTTGGTCCTATCTGAGGGGTATCACTACAGACTTGCAGCGTCCGCATCGAATTTGGAGGGTTGTCCTCGGACATCCTTATCCAATACTCGCGACTGGTGATATTCAGATCTCAGGTCTGATTCCTAAAGGGTACCTCGTTCCTTGTGGTTGGTCGGCCTATTCGTTTATGTGAGGCAGATAGTAAAGGTTTCTACTGGAGATATTGTCAGGGCCTCTGAAGTTAATGGAACTATGAGCAATTTGCCTTTCTATTTGAAGAATAAGAACAGGGCTTTCCAGGGTGAAAAGCTTGGTTCTTCAATTTTATTGTTGAGTAGTTCGACAGGTTTGACCTAAGAGTTCTTGTAGCTCGGTAGGAAGCATGTGGGTTTGGTTTACACGATTAGGCCTTCTTATATGGTAGGACATTTACTCCCCCTCCTGGGCAACCTTGGCCCGAAGTTCATGGCAGAACTTGTATCATATCTTTCCCAAGCTTCTGTGCTTGGACCTTGTCTGCTACATGCGTGACATCCCCAAAGGTCTCCTGTAAGCACTTGTGATAAGGTTTCGGGAAGTATAACACTCCTCTGATGCGTGTTTTGGGGTTCCACAACGAGGGATGACCCGGAGGTCCGTGCTGGATGTTTATGAGAGACGAATGTTTTGATGTTTGAAGGGGTTAGGTGAAAGGTCCTTTTGTAGATGTTAAATTGGGAAGATGAGGGCTATATTAATGAAAATTGGATGACGACAGCAACATCTTTTTAGATAAAACTAGCTAAGCTGTATTCGCAAGAAGAGATCACTAGAGTGATGGAGTATCTTGTGTCTCTTTTTAGGGTGATAAACTTTGTTTGATGTTATCATTATCGTAGATGATTTATACCACAGTGTCTAGCACTGGCAGTGGGTGTGTTTCGATAATCAGTAACGATACTTGATACCGTGATCCCTGACAGGTCTCCCTATGATCAAATGGTATATGAACGTCGTATGTGATCTGATGTTGGGGAATCGTCGAGTGGGTGGCCCCACTCGGTTCTTACTACTAAACACGGATTAGGAGTCGGGATGAAATTATTTGTTTCAAGACTTCAGTATTTTGATTATAATTAACCCCGATGTATGTACAAAGTCATCACATCTTACAGGTAACGATCCTAAGATCATATATGAATGTATTTGGTTCGATTTAAACGAGAGAGTATTTTAACTACTTTTAGAAAGTCATGGATTTTAGCAAGCATATAACAATTCATTACAAACGTATGATACTTAAACGTTTTTGTCGTTGGGGAAACATTACAAAAGTCCTAATATGGTTCCCTATTACCCTTGCTGGTTCGTTTGTTATGCTCCTCCGCTTTCCCCGTCATTCCTCTCAGTTGGACAGTTTCTCTTGAAGTGTCCCGCTTCGCCACATAGGAAGCACACTGGAATTACCTTGGTACTGGGTGTTGGAGTGATGTACTGAGTCGGGGTCCTACAGAAACGGGCGGTGCGCCCTTTCCTGTTGCAGTTTTTATAGTGCATCTCTCGGCAAGCTCCTGTGTGATGGAAGCCACATTGGTTACACTTTGGGAGTGAACCCTTATATGGTATGGCCGGTGTCTGGGTGGCAGACCCCGTGGCTTGTGTTGAGGCATGTGTCGTGACTGCTGTTGTGATGGTGGGGGTGGCCATAGGTTGTTGTCTTTTAGTGGATCTTTGAGATTGGTGGCGCTCTTTCATGTTCCAAAACTTTCTCTTCTTGTTCGTAGGTTTGTGACCTGAGGTATTTTCGCTGGCGGACACCCGTCGGTGTTCCTGAATATTACCACTATCTGTATTGTCAGCACCGCTTCCATTTCTGCTGGCGTTGTTAGCATTGAACTGTGCCATGACGGCTGCCACGGCTGCCGTGACTGCAGCTTGAAAAGTAGCAGCGTCTATCTGTAGAGTTGGCGCCTTGCTAGTTGGTTGGTTGCCTCTTGGTGAAGACATAGCTCTGTTTCACGATGGAAAAAAATCTTCGTTAGTGGAAAGGATTATCTTAAGTGCATCCTAACGATTTATATTTACTCATATAAATTTTTGCACGTTACTGTACTATTCCTAGTGTTTCCGCTAACATTCTTGAAATAGGGTTACAACAGTGGGTAGGGGTAGGTTTCATACGGGCGTCAAGCTTTACCCATCTTAGAATCATGTGTGTCCAAACACGCTTGGCTGGGGAGTTCTGATGGGATCCGGTGCATTAGTGCTGGTATGATCGCACCCGAGAGTCTATGATGAAGGAACTTCTCAACAAAATGATTAAGGGTGAGATGATAATGAGTTTTTAGAATGGCTATACGTCGTGAGTTTCTAATTAAGTTTTATCTTGTATTGATTTGTAACGTAATTTGGTCGTTAGGGGCGTTCTGAAAATAATTCATAACGGGAGTCTTTTTATGGAAACCCATGAATTTTTAGTAGTTCTGCACCCAAGTGGTGCCTTATAGCTGACCCAGGCTAGGTCCTTATTATGACTAATTGGAGCATGTTCTCGAAGATTTGACTTGCATCCCTATGATGCAGTCCTAATACAGAGTAGAAGTAAGTTCAGGTAGTGATCCTTTGATGTTTGTTGTTTGAAACCGGGTTCCATTGGTTGGTGAATGACATGATCCAACCTTGGAGAGAAGATCAGGAACGATTCCGGAGCTAGATTACTCTAGTCTTACAACTTGAATAGAGTGGGTTTTAGGCAGGCTCCTATCGCAGCATGATGGGAGTGTTTGAACAAAAGGGTGACACAGAACTCGGCTGATTGATACGTCATTGATGTTTAAGATGTAACAAATTAGGGAAAATTGACCTTGTAGAGGGTCTTATATCATATCAAAGCAGGGGTGTCTTGGCCGCCTAAAGGCCTCACTAAAGGTACCTACAATACAAGATAGTTTCATAGGAAATACCACATAGGGCATAGATAGGGATAACGATTCCTTTTTAACATGAAATGAAGTAAGGCGTTTACTACTGGCGGCGGTCATTTTTCTTGTGATCTCTCAGTTCAGCTAGCTGCCGCTCCATAACAGGCATGTGCCTTTCATACACCCTCTGGCGTACTCGGAGTTTTATGACATCGGTTCGTGATTCAGCCAGTGCTTGCAGCAGGGTTTCATAGTCTTTCGCAGACTTTTCACAAGTGTGATCAAGACGATTGGTGCGGATTGTATGTATTCTTGCATTTGCATCAACCTCTGCGATACTATGGAGAGTTGTTCTGCCCCGAATCTCGTCTCAGGCAACTCTACAGACCAGGATTGGAAAAATTCTATCTGCTGAGGTTCCTTCGTTTATGTTGTAGAAGCTTCGATCTCCATCGAACGACATAGGTTGGTCTTGCTCTTCGCTCCAGATTTCCAAGCACTCTACCCAAGGAGGCATTGGGCCTTGAAAAGCCGGTCGAGGATTGGGATTGGGAACACGGGTCATCGAGGATAGGTTCACCATTTCAGGTTCGGAGTCAGAACCGTCAGCAAGGCCTTCAGCTTGGTGACCATCCACAGGGATTGGGTGATCATTCTCTGGCTCCTCTCCGAGCCATTCAGTATTGTTGGGGTTAGGGTAGTACGGGTCGTCGTGGGGATGAAATCCAGCCATGATATCTTCGCGAGAAATGGGGATATAAGAAATAACTAAGTAGATGTACTAATTAGATAATTATAAGATGATCTTTATCAGGTACTTTAATACACTGTTTAGTGCATACTAGTCATATGTATTTGGGACAGTATAGACCCTCGAATAAGCGACCCTAACTCTAAATCCCCAATCCAACGAGAACAGGAAGTAAAGCAAAGATCCACAGATTCTAAGTCTATGACGTCTGGGCTACATATAATTTTAATGTATCCACTAAGCAATTATTGACCTATTGATAAAAATCTATTTAGTTCTCAGATAAATAATTATAATAACACCAAATACCCCTATGGTATTCCATTGTGGTAGTGTTGGTAAGTTTTTAGACTTGTTGCCATATCACAACCATTCTTGGGCATGTGCTAATCACTCCTCGGACGAGCATAGTTGATCAGGCTATGCCAATCCCAAGACTGACCATACATCCCTGAGCTTACCTGTGATATCCAACAATCATTACTTTTGTTTTGTTCTAGAACGACGTGACCCTAGTATGTATGCGTGCGTGTATACTTTTAATAAGAAACTACTTATTTTTAAAAGTATAGTTGTTTTGAAGACATAAAATCAGAGACTCTAGTCCCAATGCATTTATAGTTTGTATATCTTATGTGGTTCGATATACTGAGTTCACTATAAACAATGCTCTGATACCAATCTGTCACACCCCCAAACCAAGGATGGCGGAAACGTTCGAGGGTGGAGGACTTCATGTAGAGTATCACAACAACGAGTATAATAGTGCTCAAAGTAAATACAACCATCATAAATATAACTGGAAAAGTTACACCAAAGTATATGTTTACATGATTCGAATCAATTACATTATGAAACAAAATGAACTATTTGACGATTTATCGTCCCATCCTCAAAACGTTGTTGGTTTCCTGTTTTCACTGAATTCCTGAGAGTACAAGTAGTTTTGAAAAGTGTCAACACAAAGGTTGGTGAGTTCATAAGAGATTTTATTGGAGAAATAAACCGTTTTCCTTGTAAAAATGATATGATATGTATTCAGAAAATCCGATATTTTCTTTATAAAGTTTATGTAATGTAGTCTTATAACCGACGACCAAAATGTATAAGTAAGCTTTCTTATTAAAGGAAAATAAAATGTGCTTAAATTGACATAAACGCACTTGAATTAAATGATGTTCCCGCAAATTCTTATGTTTGTTAATACTTAATGTATATGTAGTCCTAAGTCTCAGGACCGAGAAAATAACAAGTATCGTCTATACTTAAAGTTATAAATGTGGTTTCAAATGATGTGTAGTCATGAATACCAAAAACTGAATGTAGACAGTAATATCGGTACTTATTGAGGTAAAAGTGATTTTAAAATCGACATAAAACCCATTAAACTTTTATAAAAATCCCGTAAACTTTATGTATTGTTATATCCTTATGTTAGCCGCTATAATCATACTTAAGACTAAATGAACCTGCCACGACGTTTCTCAGGCGTCGAAAAACTGAAATGACAATTATCACCCGTAGACCTGCAGGTCCAACTGTAGCTAGCAGCAAGGTGTGGGGTGTCAAACCCAATATAGATCTATATACAACTATCACGTTCTCCCTCCGGGAGACTCTGATTATAACGTACAGGATTTTATATTCCGCACTCGGACATACGGAAAGAGAATGTCTCACAATCTAGGTTAACAAGTTTACAAGTTGTATGCGGGAGTGTAAAACCTTTCTGTATGAATGTACCCTTTTCGTACGTGTGTGTCATGTGATGTATCATAAACTATACCTATTATAGTTTGTCCAAAATGTTTGTAATATGTAAGAACTCTTTTATGAAAAAAACGTTAGGATTATGAAATTCATTAAACTATGCTTATTATAGTTTATATATATACGTGTTCTAAATAGATGAATAATCTTATCATGAATAACTTATTTTCAGTTTATGATGATAAAATTTACAACGTATCACATTCAATACTTAGAACTTGACATTATACACTTTGCTCAACATAATACAAAGTGTTATAAAAATTACAAGCTGTTAACAAATTTTCAGCCTTTCTACACTGTTTTTGAAAATTCATAGAAAAATCATACGAAGTCGAAAACTAAATCCGTAAATTTTGGGAGTTCCCAAAATGTGTCTAGTTTACTCATAATTTTTATCATGATTTTTAATGACCTGCAACTTAGGTGAAAAAGTCCATAATCACAGACTGGTCCGGATTGGTGTTTGAAATGGTAGGCAGTTTTGTAAAAATCACCATAAATTGTAGAAAAATCGTATGGGGATGTGCAAGTAGCCATTTTAAAGCTAAGAAGTGGAGCTTCATGCACCTAAAACAGTTTTGAAAACTAAAATGTTTAAGATGTCCAAAACAGTCCGTGAATGGAGTCCAACATTTCTGATGAAAGCTGTTAGAAAATTTTAGTTATGTTCTTGGTGTTTTAACTTGTATTCCCCCCCCCCCCCCCCCCCCCCCCCCTAAAAACTTAAGAAAACATGAAAAAGTAGGGGTATGAACTCACCTTGTGTGATTTCAGTAGATAAGTGTTGAAGAAGAGAAGTGTTCAACCCAAGAACACTAGAAGAATCGCTTGAAGATTCGAAGCTTAATTGTGGAGGAAAAACTCAAGGTCAGCCCTTGAATCTCGGATTTCTAGAGAGAGAAAGTGAGAGAGAAAGGAGTTTGATCTTCTTGTGAAATGAGAACAAATGAGAGAAAATGAGGAGAGAGGATGAATATCCAGCTCTCAAAACATGGAGATGGCTTGTGAGGGAGGTAAAAAGTACAAGGAAGTGACAAGGTATGGTGGGGAGGAGTGTGGGTTAATCATGAAGTGGGTATGGGGTTGCTTGTGTCATAAAATAAGGTAAAGTCAACACTCTACCTTTGTACTTTACCTACTCTTATTTGGATAAGATTTTACCCTTAAAATATGATTAAATCATTAATTTAGGGGTCTTATATTTTAAAATAAACTTTTGAGTGAAAATCCCATGTTAAAATAATTAAAAACGGGTTTAAAACGCAAAATTACGCGAAAACGGGGTGAAAAATGAGTTTTCCAGCGAGATTCTTCGGACCTAGGCCGAGGTTCGGTCCCTAGACCGAAGTTCGGTCAGGTGGTGCACGTTTCGGAGGCGAGAGGCGCGAGCCAGAAGGAAGCAGCGAAGCGAGAGTTGATTCGAGGCTCGGTCCGAAGTCGGGCGGTTCGGTCCGAAGGGAAGCCAGAACCGAAGGAACTGTAGTGAACAGTAATGAACAGTAACTTCGGTTCGGACCTTCCTTCTATGTGAGGTTCGGCTCGGATGAACAGCTCGGTTCGGATTTATGAACAGTACTCTCGGTTCGGACCTTCATGAATAGTACTTTCGGTTCAGAGGGTTCGTTTCCTTATGTCCGTTTTTCGCGTAGACTTCCGTTTTTGGGCTATTTTCGCCAAATTCGGGGGTCGGAATGCCCCGAGTCCCCGAGTGATTATAGAAAGTTGGGGAGAGATTTCGAGAGAGATTTGAGAGAGATTCCACATACTCAGAGAGATTTGGGAGAGATTTGACATACTTGGGGAGATTTCTCATACAAAGAGAGATTTGGGAGAGATTTCACATACTTAGGGAGATTTGGGAGAGATTTGACATACTTGGAGAGATTTCACATACAGAGAGAGATTTGGGAGAGATTTCACATACTTAGGGAGATTTGGGAGAGATTTGACATACTTGGAGAGGTTTCACATACAGAGAGATATTTGGGAGAGATTTCACATACTTAGGGAGATTTGGGAGAGGTTTGACATACTTGGAGAGATTTCACATACAGAGAGAGATTTGGGAGAGATTTCACATACAAAGGGAGATTTGGGAGAGATTTGACATACTTGGAGAGATTTCACATACAGAGAGATATTTGGGAGAGATTTCACATACAGAGAGATATTTGGGAGAGATTTCACATACAGAGTGAGATTTGGGAGAGATTTTACATACTTAGAGAGATTTGGAAGAGATTTGACATACTTAGAGAGATTTGGGAGAGATTTGACATACTTGGAGAGATTTCACATACAGAGAGAGATTTGGGAGAGATTTCACATACAAAGGGAGATTTGGGAGAGATTTGACATACTTGGAGAGATTTCACATACAGAGAGATATTTGGGAGAGATTTCACATACAAAGATATATTTGGGAGAGATTTCACATACAGAGGGAGATTTGGGAGAGATTTGACATACTTAGAGAGATTTGGAAGAGATTTGACATACTTAGAGAGATTTGGGAGAGGTTTGACATACTTGGAGAGATTTCTCATACAAAGAGATATGTGGGAGAGATTTCACATACTTAGAGATATGTGGGAGAGGTTTCACATACTTAGAGATATGTGGGAGAGATTACATTGGTGACCTTTTTGAGTGTCCGGCTACGCACTGCAAGGTCCTTAAACCTCGTTAAGCCTTGATTAGGGATCTTGCATACTCCCGATGAGTATGTAACATTGTTTTATCGATTTGGCTCTCCACGTACCACCTTTTTAGGTTAAGGAGATCTAGGTGTACGCACTTTTCGATTTATGATCTCTCATTAGAATAGAGAGTTGTTTAGAAGTTCATAACGTAAACTCTAGTACTCACGGCAAATTGAGTTGACCGGTTTGACTTGTTGACTTTAGTTGACTTTGACTTGACCGAAAATTGACGGTTGTTACATGCATGGACTCAGCGAGTTTAGTTATGGACTCGGCGAGTCCAGCCTCCAGAACACCAAATATCGAATTTTTCAGATATGCAATGCATCAATACAATTGAAACCAGTCTAGGCTCTGATACCACTGATGGGTGTTGGTCATAAGACATCCTATGTGCTCATACAAACCCTAATGCTTGGATCTAGGTTTCTCTATTGTACATGCAAGTTATCCAAGACTATAAACCCTAATTCTAGCATATGGAAATCGATATTAACATATAATTAGGTTTATGATATTACCTTGATTTTTATGTAGCAATAACAATCCCAATTCCTCCTTGAATTGACTTTGGAAGGCTTAGAGTCACAAGTGTCACTCCTCTAATGGCTTACAAACACCATGAGCAAATGGAGAAGGTATAAGGAGAGAGGGGAGGTATTGAATTCATTCCTAAGAAGCCTTAGGGAAGGTCTGGCCGAATTCATGAGTCAAGGGGTGTTTATATAGGTGTAGAGATAGGGTTTCAGTCATTATCCTTATGTAGTTGCTTGTCCATTAAGCAACCCATAAGATAATCCTTGAATCCTTATCATAGTCGAATTATAAGGCCTTATCACCTTAAATTCGTCCAACCTATTAATAAGATAATCCTTACCTTATTTTGTAACTATCACATAATTGCAATTCAGCCCCTCTAGTTTAATTAATTACATTTGATCACAAAATTAATTCTTAATTAATTATTGACCAATATTAATTAAACAAATATGATTTCTCCTTTAATATATTATTCTTATAACATATTAATAAATCATAATAACCTCTCTCTCTATTTATTTCTCCAATCAAGTTGCTTTGGTGAAGGCAACCCAAAAGGACCATGCACCATCGGGTCAAGTACATACCAAAATAGTTATGGACTTAGACACTAATCCAACACTAAGTAACATTTTTGGTATGCAATTTTTTTTTAAAATAGACCTAAATTAGGAAATTAGGATTCTAAATTTACTAAGATGTAACCAACCCCTTACCCCACACTTAATTCATGCAATGTCCCCATTGCATGTTATGCACGAAAAATAAAAGCATATGAAATAAAGAGAATTGGAACAAACTCCCCTGGGGTAGTAGTCGCAAAGCTAATTTTCTTCAATTAAGCTCCTACTTTGAATGACTTTAGACGTGGGAACAGCTCATCCATGTCTCGGGCGTCATGTCGCATGTGGTAGCTCCAAATATGCGGGAAAAAAGCATCTTGGAATCGCCTAGAAATGGTCTTCAAAAATATAGCCAATTGTTGCCTTGAATCGAATCAAATCGTCGACTCAAAGATAAAAGAATGAGCAACTCGTCGAGTTTTATGTGGAGACTCGCCGAGTTGAATTGTCATATGGTCAGAAATCGTGAAATTTCATTGGAACTCGGTGAGTCTCTAAGATGCGCTCGACGAGTAGACCGCTGATCGTGTAAATTCTTCTTTCTGCTTCAGGTTTGTTTTTTGGGTCAAAGAGGGTATTAAGGCAATACACCTCCTTATATTCTTTAGGGACGAAACTCCTTTTTAACCATTAAAACCATCGGACTTATAAAATCACTCAAATCTTCTAATCTTCTCGTCTACGACTTGACCCCTCACTTTATTTCCTCACGCTTTATTCGTTCATTCTATCCTTCACCCTATATTTTGAAAAGATCAAAAACAAATACCAAGTAATAATATAAATAAATCAAAATAAAAATCCTCAATTATCCCTAAATACTAGAAGTTTAGAAAGAAAAAGAAAAGGAAACTCTAATGACGGGTTACCTCCCGCAAGAGCTTCTTTTTGTGCGAGTATTTAGCTGGACTCCCAACTTAATAAACTTATAATAAAATCAATGCCAATCCATTCGTTGCATTGAATATTTTCTTTGGTGGACCAATTTGTAAAATCTGGCTCTTTTCTTCTAAAATTGGCCAAGCAACCTCGAATTCATGAAACCCAACAACCTTGACAAGGGTTGGAATCGGTTGGATACTAATCATAAATGGACCGTGCTTCAGAACTTTCTACAAAATTGGAATCGTCACCCCATGCTTCGAAACACAAACCGGAAATACAAGGGGCCATGTCGTGGTAATGGTCAAACCACAGCTTGGTTCCTGCAATTCAGCTTGTTCTTGTTCTTCATCCGACCCTTCTGCCAGCAACCTTTCCAGCTCCTCCAAATCTCTTTCTGGATTAAATTCTTCATCTTGTAATTCTAGCTCTAGTGACTTAGATTGTTCTTGTTCGTTAGACAAGATGTTATCTAACCATCTTTCTAATTTCATCAAATCTTCATCTGAGTCATATGCTTCATCTTCTTGCCCAATTTCCTGTACTACTTCCTCAAGAAAAGCATCAAAAGCATCGAGATTTGGAAAATACATAATAAATAAAAATAAACTATAAAAAAATAATCAACAAATAAAATAAAAAATGATAACAATTAGCAAATAAAATTAAGTATTTGATGTGTGTGAAATGAACTAGTTTTAATCCTACTAACTTAGACACAAAATAAACACACGAAAGGCAGTGTACCTATCGATTAGTAATATAGTTCAAGCAAGTAGGGTATCGAACACAGGGAACGGTAAACAATTAAAACAAATGCTAATATTATCTAGATAAAACAAGTAATAGAAAGGGGGTTTTTCTAGTTTTTCAAGACTAGAAACATACCAACTAATACTTAGACTACTTAACTAAAAACTAGATAAGCAAAGATTCAACTAAATTCAATAACGAAGGGAACTTCTGTTTAGTTCAACTCAATTGATCCTATGGTTGATATTATGGTAATAGTGCAATGGATAAATTCTTCTATTGGCTACTGATTCAAGTGATTAGATTCATGTTCGCTGCACTAATCCTTAAAGAACAAACAAACTCAAACAGTGGCCAGTTGTCTAATTTAATTTAATTCACTAGGTTATTTATTCAGGTTAATTTAGACTTGTAATGGTTAACTAATATGGTCCTTTAGTTAACCTCTTGTTGATGGTCATCACACAAGCTCACACATGAATTTACCTATTTTTCTTATTAAATCTAGTTTCACATTCGCTAATCCTGGTCATATAATAAAGTGTTCACATAAATCATATGAGGTAAACAATTAAGAGATGTTCATGCAGCTTAATTATCTTCCTATTAACGAAAAAATAGTTATCATTCACACATAGAGTTCTTTAACAAGCTAAAATCAACAAAATCACCAATATTAAATCAATTCTACCATAAAATCAAACCATAATCACAAAATCATCTATGCTAAACAAAAGTTATGAGTTTTTAGCTCATATCTACAGCAAATAACAAACTAAAAATATAATCTAATGATTGAAACATGGTTTATGCAAAAGATTAAGATAAAAGTAGTGTGTTATTGCCTTTGATCTTCTTCCAAATTGATATCTAAGTTGAAATCTCGAAAATCACAGCTTCTAAGAACCCTTCTGGCCTCCAAAAATCGTCCTAAACTTCCCCCATTCGTTAGGGTTCGAATGAGAAGCGTTTATATATATATATATATATATATATATATATATATATATATATATATATATATATGTATATTCTGAAAACAGGGGCTACTCAGCGAGTCCAGTGACCTACTCGATGAGTTCATCACTTAAAATCCCGTGTACGGCAAGGCAAAGTCAAGAACCGCGAAACTTCTGACCAACTCGTCGAGTTGAGGGCCTACTCGTCCAGTCCGTTTGGAATCAACATCTTCTCAAAACACGAAAGTCGTCCACAATTGCGTCTAGTTTTCAGAACGTTTTAAATCTTGTCAATTGGAGTTACGGTTCATGAGATATGACCAAAACACTGACGAGGGGTCAAGCTGTCCTCCAACATCCTTCTTTCTTCAAAATCCAAGATCCAAGCCTCCAATCGCCAATTCCAATTCATTTTCCTTTCGAGCATGTCTTTGTTGCTGAAAATTAAATATTTAAGCTATTTAAGCGCCTTTGGTTCATTATTTGAGATAAAATTAACATAAAGTATTAAGATCATGCATGAATTTTATAACTAAATATGCCCATATCAACCTTTCATTTCATATGATCCATGGGTTAAACCCTCCATGGACTATCCATGAAAGCTTAGCCCAATGTAAATGAACTTGTCCCATTCTATATATATATATATATATATATATATATATATATATATAATTAGTTCCTTTTGATCACTTAATTAATTATAAATTAATTCTTGATCAATACTAATTAAATAATATGATTCCATATTAGTATATTAGAACTTATAATATATTAATATAAATCATAAATATACTATTCTCAAAAGACTGACCATATAAATTGTGTCGGTGAAGTGCAACCCAAATGGACCATGCCGGGTCGGGTCAAGTACATACCAAATATAGTTATGGACTTAGACTTTAATCTAACAGTCTCCCACTTGGATAAGTCTAAAACTATTATTGAGTATGACTTCAAAACCTAACTGGCAATCGTAGCTCTTAAAGCCACTGTCGAACTCTGACCTTGTAAATGACTTGTCCATTAGATAAGGGATCATATATTCCTCCATTCTAGATATCATATGGACTGAGACATGGATTATAATCATTCTCTCTGTCCATTTATTGTTTCCCGATTTCTGATTCATGACGACTGACTGATTGAACAAACCAAATCAGTCATGGCTTGGCCAAGCACTCACATGTGTCATCATTAAATCATCGATGGGCCCACAGATATCGCTTTTATCCCGAAGGTAAAAGGAATGGATAAACTTCGACTCATATGGTTTGTTCTACTACTTGTTGAATCATACACAAAGGCACGTTTTATAACATCGAGTTACCGAATGCGGTTTCGTGCAATCAATGTACAACCAACTCTTAGTAACAACTCATATCTCTAGGTTCGAAGAATATAAGATATTATCATCTCATGATCACTCGTGATAAAATCCATGAAGTGATTCAAATAAGCACGAGTTAAATCCAATACTCAGAACTTATGAGTACTCATGAGTGTTGTAGCACAACTTTGTCCACTAACTTGGACCTCTACAAGCCAACCCATGACAGTCTTGACTCATATCTACTTCCAGCATATGACCGACTGTGGATGGTTTGTATAACTTAGTCATTCCGAAAGAATAACCTAGTTATTATGGAAGTCAAAACATGCAAAGTGAAACACAAGAATAAACGAATCTAATATGATATCAAAACCTATGAATATAAATAAAACACTTTCTATTTATCACCATACTGATTACTCATTATTCATTGTTTCGGTTTTATCAACTTTATACTTGAATTAAAACCACTAGGTGTCCCATGCTCCAAGCATGTACATTATGTTTTCTAAACAATAGCTTTGCCATACAACAAGTATGAACTCTATGTTTGTCTATGATCCTTTTCTTTGTGAACTAGATCAATTGAAAATAATTTTCAGTGATCCTCTTTTCACACTCCCACTTCCTTGTCTTAAATGTAAGAATTCCAAATTCTTATCATTTATCGAAATCTGTTTAGATTTTAAACATATATGCACTGTTCCTCTTGTAATGATTATGCACAAAGCCACAAAGACTTGGCAATCATTACAGAGTATTCCAATAGAGAGCAATTCCATGGAAACGGTGTCTCAGATTCAAAGCGCATTGCTTTGAACATGCTTCTTGCATTAATTTTCTTTAACCATACATAGATTGTTTCCACCTATGAAGACAACTCTATATTCCCATTTTGACTATCACTTCTGAACAAGAGTTGCCCATTTTTAGACTACGTCAATATGGTCCTTCCAATATTAACAGTATACTTCCAACTGTCCTTGAGCAACCAATCTTTGGTAAACCTTAGATTCTCCTCGGCAATTGCTTAATGACTTTAGTTATATCCAATTCTAGACATTTTCCTCCTTAATGCCCCAAGGCATTTGGAAAATTTAGAAAGGATAAATGTTATAGCACATGTAATCGATCTTGTACCCAAAGTAAATGGGACACAACTCATGATGTTGCACATAAAGACATGGTTCTAGACCAGTATTTTTCCATAATAAGTTTTGTTTGCCATATTCTCAAAATTTGACTATGAAAAGGGATGTCGTAATCATATTCGAATTTTGAGAACGCAATATATAGAATTTTCTTAAGTTGAACCAATCCAACATGAAATTCATATATATATTCTTGACTAAAGGTGATTAAAACCTCAATATAAGCTCTTTAGAATGATCATATACTCAATCTAAGCTTTTTAGAATTGAAATGAAGTATAATTTCCTCTCCCTTAGTTATAGCAAAACAACCTTTTCAACCTCTGCGACCTCACGAATTGAAACTTTTGTTTTCTATAATTAACATTGCTAACTTGCAATACTTATCATAATTATCATGCTCCCACTAACATGATGATTATTAGCATAACACTTATGCTCCCACTAGCTTTGACATGTATTCAGAAAACAGTTGGACCTCTAGAAGTCAATACTTTATTGACATTCTTACCAAAGTTCAGATTTCTGATACTAGATTGCTTTGATAAGGCTTTATCAAAATTATACACCTTATCTTAGATAGCTCACAGGTGTGTCTAAACAATTTCAGAACTATGAAAAGGGATGTCGTAATCATAGTCTCAATTGTTTAGACCTTTTTGCCATTTCTCATAAGTCAATGTTAGTGTGCCGGTTAATCACACACGCTCCACTACAAATATCACAATTGCTATCTACTTAAAATCTACTTAGTGAAAGAGTTTCCTTACCATCATTTTCATGAATCGAAGAGAAACCTTATGAAACTTAGATTTTATGCTATATATGTTCTTATCCACATGAATTTGTCAAACCATAATCACAAGACTAGGTTAGTGACAAATCCTAACTCATATGGATTGAACTTGTGCAATCTTAACTTCTTGCCACCTGGCAGCTCAAGGGCCTGCCATTGCTTCCAAGTAGCTATGCAAACAATTGAGAACATGTTGAACTCAAATGTATAGCCAACTTAACTGGAATGGGTACAGAACTGTCAGCACGATAGGTTATAAACCTCTAGTTGTGTGCTAGTGATGAAATAAAGGTTTTATTCTTGATAACTTCTTGAAACCCTTTTAGGATCTTTTAGACTCCCACTGTCTCCTTGATCTATAAGACTTTCTTGCCAAATATTGAAGAGATAGTGTGGATTCTAATCAAGACAAACACTTAAGACAATTGGCCTAAGTTGATCTTTGTTTTATCCAAAACATTACAACCTACCAATTTCAAATGTACAAGAGTAGAATACTTTTACTCTTACATTTGACAAGTGTTTTAAACCCTCTTTAATACATGTCACTCAAGTTACAATCTTAGAGTATAACTCTAATAATTTTTTTTTGAACGAAGTATGAATCATCTTCTTGATTTAACCACTTCAACAATTCATAACTCCTCTTCTTAACTATCAGAATGCACATAGAGGATGAATTGTGATAAGGTCTCAAAATCATTAAGACGATCTTAAAACATGATACTAAAGTAGTCTCCCATCTTTTCAGATTTGAGAAACTTTTATCCTTCTGCCTAATTTGATTCTTCTTATTCGTTTTGTCATACGTTGAAACTTTTCCAATGTCTCATAATTATACTTAAGCTTGTAAGTATAATCATATTTACTAAACCTTAGTAAATCATGACGAATAGTCTTATCCATCTTTTGTGATGGACTTTGACAAGTGCACAAGAAAGTGTACTTGATCCCTTAATCCTTCTCTTGAGTCACATATACATGTGACCACGGAACTAGTCTTAATTTTCCAAAGTTGAAAATTCAGACACTACCACAGATGAAAGAATCAAATTCATATTTCCAATATTGCTATAAACATACAAACATCAAGTTTTCATGAATGTCATTGTAAGGAGATAAAAATAAAGTAAAACAAACTTCTATTTATTTTAAAATGCGGAAAATAACTTTTTCTTTACAATGTAACTTGAAATGAAAACTATGTTATTACATTTTTCCTAGCAACCTATCATAACTCCTAAGAAGTAGCTCAAGAATCTGATCTTCAATCAAGCGATAGAAATCCATCTTCGCAGTTAGATTCAACATACTCTTTCTTTAAGTTTACTTCTTTTTTCCTTTGATTCTTAAAACATCAACATGTGACCCAGTCACATCATGTAATAAGAATCTCAAAATAGAAACTTAATAGAGTTTGATAGTGGACTTTACCTGAAGTAGAGTCAAACTTATTGACTTTACCAGCCTTATGATCTTTCAGGTAAATTTGGCAGCTTCGCAACCAATGACCTTTCCTTTTTAGCAATAGAACCATATGGATCCTTTGGGGATGGTACATGGGATAATCTTAGACTTAGCCTTTCTCTTTACCATTTGGTCAACCGAGTTGACTATGGCCGATCCCTTTCCATTGGGAAGAAAAATGTTTTTTCTGGATTTCCAGTGTCACCATTTTCAATGTCCATAAAGTTTTGGGAAGTCAACATTCTGATCAAATTTGCTTTACTAGCCTTCCAAATCATTGCTGATTCAGTAGCACCAAGCAAATAGATAAGATAATTAAGGGTTTTGTCATAGTCTGTTTCATAGGAGTCCCAAAGGAACTCACTATGTGACTTAGAAAGTGATTGAACCACTAGCGTTCTCAAGACTTTGACACCCAACTCTCCTGGCTTGTCAGTATGTGACTTCATCTCCAAGATGTTATCACACCTAGATCTTGCCTTGCCAATAGGGCTTGAGTGACCTTAAACTTGTGGGTTAGGGAGAATAATTGGAGGAGGTGGAGGAAGTGAAGTTCCAAGAGATTTGGGAAGATCATAGATGTCTGAACTAGACATATTTTTGGGAGATATTCAAGATTGTTGATTTAAGGTCTTTAATATAACTCCCAATATGAAATATTAAGGCTAGGACTCAACACAATATTTTATAACTTGGAAGAGGGATGTCGTAATCAAAGCTATAAAATATTTGAAGGTAGGTGAATGACGATTCACCAATTTCCACCATAAAACGAAATAAATTATTCGTTTTTTATTGGGTTTGAAACTCCTAGATCTTTTGAGATTCATTGAACTATTCAATGGAATGTTTCAATCTCGAGTGTGCCCTTCAGGTTTTGTGATTGGGATGCCGAGGATCACAAAACAAGGTGTGAAGTAACCATGCAAATTAATTGGTACCCTTAAGGGTTTACCCCTCAATCAATGTACCGGTTAACGACACACGATCCATCAATACTATGATAAACATTAAGTTACCCTTTTCCTACCTTGTTAAATACGATTTAGTGTGCCGGTTAACCACACACGCTCCACTAACCGACTTAAACAAAGTGCAAAGTGTAATTTCATGGATTAGCACCTTATTCACATTTTCCTAAGTAACTAATATTGGTTATTTATAAAAGGTTTAGTTACTTAGTATTTATCATTAATACTTTTAATGAAGGGAGAATTATAGTCCTTGTCCTACCTGTTCGGCTAACGACCCTCCACCAGTCAAGGAAGCGGTGGGTGAGAGTGGACACCCATTAAACTGCCATTTTATAGGCAGTAACCTTATACCCCCCTTATAGACCGGCTTCTTGAATGAGGCCTACTAACGGTAAGACTAACTTTACTCTTATACATAAATATAAATATTATTAACTTATAATATTATAAAGTATAAGGGTTGAATTTTAACTTTTAAAATTCTAAGGGCTAACTTGGAATTAAAGTATTCACAAGTGAAAACTTTTCAAATTTCAAAACTTAAGGGAAAGTTTTGAAACTATTTAAAACTAATTAACTCCATAACTTATGAGTTTAAAGTACTTTTAATTAAAAGACTCTTCAAGTTCCATAACTTGAGAACAAGTAATGGAAGACTTTAAACTAATAAAAGAATATAACTTTTCCTTTATTTTGTAACTTATGGAATTAATTAAGGTTACATATTTTATTACTTAATGAAGTGACTCTTGAACCTCCATAACTTGAGGACAAGTTATGGAGTCACAAAACCATTTAATGAGAACAAGACTCTTCATTTTGTAACCTTTGCAATCTTTCATGAGTTTTAAGAATCTTTATTGTGAATTTTCATATAACTTGAGGACAAGTTACAAAAACACATTTTAGAATCAATTCTTAGATTAAAATGGATCAAAGACACATAATCAATCAACCTTTCTATTAATCTAAGCAACTCATATGAACAAGATAATTGGAATCAAACTTTTTCATGTAATTAGCATAACACTTAAACTAATACAAAACATGAATCTATTGACAATTATCTTTGAAATTGGATTAGCATGAACATTACCACATCAAAAACAAGTTTATAAGTCCAAAAACTTCTTAGACTAATGTTCCTAGTCAAATTCCAACCAAAACAGTCGAATTTATGTTGTCTGGGGGTCCAACTCGTCGAGTGCATGAACCAACTCGGCGAGTTGGATCGTTTTGATCACTTTTTAGGCATGGACTCGTCGATTCTCCAGATGGACTCGCCGAGTCTGATGCCCAGATAGCAAAAAACTTTGATTTTTTAAGCAGTTTTGCAAGGATAACAAAAAACAAGCCTAGGCTCTGATACCATTGTTGGGTTTATTGCATTCTAACAATCCTATGGTGTACATGCAACCCTATAAACCTTGGATCTATGTTTTCACTATTATACAAATAAAAATAAGTTGGCACCACAAAGTCAACTCTATCTTTCTTTGTGGGCTTGGGCCGAAAATGGAGAGGGAAAGAGAAGATTTTTGAGCTTTGAATGATTAAGCCCATTTTGTGGTTAAGTTAGGTGATTTTTGGCCCAAATAAATAAAAATATGATATTTATGACCTGTTTGGGCTAAATTAGGTTAGTTATGGCCCAATAAGGTTCATTTAAGTATTTTATTTCATTCTAGGCCTATGGCCCAACATATTTAAAATATATGGAAGTGGGTCCAATTAGAACCCATTTAAGTGTTTTAAGCCCAAGATAGTCAAATTGGAAGCTTATTGGCCCATTGGGCCCAATAAGGAAATCCTAGTCCAGAATGGACTTAAACCGAGATTTCTAGGGTTTCCAATTCTTTGTTGACTATTTGCAGTGCTTGTATGAAGTGTTTGATTTAAATTCTGTTTTTATTGAATAAGCATCCTACATGCTTTCACATTTTTGGTTCACATTTGTTATCATTGTTCAATGTTTACAAGGCATCAAAATTCCTAGTTGTGACATTCCACAAGAGTTAGGAATGCACCTGAGCACTACTATGCTTTCCATATTACTGCGGAAGGTGAGACACTTATTAGTGATGAGACACTGGTAAGTCTGGATAAACCCAACAACTATGCAGAAGCCATGGTAGACCCCGAGTCTGCTAAATGGAACGAGTCAATGTACAACGAGATATAGTCCATGTATAACAATCATGTTTGGAACCTGGTTAACAATCTACCAGGTCGTAAGACAGTTGGGTGCAAATGGATCTTCAAGAAGAAGACCGACATGGATGGTAATGTACACACATATAACGTGTGACTGGTTGCAAAGGGCTTTCCTCAAACTCTGGGAGTTGATTATTGATGGGTTTTGAGCAAAACATCAATCCTATGGTGTACATGCAAACCTTAATAGCTTTGGATCTAGTTTGTCTAATGAACATGCAGTTGATAATCCAAAGCCATAAACCCTAGATCTAATAAACTATAACTGAAATTAGGGTTTAGATCTTATCGTTGATTGTCATATAGCAATTAAAATCAATCCTTGGCTTCAGAAAGCTTAGTGCCTCAAGTGTTGCACCTCTAATGGAGTCACAAACACCACTAAGCAACTTGGATGAAGAGGGAGGAGAGATGAGGCACCAAAAACGGCTGGAAACCCTAAAGGAAGTATTCACCACGTTTTTGGGGCCATAAGGGTTATTTATATATGCTGGCTATTAGGGTTACAACTAGGAAACCCTAATCTGACTACTTAAGCCCTAAGCAGCCCATGGACTCCCTCTTTAGAATCCTTCGACGATTTCTAATGGGTTTCCCCATAGAGTTCGTCCACTCCAACTTATATGGAGTCTATTAGCCCATCTATGTAACTATCTTATAATTACACAATAAGTCCCTTAAGTTTAATTAATCTCTTTTAGCCACAAAATTAATTGTTGACTAATATTAATTAAATAATGTGTTTTCTCCTTTAATATATTATTCTCATAATATATTAATAAATCATAATTAAACCTTTCTCTCCTTAATTCATCCTACATGTTGCTTCAGTGAAAGCAACCCAAAAGGACCATGCTCATAATCGGGTCAAGTACATACCAAAATAGTCATGGACTTAGACATTAATCCAACAGTCTCCCACTTGGATAAGTCTAATAACTATTTTGTATAACTTCAGAACCTGATCAGCAATCGTAGCTTACAAAAGTCGCTGTCAACTCTGATCTTATCGGATAGCGTGTCCTTTAGATAAGGGATTATATATTCCTCCATTCTCAAGATATCGTATAGACACAAGACATGAATTTCGATCAGTCTCTCTATATTGTTTTGTGACAACCCGAAACCTTCATCTTGTACACCTAGTCAAATCAATCAATATTAAACATGTTCTGTTAACTTCTAGCACTGTTTAAGGGTTTATTTAAGTGTTCTAAGCTTGATAATGACCAAGGTTGAGTTAGGAATGAGTCATCAAGCCTTAGAGTGAGAGAACTGGGCCATACACACCCTTAAATGGAGTGTACGGCCGTACACATGGGCGTGCGGCCGCACACCCACCTCTTGGCCGCACACTCACTTTTTGGACAGCACTCTCTCCCTATATAAAGGGTAGCCCCTTTCCTTTTCATTCCTTTGACAGCTTGGCAGCACACAACACTTTCCCTCTCAAGTTTCAGCAACTACAAACTCTCCAAAGCTTCAAGGACGTGAGTAATTCCTCCTCTAACTTGATATCCATGAAAGAACACTCTATCTAAGCCTTAAGTGTGCAATAATCGACATGTTCTCCATGCTTGGAAGTGAGTGCGGCTTCACACCCCTCTTAAGATGGCCGCACACCCTTAAAACACCCTCCAAAGTGAGAGTTTAAGTTCCATATTTGAGATAGACATGCCCATATCCTTGTTGCACCTTGGAAAGGACATTGTGGACATCATTTTGTGGGGTGTACGACCGCACACACCTGTGTACGGCCACACACACCCTTGTGTGGCAGCACACTCTAGTGTGCGACCACACACTCATTCTAGGGCCGCAAACCCACTTCTAGAACCCATAACTTGCACTATAATTGAGTATAGACCTAGAACACTTAATGGATGCAAGTATGGACCTTGAGAACACTTCAAGTGCACCCTCTTGCATGAGTGTACGACTGCATACCCATGACTGCACACACCTTTAAGGTGGCCATGCACTCCCCTCATGCAATCCTACAAGGTTCTAACACTTAGTTTAAGTAGTTCCAAGTCTATAGAGTGGTTCTCCATTACATATAGTAGTGAAATACCCTCATTTTACTCATTTATGTGTCATTACGTGTTAATTAGGATCAAATCATGTTCAAGGTTTCACTTGAACATCCAGCTCTCCGTATCGATTCTTCAAACAAACCACTCACTCAAGGTGACTTCGTACCCCTACATTTTTCCGTGTTTTTAATGTTTTCAGGGGGGGGGGGGAGGAATACAAGCCAAAATCAAAGTACTTTATCAAGTTTTAAACTTATTAATACAGTTAATGATTTCCATGTTTAATAACATATTCGGATATTTTATCCCTTTTTGTAATATGTTGAGCATAAGGGAAACTCTTAATTTGGAAATATAACTTCATCGCTTTCAGAAAGGTTTTTACAAAGCATTTTCTATATCAACTCTAATAAACTATAATGGGTATAGTTTGGGATAACACTCAACACAATCTCTACCAAATCAGACTTCATAAATGAATATGTATAAACTACGACAGATTTAGTTTATGTTATATATTTTCTCAGGAGTATAAAGTACAATTATTCAAAAATAATTACTGTTTTATACTGTTTTCCCGCTAGTGAACTAGATTATACCGAATTGTGAGGCGCTACTTCAATACTGTACCCTTAGGTGTACATGGATAAATCCTTTTAGTATAACCAGAGTCTCCTGGAGGGAGAGCATGAGATTTGTAAATAGATCTATTTGTGACTGACAATCCCACACCTGAACTACTAGCTACAGTTAGGCAGGCACGCCTGGGGTGAAGAAATGTCATTTAGCTTAACGCTGAAGAACGTTATAAAGGTCTATAGGTCATATCAAGTGTGGTTATACGACTCCTAAAATAAGTATAAACTAACTTTGGTTTACGGACTCTATTCTTCATTTGTTTTATTTAGAGTAATAAAACTACTTTCATATATGTACTGATAGTAATCCGGGATTTCTAAACTTGCATCTTTACTTCTAGGACAGGTAACCTATTTTCAAGGAAAATATGGGATTTTCCTAGGATAACACCGACATTTATAAAACCGATGGTTTGTTTTCTATTGATAGATACTCTATCGACACTAATTTTCATAAGAAAATATGGTATTTTCTTGAGGAACACGGTTCAAAAGAATTCAAAGAACATATTCCACTAAAAACTAAATGCTTATGAACTCACCAACTTTATGCTAATATTTTCAAACTTCTTGTATTCTCAGGAAATCAGTAGACAGGTTTTTGCTAGATTTTGAGAAACTGGAGCAATAAGGGTCTTACATTTATAGATTTGCATATTATATGATGTAATTCAAACAAGTTTCAGAGAAAGTTCCAAACTGATGTAATTATTTCATTTAAGTATTCATTGTAATGGTTGTGTTGCTATGATTTTAATTATTCAATGGTTATGATTCTATACATGTCGTCCTCCACCCCAGAACGATTCCGCTATCCTGGTTTCGGGGTGTGACATGTTTCCCGACTTTCGGTTTATGACGACTGACAACAGACTACAATTGAACACATCAACTTAGTCCCGACATGGCCAAGCGCTTAGGGTGTCATCACTAAATCATCGAGGGCCCACAAATATCGCTTTTATCCCACTTTGGGTCAAAGGAATGGATAAACTTTGACTCAAATGCTCGCTTGCACCTACTAATCGAATCACACACAACAATAAGTTTTATAACACCAAGTTATTGGCGAGTTTACTTATCATCAATGTGCAACCGCCCAGCAAATAGCAACTCACACGTTTCGGTTTCAAGAATATACAATATTATCATCTCACAATCACTCGTCATAAAATCCAAGAAGTGATTCAGGTGAGCATGGGTTTAATCCAATACTTTAATTTTATCAAAGCACTCATGAATTTTGCAACAAACATGTGCTGTGTCTAAACTCTTTAGACAATCTACAGACTCTTCATGACAGTCTTCCTTCATACCTACTCCCAACGTATGACGGACTGTAGATGTTTGAATAACCCAGTTATTCTAGAAGTCAAAACATGCAAACTGAAACACAACAATAATACTTAATCCAAAATGGCCCCAAACTTGTGAGAGTAAATAAAACACTTCTATTTAACCACCATATTGATTACTCATTATTTATCATTTAATGTTTCGGATAATCAACTCATTACTTGAATTACAACAACAATTCTCCCATGCACCAAGCATGCACACTTTGTTTCCTATGATCCATGCTTTGAGAAATAGATCAATTGAAAACTTTTCCAATGATGCTCATTTCACAATTCCTAATCCTCAACAATAGTGTAAGAATACAAGGTTCTTGCCACTACTAGAATATGTTATATTCTAACATTTTATGCAACAATCCCTTTGTAAAGTCATAGCACAAATGTCACCAAGACTTGGCCAATGAAAATACAAGGTTCTCTATTAGAAATTGTTACAAAACAATTCTATAGATGTGATGTCTCTCACTCAAAGTACATTCCTTTGAACATCCTTTTTGCATAACAATTTCTAATCTAGACATAAATTCTTAATTTCCAACTCCCAATATGGAAACATTTCCATATTTGCCATACGACAACTCATTCTTAATAGAATCTTATATATTCATAGTAATGTCGATATGGTCCATCCAACACTATACTTCCAACTACTCACAAGCAACAAATACTTGGCGAACCTTAGATCGTTCTTTGATAGTTGTTTAATTATTTTAGTTGAAAACCGTTCTAGTCCCTTTTCCCTCTTAATGCGCTAAGCATTTGGAAAATATTAGAATGATCAAACATTATAGCGTATGCAATCGATCCTATACCCGAAGCGTATGGGACACGATTCATAGTGTCTTACATAAAGACGTGATACTTTACCAGTCTTTTGCTATAATATTTCTAATTTCCATGTTATCATAATTTTGATTATGAAAAGGGATGACGTAATCATAACCAAATTTTGAGAATGCAATTATCCTTTCCATATATAGAATTTCCTCATGTTGAGCCATTCCAACACAACATTCATATATACTTGACTAAATTTGATTCAAATTCCACAATCTAAGCCTTTCGATTGGAAATGAAGTATAATATTCTCTCTCTTAATTATAGCAAAACAACTTTTCAACCCTTGCGACCTTGCAAGTTGAATCTTTGTTTTTCTATAATTAATATTGCTAACTTGCAATACTTACCATAATAATCATGCTCCCACTTAACATGATGATTATTTTCTTATAAGCATAACACTTATGCTCCCACTAGCTTTGACATATATTCAGAAAACATATGAACTTTCAGAAAACAATGCTTATTGAATTCCTTAAGTTCATATTTCTAAATACCTGATGCTTTGATAAGCCTTTATCTAAGCTTCTTAAACTCATACACCTTTGCCTTTGAAAGCTCACATGTGTATCTAAAGAAATTCAGAACTTATGTTACTAAGTCCCAAATGTTCAAACAATTGTCAAATCTCACAATTCGAACTATAAAAAGGGATGCCGTAATCATAATCAAATTTGAGAATACAATTTTCACAATTGCAATCTACTTAAAATCTCTCTTAGTGAAAGCATTTCCTTACAATCATTTTCATGAAGGAGGGAAACCTTATGACACTTAGATTTTAAAGTGTATGTGCTCTTATCCATGTGAATTTGTCATAACATCAATCATAAGATAATGTTTGTGACAAATCCAACTCATATGGATTGAACTTGTTCAATGCCTTATGGCAGCATGAATGCCTACCATTGCTTCCAGGTTGACAACAAGCTCACCCTTACCTTATCAATGTACTTTCCATTGATCAGGGTGCCTTGCCTTTATGCAATCCAATTGAGAACTCATAGAAACGCATATTGCATAGTTGACTTAATCTGGAATGGCACAAAAACGATAGGTCACCAACCTCAAGTCGTGTGCTAGTGATTAACTATCGATTTATTCTTGATTTGCTCTTGAACTTTTCAAGACAATTGATACTCCCACTAAATTCTTTACATATATGATTCTCTTTTTCAAGGAACTTGTAACAACCCGAAGTTCGTATCATCAATTGTAATCCTTTTCGTAACCCTTTTTGTTAATCCATTCATCGTTTCCAAGTTCGTTTCCGATTTCGTTATTTAATTAAGTCATTAATTTGAGTTTGATATTATGACTTAATGGGTGTCCAAACACATTTAGAACTCATTTTAGTACCCGATTCTAGTAATCGGAAAATTTTTAGAATCAACCATATCGGGTTACGGCAACTTGATCGGGTGCAACCAAAAGCAACGTCTAACGTCGGTATCGGGTAGAAATCCACCGTGTCCAAAACTTAGACACTATTTAAAGTGATCCAAGCTTCCATTTGAAGCTTTTTCCCTCTCTCTAACCTCTCTCCTCAAACCAAAGAACTAGGTCCAAAACATCAATTTAAGGCTTTAAATCTTCAAGGTAACTTCCCTAACTTGTTGTTCAACCTCTTAGGCCTTCAAATTCTTGTTTAAATTTTGGAAAAGGACCATATTCATGAGTTTACGGACATGGAACATGCTTGGGCCGTAAACTCAATTAAAATGGGTTTTCATGCCTTAAAACCCCTCCAAACCAACTTTGGGACTTAGATATGATTTTATGGCTTACCATTTCGGACTTAGAACAACTTAAACATAGTTTTTGAGGAGTAAACATGAGTTTACTGCCCAAGAACATGCTTGATCCGTAAACTCATCATTCATGGAGAGTAAACTCAAAATCAAGTGTTTAAAAGCCATTTAAACACACCATTAGCCTTGGAATAAATCATAGAACCAACCAAAATCAATTTGGGGACCTTAAACATGATGAAATCCCTTCATTTGAGTGTTTACGGCCATAACCCCCCAAGAAATGGTTCCAGGGCCGTAAACTCATTATCATAGGTCAAATGGTGCCCTAAACTCATTCTAAGGCTTGTAAAAATAGTTTGAATCACATATGATTGGTCTAAGGCAATTAAATCATCAATCTAAGAGGGATATAGGAGCTTACGGTCGTAAAATCCTTGTTTAGGGCCGTAAACTCCCAATTGATGGTATTCTTGGTGATTTAATCCACTTCCATGCCTTAGATAAATTCATCCCAACATTCCCAAGTGTTATTTGAACATCTAGCACCATAAAACCCACCAACCATGAGTTCACGGCCGTGAACTCATGTGGTTATGGTCTTAGGGCCTAAAACTCCATAATGAGTTTACTCTTCAAGAGTAAACTCATTTCCCAAGTCCCACACGTCCGTAGATGTCACTCGGTCACTTCAAACACTTGATTTGAAGTGTTTTCGCTCATTGGAGTGTATTATCATATCTAATTACTGGTTTAAGATCTAGTTAGATACATTTGTATATCATTTCATATTACATAGGAACCCCGCGTGTTAACAAACCCCAAACCAACGCTTAGCATTCCAATCGTCGCATTTTCTCGTTTGGTGAGTTCATACCCCTACCCTTTTTCACTGTTTTTCACTGTTTTCAGGGGGGAATACAAGTAAAGTACAAGAGATACTTGTACTCAAAACTTGTTTTACATGTGTGTGTTTCATATTTCATATGCTTTTAACACTGACAATCGCAACATATAACAGTTTGAACATGCATAACGCATATACATATTATTTGTGAAATGGGTTACAAATTGTCATGTTTTATATATTTCACAAATGGTTTTCCACATTATATCGGTTAAAAGCATGACATTTGAACTTTGAACCTAAAACTTAGAACACTGTTTTTGTCCTCGGTAACACTCCACAGAGATACGCGAGTGGAGGATTATTGTATTATTACTAGTAAATTTGTTAATCCTATATAATTGGAGACACGTCCTCGGTGAACACTCCACAAAGATACGCGAGTGGAGGACCGCACCCGTAACCAGAATCTCTTAGATAGGGAGCGTGACTTGAGTGTATAGATCTATACGGGGCTGACTACCCCACACCTGGCTGCTAGGTACAGCTGAACCAAAAGGTTCAAGGGTGACGAAAGTCATAAGGTGATGTGGAATACTTATTGCCATATCTAGTCTATCGTATGGTTATGGAACTCGCAATTTGGATAACAGAGATTTACTAAATAGTAATAATGAATAAAGTAATTAATTTACTTTGTACATATTAGTTTTATATTCGTGGTAAAACTAATACATTTCACAAAGACAGTCGGGTTTTCAGTATACATCTTTCACATTTGGTAACCAACATTCAGGAAAATATGGGATTTTCCTAGGGAAACATTTGTACATAACCAGAATCGTGTAACAATTCAGATAACTAAACTTTACAGTTCACAAGGGTAAATATGTTTTCAGTGTACATTCTTACATTACATTTTTGGATTCGATAACCAACTTTCAAGAAAATATGGGATTCTCTTAGTGTGTGTAACATTTCAGAAACAAAAAGGAACTCTTACATTTTTAGAAAACAAAACCGCTTATGAACTCAACAGCGTTATGCTGATTTTCAAACTGCTTGTATTCTCAAGTCCACTTTAGACAGGTACCCGATGATTCCTTTTGGTGAAGACGGAGTACGTAGAAGAATCGTCTCATTTTGTTCATATATACTATGTATCACAACTGTATAACTTTACTTTTAAAACAAATGTAAACTTTTCTATAAGTAATGTAATGGTTGTTTACTTTACTTACTATGTGCATTGGATTTGATACTCAACGTGGAGTCAACCCCGGAAATGTTTCCGCCTTCGGTTTTCGGGGTGTGACAGAACTTTTCTTGACAAAACAAATATTCAAGTCAATGAGAAATCCTATCAAGACTAACACTTAGCTCAATTGGTTCTTGTTGGTCTTTGTCTTCTGCAAGACATCACAACTTACCAATTTCAAATGTGTAGGAATAAGAAGACTTATTCTAATTCCACATTTGTTGAGTGTTATAAACCTACTAAAGACGTGTCACTCAATTCGCAATCTTGGAGTATGACTCTAAGATTCAATATTGGAACGAAGTATGATTGACTTCTTGATTTAACTATTTCCACAATTCCCGATTTCTCTTCTTAGACATACAAATGTACTAAGACTCACTTAGAGGATCAATTGAGATATGGTTCTTAATCACTAAGACTTTATCATAAAACATAATAAAATGTACTCTCCCATCTTCTTAGAATAGAGAAACTTTTATCTTTCTGCCTTCTTGATTCTTCTTATTCGTTCTGCCATTTATTGAAACCTTTTCAATCAACTCAGAATTACACTTAATCTTATAAGTATAATCATATTTACTAAACTTTAGTAAATCATGACGAATACTCTATCTCTCTTTGTTGTGGACTTGACCAACGCACAACCAAGTGTACCTAATCCCTAGCCCTTCACTTGAATCTTTGTCAATGAATTAGTCTAATTTCCAAATATGAAAGTTTTTTCATTCATCATACAATGCAGGTTGCATGATTCCAAGTTGACATCCAATTGAAACTTGGGCGATGAGAAACTCTCCCTATTTGTTAAATTCTCAACATTTCCACAAATAACACAATAAAGAATCAAATACATTATTGCTAATAGTAGAGACATTCAAACATCAATTTTTTTCATACATGCATTTGCAAGGATAAATAAATAATAAAAAAAATTTACTTTATTGTAGAAAAACTTTGTCCTTACAATGCAATTCAACTGAAAAACTATACTATTACATATTCCTAAGCAATCTATTCTAACTCCAAGTAGTAGCTCAAAAATCCAATCTTCAAACAATGCGATAGAAATCCACTTTCTTCACGATTAGATTCAACTCACTTCTTCCCTTAAGCTTCCTATATTTTCTTCGATCCTACAATACTTCAAAATGTAATCTTATCACATCATGAATTAAGAATCTTGAATAAGAAATCAAAAGAGTTAGATAATGGATTTTACCTAAAGTAGAGCCATACGTCTTGACTCTCCCATCTTTTAGATCTCTCAGGTAAATAGGGCAGCTTCGTCTCCAATGCCCCTTCTCTTGGAAATAAAAACAAATGTAATCCTTTGAAATGGCACAAGGAACTATCTCAGAATTTACCTTTTCTGGATCTCCAATGTCACCATTTTCAATGACTATTGAAGTTTGGGAGTTTGATTCACCAGACAAATTTGCTTGACTAGCTCGCCAAACCATTGTTGATTCAGCAGCTATAAGCAAATAGGTCAAATCAATGAGGGTCACGTCATGATCCATCATATAGTACTCTTTAACGAACTCATTATATGATTCAGGAAGTGACTGAAGAACCCAGTCAACAGCCAACTCACCTGAAATCTTGACACCCAACATCCTTAACCTATCAATGTGTGACTTCATCTCTAATATGTGTGTACACATAGGTTTCCCATCTTCATTTTTACTTTCCAAAAGGGCTTGAGTTAGCTTGAACTTTCAAGACTACGAACTTGTGGGTCAGGGAGAATAATTGGAGGAGGTGGAGGAAGTGAAGCATGATCTCTGGTTCCTCGATCATATCGTGGAATATCATCTTCATTTGGAAACCTTGTTCCATGGGATTTGGGAAGACCATTGTTAGATTCAGACATCTACAAAACGGGAGAAATTCAAGTCAAGTTGATTAGAATCCTTGATGTAACACCCAAATGAAACATCAAGTCTAGGATCCAACACAATACTCTACAACCTAGAAGAGGGATGTCGTAATCCAGTTGCAGAATATTTGAAGGTAGGTAAATGACGATTTACCAATTTCCACCATGAAAAAGGAAAAAGAAATTTAAGTTTTAAATGAATTGAAACTCCTAGATCTTTTGAGATTCATTGAACCTTTCAATGGCATATTTAATCTCGATTATGCCCTACTATTTGCGACTGGGATGCCGAGGATCACAAACAAGGTGTGAATTACCATGCGAATCACGTAGTGCACTCAATGCTACTATCAGCTAATCATTGTGCCGGTTAGCCACACACGATCTATTGATCTATGATAAACATCAAGTCACCCTTTTCTACCAATGCCAAACCCAAATTAGTGTGTCCGTTAACCACACACGCTCCACTAACGTCTCGGCAAGGGTACAAAGTGTCATTCCATGGATTAGCATACAATTTCACATTTTGCCAAGTAACTATGTTTTGGGAATTTCTAAAAGCATGTAGTTACTTTGTACTTCATTCTACTTATAATGGAGGGCTTCTGTCCTATCCTACCCGTTCGGCTAACAACCCTCCACTAGTCAAGAGTGTGGTGGGTAAGAATGGATACCCATTCAATCGTCATTTTATAGGCAATTTCCTTAAACACCCCTAATAGACCAGCTTCGTGAATGAGGCCTACTAACAGTAAGACTGACTCTTACTCATATATATCTATATCCATATATATATATATATATATATATATATATATATATATAATATTAGACTTTTAATGTTACATATATATAGTATAGGGTGTATTTTACACTTTTAAAATATTAGGTTGTTTTATTAACTTTCTCTTTTAATTAAACTTTTAATTAACTAAACAAAACCATGTGGGTGTAAGTTTAGAATTTAAATATTACATAATTAAACTATTAATCAAAAATTTTCAATTCCAAAATTTGAGGGCAAGTTTTGAAACATTTCAAAACATTAGGGTTTAACTATTTAAATTTCAAAAACAAGACTTTTAAGTTCAAATTTGAATAATAAAACTTAAAGGGAGTAATTTGAAACTATTCAAACTTTGTCAAGAACATTCTAGATCAATAATTCCAATAAGGCAATTATCTAATTTTGACCTAGTCCAATTTCTTGCAAGATAATATACCAAATAATTCAAATAATTAAATTTAATCATATATGGAAGTAATTATTCAATTAATATGAAATTATATTTTATATTGGCAAAGATAATCACCCAATATCATAAAAAATCCGATTTATATCAATAAAAAAACATTTTGGTAATTATCCCACAGCAAAAATAGGCAAGAAACCCGAAAAATCCTCCGTCTGACCCTCTGACTCATCGAGTTCACTATGGACTCGGCGAGTCACCCAGTTGACTCGGCAAGTCAATTCGAAAAACCTCAAAATTTTCGATTTTAAGCCAATTTTCGATCAAATAAGCATCCAATTCACTAACAAACAGTCGAAGTCTTCGATGCCACTGATGGGTTTTGAGCAAAACATCAATCCTATGGTGTACATGCAAACCCCAATATCTTTGGATGTAGTTTGTCTAATGAACATGTATTCGATAATCCAAAGCCATAAACCCTAGATCTAATAAACTATAGCTGAAATTACGGTTTAGATCTTACCTTTGATTGTTATATAGCAATAACAATCAATCCTTGGCTTCAGAAAGCTTAGTGCTCAAGTGTTGCACCTTTAATGGAGTCATAAACACCACTAAGCAACTTGGATGAAGAGGGAGGAGAGAGGAGGCACCAAAAACGGTTGGAAACCCTAAAGGAAGTATTCACCACGTTTTTGGGGTCATAAGGGTTCTTTATATATGCTGGCTATTAGGGTTTGCAGCTAGGAAACCCTAATCTGACTGCTTAAGCCCTAAGCAGCCAATGGACTCCCTCTTTAAAAGACATGGACGATTTCTAAAGGGTTTCCCCATAGAATTCGTCCACTCCAACTTCTATGGAGTCCATTAGCCCATCTATGTAATTATCTTATAATTACATAATAAGTCCCTTAAGTTTAATTTATCTCTTTTGGACACAAAATTAATTCTTAATTAACTCTTGACTAATATTAATTAAATAATATGATTTCTCCTTTAATATATTAATCTCATAATATATTAATAAATCATAATTAAACCTTTCTCTCCTTAATTCGTCCTACATATTGCTATGGTGAAGGCAACCCACTAGGACCATGCTCAAAACCGGGTCAAGTACATACCAAAATAGTTATGGACATAGACACTAATCCAACAATTATGATGAGACATTTTCACCAGTAGCAAAGATTAAGTCCATTACAGTCCTGTTAGCCGTTGTTGTATTTCATGATTATGAAATATGGAAAATGGATGTCAAAACCGCCTTCCTTAATGGAAGTTTGGCTGAAGATGTTTACATGTGTCAGCCAGAGGGTTTTGTCAATACAGAATACCCTAATAGAGTGTGTAAGCTTGAGAAATCCATCCATGGATTGAAACAAGCACCTCACAGATGGAATCTTTGTTTTAACGAGAAGTCAAAAAGTTTGGCTTTTCGGGGAGTGAAGATGAATCATGTGTTTATGTCAAGGCTAGTGGGAGTATATTGAGCTTTTTGGTACAGTATGTGGATGACATACTTGTTGGATTAATGTCTAAGTCCATAAATATAATTGGTAAGACTTGACCCGACCCGACATGGTCCATTTGGGTTGCATGGCATCATGCACTTGGATAGACTATAATGAGAGAAATAACACTTAAGTTTGATTAATATATTATTAGCTCTAATATATTAATAAGATTATTTAATTAGTATTGATCAAGAATTAATCTAGAATTAATTAAGTGATCAAAAGAAGACTAATTAAATATATAGGTTGATTGTGTAAATCATCCATACTTGTATAGTGGGCTAACGCTCCATGGATAATCAAGTTGGGCTAAAACCCATAGGATGGTCCATGGATGCTTCATGGTGTATTTGAACCCATGGATCCAAGGAAGTGGAAGGCCATAACAATTAGGGTTTACCGTAATTGTAACAACTATATAAGATCATATTCTTTTGGAAAAATTGGCCACTATGAATAAGAAGAAAGGGCTCGCCGATTTTAGGAGTGTTCAAGTTTCTCTCAAGTTATTCCAAGTGTATTTGGTGTTGTGTGAACCATTTGAGGTGTCACACTTGAGGCACTAGGCACTCAAGCTTCATGAAGACATTCTACATCAAAGAGGTATGTATTGTATCTTGTTATATTCATTATTTTGTATGCTAGATTAGGATAATACCTTGGATGTTCATAATTGCATGTATAATAGAGAAAACATAGATCCAATGTATTTAGGGTTGCATGTACACTTAGGAGTGTTAGAATGCTCAAAACCCAACAGTGGTATATGAGACTAGGCTTGTTTTCATGTTATACTTGCAAAAGTAGCTGAAAAAATCGAGTTTTGATGTTGTCTGCACAGCAGACTCGCCGAGTCCAAGGCAAAATGCATCCAACTCGCCGAATTGGTTCATGCACTCGACGAGTTGGACCCCTTGACAACATATATTTGATTGTTTTGGCTGGAATTGGAGTAGGAACATTATCCTAAGATCTTTTTGGACTTATAAACTTGTTTTTGATGTGGTAATGTTCATGCTAATCCAATTTCTAAGATAATTGTCATAATTTCAAGATTTGTATTAGTTTGTATGTTCATGCTAATTTCTGGAAGATTGATGATTTGAATTATCTTGTTCTTAGATTAATAGAAAAATTGTATTAAATAGTTGATTTCAATCCATTTTAATCTAAGAGTTGATTCCAAAGTGTGTTTTTGTAACTTGTCCTCAAGTTATATGAAAAGTCACATTTAAGAATCATAAAACTCATAAAAGTTGACAAAGGTTACAAAATGAAGAGTCTAGTTCTAATTAAATGGTTTTATGACTCCACAACTTATCCTCAAGTTATGGAGGTTCAAGAGTCTCTTCATTAAATAATAATAAAAAAGTGTAACCTTAATTAGTTCCATAAGTTACAATAAAAAAGTTATTTTTTATTAATTAGTTTAAAGTCTTCCTTAACTTGTCCTCAAGTTATGGAACCTGAAGAGTTTATAATTAAAACTACTTTAAAGTCATAAGTTATGAACTAATTAGTTTTGAATAGTTTTAAAACTTGCCCTCAAGTTTTGGAATTTGAAAAAGTTTTCTCTTGTGAATACTTTAATTCCAAGTTAAGCCCTTAGAATTTTAAAAGTTAAAATTCAACCCTTATACTCTATAATATTATAAGTTAATAATGTTTATATATATATATATATATATATATATATATATGTATAAGAGCAAGTCGTCTTACCATTAGTAGGCCTCATTCACGAAGCCGGTCTATAAGGGGGGTATAAGGTTACTGCCTATAAAATGGCAGTTTAATGGGTGTCCACTCTCACCCACCGCTTCCTTGACCGGTGGAGGGTCGTTAGCCGAACGGGTAGGACAAGGACTAGAATTCTCCCTTCAGTAAAAGTATTAATGATAAATACTAGGTAACTAAACCATTTATAAATACCCAATCTTAATTACTTAGCAAAATGTGAATAAGGTGCTAATCCTTGAAATTACACTTTGCACTTTGTTTAAGTCGGTTAATGGAGCGTGTGTGGTTAACCGGCACACTAACTTGTATTTAACAAGGTAGGCAAAGGGTAAGTTAATGTTTATCATAGTATCGATGGAGCGTGTATGGTTAACCGGCACATCGATTGAGGGGTAAACACTTAATGGTACCAAGTATATTTGCATGGTTATTCACACCTTGTTTTGTGATCCTCGGCATCCCAGTCACAAAACTTGAAGGGCACACTCGAGATTGAAACATGCCATTGAACAGTTCAACGAATCTCAAAAGATCTAGGAATTTCAAATCCAAGCAAAACCTAATAAGATTATTTCGTTTTCATGGTGGAAATTGGTGAATCGTTATTCACCTACCTTCAAATATTTTATAGCTTGGATTACGGCATCCCTCTTCTAAGTTATAAAATAGTTTGTTGGGTCCTATCCTTAATATTTCATATTGGGTGTCATATTAAGGACTTTAAATCAACTAACTTGAATATCTCCCAAAAAGATGTCTGGTTTAGACATTTATGATCTTCCAAAATCTCTTGAAACAAGTTTTCCTAAATGAAGATGATGTCCCATGGAAATCATTCTTCCTCCACCTCTTCCAATTATTCTCCCTAACCCACAAGTTCTTGAAAAGTTTAAAGTCACTCAAGCCCTATTGGCAAGAAAAGGTCTATGTGTGGTCACATCTTGGAGATGTAGCCACATATTGAATAGCCGGGAGAGTTGGGTGTCAATGTCTTGAGAGAGTTGGTGGTTCAATCACTTTCCAAGTCACATAGTGAGTTCCTTTGGGACCCCTATGAAACAGACTATGACAAGACCCTTAATGATCTTATCTATTTGCTAAGATAAACTTCCTAAAACTTTATGGACATTGACAATGATGACACTGGAAATCCAGAAAAAGCATTCTCTTCCTAATGGAAATGGATCAGCCATAGTCAACTCGGTTGACCAAATGGTAAAGAGAAAAGCTAAGTCTATGATAGTACCGGTACCATTACCAAAGGGTCCATATGTTTATATTGCCAAAGGAAGGGGCATTAGTTGCGAAGCTGCCAATTTTACCTAAGGATGTTAAAGTCAATAAGTTTCACCCTACTTCAGGTAAAATCCACTATCTAACTCTGCTAAGTTTCTATACTAAAATTCTTGATACATGATGTCACTGGGTCACATGTTGATGTTTGTAAGAATCAAAGAAAAGTGAAGAAACTTAAAGAAAGAATATGTTGAATTTGATCGCGTAGATGGATATCTATCTCATAGTTTGAAGATCGGATTCTTGAGCTACTTCTTAGGAGTTATGATATACTGCTTAGGAATAGATAACAACAAACTTTCAATGCTCTTTTGCACTGTAAGGATAGTTTTTCTGCAAAGTTTTTAAAATAAAAGGAAAAATGTTGATTTTATTTATTTTAAAATATCCTTACAATGACATTTGAGGGAATTTTTTTTTTGCTTATATGATTCCATTAATAGCAAGAGTGGAAATATGAAATTGATTCTTTCATTTGTGGAATCATGCAAGTTGTATAGCATGATGAATGATAATTTTTCATCTTCGGAAAATTAAGACTAGTAACTTGTTCACATGTATATGTGAGTCAAGTAAAGGACTAAGGGATCGAGTACACATTCTTGTGCACTTGTCAAAGTCCACCACAAAAGATGGATAATACTATTCATCATGATTTACTAAGGTTTAGTAAATATGATTATACTTACAAGATTAAGTATAATTCTGAAACATTGAAAAATTTTCAATGTATGAGAGAGCGAATAAGAAGAATCAAATTAGGCAAAAGGATAAAACTTTCTCAAATATGAAAAGATGGGAGAGTACTTTAGCAATCATGTATATTTGATCATCTTAATGATTAAGAGACCTTATCGCAGTTCATTCTCTAAGTGCATTCTGATAGCTAAGAAGAGAAGCTATGAATTGTTGAAGTGGTTAAATCAAGAAGATGAGTCATATTTCATTCCATAACAATTCTTAGAGTCATACTCCAAGATTGTAACTTGAGTGGCATGTCTTAAAGAAGGTTTAAAAAACACTTGTCAAATGTAAGAATAAAAGTTTTCTACTCTTGTACATTTAAAATTGGTAAGTTGTGATGGTTTAGATAAAACAAAGACCAACTAAGGCCAATTGTGTTAAGTGTCTGTCTTGATTAGAATCCATACTATCTCTTGAATATTTGGAAAGATAGTCTTATATGTCAAGATGACAGTGGGAGTCTTAAAGATCCTGAAAAGAAGTTCAAGATCTAATGAAGAATAAAAACCTTTAGTTTAACACTAACACACGACGTGAGGTTTATAACCTAACATGTTGACATTTTTGTGCTCATTCCAATTAAGTTGGCTATACATTTGAGTTCTACATGTTCTCAGTTGTTTACATAGCTACTTTGAAGCAATGGCAAGCCCTTGAGCTGCCAGGTGGCAAGAAGTAAAGATTGCATAAGTTCAATCCATATGAGTTAGGATTTGTCACTAAACTAGTCTTATGATTATGGTTTTGACAAATTCACATGGATAAGAACACTTACACCATAAAATCTAAGTGTCATAAGGTTTATCTTGGATTCATGAAAATGATGGTAAGGAAACTCTTTCACTAAGTAGATTTTGAGTAGATAACAATTATGGGAATGAAAAAGGGTCTAAACATTATGATTACGACATCTCTTTTCATAATTGTTTAGACACACATGTGAGCTATCTAAGGCAAGGTGTATGATTTTGATAAAGTTTTATCAAAGCAATCTAGTATCAGAAATTTGAACTTTGGTAAGAAAGTCAATAAAGTATTGATTTCTAGAAGTCCAGTTGATTTCTGAGTACATGTCAAAGCTAGTGGGAGTATAAGTGTTATTCTAATAATCATCATGTTAGTGGGAGCATGATAATTATGATAAAGGTTGCAAGTTAGCAATGTTAATTATAGAAAACAAAAGTTTCAATTCGTGAGCCTGCAGTGGTTGAAAAAGTTGTTTTGCTATAATTAAGGGAGAGGAAATTATACTTCATTTCAATTCTAAAAGCTTAGATTGAGATTTTATTCAAATTTAGTCAAGAATATATATGAATTTCATGTTGGAATGGCTCAACATAAGGAAATTCTATATATGGATTCATTATTTGCATTCTAAAATTTGATTATGATTACGACATCTCTTTTCATAATCTGAATTATGAGAACTTGGCAAATAGAAATGATAATGTTATAGTAAAAGACTGGTTCAGTCTTTATGTGAGACATCATCAATCGTTTCCCATATGCTTCGGATATAGGATCGATTACATGTGCTATATTCATCCTTTCTAAAATTCTCCAAATTCTTAGGGCATTAAGAAGGGAAAAGGTCTAGAACTAGATATGACTAAAACAATTAAGAAATTGTCAAGGACAATTTGAGGTTTACCAAAGATTGGTTGCTCAGGGACAATTGGAAGTATAGTGTTAATTGTTGGAAGGACCATATTGACATATTCTGAAAAGAGGCAACTCTTGTTCAGAAGTGATAGTGAAAAAGGGAATGTGGAAATGATCCCATTGGTGGAAGTTGTTCAATAAGTCTGTATAAGATTAGGAAACTTAATGCAAGAAGGATGTTTCCAGGGAGTTGATCTTCTTTGGAATGCTCTGTAATGTTTGTTGTCAAATCTTTGTGACTTTGTGCATAATCATTACAAGAGAATCATTGCATATAAGTTGAGAATCTAACAGATTTACGTAAAATGGCATGAATTTGGAATTCCTGCATTTCCCATAAGAATTCGGGAGTGTGAAATTAGAATCATTGAAAGTTTGGTCAATTGGTTTATTTCACAAAGTAAGGGTCATAGACAAACATAGTATGCATACTTGGTGTATGGCATGACTAGTGTGTGGAAAACATAGTATACATGCTTGGAGCATGGGACAACTATTGTTTTAAATTCAAGTATAAAGTTGATAGTTGAAACAGTATACAATGAGTAATGTGCAATCATATGGTGATAAATAAAAGGTGTTTTATTTATATTCATAAGTTCTAAGACCATATTAGATTCATTTATTCTTGTGTTTCACTTTGCATGTTTTGACTTCCATAATAACTAGGTTATTCTTCCAGAATGACCAAGTTATTCAAACCATCCACAGTCGGTCATATGTTGGAAGTAGATATGAATCAAGACTGTCATGGGTTGGCTTGTAGAGGTCCAAGTTGGTGGACAAAGTTGTGCTACAACACTCATGAGTGCTCATAAGTTCTGAGTATTGGATTCAACCCGCGCTCATTTTAATCACTTCATGGATTTTATCACGAGTGATCATGAGACGATAATATCTTATATTCTTCGAACCTAGAGATATAAGTTGTTACTATGAGTTGATAGTACATTGATTGCATGAAAACGCATTGGTAACTTGATGTTATAAAACGTGCCTTTGTGTATGATTCAACAAGTAGCAGAACAAGCCATATGAGTCGAAGTTTATCCGTTCCTTTTAGCTTCGGGATAAAAGCGATATCTGTGGGCCCCTCGATGATTTAATGTTGACACATGTGAGTGCTTGGCCAAGCCAGGACTGATTTGATTTGTTCAATCAGTCAGTCATCATGAATAGGAAATCGGGAAACAACAAATGGACAAAGAGAATGATTGCTAATCCATGTTTCAGTCTATACGATATCCAGAATGGAGGAATATATGATCACTTATCTAATGGACAAGTCATTAACAAAGGTCAGAGTTCATCGGCAAGGTCAGAATTCGACGGAAGCTTTTGATAGCTACGATTGCCAGTCGGTTCTTGAAGTCATACTTGCAATAATATTTTTAGACTTATCCTAGTGGGAGATTGTTGGATTAATGTCTAAGTCCATAACTATAATTGGTAAGACTTGACGCGACCCGGCATTGTCTATTTGGGTTGCATGGCATCATGCACTTGGATATACTATAATGAGAGAAATAACACTTAAGGTTGATTAATATATTATTAGTTCTAATATATTAATAATATTATTTAATTAGTATTGATCAAGAATTAATCTAGAATTAATTAAGTGATCAAAAGAACACTAATTAAATATACATACTTGTATAGTGGGCTAATGCTCCATGGATAATCAAGTTGGGATAAAACCCATAGGATGGTCCATGGATGCTTCATGGTGTATTTGAACCCATGGATCCAAGGAAATGGAAGGCCATGACAATAGGGTTTACCCTAATTGTGACAACTATATAAGATCATAGTCTTTGGGAAAAATCGGCCACTATGAACAAGAAGAAAGGGATAGCCAATTTTAGGAGTCTTCAAGTTTCTCTGAAGTTATTCCAAGTGTATTTGGTGTTCTAAGAACCATTTGAGGTGTCACACTTGAGGCACTAGGCACTCAAGCTTCATGAAGATATTCTACATCAAAGAGGTATGTTTTCTATCTTGTTATATTCATTATTTTGTATGCTGGATTAGGATAATACCTTGGATGTTCATAATTGCATGTATAATAGAGAAAACATAGATCCAAGGTATTTAGGGTTGCATGTACACTTAGGAGTGTTAGAATGCTCAAAACCCAACAATACTACTCATAGGAAATGACATCCCAACCTTGCAGGAAGTGAAGTTTTGGCTTGGGAAATGTTTCTCTATGAAAAACCTAGGAGAAGTTGCCTATATTCTAGGGATAAGGATTCTGAGAGACCAGAGTAAAAGACTAATTGCACTTAGTCAGAGTACCTACTTGGATAATGTGCTGAAGATGTTCAGGATGCAAGATTCCAAGAAAGGAGAGTTACCCATCCAGAGTAACGCCAGATTGAGTAAGTCTCATAGCCCGAGTACCGAGGCTGAGATAACATAAAAGAGTCGAGTACCATATGCTTATGTTGTAGGCTCGATCATGTATGCTATCACTTGTACTCGTCTTGATGTAGCCTTTTCTTTGAGCATGGTCAGCAGAAGTCAGGGGAATCCTGGCAAGGCACACTAGACTAGGGTAAAAAACATTCTCAAGTACCTGCGGAGGACTAAGGACTTGGTCCTTACCCTTCTTGGGAGTGATGACTTGAGAGCTGTAGGTTATAGTGATGCTAGCTTCCAAACAGATAGGCATAATTTTCGCTCTCAATCAGGCTGGGTCTTTACCTTAAACGGAGGAGCAATTACTTAGAAAAGTTCCAAGCAGGAGACAGTGGATGATTCAACTTGCGAAAAAAAGTATATAGCGGCAAGCGAGGCAGCAAAGGAGGATATATGGCTGAAGAACTTCATTAGAGACCTTGGAGTTGTTCCAGCTATAAAGGAGCCTATGGAAATTTTCTATGATAGTGAAAGTGTAGTTGCCTTAGCGAAAGAACCAAAGGATCATTGAAGATCCATACACATCGACAGAAAATACCATTTCATCAGACATCGAATAGAAGGAGGACTCCTCATGGAAAAGAGGGTATCATCGGATGAGAACCCATCAGATCCCCTCATGAAGGGACTGGGTAGGGTTAAGCATCTTGTCACACCCCGAAACCGGACCGGCAGAAATGTTCGGGGGTGGATGATGTCATGTATAGTATCACAACCATTGTATCATAGCAATCATACTAAACTCAAACATTACATTGAATACATATACGAAAAGGTTTACATCTGTTTAAGCCTTGTTTAAATACATCAAAAATGAAAGTAAAATTTAAAGACATGACTTTAGTTGCTCCGACTTCTCAAAATCACAGGTGGTACCTATCTATATATTTCCTGAGTGTGCAAGCAATTTTGAAAGAGTATCAGCATAAAGCTGGTGAGTACAAAAGCGAGGTTATGCAACAAAATCTTATTCATAAATTTTTAGAAAGGTTGTATGTTCCCAAGAAAATCCAATATTTTCTTAAATAATGAAAAGTAGCCTTAAACCCTGAGGCCCATGGTAAGTTCGTTATTGAATTCGGTTCTTATTTCTGAAAGTACTTGCATGAGATCCTTGTCTATCACCAGTAACGTAAGTATCATATAATGTGAAAACCCTAGTTAATACCAGTATGTATATTAGGTTTATTACTTAAAATAAAACCATTGAAGAGTGAAATCCCATCAACAAATGATTAGATTATACTTATTGTGAGTCGTATAACCATTCATGATATGACCTAGATACCTTTACAATGTTCTTCAAGTGTTGGTTCATTTGTCACCCTAGGCATGCCTGCCTAACTGTAGCTAGTAGTTCAGGTGTAGGATTTTCAATCTCGAATAGATCTATTCACAAATCTCATGTTCTCCCTCCAGGAGACTCTAGTTATACTAGGATAGGATTTAATTCAATACCCTAAGGGTACAGTTTTGAAGTAGAGCCTCACAATGTTGTACAATCTAGTTTACATGTAATTCTAAAGTGTTTTCTTGTATTAGAATACGTTGGATGTAGTATAAGGTAATAATTATACTTAAATAATTATTAAATGCCATGCCCTTGTAGTAAAGAATACCATAAACTAAATCTACCATAGCTTATATGTTTAGTGGTGATTAACTCTGAATTCGTAAAAGTTATGATTTGAAACCCCAAACTATACCTATTATAGTTTACATGTACATAATGTGAATGTTTAATCTGAAAAACTATGCAATTTTGGTGGTAAGTTGAAAACGTCCCTTATGCTCAACAATAGTACAAAAGGGATAAGATATCTAAAGATATGAAAATCGTTGTCTGAATCAATTGCATGAGTTTTATACTTGTTAAAAGTTCTTTTGTATTAGTTCACAAAACCATTTGTGGTTGACTTGTATTCCCCCTAAAAACGTTTAAAAATCGTAAAATTGTAGAGCTATGAACTCACCTCAAGTGAGTGGTTTGTAAGAAGGATCGATAAGAGATGTTGAGTGTCAAATGAAATCTCGAACACATTTGGATCCTAATTATCATGTAATAACACATATATGATTCAAATTAGGGTATTTGAAAACTAGACTTGATAGAAAACCACCCTAAGGACTTGGAAACACATGGACTAAGTGCTAAACTCACATATGATTGAGTGAGGGAGGTGTACGGCCACCCTAGAGGTGTGTACGGCCATGGGTGTGCGGCCCATGAGTGTATGTTCATACACTCATAAAAAGTGTGCATGTTGAGGTGTTTCAAGGTCCTAAGAATCATCAAGGAAATGTTCTAGGTCCCATACTTGGTTATGGTGCAAGTTTCAGGCCTAAAATGTTCATCAAAGTGGGTGTACGACCCTAAGGTGTGTCTGCGGCCGTACAAAGGGGTGTGCGCCCATACACTCTTCATGTTTATGTCCAAGTTGTCAACTTTAAGGTGTATATAAGTTATGATCATGTCCCACTTGAAGTTAGGGGCAAAACTCTCACTTTGGAGAGCCTTTAAGCGGTGTACGGTCGTACAAAGGGGTGTGCGGGTGTACTTCTTCAAAGGGGTGAAGAACATGATGGAATTTGATGAAATAAGGCTTGAATCAAGAGGTCTTTCAAGTATAACAAGCTAGAGGATGGAATACTCACGTTTTTTTTAAGCCTTAGAGAGTTCACGGTTGAAGAAACTTGAGAGAGAAGAAGTAGTGTGCAACCAAGAGGAGAAAGGAATGAAGGAAAAGGTTCTACTCCTATATATAGGGGTGAGTGTGCGGACATGAGGGGGTGTACGTCCGTACACCCATGTGTACGGCCGTACACTCCTCCTAAAGGAGTGTATGGCCCAATTTGCTACTTTCATGACTTGATAACTCATCCCTAATCTCAACCTTGGTTGTACTCAGGCTTAGAATACTTAAACGAACCCTTAAACAGTGCTAAAAGGTAACATAATCGAGTTTAACGCTTATAGAATTGACTAATTGTACAAGATAGAAGTTCATGGTTATCACTTCATCCCCCCGTTAGAGGGAATTTCGTCCTGAAATTCAAGAATAGAGACACAAGTCATGGATTTGGAAAAAGATGAGGGTACTTCTATTTCAATGAATCCTCATGCTCCCAAGTGAATTCAGGTCCCCGGTTGGCATTCCAGCGAACCTTCACTATCGGGATGCGACTTTGTTTCGTTTGTTTGACTTCTCGGTCCGTGATTTCAATTGGTTCCTCCACGAAGTGCAAGCTGTTGTCTAGTTTGATCTCATCGAGGGGAATCAAAAGTGTCTCATCAGACAGACACTTATTTAGGTTGAACATGTGGAAGGCGGGATGTACATTGCTAAGTTTTCGAGGTAAGTGGAGTTTGTATGCTATGGGACTAATCCTAGCGAGGATTTCAAATGATCCAATGTATCTTGGATTTAGCTTTCCATGCTTTCCAATGCGTATCATGCCTTTCTAGGGTGAGAACTTCAAAAGAACACGGTCACCAACATGGAATTCCAAGGGTTCTCGTCTCTTATCGACGTAGCTCTTTTTTCTATCTCTTGATGCCTTCAGTCGTTCTCGGAATTGTACGATCTTTTCAGTCATCTCTCGGATGATTTCATGACCCGTGAGAGTTTTTTTGGGGACCTGACCCTTGACTAGTTGTGTGTCACTCACTTCAGCCCAGCACAGAGGGGATCTGCACTTACGGCCATAAAGAGCTTCAAACGGCGCAGTCTTAATGCTGGTATGGTAGTTGTTGTTGTAAGAAAATTTGACCAAGGGTAGATGAGTGTCCCACGACGTGCCGAAATTGATGACGAAGGCTCTCAACATATCTTCTAATGTCTGGATTGTTCTCTCACTCTGTCCGTCTATATGTTGATGCTAAGCCATGCTCATATATAGCTGAGTTCCGAGAGCCTTCTGTAGTGATTGCCAGAATCTCGAGGTAAACCTGTTATCTCGATCGGAGATAATAGATACAGGTAACCCATGAAGGCGAACTATTTCTCGAAGGTATATTCGTGTGAGTCTCTCCATCTTGAAGTTTTCTTTGATTAGCAGGAAGTGGGCGGATTTAGTCAGTTAATCGACAATTACCTAGATGGCGTCGTGCCCACTTGGAGATATGGGTAACTTAGTGATAAAGTCCATTGTAATCCTTTCCCACTTCCACTCAGGTATTTATGGCTGGTGAAGTAAACCTGAAGGCTTTTGGTATTCTACCTTCACCTTGGCGCATGTCAAGTACCTGCCCACGAAGGTAGCGATTTCTACTTTCATGTTCGGCCACCAATAGAGTTGTTTGAGATCCATACACATTTTATCTGAACCTGGGTGAACGGAGTATCTAGTCTTATGATTTTCGTTCATGATAACCTCCCTGTACGCACTGTACTTTGGGGTCCAGATTTGGTTCATGAAATAGTAAACTCCGTCTCCCTTGACCTTTAAGTTCTTAACCATTCCCCGCAAGGCTTCATCTGACATGTTCTCTGGTTTTAAGGTTTCTAGTTGAGCCTCTCAGATTTGTGTGGATAATTGGGAATGGATGGTCATATTCAATGCCTTCGCCCTATGACCTGAATACTCCTTTCGGCTGAGGGCATCTGCTACCACATTGGCCTTGCCGGGATGGTAGCGTATTTCGCACTCATAATCACTGGGTAGCTCTACCCATCGTCGTTGTCTCATGTTTAACTCTTTCTGATCAAAGATAGACTGTAGGCTTTATGGTCGGTGAATACAATGCACTTGGTTCCAGAGGGATAATGTCTCCAGATCTTTAACGCGAAGACCACTACTCCCAACTCTATATCATGAGTTGTGTAATTGACTTCGTGTGTTTTCAACTGCCTCGAGGCATAGGCGATAACCTTTCCTAGCTGCATGAGCACACAGCCTAGGCCCTGAATGGATGCATCATAGTAGACAACGAAGTCATCCATCCCTTCGGGCAGGGACAAGATAGGTGCGTTGCATAAGGCCTGCTTCAATGTTTTGAATGCAATGTCTTTCTTTTCTCCCCAACTAAAGGTTACACCTTTCTGTGTCAGGGTGGTTAAAGGCTTAGTGATTTTGGAGAAGTTTTGGATAAACCTGCGATAATAGCCAGCGAGACCCAAGAATTGGCGGATTTCTGTGGGCGTGTTTGGTGCTGACTAATTCTCAATCGCTTTAATTTTGGAAGGATCCATGTGTATGCCTTCCTCGTTAACCACGTGACCAAGGAAAGTTACCTTCCTGATCCAGAACTCACACTTTGAGAATTTTGCATAAAGCTTATCCTCCCTTAATGTTTCTAGCACTAGTATCAAGTGTTGTTTATGATCATCTTTGCTCCGTGAATAGACAAGTATATCGTCAACGAATACTGATAAGTTATTAATTAACTTGATGCTCGATTAGATCTTCTTAACAGGTAATGCGATGAAGTAAAAACAGTAAATAACACAAGTATAGATCAAGATGTGTCGAATGATTAGATCAAACAATCCTCAGCAGAGCTCGACCAAGAACTTCCACTGTAGAGGATTCTAGGGTTACAAGAACGATAACAATAAACTTGTTGAATAATAACTCTCTGATCGTTCTATTCTATTGTTACCTTCTAGGAGCATGCAAGCACCTATATATAAACTAAACCCTACTAAACTCACGGATTGACAGGCCCATACCGGAGATACATAATGGACTAGCTAACGTGCCCAATAGACGCAATACATAACACAAAACACGACCCAACAATCTCCCCCTTTGCGTCAAATTGGAGCGAGACTACTTCTTCTTCTTGCTTGGGCCAGCAGCGGAAGCCTTCTTGACAATATCAAACAGACGTGTGATAAGAGTAAGAATAGTCTGTCTAAACGGAATGTACCATTGAATCATATCATCAAAGTACTTGACATCGTCCGCTGTGTTCTGCTTGCATCTGTGGATGATCCCTAAAACGTGCTCCAAACAGGCAGTGGTGTATAGATGTTTGTCTGCCAAGGAGAAAAGACATTTCTTTCCTTCGTTCCTGGTAAACATGACCGAGTTCCTCTTCGAGTCAATCTTCCCCATCTACATTAGGTTGAGATCATTGGCAGAGCCAACAGGAGATATTGTAGGTTTCTTCTTAAATACGCTCGCAATCTCCTGATCCATCAATGCAACTTCCATGATGTAGCACACGAGCATCCTCTTGAAATGGTCGATGATCGGACCGTATTCAGCTTCATTGGTGAGGAGGATATTTTGCAAGATAATCCAATCATGGGGATTAAGGTTGGGAAGATCTGCAAGGGATATAACATGTTTGGTTTTGGCAGATCCCTGAAGTACCTTGAACCGAACGTTGATGAAGTTACCTTCATTGTACGGTTTCAAGACCCGAACATTGACAATTTTCTGAGCGCTCCAAGTCTGATATTGGGGTTGAGCAGCCTTCAGATAGAAATTGATTAAGTCCCGATCAACCTGTGGATGAGGATGAGGGAACTCTGCAACGTTGTCAAAGGCATGAAAGATAAACGCCTTTCGGGTCAGTGGCATGTCGAACTGTGAGTCGACAGTGTTGTAACGATCTAAAGAGATCACAGGTTCCAGCCACAAGATACTTGGTGTGTCGATGGCTTCCATAATCAGCCTCTCAAGAGTCCAGGAAGGAAACAAAGTTTTCCTGCTCTCAAGAAGGTCGTGGCCTTCCTTCTGTTTACATTCGACTTCTTCAGCCTCTCTTGCCACACGAGCACTGATGTCAACCTCATTGTTTCGACTTTGCCGCTTGAGAATGTCGGCAATTGTCTCTTTATCATCATCTTCACTCTCCTCAACAATGTTTTTGTCTTTTTCTTTCACACCAGAATCGGAGGCTTGGCCTACTGGAGGAGGTTCGGTTGTGTGAGTTGCTGAAGTAAGAGGTGGTTGAGACATTGTTTCCTTCTCTCCCCCTTGTTTCGGAATGGACACGAAATCAAGGAGCCCTTCAATTTTGCTGAGTCGGGCGAGGGCGGGAGCGAGCTTCTCTACAAGGTCACACCTTACAGTGTAGTTAAGAATTGGATCATGTGCTTCTAGGATGTTTGAGATAGTAGAGTGGACATCTGAAACACACGATTTTATTACTTCTCTTCTTCGATTTAACCAGAACTTTTGATAACAGCCAACCCAATTAAAATTCCTTAGAATTAATGAAATCAAAATTTTGGAAAATCAAAAAGATTTTCGTGCTGAGTGTGTAAAACAAAAAGAAATAAAGCAACACTTTTGAGGGATGATGTGATGTCAATAAAGACACGAAGCAGTGGATCCCGGGCACGAATCTCTTCCTTCAAAGTCAAGAGAGACTTTAAAGTGTTTGTGTGGTTTCCCGTTGAATAACGATCAGACACTTATTAAGAAGTGTTGAAAGGCTTCTTTTAATTAGGCTTATGAGGGTAGCTTTCGCTTCGATTAAGAGTTTCTAATCTTGATATAAGATAGAAATCGAACGAAGTACTTGTGAGACCAATGTAGTCTGTTGAACAAGTAGGTTGGAGATAATTTAATTGGCAAGATAAACTAATATATGTGTGAAATCTCAAAAAAAAATTAAAACTGGATCCCAAGGGAAGAAATGTTATTGAACATAACAATTTCATAGGAATCACTCAGAAAAAAGTAGAGATTTCATGTTGTACGTTCGTCAATTCATTAGTGAAAGCTTGAGCAAATTAATTGTTCACCGTCAATGCATAATGGGTATTGAATTTTGGGTTTCACTTAGCACGTAGTGACACGAAGCTAAGATCATGAACACAGAAATTGTGCAACCATAAACCTCAGTGGTAATGTCTGAGAGTCTCAAGGGTTACGTTTGTGAAACGAGTGAGATGGAGAAAAATGATGTAGATGGTATAAAGAAACCAAAGTACCTCTGCTATAAAAAATAGGACCAAGCAGAAAACTCTTATCTCATGTGAGAAGAGAGTTAGGTAGCTCATGATTAGAATAAATATGATAGCCTAATTGGGAAGACAAGGTTTGTTTGTACCAAGTCAGGAAGGCTATTATTCAGAATCAGATGAGGCTTTGGACACATACAGCAGCATGCTTCTAGGGACATTTAGCTAGTGAAATGATTTACCCACAAGTAGACAAAAAAATAAAATAAAAAAAATAAGAGCCAATAAAGAATTGTTTTGGAGTTTTTGAATTTATATATAAAAAAAGATTGAATTAAAAAAAAAAATTGGTTTTTTGGAATTTTTGATAAAATAAAATAAAAAATAAGACATAAAAAAATTATACAAAAAAATGTTGGAACCAAACCCGAGCGTTTGGTCTATTTCGTTTGAGAAAAACTTTGGAACCGAACCCGAGCGTTCGGTTTATTTCGGTTGCCATAGAAAATAGGTTTGAAAAAGAAAATAACTTTGACAATAAGATAAATGAATTTGGAAAAATTATACATAAGATCTACAACCAAAAGAAATTACCTTTGAGTGATAAGCGAAGATCAGATGATACAACCGAACCCGAGCGTTCGGTTCATTTCGGTACATGAGCACAAGACCCGAACCCGAACGTTCGGTCTATTTCGCTTCTTACTTTTGATCTTGAGAGGTAATTTTTGGTACTGACTCCGATTTCATCATACCTAGCCCTTGTAGTATTTTGTTGAAAGATGCTTCAGGAAGAGCTTTGGTGAAGATGTCAGCCAGTTGATCAGTGGTTCGAACAAAGTGAATTTCGACATTCCCATCTTCCACATGATCCTTAATGAAGTGATACCTTAGTGCTATGTGCTTGGTCTTCGAGTGTTGCACTGGGTTATGACAGATCCTAATTGCACTTTCAGAGTTGCAATATAGTGGGATCTTTTTCATATTGAGTCCATAGTCCCGGAGCTGGCTTTGGATCCAAATCACTTGAGATGTACAGGAGGCAGCTGCGATGTATTCTGCTTCAGCGGTAGACAGAGATACACAGGTCTGTTTCTTTGATTGCCAACTAACCAACTTCCCGTCAAGGAATTGGCAGCCTCCAGTGGTGCTTTTCCTATCTAGTCCACAACCTCCAAGTTCTTCATCTGAATAGGCCTGAACGAAGAAACCTGAGTTGGATGGATACCATAAGCCGAGAGAGGTAGTTCGCTTGAGATACCGGAGTATGTTCTTCACTGCAAGCATGTGAGGTTCACGAGGATTTGCCTGAAATCTAGCACAGTAACAAACAAAAAACATTATATCAGGCCTGCTAGCAGTAAGGTACATTAAAGAACCGATCATTTGGCGATATAGCGTAATATCGACTGCTGGCTTATCCAAGGATGGAGTGAGCTTGGTGTCGAACGCCATTGGAACTTTAACCTTTGAGTCTCCCATCATGCCGAATTTCGCAAGGAGAGTCTTGGTGTAAGCTTCCTGGTGAATAAAGATGTCGTCGGGTGCCTGTCTAATATTTAAACCAAGAAAAAAATTAATTGGACCCATTGAGCTCATTTCAAATTTAGTCTCCATCAGCTTTCTGAATTCAGCCGTTAAGCTAGGATTCGTTGAGCCAAAGATGATATCATCGACATAGATTTGAACAATCATAAGGTGGTTACCTTCCTTCTTACGAAAGAAGGTTAGGTCAACCTAACCTTGTTTGAATTTGGACATCTTTAAAAACTTGGTTAGCGTTTCATACCAGGCCCTCGGTGCTTGTTTCAGTCCATATACCGCTTTGTCCAGAATATAACAGTGATTGGGATATTTTTCATTGACGAATCCAGGAGGTTGCTCCACGTACACCGTTTCTTCGAGTTCTCCATTTAGAAATGCACACTTTACGTCCATTTGGTAGACCACAAAGTTCTTGTGTGCAGCATAGGCTAGAAATATTCTAACAGATTCCAGCCTAGCCACAGGAGCAAAAGTTTCCTCATAGTCGATTCCTTCCTCCTGGCAGTATCCTTTCACCACTAGTCGAGCTTTGTACCTTATCACATTGCCTTCCTTGTCCATCTTATTTCTAAAGACCCATTTGAGACCAACAACCGAGGCATCTTGAGGAGTTGGAATGAGGCGCCAAACTTTATTTCTTTCGAATTCATTAAGTTCGTCTTGCATAGCTTGAACCCAATCGGAGTGATCAAGAGCAGTGTTAACTGTCTTTGGTTCAACTTTTGAGACAAAGGAGTTAAACATACAGAACTCTACTTTTGAAAATAAGGAGGTTTGCTTTGCCTTTAGTAGAGATCGGGTCAGGACTTTTTCAGAGACATTACCGACAACCTGTGAAACAGGATGATCTCTGGTCCATTTGACAAAAGGAGGGTAATTTGGATCATAGGATGGATCCAATTCAGCATTTACCATCTCTTCTAGTTCAGATTGACTATCATCGTCATAAGACATATCGGCTTTCCCCCCCCTCGACCGATGAGCTTTCAAGTTTATCTTGACTTTCCGGAGCTACAGGAGTTTCGGGTGGTGTTGAGCTTTCGGGTACCACAGGACTTTCGGGTGCAGATTGGCTTTCGGGAGCAGCTGAAGAACAGTTCTCCCCCTCAACATGTGAGCCCGCCTGTGAAGAAGAAGGTGGATTCTCCCCCTCAACTGAAGCACCGTGTTGTGGCGGGTCGTTTGGACTTGATCCTCTTTCATTCATTTGCTTGGCAGCATCTTCGATGAGTTGCTTCAGATGATCTACTTTGTTGTCTACTGCAGTAGCTTCCGAGAGAGTAGCCTTCTCTGGTTCATCGAATAACTCAACAAACTTCTCAAACAGATTTGCAATTGAGGCTGTGACTTGGCCTGTTTGAGAAAAAAATTCTCCAACTTTGTCTTCACAGCCTTCAGCTTTTTGACATAGCTATCATCAAAAGTCACATAATAAGTTTCTTCTATCTTCCTCGAACGCTTGTTTAATACTCGATAGGCTTTCGAAGTGAGAGAATATCCCAGGAAAATCCCTTCATCGGCTTTGATGTCGAACTTGTTACGATGTTCTTTAGAGTTGAAGATGAAACACCGTGAGCCGAATACGTGGAAGAATTTGACATTTGGCTTCCTATTGTTGAAGATCTCATAAGCAGTGAGATTAAAGCGTTTATTGAGATAGGACTTGTTCTGCGTAAAACATGCTGCAGCAATAGCATCAACCCAAAAGTATAAAGGTAAAGAAGCAAAACTTAGCATGGTTCGGGCCGCCTCACACAAAGATCGGTTTCGTCTTTCGAAAATCCCGTCTTGTTGAGGGGTGTAGGGAGCTGAGAAGTTGTGACTGGTTCCTTTTTCTGCCAAGAAGTCTTCGAATTCTTTATTTTTGAACTCCAGCCCATTGTCGCTCCTGATGTTGCGAACGACTTTCTTCAGCTGCACTTCAACCTGCTTGATAAACATCTTTAGCTTGAGAGTTGCTTCAGATTTGTGTTTCAGAAAGAATACCCATGTAAAACGTGAAAAGTCATCAACAATGACAAGAATATACTTGTTGCCACCGATGCTTGCGATAGATGATGAACCACACAAGTCAATGTGAATTAACTCTAGTGGTTCAACAACTTTAGTGTTTACAATCGATGGGTGACTTTGACGACTCTGCTTCCCCATTTCACACGCAGCACATAAATGTTCGCGATCGAACTTGAGCAACGGAAGACCTCTAACATGACCTCCTGTGACAAGTTTGTTGATATCCTTGAAGTTGAGATGAGAGAGCCTTCGGTGCCACAGCCAGCTTTCGTCAGTTTGTGCTTTGGACAAAAGGCAGATAACTGGATTTCCTTTGATAGGTTTGAGATTGAGAGGAAACATTTCGCCTTTGCGCTCCGATTTGAGAATCACTTTTTTTGTTTTCTTCTCTATTATTTCTGAACCCTCATCGTCGAATGAGACCTTGAGACCGGTACCTCCAACGAGCTGAGATACACTGATGAGGTTGTGCTGTAGTCCTTCAACGTATGCAACCTTTCTAATCGTGAAATATCCATTTGTTATCACTCCATAACCTTTTATCGTGTCGAATGAGTTGTTCCCGAACTTGACATTTCCCCCGTTTGAAAGAGACCGAATTTCCTCAGATCTTCCTTCCTTCCTGTCATGTGACGTGAGCAGCCACTGTCAATATACCATTCTTCGTCAAACTGCTCGTCACTGATAACATGCAAAAATTAAGCAGATTTAGGAACCCAAAGTTTCTTGGGTCCACGTGAGCCTTTCACAGGAACAGGAATAGTAAGAGAGATGTCAACAAGATATGTTCTTTTTATTAAAGTTATTTCATCTTTCTTTTTAATGGTGAAAACTTTAATTTTGTTGGGATTCATTACTGTCGGTTGGGATTCAGGTTTAGGCATTTGGACTTTGGAATGATTTTGATCAGTCTTGACTGAGGAAACCTTCGATTTTCCTTTCAAATCTGTTGAAGATTTTGGATTTTGAGTATGAACAGAATTGGATTTAGAATGAGGTTGAGAGGAATTAGAAGAATTAGAACGAGAGAAGTTAGATTGAGAAGTTTTATTGACTAGAGGTCCTGAGTGACACTTTTGTTTTTGGTCATTTGTGGGACCGAATCTCGAACTTTGGTCGCTTTTGCTCTTGGAACCGAACTTATGCTTTTGGTAGCTGGTGTTCTCTGAACCGAACCTTTCCCTTCGGTTGTTATGATCCTCAGAACCAAACCTTTCCTTTCGGTTATTATTACTTTCTTGCTGCCTAACACCACTTTTCTCTGACTTTGAATTCCTGTCATGATAAGAGAAATGGGCGTTTTGAGATCGCCAAAAATGTTTTCGATCAGAGAGATTTTTCTTGTATCTCTGATTCCTTTGCTGCTTCTGATCCTTCACTTGCTTCGGCTGTCGATGGATATTGGCTTTTTGCTTTTGCTTCTTGTCAGCTGGTTCACTTTGAACTGATGATGTTTCGCTTGAAGGAGTGACTTCTTCTGCAGGAACTCCTTTTTCTTCAGGAACTTCTTTTGTACCACTAGTACTTGGCACGTCGAAGTTGTCAGGCTTGTTTAGTGGCTCTTGCACATATCTGCCTTTGGTTTTCCAGGACGTTCGCTCCGACAGACCAACGGTTTTGTCAGCATTATCGGTAGGGGCGGACCAGAAGAACTCATCACAACCATCAGCATTATCTTCATTTACAATGGCCGTGAGTTCGGCTCTCTAATGTTCGGTTACTCCTGTGACCTTATACACCTGATTTGGAGTCGTCCTTACCTTTTGGTATACAACAACTTTTTCTTCAAGGATCGGGGACTTTTGTTGGGACAGACGAGCAAACTCCACAGAATTTTCTGAAATAAGATTTTTGTGGTTTTCGGGTTCACTCTTGACAAACTCAGAACAGTCAACTTCATCCTCTACAGAAATTTCACTCATATCATCATCCTCATTAAGCTCAGATGCATTTTCAACATCAATTTTATTTTCTGAGCTCAAGTTGGCATTCAATGAGTCAAACTTTTGTATGGTTTCGGTTCTTAGTTTCAGTTTATCATTTTCATCCAAAATATTTTTCAGCATGTCCTTATGGTCCTTGGACGAAACTTTTGTATGGTTTCGATTTTGTCTAGACCATACATATAAGTCGGATTTACATCCTCAGACGAAACTACACTTTCGCAATTATATGCTTCAGCGTCAATTTCATCTTCCTTAAACTCAAGGAAGGGCAAAATCATGCGATGAATTTTCTGTCCTATTTCACAGTTAAGATGAAGTTGAGTGATGTTAGAATAAAGACGCTTAGCAATCAAACAAAATACATTTCTTTGTTTCAAAAGTTTTAAATTGTCTCTTTGTAAATAAATGTTTTCGTCTTTGGATTTGATCAACTCCAACTCCTTCAGCTCTATCCACATCCTCCGTTCCTCACTTTTTGACGACACCCTGCTTATTTGGTCAGTTAGGTTAGAATTGGTGACCCGTGTTTGAGTTAAACTGCTGTCTAGATGAGAGATTCTTGAATTTACATTTTTTAATTCTTTTTCATATGAATTTTGTGGGACTTTGAATGAGACAAAAATGGATTGTACCTTCTTGATTAATTCATCAAGCTCATTAAACTGCATGCTGAGAGGTTTTGCTGTGAAGCACAAGTCCTCTCGCTCCTTCGTGTCTTCATTCCCACCGTCTGTGTTGTATCCCCTCATTTGAGATACATCCGACACCATCAAACACTTTCCACCGCTTCCTTCACCTTTCGCAACGTAAGCCTTTCCATGAGATGACTTTCTGACTTCATCATCCTCAGAGTCGGTTGACCAGACCTCCACGCCACCGAACTCATCATCTGCTACCGAACCCTGCACAATTAAAGCATTCATAGAAGGGTTAGCAGTAGTTTTCTTTCTCTTGATCTCTTCCAGCTTTTTCATCAACACAGCTTCTTCATCTTTTTCTTCATCCTTTTCTGCCATTTTCTTTAGGACACAGTCTTTGGCATAGTGGTTCTTTCCTCCACAGTAGTAGCAGTTCACACCTGAATCTCCTTCAGCTTTCGGCTCTTTCTTTGGTTCTTCTGCCTTCGGTTCCTCCCTCATTTTTTCAGAACTATAGCTTCCCTGCCAATTTCTGTTCTTATTGGTAGGAAACCTTTTCTTAATAAACCTCTTTGGATTTGACACCATCATTGCATAATCTTCAGAGGTAAGGTTATAGTCTTCTAAGTTAAGATCTTCATCTTCTACCACACTTTTGCTTTTAGATAGAAGGGCCAAGGAACCCAAGCTTGAAACCACATTTTTCTCCTGCAAGACAATCTTTTCTTAGGATTTCAAAATCCCTACCAGTTTAGCCAATGAATATGATTTGAATTGCTCATGAGCTTTAACAATGGACACAACCGCTCTCCACTAAGATCTAAGACCATTCAAAAACGTAACTTTTTGTTTAATCAACTTCCTTTGAATATCGTGTTTAATCATCTTACTAAGAAGATGATCGAAACGATCGAATGTCTGAGTAACAGTTTCCTCGGGATTCTGCTTAAATTCGCCAAACTCAGATAAAAGTAAGGTATGAATGGAATGCTCCAGATCTTCGTCTGTGGAATATAACTCTCGTAGCCTATCCCATATTTCTTTGGCAGTGCTGCATGAACTTACTAGCCTGAAAGTATCTGATTGGAGAGCGAATCTGATTAGTCTCAATGCTTTAATATTGCACTGAAACTTATCCTTTTCGTCTTGAGCAATATCTTTTACGTCCTTCAACAGATCATTATACTCTTTCTGAGTTTTAATGATTTTAAACGTTGCTGAATGAGCGAATGGTCCAGACACGATTGCTTCCCAAATAAGATATCCATTGTCTTCAGATCCAGTGACATAATCTTCAAAGTGATGTGCCCAGACTTCATAATCCTGGGTGTAAAGGATGGGAATCTTCGTCGTTGATCCAATGCTGTTTGAGATGTTTATTGGATTTGATTGTGACTCGTCCATGCTTGATCGTATAACCTGTTTGAAAGATCAGACTTGTAATATATAAGATTAGGGCAAAACAAATAAATGCTGAGTTACGTCAATTATGGGATGACGTCTCAATAAATATTAGTTAATGCGGAATAACCCTAGTCGCAACCTTTTTCACAGAAAAGATGTGTATGAATTACACAGCCTCCTACTCTGATACCAAATGATAAGTTATTAATTAACTTGATGATCGATTAGATCTTCTTAACAGGTAATGCGATGAAGTAAAAACAGAAAATAACACAAGTATACATCAAGATGTGTCGAATGATTAGATCAAACAATCCTCAGCAGAGCTCGACTAAGAACTTCCACTGTAGAGGATTCTAGGGTTACAAGAACGATAACAATAAACTTGCTGAATAATAACTCTCTGATCGTTATATTCTATTGTTACCTTCTAGGAGCATGCAAGCACCTATATATAAACTAAACCCTACTAAACTCACGGATGGACAGGCCCATACCGGAGATACATAATGGACTAGCTAACGAGCCCGATAGACGCAATACATAACACAAAACACGACCCAACAAATACGATCATGAACTTGTCTACGAAAGGGCGGCACACTCGATTCATCAGGTCCATGAATACTGTTGGTGCATTGGTTAGACCGATGGGCATTACTACGAACTCATAGTGTCCGTAACGAGTTCAGAATGCTGTTTTAGGAACGTCATTCTCATGAACTCATAAGTAATGGTACTCTGATCGAAGGTCTATCTTTGAGAAATAACTGGCTCCCTGAAGTTGGTCGAAGAGGTCGTCGATTCTGGGTAGGGGATAACGGTTCTTGATGATAAGCTTGTTCAGCTCTCCGTAGTCAATGCACATCCAGAAGGATCCATCTTTCTTCTTTACGAATAAAATCGGGGCTCCCCACGGTGAGGAACTCGGTCTTATGAATCCTTTGTTAATCAGCTCATTAAGCTAGCTGGATAACTCTTGCATTTCTATCGGTGCTTGACGGTAGGGAGATTTAGCTACAGGAGTAGCTCCGGGGATTAAGTCGATACAAAACTAAACTTGGCGCTCGGGAGGAGTTCTTGGAAGGTCATCGGGGAAGACATCAGGAAAGTCGCAGACTTCAGGGATGGTCTCGAGGTCTTTAAATTTTTTCATTTCATCAACAACACGAGCTAGGAATGCATGGCACTCCTTCCGCAGATGCTTCTGAGCTTTGATGCATGAAATGATACGAAGGTTCGTACTGAGTTTATCACCGAAAATTGTGAGGGCTTCGCCAGAGGGAAGTTTGAGACGGATGGCTTTCTCATAGCAGAGGATATCAGCACAATTGGGGCTCAACCAATCCATGCTAATTATGACATCGAAGCTTTTTATGAAAACTGACATAAGATAAATGGGAAAGGAATGATCATCTAGGGTAAGAGTATATCCTATGAATATGTCGTTAGTGTTCTCTTTCTTTCTGTTAGCCATCTTAACGGTAAATGTTTCAGTTAAAGGTTGGGATTTACATTTGAGTAGATGTTTGAATGCATGACTAACAAAACTCCTCTCCACACCAGAATCGAAAAGAATGCATGCATAAGAGTTTTCAACGAGGAACGTACCTGTAACAACGGTAGGATCAACGACCGCTTCCTCCTGACCCATAGCCAATACCCTCCCTGTGTTTCCAGATGTTGTTGCTTTGGAGCAATCTCTTTTGAAGTGTCCAACCTGTGACAACTGTCAAAATTCGAGACGGTTCTAGATTTGATAAACATAGTTGTACATGTAGGCATGGAACATACTAGACTTAGTAACTAGAAACTAAGTTATAACCTACTAGAAACTTGGAAACAATTAGAACCAATGGATAGTATATTTAGATTTCACATTGATATGTGAATTCTACAACTACTTAACTGTAGTGATTATCTATATTCGGGTCACTCTTTGTCTCGAACACCTTTTTATGAACCATATACACACATCATGCACTTGACCTAGTGGTATAAATTAGGTCTGAGTCTCATAGGAACTTAAGTTCAAGTTGAAAACTAGGACTAGTATACTTGATTCCTCAATTTCACTCGAATCCCGAAATCACTACATAGAATGCCAATAAACCGGTAAATATAAATTACAAATGTTATTTCTAAAGACTTACAGACTCATGAAAACCCTAAAAAGCCTTAAAAACCTAAATTTATGAAATTTAACCTTAAAAATTCTATAATAATAGTTATGAACCTCATAATATGATGTTATAATAATTACAATTTTGAAAATTCATTCCAGGAAAATAAAATTTAAGTCATTAACAATCACCCTTAATTTATAGGTCAAAAATCAAGGTTTCATGAGCAAAAACTTGGTTAGGGTGTATATTTTATAAAAACTTTGATATATTTATTAAAGAATCAAATTTTTTTTTTTATAAAAATAAAAAGATAAGGAGGGCATAATACCCTCAAAACTGTTCACCCTCTTCCCAATACACTTACCCTCTTCCCAAAACATTTACACAAAACTAATACTTCATCTCCCTCATTCTCTCTCATTTTTCCAACACCTCCACTTCATTTTCTCTCCATTCTCTCTTCCTCTCTCCTTCAACCACAAATTTTATTCCAGAAAATGAGTCCAAGAACACACCTTAAACTCTAAATCTTCATCATCTTGTGGTATTCTTGAAGGTAAACTCGATTTCTACTTCATTATTCCTTCAAAATCTCAAGTTTTCTTACACATCTTCTTCTTCTACACCATTCTATGGATGGTTTATGAATCATATGTTCATAACCATGATTTTTATGATGTTGGAGGTAGTATTTCACCCAAAAACCAACATGCATCTGATGATCTTCAAACTTAGAGGCTTGATCATCAAAGTTTGTTGTTAAAAAACATTCAAATAGGTTCATAAAGGATTTATATTCAAATAAATATCTAAAACTTCTTTTATGACCAAATCCAATTTTTCTCAGAATTCCATCAACCAAATGAGATGTTCTACAAATTTTCAGAAAATAATTCATTTTTCTCGAATTACTATAATTATTGCAAGAAAATAGGTCAATAATTCATATAAAATACTTTCTGAGGTCTATAAGTCATAGGTAAATTCTTGGATGACCCCTAAAGTGAATGATGACATCTCAGTGAGTTTCATCAATTTTTGTTACTATTAGCTATGGTTTTGAATTTTCTTTCTTTTTTAAATCAAATAAATCATGAAACCACTTTAAGGATTTTGAAAATTCTATCTAATAATTGTCACAGCTCCTACCTAATGTGGATTACACAGAAAAGTATTTTAAGAATTTTACATAATGCATTCTTATTTTTCCCTGGTTTTTGTATTTATAATGAACTAATAATGGAAAAAATATTTTTACTCATCTAAAATTCATCAAAATTTAGTAGAACACCTTAAATTATATTATAACACTAAATCAAATTTTGATGATAGTTCTGTTCATTATACTATTTTTCTCCTATTTTCTAAGATTAAATACATTTACATACACAAAATTGGATTACGCTATATAAAAATCACCATTGGTATTTTTCCCAGATTATGTACACTGTAAATGAATTTTACAAAATTTTTGGTAATTAACTTTAAATATTTGATAATTATTCACCAATTAATGATTATTAAAGTGAATAAAACAATGAAAAATAGCAAAACTAATTTAAAAATACATTTTATATTTTTCGCAGATTCTCTGTCTATAATAATTGTGGTCGCAAGTATACTAGTATTAGTTTTCTATTAGACTCATTAATGTGTAACATCGTGTAGGAATCGATAGTGGTACGAGTGGAGCCTAGTTCAAGGCACCATTTGCATCGTCTTAATACAGATTGTGAGTATTCACGACTCCCCTATTTTCGGTTTTTAAATATTTTAGGGTGGAAACGCATGTCCTAAAGTATTTATGTTCGTTGTATTCATTTTGACACATATCAAAATTGGTTACTATATTTTTCATGTATGTGTATGTTACTTTTATTCATGAGGACTATATCGCGGTTAAGTCCCTGGAATCATTAGACACAACTCATTAACTCATTTGAGCCCATGGTCATTATGGATAGCGCTATCAAGAGGTAGACAACTCCTCACTCGCAGGATTCGCTTGAGTGCATTTTACCATCTTATACACTATGCTTGCGATACACATAGTAGTCAATAGGGCACCCTCGGTCATTAGGCTTGGGTTGTGAACTCATGAATGGAATCTTTATTCACATACGAAACTTGTATTCTCATGTTAGCAACAACACTTGTATACTTCTTTTAGCAACAAAATTTATTTACTCTTTTTAACAATATACTTTTATTTATGAAAACTTTTATCAAAACTTTGATTTCAATTTACCAATATTTTTTTTTATCTGTGAGTACTCACCAACTATTTTTATAGTTGATGCTTGTTTGACATGATTTTTCAGGAATCATCGAGTAAGTGACACTTAGGGACACATCACTTTTAGGAGCATTCGCATGCGTTGTATTTCAATTTACATTGTAATTTCTTTTAAAAGTTGTTCAACTCATTTTAAATTTGTAATGATTTTTAATACTATGGTTGGTGTTATCCTTAAACTTTTGCTAGGAGACCCTTTATACTGCCATGCCTCGTGTTTCCACTTTAGCGGGGTGTGATAAAACCTCTCCACATCCATAGCTGGCTTGATTAGCGCCTGCCCCAGGAGACATGTTGGTTGGTTGAACGGGTGTCTTGCAGTATCGAGCCATGTGTACCTTCTTTCCACAACAGTTGTATTTCAATTCACGGCAGGGGCTGTGATGATGAAAGTTACATTTGTTGTACAGAGGTAGGTTTCCATCATAACAACTAGCAGAAACTTAAGTGGTTGGAACAACAGTTGGCGTAGCAGCAGGTGTAGTAGCAGCATGAATTGCCACTGATTGTTGTTTCTTGGAGGGCTCCTGCGAAGATTGCTTCTTGCATTTGTTCCAGAACTTCTTCTTCTTCTCTCCACTCTCTTGTTATGGTTTGGGAGCGGCTGTCACCTCATCAAGATCGACCTCATGATTTATCAGGGTCTGCGCCAGGCACTATGCGCTATCAAATGTAGTGGGTCTAGCAGCCAAAACATTTCCTTTGGTTGGGGCCGTCAGTCCCCAGATGTACCTCTTAATCTTTTTGCTTTCTGGGGTGACTATTCCCAGACAGAGGAGAGCCAAATCACAGAACCTAGCGATGTAAGCAGCAATGTCGGAACCCTTCATCTTCAAGGTCCAAAGCTCATGTTCCAACTTCTTCATCTCACCCCTTGAGCAGTACTCAGCCATCATAAGTTCTTTCAAGCTATCCCAACCCATGGCATTGGCGATTGGCAGGTTTAGGGATTTGACTCGACCATTCCACCAGGTCAGTGCTTGGTCAGTGAAGGTGCAAGCGGCAAACCTAACCTTGTTTTCTTTCAGAACAGGCACAAATTTCGAAGATGGATTTGATTTTCTCGAACCAACGAGTCAAGGAAATGAATCCACCATTTCCATCGAAGAACTTGGGTTTGGCATTCATGGAGTCTTTATAGGAGCACTCCTCCTGGTGTCCCTGGCCTCCACCAAGATTTTGGGGGTCTGGTCCACCTCCTGATCCCCCAGAGCTTCCCTAATTGATTTGCGCCATTGTTGCAGTCACGACGGCAGTAACTGCTGCCTGGAACCTCGCAAGATCGAATTGTGGAGGTGGCGGTGGCAGGGTGTCGTTATACCTTCTTGATGAGAATTAAACTCTAGATCGATTAGATCTTTCACAGGCATGAATATGAAAATCAAACAAGAACTTGATGAAGAACTTATGCTGTAGAGGTGAGCTAGGGTTTACAAAACTCAAAGAGAAAAATTATCAAAAGCGTTATCGTCTAAGACTGCATGCATGCAGCTTATATACTAAACCCTAGAACAAAAATATGCATGGTTGGACAGACCCAATACCGGCAATCAAAATTGGGCTAAGGACCGAGCCCATGACGCAACATAATAATCCCAACAATCTCCCCCTTTGCGTCAAATGAGGCGAGAGATTATTTCTTCTGTGTTGGCTTCATGATCTTTATTAATTTGAACAGCCGAGGAATTATTGCAAGAAGTGTCTGCCGAAACTGGATATACCACCTCAACATATCAGTGAACAACCTCTTGTCAGCTGCACTGTTCTGATCACACCTCTGAATTATCTCCAAAATATGCTCCAAGAAAGACGTTGAGAAGAGGTGTTTGTCAACGAGAGCGAACATGCATTTTTGACCTTCGCCTCAGATGAACATAATGTTGGATAAGGTGTCTAACTCCATAACTATTTCTGGTATGTATTTGACCCGACCCGGCATGGTCCATTTTGGTTGCATGGCAGCATGCAATTGAATAAACTAAATGAGAGAAATAACACTTATGGATTATTAATATATTATAAGTTCTAATATATTAATAATATTATTTAATTAGTTTTTATCAAGAATTAATTTAGAATTAATTAAGTGATCAAAAGATAACTAATTAGATATACGGGTAGATTATGTAATTCTTCCATATCTTATATAGTGGGCTAAGAGGCTCCATGGATTGTCAAGTTGGGTTCCACCCATAGGATGCTCCATGGAGTTAACCCATGGATCAAGAAATGAAGATTCATGTTACATTAGGGTTTACCTAATGCAACACTCTATATAAGCAATGTGTTTCTCCCCAAAATCGGCTACACTAACTAGAAGAAGAGGGCTTGGCCGATTTTGCAAGTGGTAGAGTTTTCTCTCAAGTTTATTCATTGCATTTGGTGTTGTGTGAAGCATTTTAGGCATCACACTTGAGGTGCTAGGCTCAAAAGGTTTTAAGGAACACTTTCAACAACAAGGTATGTAGTTCTATCTTTCATTCAAAGAAAAATTGTTCCCCATGTATGCTAGATAGGAACATAAACTTGGAAATCAACTTTGCATGATAATTAGACAAACATAGATCCAAGGTTATTAGGGTTGCATGTATACTTAGGAAGTGTTAGAATACTCAATACCCATCACATAACAATGTGGTATTTTGTATCAATCTTCCCCTTGACCATATTGTTGACATTGCCTGCCTTTCCCATAGTCTTGATTGTGGTTCGCTTGTGAATGGCAGAGGCAATCTCTTGGTCCATCTTCGCTACCTCGTGAATGTAGCACACAAGCATTCGCTTGACATGATCAATTATAGAATGGTACTCCTGATGATTTGACAGAAGAATGTGGTTGAGGAGTATCTAGTCATGGAATTAAGGTTCAGTAGATCAGCAAGGGTGAAGTTGTGAATTGAGCCTTCGGTTCCTTGGGTCACTTTGAATTTGACATTAATGAACTTCCCCACTGAGTAGGGCTTCAATACCATGACATTAGTAATCTTCTTCGAACTCCAGGTCAAGTACTGGGGTTGAGCAAACTCCAAGTAGAACTCCAGCAGATCCCTATCTACCTTCGGGTATGGGGAAGGAATAGCAGCAGTCGAATTGAAGCAATGAAAGATAAATTCCTTTCGTGTGATTGGCATATCGAATTGTGCATCCTTGGAGTTCTCGATCCCAAATGACATTACTGGCTCAAGCCAAAGAATGCTTGGCTCATCGATTGCGCATTTTTGAAGCGAATCTATAGTCCAAACAGGAAACATGGACTTTTTCTTTTTCTAGGAGCTCCGCCGCCTTTTGCTTTTGCTCGAGCTCAGCTTTCTGTTTCTTGTAGTTTTCTACCATTTCCTTTTCAGAGGACTTTACCTTCTGAAAGGGGTTCTTAGGATTCTCAGCATAGACATCATCCTCATTGTCTGTGTCATCCTCACCAATCTTCTTCTTCTTTTTCTCCTTGTTACTGACCGAAGATTCATTATCCTTCGGTTCAGTAGATGGTTTCGGCCCAGAAGGAGATTGAGTTGTTACCTTCTCTCCCCCTTGTTTCAGATGGACACCAGTCACCAGAACACCCTCGATACGACTAAGGATGTCCAATGCTGGTCTGAGCTTGTCAGCCAGATGGCGCCTGATAGTAATGGTGATGATAGGATCATGCGCTTCAATGAGATGAAGGAGGATGGAGTGAACATCAGCAGAAGAACTCCGAATGACCTCCCTTTCTGACATTAGGTCGTTGACCTCAGCAGTAGCAGTACGCAACTTGTGATTTTACATTTTCAGCTGTGAGGTTGGCCTGTCTAACTCATCCATGATACGATTCTCTACAGCTAATTCAGCCTCCAGTTGACTCAATCATTCATTGACGTTAACACATGTAAAGTTTCGTTGGCAGCTTCAATTGCCTGGCGCGTAACTTCAAGGTTGGAATGTTCAGATTGAAGAGAACGTTAAAGATTATCCACCGAAGCATTGATTGTGTGAGCATTCTTCGTAGCTGATGTCTGTAAAGAATCTAGAAAAAAATGAGCTTCAGAAACTAGTTTATTGACTTTTGCGGTCGCTTCCTTGCACTCCTTGGTAGAATCCTCAACAGCAAGAGAGGCTTGTTGGCATTGAGAAGTAGATGCTTCAATGGCTTTAGCTGCAGCAGAGAGTGAGGCACTGTGTTCTTGAACAACAGTTGTGAATATAGCCTTTAATGCCGCTTCAGAGTAAGCTCCAAAGGAAGAGGATGAGAGCAGTTGATCAAGTTTTTCGTTCACTGCCTTGAGATGACGCTTTGTAACAGGCTCATTGTCATCATCGTCACTCTGCACACGGTAAGGACTGAAATACGTGGAATCAAATTCAAAGTCCTCACCGCCTAGAATAGGGGTTGTTTCTGTGGATTGAGTGGGAGATAAGGGTTTGGTAGTGGATGGAGGTTAGGTTGTGACAGGTGGGTCGGTTGTTACTGGTGGATTGGGAGCAGTAGATTGAGCTCCTGTGGTTGTAGTGGTTGTAGTAGTGTTGGTGAATATGGGAGTAGGGATGGGAATTGTAGTGAATGGTTGAGTGGTGGGAATGGGAAATATTGGAGGGATAGATATTGGGATGGTTACGGGTGGAGGTGAAGGAGGGTGAGAGCGAACTGGAATTTTTGGGGTAGGAGAGCGAGGCGGAGTATTACCTCAGCCTGAAGCCTCATCATCAGAGCTTTCACTCTCAGATTCTGAAGGAGGAGCATTCTTATGTTTAGGAGGAACATACTCTGAATCTGAATCACTTGAAGATTGTAGTATAAGCCTCCTAGCGGGCTTCTTCTGCTTCTTCGGTTGAGCCTGTGATGTAGCAGCCTTATCAGACTTTCGCTTCTTGGGCGTTTGCCCCTTTGATGGTTTGGAAAAAGGTGCCTCCTTCTGATTCTCAGTCTTCTTTCCCCTTTTAGTTGGCTTGTCAGCCTCTTCAATGGAGCGAACCATGGCTGGCATAAGCTCCCTTAGACCTGAAGATGGATGCTTCATGTATTGTTGTAGAACGTTACTCGACGCAGAGATACGAGCGAGCATGGCTTTAGGATTAGATCCAATAAAGGAGTATTTGGTGGGATCTGTGACAATGATTTTTGTTGTGTGAAACGTAGTAATGGAGGAGAGAAGAGAATCCACCATGATTGGAACACGAAGGTGGTCCATTGCCCAGTTGGTGATGATTGACCAAAATTGCCCACATGAGATCTCAGAGTGCCTGGATGAAGAGACCAAGCTTTGTACCAATTGTTTCCAGATAATAGTTCCATAATCCAAGTCGATCCCATGGTACAGCCCATATAACACAGTCATAAAAGACTTGCTTGCACCATCTGAGCCGACGCTGCGCTCAGAGAGTCCCTTGAACAACAACATGAAAAGGCCATTGAGGAGGAAGGCAGGACTTCTTGAACTTGGTGATTGTACTCAGGGTTTCAGTATACCCCATCTGATAAAACATGGAAAATAACTGACCAGTGGTGATGGATTCAGGGTTTACCAAAGATTGTTCTTGAGAAAGACCAATTAGGGCACAAAAGCGGTGCTTGGAGATAGAGGTCTTCTCATTGTGGATTTCGAAGTGAATCCTTTCATTAACCTTGTCGTAGTAGGTAGTGGAGTAGACAAGAGAAAGGCATGACATTGGTACGACTTCGACTTTGGTCAATGCTTCGACGAGAGGTGAGTATTTGAGACACTCAACAACGTATAGCATGTAGGGTTCATAGATAAATGGAGTGAGATCAATGATCAGGTTCTGTTGGGGTTTGACTGTGAGAAGTGGTTGACGAACGGAAGTATCGTGAACGGACGAAGAGTCTGCCATTGTAGAAGCTTGGAGAAGATGATGAACAGTAAGAAAATCACCATTGTTCTTTGAGAGAGATTGGTACGTGATAAAGGGTAGAGAGTACCGTTTCAATTCCTTTTATATGTATAAGGAAGAGAGAAAATCCGGCTGAGATCATGGATTATCTCAAAAATAGCGCTTGACTTGATGGATGAACAGTTGGCATACCGATGATGACGCAGGAAAGAGAAAGGACGTTTCCTTTTTGCACGCCATTCCATAAAATTCATTTTCTCAAATCGCCAAACCGTTTGGATAACCGATAAGTCAGCTTTCACTTTATCTCAATCGTCACTCCAAAATACATTTGAATCCTCGTTGCCTATTATGCGTTATTGAACAGCTTTAAAAGAACCAGAGTGTGGAAAATTAAAAAATTTTGTGCATAGGGTGTAAAAGATAAAGAAATAAAGCAAACGTTTGCGATAATATGTGATGCCTTAAATAGACATAAAAGAATGGATTCTGGGCATGAATCACTTCCTTCAAAGTCAAGAGAGACATTAAAGTTTTTTCTTGGTTTCCCATGAAATAACGATTAATAACTTGTTGAGAAGTATTGAAAGGCAACTTTTAAAGGTTATAAAGGGTGGCTTTCGCTTCAATTCATAATTTCGATACGTGACATAAGACCGAAACTGAATGAAGTACTTGTGAGATCATTGTGATCTGTTGAACAAGTAGACAGGATAAATTTTATAGTGAAAAAAGGAAGTAAAGAAATCTCAAAAAAATTAAACTGGATATTTGGTAAGAAAAGCCTTGCTGTAAGACAAATTCATAAAGATCACTCAAAAGTAAAAAGAGATTTCATTAGGTAACAAGTAATATCTTGAATATGAGAATTCACAGTCAATTCATTAGTGGTTTTGAACTTTGGGTTTCACTTAGTACATAGTGGCATGAAACTAAGATCATGAACGCAGATTTTGTATAACCATAAACCTCAGTGGTTAATACTGAGAGTCTCAGGGGTTATATTGGTGAAACGAGTAATAATGGAGAAAAGTGATGGAGATGGTATAAGAAGCGAATGTACCTATGCTCTAAAGAAAAAGAGTGACCAAGCCGAAAACTCTAAACTCAATGTGAGTAGAGTAAGGTAGCTCATGATTAGAGTGAATATGACAGCCTGGATTGGGAAAACAGGATTGATATATATCATGTTATTAAGGCATCACTCAAAATCTTTCGAGGCTTTAGTCAACATACAACATCATGATTCTAGGGACACATAACTAATAAAAACGTTTACCTACCTTAGCTTCGCCATCAAGAATCACACTTACACAAAAAGAAAAACTTTAGATAAAAGAAAAAAAATAAAATAAAATAAGAAAAATAAACTAAACATATTTTTGTATTTTGTGAGAATTGACTAATTAAATGAAAGAAAAAAATATTTTTGGATTTTATAAGTAGAAAAGAAGTAATAAAACAGTGTACAAAAGAATACAGTCAAAATGCCTTGATAAGGAAAAGAAGCGAATGAGTTCAGAAGGACCGAACCCGAAATAGACCGAACATTCGGTTCATTTTGGTTCATAGTCGAACTTCACCTGAAATAGACCGAACGCTCGGTTCATTTCGGTTCGCTCTAGTTCGCTTGTTACCTTTATGGAAGAGAAGGCGATTCTGGTACGGATTCGGCTTGCATCATTCCTAGGCCTTGTAGAACTTTATTGAAGCTCGCTTCAGGTAAAGCCTTAGTGAATATATTTGTCAGTTGATCTGTTGTCCTGACAAAGTGAGTTTCTACGTTACCATCTTCGACCTGATCCTTGAAAAAGTGGTACCTTAGTGCTATATGCTTGGTCTTCGAGTGTTGCACTAGGTTGTGACAAATCCTAATTGTGCTTTCAGAGTCGCAATACAATGGGATTTTCTTCATGTTTAGCCCGTAATCCCTAAGTTGACTTTGTATCCATAGAACTTGATATGTGCATGATGCTGCATCAATGTATTCAGCTTCTGTAGTGGAGAGAGAAACACAAGTTTGCTTCTTCGATTGCCAGCTAACCAATTTACCATCTAGAAATTGGCATCCTCCAGTGGTGCTTTTACAATCTAATCCACAGCCACCTAATTCAGCATCTGAGAATGCTTGAACAAAGAATCCTGAGTTGGCTGGATACCACAGACCGAGAGAGGAGGTTTGCTTCAGATAGCGAAAGATGTTTTTCACGGCTTGCAGATGAGGTTCGTGTGGGTTGGCTTGAAATCTTGCACAGTAACAAACTTAGAACATGATGTCAGGTCTACTAGTTGTGAGATACATCAGAGACCCAATCATTTGTCAATAGAGTGTCATCTCAGTTGTTGGTTTCTCCAATGAGGGTGTAAGCTTTGTCCCAAAGTCCATAGGCACTTTCACTTTGGAGTCTCCCATCATCCCAAACTTAGCCAATAGGGTCTTGGTGTATGCCTCCTGATTAATAAAAATGCCTTCGGGTCCCTGTCTAATGTTTAATCCAAGGAAAAAGTTAATTGGACCCATTGAGCTCATCTCAAATTTAGTTTCCATCAACTTCCTGAATTCAGTTGTTAAGCTAGGATTCGTGGAGCCAAAGATGATGTCATCAACATAAATTTGGACTATCATAAGGTGGTTACCTTCTCGCTTGCGAAAGAAGGTTAGGTCAACCGAACCTTGTTTGAATTTAGACATTTTTAAGAAACGAATGAGAGTTTCATACCATGCTCTGGGAGCCTGTTTTAGCCCATATACAACTTTGTTAAGGACATAACAATGATCTGGATACTTTTCGTTCACGATGCCTAGCAGTTGCTCAACATACACAGTTTCTTCAAGCTCCCTGTTGAGAAAGGCACATTTGATGTCCATCTGATAGACTTTAAAATTTTTGTGAGCTGCATTGGCAAGAAAGATATGAACAGACTCTAATCTTGCAACCGGAGCGAATGTCTCTTCATAATCGATGCCTTCTTCCTGACAGTATCCTTTGACCATTAGCCGTGCTTTGTTACGAATGACATTCCCCTCCTTGTCCATCTTGTTTCTGAATACCCATTTGAGACCAACGACCGAAGCATCCTTTGGGGTTGGAATAAGATGCCATACTTTGTTTCTTTCAAACTGATTTAACTCATCTTGCTTGGCTTGAACCCAGTCTGGATGATCAAGTGCAGAGTTAACGGTCTTCGGTTTGACTTTGGAAACAAAGGAGTTGAACATGCAAAACTCAACTTGAGAAAAAAGTGCAACTTGTTTCACTTTGATTTGAGATCGAGTTAACACCTTTTCTGAAGATTCCCCAATAATTTGACTTTGAGGGTGATCTTTGGTCCATTTGATAAGTGGTGGGTAATTTGGATCATAAGTGGGATCCAATTATGCATTTATTTCTTCTTCTAATTCAGACAGAATGTCATCATCATTGACGTTGGTGTTCTCCCCCTCAAAGAATGACTCCTGTTCAGTACCAGCATTGGTATTTCCCCCTTCATTTGGATTCTCAGAAGAGCTTGAAGAATGAGACGATAAGCTCTCCCCCTAGAACGATGGACCTTGATCATGATGAAGAGATGGACCCCCCCCCCCTGTACATTACGACGGTCACTTGAAGGTTCGCTTGCTTCTGGCCTTTCGGTTTCCTTGGATTGTTCATCAGCCATCTTTTGAGCAGCATCTTCGATAATTTGCTTTAGATTATCAACTTTGTTGTCTTTTGCAGTTGGTTCAGAGTCAATCGCCTTTTGAGGCTCATCAAACAGAAGCAAATATTGCTCGAAAAGATTTGAGATAGAAGTCGTAACTTGACCATTCTTCGGAAAGATTTCTTATGTTGCACCTTCTGTTCATTTCATCTTCTTAACATAACTATCGTCAAAGGTGACATAGTATGTTTCTTCAATCTTCTTTGAGTGCTTATTGAGAACTCTATACGCCTTGGAGTTCAGGGAGTAGCCTAAGAATATTCTTTCATTAGCCTTAGCAGCAAACTTATTTCGATTCTCTCTGGAGTTGAAGATGAATCATCTTGAACCGAACACATGAAAGAATTTCACATTTGGTTTACGATTATTCAAAATCTCGTAAGGTGTAATGGATAATCGCTTGTTCAAATATGATCTGTTTTGAGTATAACATGCAGCGGAAATTGCATCAGCCCAGAAATATAGAGGTAAGGATGCGAAGCATAACATTGTTCGAGCTGCTTCACACAGAGATCGGTTTCATCTTTTAACGATACCATTTTGCTGTGGAGTATAAGGGGATGAGAAATTGTGAGTCCTTCCCTTTTCAGCAAGAAAGTCTTCAAAATCTGTTTTCTTAAATTCCAAGCCATTGTCGCTTCTCACATTACGAATGACTTTTCTTAGTTGTGTCTCTATCTGTTTTATAAAGAGCTTAAGCTTTGGAGTGGCTTCAGACTTTTGCTTCAGGAAGAATACCCATGTAAATCGAGAGAAATCGTCCACTATAAACAGAATGTATTTATTCCCCCCAATGCTTTCAATGGACGATGGACCACACAGGTCAATATGTAACAACTTCAATGGTTCTATCACCTTAGTATTGGTAATAGAAGGATGACTTTTCCTACTCTGCTTTCCCATTTCACATGCTGCACAAAGATGTTCTTTATCGAATTTTAGAACTGGAAAACCTCGAACATGATCACCCAAAACCAACTTGTTAATATCCTTGAAATTCAGATGAGTGAGTCTTCGATGCCATAACCACCTTTCATCAGAGTGAGCAAGCAAACTGTTGGTTTGAAGACCTCAGAACACCTTCACAGTTGTAGGCTTCAGCATTGATTTCATCCTCCTTTAACTCAAGGAAGGGTAAAATCATGCGATGTATCTTCTTTCTATTTCACAATCAAGATGCAACTGAGTGATGTTAAAATAGAGTCTTTTAGCAATTAAAAAAAACACATTTCGCTGTTTAAGAAGTTTAAGATTGTCTCTTTGAAAATAAATTGAATCATCCTTAGACCCAATTAACTCTTTCTCCTTTTGCTCGATCCACATCATCCTTTCCTCGCTCTTTGATGAAATCCTACTAATTTGATCAGTTAGGTTAGAATTTGTGACACGGGTTTGGGTGAGACTGCTACTTATGCTTGAAAATTTATATTTTAAATTATTTAATTCCTTTTCATAGTCAGTAACAGGTATTTTTAGGGAAGCAATAATATTTTCTACCTTCTTGATCAACTCATCACATTTGTTGATCTGTGCGCTGACAGGTTTGGTAGCAAAACACATGTCCTCTCACTCCTTCTCGCCTTCTACTCCCCCGAAATTCAAGAATAGAGACACAAGTCATGGATTTGGAAAAAGATGAGGGTATTTCTATTTCAATGAATCCTCATGGTCCTAAGTGAATTCAGGTCCCCGGTTGGCATTCCAGCGAACCTTTACTATCGGGATGCGACTTTGTTTCGTTTGTTTGACTTCTCGGTCCGTGATTTCAATTGGTTCCTCCACGAAGTGCAAGCTATTGTCTAGTTTGATCTCATCGAGGGGAATCAAAAATGTCTCCTCAGACAGACACTTATTTAGGTTGAACATGTGGAAGACGGGATGTACATTGCTAAGTTTTCGAGGTAAGTGGAGTTTGTATGCTATGGGACTAATCCTAGCGAGGATTTCAAATGATCCAATGTATCTTGGATTTAGCTTTCCATGCTTTCCAATGCGTATCATGCCTTTCTAGGGTGAGAACTTCAAAAGGACACGGTCACCAACATGGAATTCCAAGGGTTCTCGTCTCTTATCGACGTAGCTCTTTTTTCTATCTCTTGATGCCTTCAGTCGTTCTCGGAATTGTACGATCTTTTCAGTCATCTCTCGGATGATTTCATGACCCGTGAGAGTTTTTTTGGGGACCTGACCCTTGACTAGTTGCGTGTCACTCACTTCAGCCCAGCACAGAGGGGATCTGCACTTACGGCCATAAAGAGCTTCAAACGGCGCAGCCTTAATGCTGGTATGGTAGTTGTTGTTGTAGGAAAATTTGACCAAGGGTAGATGAGTGTCCCACGACGTGCCGAAATTGATGACGAAGGCTCTCAACATATATTCTAATGTCTGGATTGTTCTCTCACTCTATCCGTCTATATGTTGATGCTAAGCCATGCTCATATATAGCTGAGTTCCGAGAGCCTTCTGTAGTGATTGCCAGAATATCGAGGTAAACATGTTATCTCGATCGGAGATAATAGATACAGGTAACCCATGAAGGCGAACTATTTCTCGAAGGTATATTCGTGTGAGTCTCTCCATCTTGAAGTTTTCTTTGATCAGCAGGAAGTGGGCGGATTTAGTCAGTTGATCGACAATTACCAAGATGGCGTCGTGCCCACTTGGAGATATGGGTAACTTAGTGATAAAGTCCATTGTAATCCTTTCCCACTTCCACTCAGGTATTTATGGCTGGTGAAGTAAACCTGAAGGCTTTTGGTATTCTACCTTCACCTTGGCGCATGTCAAGCACCTGCCCACGAAGGTAGCGATTTCTACTTTCATGTTCGGCCACCAATAGAGTTGTTTGAGATCCATACACATTTTATCTGAACCTGGGTGAACGGAGTATCTAGTCTTATGATTTTCGTTCATGATAACCTCCCTGTACGCACTGTACTTTGGGGTCCAGATTTGGTTCATGAAATAGTAAACTCCGTCTCCCTTGACCTTTAAGTTCTTAACCATTCCCCGCAAGGCTTCATCTGACATGTTCTCTGGTTTTAAGGTTTCTAGTTGAGCCTCTCAGATTTGTGTGGATAATTGGGAATGGATGGTCATATTCAATGCCTTCGCCCTATGACCTGAATACTCCTTTCGGCTGAGGGCATCTGCTACCACATTGGCCTTGCCGGGATGGTAGCGTATTTCGCACTCATAATCACTGGGTAGCTCTACCCATCGTCGTTGTCTCATGTTTAACTCTTTCTGATCAAAGATAGACTGTAGGCTTTATGGTCGGTGAATACAATGCACTTGGTTCCAGAGGGATAATGTCTCCAGATCTTTAACGCGAAGACCACTACTCCCAACTCTATATCATGAGTTGTGTAATTGACTTCGTGTGTTTTCAACTGCCTCGAGGCATAGGCGATAACCTTTCCTAGCTGCATGAGCACACAGCCTAGGCCCTGAATGGATGCATCATAGTAGACAACGAAGTCATCCATCCCTTCGGGCAGGGACAAGATAGGTGCGTTGCATAAGGCCTGCTTCAATGTTTCGAATGCAATGTCTTTCTTTTCTCCCCAACTAAAGGTTACACCTTTCTGTGTCAGGGTGGTTAAAGGCTTAGTGATTTTGGAGAAGTTTTGGATAAACCTGCGATAATAGCCAGCGAGACCCAAGAATTGGCGGATTTCTGTGGGCGTGTTTGGTGCTGAATAATTCTCAATCGCTTTAATTTTGGAAGGGTCCATGTGTATGCCTTCCTCGCTAACCACGTGACCAAGGAAAGTTACCTTCCTGATCCAGAACTCACACTTTGAGAATTTTGCATAAAGCTTATCCTCCCTTAATGTTTCTAGCACTAGTATCAAGTGTTGTTTATGATCATCTTTGCTCCGTGAATAGACAAGTATATCGTCAACGAATACTGATAAGTTATTAATTAACTTGATGCTCGATTAGATCTTCTTAACAGGTAATGCGATGAAGTAAAAACAGTAAATAACACAAGTATAGATCAAGATGTGTCGAATGATTAGATCAAACAATCCTCAGCAGAGCTCGACCAAGAACTTCCACTGTAGAGGATTCTAGGGTTACAAGAACGATAACAATAAACTTGTTGAATAATAACTCTCTGATTGTTCTATTCTATTGTTACCTTCTAGGAGCATGCAAGCACCTATATATAAACTAAACCCTACTAAACTCATGGATTGACAGGCCCATACCGGAGATACATAATGGACTAGCTAACGTGCCCAATAGACGCAATACATAACACAAAACACGACCCAACAATCTCCCCCTTTGCGTCAAATTGGAGCGAGACTACTTCTTCTTCTTGCTTGGGCCAGCAGCGGGAGCCTTCTTGACAATATCAAACAGACGTGTGATAAGAGTAAGAATAGTCTGTCTAAACCGAATGTACCATTGAATCATATCATCAAAGTACTTGACATCGTCCGCTGTGTTCTGCTTGCATCTGTGGATGATCCCTAAAACGTGCTCCAAACAGGCAGTGGTGTATAGATGTTTGTCTGCCAAGGCGAAAAGATATTTTTGTCCTTCGTTCCTGGTAAACATGACCGAGTTCCTCTTCGAGTCAATCTTCCCCATCTACATTAGGTTGAGATCACTGGCAGAGCCAACAGGAGATATTGTAGGTTTCTTCTTAAATACGCTCGCAATCTCCTGATCCATCAATGCAACTTCCATGATGTAGCACACAAGCATCCTCTTGAAATGGTCGATGATCGGACCGTATTCAGCTTCATTGGTGAGGAGGATATTTTGCAAGATAATCCAATCATGGGGATTAAGGTTGGGAAGATCTGCAAGGGAAATAACATGTTTTGTTTTGGCAGATCCCCGAAGTACCTTGAACCGAACGTTGATGAAGTTACCTTCATTGTACGGTTTCAAGACCCGAACATTGACAATTTTCTGAGCGCTCCAAGTCTGATATTGGGGTTGAGCAGCCTTCAGATAGAAATTGATTAAGTCCCGATCAACCTGTGGATGAGGATGAGGGAACTCTGCAACGTTGTCAAAGGCATGAAAGATAAACGCCTTTCGGGTCAGTGGCATGTCGAACTGTGAGTCGACAGTGTTGGAACGATCTAAAGAGATCACAGGTTCCAGCCACAAGATACTTGGTGTGTCGATGGCTTCCATAATCAGCCTCTCAAGAGTCCAGGAAGGAAACAAAGTTTTCCTGCTCTCAAGAAGGTCGTGGGCTTCCTTCTGTTTACATTTGACTTCTTCAGCCTCTCTTGCCACACGAGCATTGATGTCAGCCTCATTGTTTCGACTTTGCCGCTTGAGAATGTCGGCAATTGTCTCTTTATCATCATCTTCACTCTCCTCAACAATGTTTTTGCCTTTTTCTTTCACACCAGAATCGGAGGCTTGGCCTACTGGAGGAGGTTCGGTTGTGTGAGTTGCTGAAGTAGGAGGTGGTTGAGACATTGTTTCCTTCTCTCCCCCTTGTTTCGGAATGGACACGAAATCAAGGAGCCCTTCAATTTTGCTGAGTAGGGCGAGGGCGGGAGCGAGCTTCTCTACAAGGTCACACCTCACAGTGTAGTTGAGAATTGGATCATGTGCTTCTAGGATGTTTGAGATAGCAGAGTGGACATCTGAAACACACGATTTTATTACTTCTCTTCTTCGATTTAACCAGAACTTTTGATAACAGCCAACCCAATTAAAATTCCTTAGAATTAATGAAATCAAAATTTTGGAAAATCAAAAAGATTTTCGTGCTGAGTGTGTAAAACAAAAAGAAATAAAGCAACACTTTTGAGGGATGATGTGATGTCAATAAAGACACGAAGCAGTGGATCCCGGGCACGAATCTCTTCCTTCAAAGTCAAGAGAGACTTTAAAGTGTTTGTGTGGTTTCCCGTTGAATAACGATCAGACACTTATTAAGAAGTGTTGAAAGGCTTCTTTTAATTAGGCTTATGAGGGTAGCTTTCGCTTCGATTAAGAGTTTCTAATCTTGATATAAGATAGAAATCGAACGAAGTACTTGTGAGACCAATGTAGTCTGTTGAACAAGTAGGTTGGAGATAATTTAATTGGCAAGATAAACTAATATATGTGTGAAATCTCAAAAAAAAATTAAAACTGGATCCCAAGGGAAGAAATGTTATTGAACATAACAATTTCATAGGAATCACTCAGAAAAAAATAGAGATTTCATGTTGTACGTTCGTCAATTCATTAGTGAAAGCTTGAGCAAATTAATTGTTCACCGTCAATGCATAATGGGTATTGAATTTTGGGTTTCACTTAGCACGTAGTAACACGAAGCTAAGATCATGAACACAGAAATTGTGCAACCATAAACCTCAGTGGTAATGTCTGAGAGTCTCAAGGGTTACGTTTGTGAAACGAGTGAGATGGAGAAAAATGATGTAGATGGTATAAAGAAACCAAAGTACCTCTGCTATAAAAAATAGGACCAAGCAGAAAACTCTTATCTCATGTGAGAAGAGAGTTAGGTAGCTCATGATTAGAATAAATATGATAGCCTAATTGGGAAGACAAGGTTTGTTTGTACCAAGTCAGTAAGGCTATTATTCAGAATCAGATGAGGCTTTGGACACATACAGCAGCATGCTTCTAGGGACATTTAGCTAGTGAAATGATTTACCCACAAGTAGACAAAAAAAATAAAATAAAAAAAATAAGAGCCAATAAAGAATTGTTTTGGAGTTTTTGAATTTATATATAAAAAAAGATTGAATTAAAAAAAAAAATTGGTTTTTTGGAATTTTTGATAAAATAAAATAAAAAATAAGACATAAAAAAATTATACAAAAAAAATGTTGGAACCAAACCCGAGCGTTTGGTCTATTTCGTTTGAGAAAAACTTTGGAACCAAACCCGAGCGTTCGGTTTATTTCGGTTGCCATAGAAAATAGGTTTGAAAAAGAAAATAACTTTGACAATAAGATAAATGAATTTGGAAAGATTATACATAAGATCTACAACCAAAAGAAATTACCTTTGAGTGATAAGCGAAGATCGGATGATACAACCGAACCCGAGCGTTCGGTTCATTTCGGTACATGAGCACAAGACCCGAACCCGAACGTTCGGTCTATTTCGCTTCTAACTTTTGATCTTGAGAGGTAATTTTTGGTACTGACTCCGATTCCATCATACCTAGCCCTTGTAGTATTTTGTTGAAAGATGCTTCAGGAAGAGCTTTGGTGAAGATGTCAGCCAGTTGATCAGTGGTTCGAACAAAGTGAATTTCGACATTCCCATCTTCCACATGATCCTTAATGAAGTGATACCTTAGTGCTATGTGCTTGGTCTTCGAGTGTTGCACTGGGTTATGACAGATCCTAATTGCACTTTCAGAGTTGCAATATAGTGGGATCTTTTTCATATTGAGTCCATAGTCCCGGAGCTGGCTTTGGATCCAAATCACTTGAGATGTACAGGAGGCAGCTGCGATGTATTCTGCTTCAGCGGTAGACAGAGATACACAGGTCTGTTTCTTTGATTGCCAACTAACCAACTTCCCGTCAAGGAATTGGCAGCCTCCAGTGGTGCTTTTCCTATCTAGTCCACAACCTCCAAGTTCTTCATCTGAATAGGCTTGAACGAAGAAACCTGAGTTGGATGGATACCATAAGCCGAGAGAGGTAGTTCGCTTGAGATATCGGAGTATGTTCTTCACTGCAAGCATGTGAGGTTCACGAGGATTTGCCTGAAATCTAGCACAGTAACAAACAAAAAACATTATATCAGGCATGCTAGCAGTAAGGTACATTAAAGAACCGATCATTTGGCGATATAGCGTAATATTGACTGCTGGCTTATCCAAGGATGGAGTGAGCTTGGTGTCGAACGCCATTGGAACTTTAACCTTTGAGTCTCCCATCATGCCGAATTTCGCAAGGAGAGTCTTGGTGTAAGCTTCCTGGTGAATAAAGATGTCGTCGGGTGCCTGTCTAATATTTAAACCAAGAAAAAAATTAATTGGACCCATTGAGCTCATTTCAAATTTAGTCTCCATCAGCTTTCTGAATTCAGTCGTTAAGCTAGGATTCGTTGAGCCAAATATGATATCATCGACATAGATTTGAACAATCATAAGGTGGTTACCTTCCTTCTTACGAAAGAAGGTTAGGTCAACCTAACCTTGTTTGAATTTGGACATCATTAAAAACTTGGTTAGCGTTTCAAACCAGGCCCTCGGTGCTTGTTTCAGTCCATATACTGCTTTGTCCAGAATATAACAGTGATTGAGATATTTTTCATTGACGAATCCAGGAGGTTGCTCCACGTACACCGTTTCTTCGAGTTCTCCATTTAGAAATGCACACTTTACGTCCATTTGGTAGACCACAAAGTTCTTGTGTGCAGCATAGGCTAGAAATATTCTAACAGATTCCAGCCTAGCCACAGGAGCAAAAGTTTCCTCATAGTCGATTCCTTCCTCCTGGCAGTATCCTTTCACCACTAGTCGAGCTTTGTACCTTATCACATTGCCTTCCTTGTCCATCTTATTTCTAAAGACCCATTTGAGACCAACAACCGAGGCATCTTGAGGAGTTGTAATGAGGCGTCAAACTTTATTTCTTTCGAATTCATTAAGTTCGTCTTGCATAGCTTGAACCCAATCGGAGTGATCAAGAGCAGTGTTAACTGTCTTTGGTTCAACTTTTGAGACAAAGGAGTTAAACATACAGAACTCTAGTTTTGAAAATAAGGAGGTTTGCTTTGCCTTTAGTTGAGATCGGGTCAGGACTTTTTCAGAGACATTACCGACAACCTGTGAAACAGGATGATCTCTGGTCCATTTGACAAGAGGAGGGCAATTTGGATCATAGGATGGATCCAATTCAGCATTTACCATCTCTTCTAGTTCAGATTGACTATCATCGTCATAAGACATATCGGCTTTCCCCCCCTCGACCGATGAGCTTTCAAGTTTATCTTGACTTTCCGGAGCTACAGGAGTTTCGGGTGGTGTTGAGCTTTCGGGTACCACAGGACTTTCGGGTGCAGATTGGCTTTCGGGAGCAGCTGAAGAACAGTTCTTCCCCTCAACATGTGAGCCCGCCTGTGAAGAAGAAGGTGGATTCTCCCCCTCAACTGAAGCACCGTGTTGTGGCGGGTCGTTTGGACTTGATCCTCTTTCATTCATTTGCTTGGCAGCATCTTCGATGAGTTGCTTCAGATGATCTACTTTGTTGTCTACTGCAGTAGCTTCCGAGAGAGTAGCCTTCTCTGGTTCATCGAATAACTCAACAAACTTCTCAAACAGATTTGCAATTGAGGCTGTGACTTGGCCTGTTTGAGAAAAAAATTCTCCAACTTTGTCTTCACAGGCCTTCAGCTTTTTGACATAGCTATCATCAAAAGTCACATAATAAGTTTCGAAGTGAGAGAATATCCCAGGAAAATCCCTTCATCGGCTTTGATGTCGAACTTGTTACGATGTTCTTTAGAGTTGAAGATGAAACACCGTGAGCCGAATACGTGGAAGAATTTGACATTTGGCTTCCTGTTGTTGATGATCTCATAAGCAGTGAGATTAAAACGTTTATTGAGATAGGACCTGTTCTGCGTAAAACATGCTGCAGCAATAGCATCAGCCCAAAAGTATAAAGGTAAAGAAGCAAAACTTAGCATGGTTCGGGCCGCCTCACACAAAGATCGGTTTCGTCTTTCGAAAATCTCGTCTTGTTGAGGGGTGTAGGGAGCTGAGAAGTTGTGACTGGTTCCTTTTTCTGCCAAGAAGTCTTCGAATTCTTTATTTTTGAACTCCAGCCCATTGTCGCTCCTGATGTTGCGAACGACTTTCTTCAGCTGCACTTCAACCTGCTTGATAAACATCTTTAGCTTGAGAGTTGCTTCAGATTTGTGTTTCAGAAAGAATACCCATGTAAAACGTGAAAAGTCATCAACAATGACAAGAATATACTTGTTGCCACCGATGCTTTTGATAGATCATGAACCACACAAGTCAATGTGAATTAACTCTAGTGGTTCAACAACTTTAGTGTTTACAATCGATGGGTGACTTTGACGACTCTGCTTCCCCATTTCACACGCAGCACATAAATGTTCGCGATCGAACTTGAGCAACGGAAGACCTCTAACATGACCTCCTGTGACAAGTTTGTTGATATCCTTGAAGTTGAGATGAGAGAGCCTTCGGTGCCACAGCCAGCTTTCGTCAGATTGTGCTTTGGACAAAAGGCAGATAACTGGATTTCCTTTGATAGGTTTGAGATTGAGAGGAAACATTTCGCCTTTGCGCTCCGATTTGAGAATCACTTTTTTTGTTTTCTTCTCTATTATTTCCGAACCCTCATCGTCGAATGAGACCTTGAGACCGGTACCTCCAACGAGCTGAGATACACTGATGAGGTTGTGCTGTAGTCCTTCAACGTATGCAACCTTTCTAATCGTGAAATCTCCATTTGTTATCACTCCATAACCTTTTATCGTGTCGAATGAGTTGTTCCCGAACTTGACATTTCCCCCGTTTGAAAGAGACTGAATTTCCTCAGATCTTCCTTCCTTCCTGTCATGTGACGTGAGCAGCCACTGTCAATATACCATTCTTCGTCAAACTGCTCGTCACTAATAACATGCAAAAATTAAGCAGATTTAGGAACCCAAAGTTTCTTGGGTCCACGTGAGCCTTTCACAGGAACAGGAATAGTAAGAGAGATGTCAACAAGATATGTTCTTTTTATTAAAGTTATTTCATCTTTCTTTTTAATGGTGAAAACTTTAATTTTGTTGGGATTCGTTACAGTCGGTTGGGATTCAGGTTTAGGCATTTGGACTTTGGAATGATTTTGATCAGTCTTGACTGAGGAAACCTTCGATTTTCCTTTCAAATCTGTTGAAGATTTTGGATTTTGAGTATGAACAGAATTGGATTTAAAATGAGGTTGAGAGGAATTAGAAGAATTAGAACGAGAGAAGTTAGATTGAGAAGTTTTATTGACTAGAGGTCCTGAGTGACACTTTTGTTTTTGGTCATTTGTGGGACCGAATCTCGAACTTTGGTCGCTTTTGCTCTTGGAACCGAACTTATGCTTTTGGTAGCTGGTGTTCTCTGAACCGAACCTTTCCCTTCGGTTGTTATGATCCTCAGAACCGAACCTTTGCTTTCGGTTATTATTACTTTCTTGCTGCCTAATAGCACTTTTCTCTGACTTTGAATTCCTGTCATGATAAGAGAAATGGGCGTTTTGAGATCGCCAAAAATGTTTTCGATCAGAGAGATTTTTCTTGTATCTCTGATTCCTTTGCTGCTTCTGATCCTTCACTTGCTTCGGCTGTCGATGGATATTGGCTTTTTGCTTTTGCTTCTTGTCAGCTGGTTCACTTTGAACTGATGATGTTTCGCTTGAAGGAGTGACTTCTTCTGCAGGAACTCCTTTTTCTTCAGGAACTTCTTTTGTACCACTAGCACTTGGCACGTCGAAGTTGTCAGGCTTGTTTAGTGGCTCTTGCACATATCTGCCTTTGGTTTTCCAGGACGTTCGCTCCGACAGACCAACGGTTTTGTCAGCATTATCGGTAGGGGCGGACCAGAAGAACTCATCACAACCATCAGCATTATCTTCATTTACAATGGCCGTGAGTTCGGCTCTCTGATGTTCGGTTACTCCTGTGACCTTATACACCTGATTTGGAGTCGTCCTTACCTTTTGGTATACAACAGCTTTTTCTTCAAGGATCGGGGACTTTTGTTGGGACAGACGAGCAAACTCCACAGAATTTTCTGAAATAAGATTTTTGTGGTTTTCGGGTTCACTCTTGACAAACTCAGAACAATCAACTTCATCCTCTACAGAAATTTCACTCATATCATCATCCTCATTAAGCTCAGATGCATTTTCAACATCAATTTTATTTTCTGAGCTCAAGTTGGCATTCAATGAGTCAAACTTTTGTATGGTTTCGGTTCTTAGTTTCAGTTTATCATTTTCATCCAAAATATTTTTCAGCATGTCCTTATGGTCCTTGGACGAAACTTTTCTATAGTTTCGATTTTGTCTAGACCATACATATAAGTCGGATTTACATCCTCAGACGAAACTACACTTTCGCAATTATATGCTTCAGCGTCAATTTCATCTTCCTTAAACTCAAGGAAGGGCAAAATCATGCGATGAATTTTCTGTCCTATTTCACAGTTAAGATGAAGTTGAGTGATGTTAGAATAAAGACGCTTAGCAATCAAACAAAATACATTTCTTTGTTTCAAAAGTTTTAAATTGTCTCTTTGTAAATAAATGTTTTCGTCTTTGGATTTGATCAACTCCAACTCCTTCAGCTCTATGCACATCCTCCGTTCCTCACTTTTTGAAGACACCCTGCTTATTTGGTCAGTTAGGTTAGAATTGGTGACCCGTGTTTGAGTTAAACTGCTGTCTAGATGAGAGATTCTTGAATTTACATTTTTTAATTCTTTTTCATATGAATTTTGTGGGACTTTGAATGAGACAAAAATGGATTGTACCTTCTTGATTAATTCATCAAGCTCATTAAACTGCATGCTGAGAGGTTTTGCTGTGAAGCACAAGTCCTCTCGCTCCTTCGTGTCTTCATTCCCACCATCTGTGTTGTATCCCCTCATTTGAGATACATCCGACACCATCAAACACTTTCCACCGCTTCCTTCACCTTTCGCAACGTAAGCCTTTCCATGAGATGGCTTTCTGACTTCATCATCCTCAGAGTCGGTTGACCAGACCTCCACGCCACCGAACTCATCATCTGCTACCGAACCCTGCACAATTAAAGCATTCATAGAAGGGTTAGCAGTAGTTTTCTTTCTCTTGATCTCTTCCAGCTTTTTCATCAACACAGCTTCTTCATCTTTTTCTTCATCCTTTTCTGCCATTTTCTTTAGGACACAGTCTTTGGCATAGTGGTTCTTTCCTCCACAGTAGTAGCAGTTCACACCTGAATCTCCTTCAGCTTTCGGCTCTTTCTTTGGTTCTTCTGCCTTCGGTTCCTCCCTCATTTTTTCAGAACTATAGCTTCCCTGCCAATTTCTGTTCTTATTGGTAGGAAACCTTTTCTTAATAAACCTCTTTGGATTTGACACCATCATTGCATAATCTTCAGAGGTAAGGTTATAGTCTTCTAAGTTAAGATCTTCATCTTCTACCACACTTTTGCTTTTAGATAGAAGGGCCAAGGAACCCAAGCTTGAAACCACATTTTTCTCCTGCAAGACAATCTTTTCTTGGGATTTCAAAATCCCTACCAGTTTAGCCAATGAATATGATTTGAATTGCTCATGAGCTTTAACAGTGGACACAACCGCTCTCCACTCAGATCTAAGACCATTCAAAAACGTAACTTTTTGCTCAATCAACTTCCTTTGAATATCGTGTTTAATCATCTTACTGAGAAGATGATCGAAACGATCGAATGTCTGAGTAACAGTTTCCTCGGGATTCTGCTTAAATTCGCCAAACTCAGATAAAAGTAAGGTATGAATGGAATGCTCCAGATCTTCGTCTGTGGAATATAACTCTCGCAGCCTATCCCATATTTCTTTGGCAGTGCTGCATGAACTTACTAGCCTGAAAGTATCTGATTGAAGAGCGAATCTGATTAGTCTCAATGCTTTAATATTGCACTGAAACTTATCCTTTTCGTCTTGAGCAATATCTTTTACGTCCTTCAACAGATCATTATACTCTTTCTGAGTTTTAATGATTTTAAACGTTGCTGAATGAGCGAATGGTCCAGACACGATTGCTTCCCAAATAAGATATCCATTGTCTTCAGATCCAATGACATAATCTTCAAAGTGATGTGCCCAGACTTCATAATCCTGGGTGTAAAGGATGGGAATCTTCGTCGTTGATCCAATGCTGTTTGAGATGTTTATTGGATTTGATTGTGACTCGTCCATGCTTGATCGTATAACCTGTTTGAAAGATCAGACTTGTAATATATAAGATTAGGGAAAAACAAATAAATGCTGAGTTACGTCAATTATGGGATGACGTCTCAATAAATATTAGTTAATGCGGAATAACCCTAGTCGCAACCTTTTTCACAGAAAAGATGTGTATGAATTACACAGCCTCCTACTCTGATACCAAATGATAAGTTATTAATTAACTTGATGATCGATTAGATCTTCTTAACAGGTAATGCGATGAAGTAAAAACAGAAAATAACACAAGTATACATCAAGATGTGTCGAATGATTAGATCAAACAATCCTCAGCAGAGCTCGACTAAGAACTTCCACTGTAAAGGATTCTAGGGTTACAAGAACGATAACAATAAACTTGCTGAATAATAACTCTTTGATCCTTCTATTCTATTGTTACCTTCTAGGAGCATGCAAGCACCTATATATAAACTAAACCCTACTAAACTCACGGATTGACAGGCCCATACCGGAGATACATAATGGACTAGCTAACGAGCCCGATAGACGCAATACATAACACAAAACACGACCCAACAAATACGATCATGAACTTGTCTACGAAAGGGCGGCACACTCGATTCATCAGGTCCATGAATACTGTTGGTGCATTGGTTAGACCGAAGGGCATTACTACGAACTCATAGTGTCCGTAACGAGTTCAGAATGCTGTTTTAGGAACGTCATTCTCATGAACTCATAAGTAATGGTACTCTGATCGAAGGTCTATCTTTGAGAAATAACTGGCTCCCTGAAGTTGGTCGAAGAGGTCGTCGATTCTGGGTAGGGGATAACGGTTCTTGATGATAAGCTTGTTCAGCTCTCCGTAGTCAATGCACATCCAGAAGGATCCATCTTTCTTCTTTACGAATAAAATCGGGGCTCCCCACGGTGAGGAACTCGGTCTTATGAATCCTTTGCTAATCAGCTCATTAAGCTAGCTGGATAACTCTTGCATTTCTATCGGTGCTAGACGGTAGGGAGATTTAGCTACAGGAGTAGCTCCGGGGATTAAGTCGATACAAAACTAAACTTGGCGCTCGGGAGGAGTTCTTGGAAGGTCATCGGGGAAGACATCAGGAAAGTCGCGGACTTCAGGGATGGTCTCGAGGTCTTTAAATTTTTTCATTTCATCAACAACACGAGCTAGGAATGCATGGCACTCCTTCCGCAGATGCTTCTGAGCTTTGATGCATGAAATGATACGAAGGTTCGTACTGAGTTTATCACCGAAAATTGTGAGGGCTTCGCCAGAGGGAAGTTTGAGACGGATGGCTTTCTCATAGCAGAGGATATCAGCACAATTGGGGCTCAACCAATCCATGCTAATTATGACATCGAAGCTTTTTATGAAAACTGGCATAAGATAAATGGGAAAGGAATGATCATCTAGGGTAAGAGTATATCCTATGAATATGTCGTTAGTGTTCTCTTTCTTTCTGTTAGCCATCTTAACGGTAAATGTTTCAGTTAAAGGTTGGGATTTACATTTGAGTAGATGTTTGAATGCATGACTAACAAAACTCCTCTCCACACCAGAATCGAAAAGAATGCATGCATAAGAGTTTTCAATGAGGAACGTACTCGTAACAACGGTAGGATCAACGACCGCTTCCTCCTGACCCATAGCCAATACCCTCCCTGTGTTTCCAGTTGTTGTTGCTTTGGAGCAATCTCTTTTGAAGTGCCCAACCTGTGACAACTGTCAAAATTCGAGACGGTTCTAGATTTGATAAACATAGTTGTACATGTAGGCATGGAACATACTAGACTTAGTAACTAGAAACTAAGTTATAACCTACTAGAAACTTGGAAACAATTAGAACCAATGGATAGTATATTTAGATTTCACATTGATATGTGAATTCTACAACTACTTAACTGTAGTGATTATCTATATTCGGGTCACTCTTTGTCTCGAACACCTTTTTATGAACCATATACACACATCATGCACTTGACCTAGTGGTATAAATTAGGTCTGAGTCTCATAGGAACTTAAGTTCAAGTTGAAAACTAGGACTAGTATACTTGATTCCTCAATTTCACTCGAATCCCGAAATCACTACATAGAATGCCAATAAACCGGTAAATATAAATTACAAATGTTATTTCTAAAGACTTACAGACTCATGAAAACCCTAAAAAGCCTTAAAAACCTAAATTTATGAAATTTAACCTTAAAAATTCTATAATAATAGTTATGAACCTCATAATATGATGTTATAATAATTACAATTTTGAAAATTCATTCCAGGAAAATAAAATTTAAGTCATTAACAATCACCCTTAATTTATAGGTCAAAAATCAAGGTTTCATGAGCAAAAACTTGGTTAGGGTGTATATTTTATAAAAACTTTGATATATTTATTAAAGAATCAAATTTTTTTTTTTATAAAAATAAAAAGATAAGGAGGGCATAATACCCTCAAAACTGTTCACCCTCTTCCCAATACACTTACCCTCTTCCCAAAACATTTACACAAAACTAATACTTCATCTCCCTCATTCTCTCTCATTTTTCCAACACCTCCACTTCATTTTCTCTCCATTCTCTCTTCCTCTCTCCTTCAACCACAAATTTTATTCCAGAAAATGAGTCCAAGAACACACCTTAAACTCTAAATCTTCATCATCTTGTGGTATTCTTGAAGGTAAACTCGATTTCTACTTCATTATTCCTTCAAAATCTCAAGTTTTCTTACACATCTTCTTCTTCTACACCATTCTATGGATGGTTTATGAATCATATGTTCATAACCATGATTTTTATGATGTTGGAGGTAGTATTTCACCCAAAAACCAACATGCATCTGATGATCTTCAAACTTAGAGGCTTGATCATCAAAGTTTGTTGTTAAAAAACATTCAAATAGGTTCATAAAGGATTTATATTCAAATAAATATCTAAAACTTCTTTTATGACCAAATCCAATTTTTCTCAGAATTCCATCAACCAAATGAGATGTTCTACAAATTTTCAGAAAATAATTCATTTTTCTCGAATTACTATAATTATTGCAAGAAAATAGGTCAATAATTCATATAAAATACTTTCTGAGGTCTATAAGTCATAGGTAAATTCTTGGATGACCCCTAAAGTGAATGATGACATCTCAGTGAGTTTCATCAATTTTTGTTACTATTAGCTATGGTTTTGAATTTTCTTTCTTTTTTAAATCAAATAAATCATGAAACCACTTTAAGGATTTTGAAAATTCTATCTAATAATTGTCACAGCTCCTACCTAATGTGGATTACACAGAAAAGTATTTTAAGAATTTTACATAATGCATTCTTATTTTTCCCTGGTTTTTGTATTTATAATGGACTAATAATGGAAAAAATATTTTTACTCATCTAAAATTCATGAAAATTTAGTAGAACACCTTAAATTATATTATAACACTAAATCAAATTTTGATGATAGTTCTGTTCATTATACTATTTTTCTCCTATTTTCTAAGATTAAATACATTTACATACACAAAATTGGATTACGCTATATAAAAATCACCATTGGTATTTTTCCCAGATTATGTACACTGTAAATGAATTTTACAAAATTTTTGGTAATTAACTTTAAATATTTGATAATTATTCACCAATTAATGATTATTAAAGTGAATAAAACAATGAAAAATAGCAAAACTAATTTAAAAATACGTTTTATATTTTTCGCAGATTCTATATCTATAATAACAGTGTTACAAAAAGTTTTGGCGATTTTGGAAACTTTATTCTAGTTATTTTCATTTTTGCTAGAATAAAAGAACAAAAATCATAAAATTGGGTTAAACTATTTATAAATCCATTTTTATACTTTTCTCAGCTTAATTATGTGTACTGGCAGTATTATAAAAAGTTTGGAGAGTTTTCTTATCTGATTTCTATTTTTCATGAATTTCTATCTATTTAGAGAATCAAATATATGAAAAATGGTTATACATATCTATAATCGATGAAAATTCATTTGGAAGTCTTCTAATGAAGTTAGAACCAAAATCTGATTTTTGGTAATTTTTATTAACTGTTTAGTATTTTTCATAATTTTATGGTTATTCAAAGAAACTAAAATGGTGAAAAATAGTAGACAAATCAAAAATTCAAGAAAATATATCTTAAGGTCTTTGACTTCAATTAAAACTGAAATGCAAAGTTTGGGAAATTTTAGAACTAAATTGATTTAGTTTTTGAATATTTAATTATTGGAACACCCCTTAAAACGTTAAATATTAACATTTCAATAATGAGAATTTTCCACTTAAATGGTTTTATAACAATTTGATTCTTTGAAATTTAATTTACACAGAAAAATGTTTGTAACTTAATAATATTAAATTTTGGCACAATATTGACATAATTCTGTTGTGTTCGCAAGTATACTAGTATTAGTTTTCTATTAGACTCATTAATGTGTAACATCGTGTAGGAATCGATAGTGGTACGAGTGGAGCCTAGTTCAAGGCACCATTTGCATCATCTTAATACAGATTGTGAGTATTCACGACTCCCCTATTTTCGGTTTTTAAATATTTTAGGGTGGAAAAGCATGTCCTAAAGTATTTATGTTCGTTGTATTCATTTTGACACATATCAAAATTGGTTACTATATTTTTCATGTATGTGTATGTTACTTTTATTCATGAGGACTGTATCGCGGTTAAGTCCCTGGAATCATTAGACACAACTCATTAACTCATTTGAGCCCATGGTCATTATGGATAGCGCTATCAAGAGGTAGACAACTCCTCACTCGCAGGATTCGCTTGAGTGCATTTTACCATCTTATACACTATGTTTGCGATACACATAGTAGTCAATAGGGCACCCTCGGTCATTAGGCTTGGGTTGTGAACTCATGAATGGAATCTTTATTCACATACGAAACCTGTATTCTCATGTTAGCAACAACACTTGTATACTTCTTTTAGCAACAAAATTTATTTACTCTTTTTAACAATATACTTTTATTTATGAAAACTTTTATCAAAACTTTGATTTCAATTTACCAATATTTTTTTATCTGTGAGTACTCACCAACTATTTTTATAGTTGACGCTTGTTTTACATGATTTTTCAGGAATCATCGAGTAAGTGACACTTAGGGACACATCACTTTTAGGAGCATTCGCATGCGTTGTATTTCAATTTACATTGTAATTTCTTTTAAAAGTTGTTCAACTCATTTTAAATTTGTAATGATTTTTAATACTATGGTTGGTGTTATCCTTAAACTTTTGCTATGAGACCCTTTATACTGCCATGCCTCGTGTTTCCACTTTAGCGGGGTGTGACAAAACCTCTCCACATCCATAGCTGGCTTGATTAGCGCCTACCCCAGGAGACATGTTGGTTGGTTGAACGGGTGTCTTGCAGTATCGAGCCATGTGTACCTTCTTTCCACAACAGTTGTATTTCAATTCACGGCAGGGGCTGTGATGATGAAAGTTACATTTGTTGTACAGAGGTAGGTTTCCATCATAACAACTAGCAGAAACTTGAGTGGTTGGAACAACAGTTGGCGTAGCAGCAGGTGTAGTAGCAGCATGAATTGCCACTGATTGTTGTTTCTTGGAGGGCTCCTGCGAAGATTGCTTCTTGCATTTGTTCCAGAACTTCTTCTTCTTCTCTCCACTCTCTTGTTATGGTTTGGGAGCGGCTGTCACCTCATCAAGATCGACCTCATGATTTATCAGGGTCTGCGCCAGGCACTATGCGCTATCAAATGTAGTGGGTCTAGCAGCCAAAACATTTCCTTTGGTTGGGGCCGTCAGTCCCCAGATGTACCTCTTAATCTTTTTGCTTTCCGGGGTGACCATTCCCAGACAGAGGAGAGCCAAATCACAGAACCTAGCGATGTAAGCAGCAATGTCGGAACCCTTCATCTTCAAGGTCCAAAGCTCATGTTCCAACTTCTTCATCTCACCCCTTGAGCAGTACTCAGCCATCATGAGTTCTTTCAAGCTATCCCAACCCATGGCATTGGCGATCGGCAGGTTTAGGGATTTGACTCGACCATTCCACCAGGTCAGTGCTTGGTCACTGAAGGTGCAAGCGGCAAACCTAACCTTGTTTTCTTTCAGAACAGGCACAAATTTCGAAGATGGATTTGATTTTCTCGAACCAACGAGTCAAGGAAATGACTCCACCATTTCCATCGAAGAACTTGGGTTTGGCATTCATGGAGTCTTTATAGGAGCACTCCTCCTGGTGTCCCTGGCCTCCACCAAGATTTTGGGGGTCTGGTCCACCTCCTGATCCCCCAGAGCTTCCCTAATTGATTTGCGCCATTGTTGCAGTCACGACGGCAGTAACTGCTGCCTGGAACCTCGCAGGATCGAATTGTGGAGGTGGCGGTGGCAGGGTGTCGTTATACCTTCTTGATGAGAATTAAACTCTAGATCGATTAGATCTTTCACAGGCATGAATATGAAAAACAAACAAGAACTTGATGAAGAACTTATGCTGTAGAGGCGAGCTAGGGTTTACAAAACTCAAAGAGAAAAATTATCAAAAGCGTTATCGTCTAAGACTGCATGCATGCAGCTTATATACTAAACCCTAGAACAAAAATATGCACGGTTGGACAGACCCAATACCGGCAATCAAAATTGGGCTAAGGACCGAGCCCATGACGCAACATAATAATCCCAACAATCTCCCCCTTTGCGTCAAATGAGGCGAGAGATTATTTCTTCTGTGTTGGCTTCACGATCTTTATTAATTTGAACAGCCGAGGAATTATTGCAAGAAGTGTCTGCCGAAACTGGATATACCACCTCAACATATCAGTGAACAACCTCTTGTCAGCTGCACTGTTCTGATCACACCTCTGAATTATCTCCAAAATATGCTCCAAGAAAGACGTTGAGAAGAGGTGTTTGTCAACGAGAGCGAACATGCATTTTTGACCTTCGCCTCAGATGAACATAATGTTGGATAAGGTGTCTAAGTCCATAACTATTTCTGGTATGTATTTGACCCGACCCGGCATGGTCCATTTCGGTTGCATGGCAGCATGCAATTGAATAAACTAAATGAGAGAAATAACACTTATGGATTATTAATATATTATAAGTTCTAATATATTAATAATATTATTTAATTAGTTTTTATCAAGATTTAATTTAGAATTAATTAAGTGATCAAAAGATAACTAATTAGATATACGGGTAGATTATGTAATTCTTCCATATCTTATATAGTGGGCTAAGAGGCTCCATGGATTGTCAAGTTGGGTTCCACCCATAGGATGCTCCATGGAGTTAACCCATGGATCAAGAAATGAAGAGTCATGTTACATTAGGGTTTACCTAATGCAACACACTATATAAGCAATGTGTTTCTCCCCAAAATCGGCTACACTAACTAGAAGAAGAGGGCTTGGCCGATTTTGCAAGTGGTAGAGTTTTCTCTCAAGTTTATTCATTGCATTTGGTGTTGTGTGAAGCATTTTAGGCATCACACTTGAGGTGCTAGGCTCAAAAGGTTTTAAGGAACACTTTCAACAACAAGGTATGTAGTTCTATCTTTCATTCAAAGAAAAATTGTTCCCCATGTATGCTAGATAGGAACATAAACTTGGAAATCAACTTTGCATGATAATTAGACAAACATAGATCCAAGGTTATTAGGGTTGCATGTATACTTAGGAAGTGTTAGAATACTCAATACCCATCACATAACAGTGTGGTATTTTGTATCAATCTTCCCCTTGACCATAGTGTTGACATTGCCTGCCTTTCCCATAGTCTTGATTGTGGTTCTCTTGTGAATGGCAGAGGCAATCTCTTGGTCCATCTTCGCTACCTCGTGAATGTAGCACACAAGCATTCGCTTGACATGATCAATTATAGAATGGTACTCCTGATGATTTGTCAGAAGAATGTGGTTGAGGAGTATCTAGTCATGGAATTAAGGTTCAGTAGATCAGCAAGGGTGAAGTTGTGAATTGAGCCTTCGGTTCCTTGGGTCACTTTGAATTTGACATTAATGAACTTCCCCACTAAGTAGGGCTTCAATACCATGACATTAGTAATCTTCTTCGAACTCCAGGTCAAGTACTGGGGTTGAGCAAACTCCAAGTAGAACTCCAGCAGATCCCTATCTACCTTCGGGTATGGGGAAGGAATAGCAGCAGTCGAATTGAAGCAATGAAAGATAAATTCCTTTCGTGTGATTGGCATATCGAATTGTGCATCCTTGGAGTTCTCGATCCCAAATGACATTACTGGCTCAAGCCAAAGAATGCTTGGCTCATCGATTGCGCATCTTTGAAGCGAATCTATAGTCCAAACAGGAAACATGGACTTTTTCTTTTTCTAGGAGCTCCGCCGCCTTTTGCTTTTGCTCGAGCTCAGCTTTCTGTTTCTTGTAGTTTTCTACCATTTCCTTTTCAGAGGACTTTACCTTCTGAAAGGGGTTCTTAGGATTCTCAGCATAGACATCATCCTCATTGTCTGTGTCATCCTCACCAATCTTCTTCTTCTTTTTCTCCTTGTTACTGACCGAAGATTCATTATCCTTCGGTTCAGTAGATGGTTTCGGCCCAGAAGGCGATTGAGTTGTTACCTTCTCTCCCCCTTGTTTCAGATGGACACCAGTCACCAGAACACCCTCGATACGACTAAGGATGTCCAATGCTGGTCTGAGCTTGTCAGCCAGATGGCGCCTGATAGTAATGGTGATGATAGGATCATGCGCTTCAATGAGATGAAGGAGGATGGAGTGAACATCAACAGAAGAACTTCGAATGACCTCCCTTTCTGACATTAGGTCGTTGACCTCAACAGTAGCAGTACGCAACTTGTGATTTTACATTTTCAGCTGTGAGGTTGGCCTGTCTAACTCATCCATGATACGATTCTCTACAGCTAATTCAGCCTCCAGTTGACTCAATCATTCATTGACGTTAACACATGTAAAGTTTCGTTGGCAGCTTCAATTGCCTGGCGCGTAACTTCAAGGTTGGAATGTTCAGATTGAAGAGAACGTTAAAGATTATCCACCGAAGCATTGATTGTGTGAGCATTCTTCGTAGCTGATGTCTGTAAAGAATCTAGAAAAAAATGAGCTTCAGAAACTAGTTTATTGACTTTTGCGGTCGCTTCCTTGCACTCCTTGGTAGAATCCTCAACAGCAAGAGAGGCTTGTTGGCATTGAGAAGTAGATGCTTCAATGGCTTTAGCTGCAGCAGAGAGTGAGGCACTGTGTTCTTGAACAACAGTTGTGAATAAAGCCTTTAATGCCGCTTCACAGTAAGCTCCAAAGGAAGAGGATGAGAGCAGTTGATCAAGTTTTTCGTTCACTGCCTTGAGATGACGCTTTGTAACAGGCTCATCGTCATCATCGTCACTCTGCACACGGTAAGGACTGAAATACGTGGAATCAAATTCAAAGTCCTCACCGCCTAGAATAGGGGGTTGTTTCTGTGGATTGAGTGGGAGATAAGGGTTTGGTAGTGGATGGAGGTTAGGTTGTGACAGGTGGGTCGGTTGTTACTAGTGGATTGGGAGCAATAGATTGAGCTCCTGTGGTTGTAGTGGTAGTAGTAGTGTTGGTGAATATGGGAGTAGGGATGGGAATTGTAGTGAATGGTTGAGTGGTGGGAATGGGAAATATTGGAGGGATAGATATTGGGATGGTTACGGGTGGAGGTGAAGGAGGGTGAGAGCGAACTGGAATTTTTGGGGTAGGAGAGCGAGGCGGAGTATTACCTCAGCCTGAAGCCTCATCATCAGAGCTTTCACTCTCAGATTCTGAAGGAGGAGCATTCTTATGTTTAGGAGGAACATACTCTGAATCTGAATCACTTGAAGATTGTAGTATAAGCCTCCTAGCGGGCTTCTTCTGCTTCTTCGGTTGAGCCTGTGATGTAGCAGCCTTATCAGACTTTCCCTTCTTGGGGGTTTGCCCCTTTGTTGGTTTGGAAAAAGGTGCCTCCTTCTGATTCTCAGTCTTCTTTCCCCTTTTAGCTGGCTTGTCAGCCTCTTCAATGGAGCGAACCATGGCTGGCGTAAGCTCCCTTAAACCTGAAGATGGATGCTTCATGTATTGTTGTAGAACGTTACTCGACGCAGAGATACGAGCGAGCATGGCTTTAGGATTAGATCCAATAAAGGAGTATTTGGTGGGATCTGTGACAATGATTTTTGTTGTGTGAAACGTAGTAATGGAGGAGAGAAGAGAATCCGCCATGATTGGAACATGAAGGTGGTCCATTGCCCAGTTGGTGATGATTGACCAAAATTGCCCACATGAGATCTCAGAGTGCCTGGATGAAGAGACCAAGCTTTGTACCAATTGTTTCCAGATAATAGTTCCATAATCCAAGTCGATCCCCTGGTACAGCCCATATAACACAATCATAAAAGACTTGCTCGCACCATCTGACCCGACGCTGCGCTCAGAGAGTCCCTTCAACAACAACATGAAAAGGCCATTGAGGAGGAAGGCAGGACTTCTTGAACTTGGTGATTGTAGTCAGGGTTTCAGTATACCCCATCTGATAAAACATGAAAAATAACTGACCAGTGGTGATGGATTCAGGGTTTACCAAAGATTGTTCTTGAGAAAGACCAATTAGGGCACAGAAGCGGTGCATGGAGATAGAGGTCTTCTCATTGTGGATTTCGAAGTGAATCCTTTCATTAACCTTGTCGTAGTAGGTAGTGGAGTAGACAAGAGAAAGGCATGACATTGGTACGACTTCGACTTTGGTCAATGCTTCGACGAGAGGTGAGTATTTGAGACACTCAACAACGTATAGCATGTAGGGTTCATAGATAAATGGAGTGAGATCAATGATCAGGTTCTGTTGGGGTTTGACTGTGAGAAGTGGTTGACGAACGGAAGTATCGTGAACGGACGAAGAGTCTGCCATTGTAGAAGCTTGGAGAAGATGATGAATAGTAAGAAAATCACCATTGTTCTTTGAGAGAGATTGGTACGTGATAAAGGGTAGAGAGTACCGTAGAGAGTACCGTTTCAATTCCATTTATATGTATAAGGAAGAGAGAAAATCCGGCTGAGATCATGGATTATCTCAAAAATAGCGCTTGACTTGATGGATGAACAGTTGGCATACCGATGATGACGCAGGAAAGAGAAAGGACGTTTCCTTTTTTCACGCCATTCCATAAAATTCATTTTCTCAAATCGCCAAACCGTTTGGATAACCGATGAGTCAGCTTTCACTTTATCCCAATCGTCACTCCAAAATACATTTGAATCCTCGTTGCCTATTATGCGTTATTGAACAGCTTTAAAAGAACCAGAGTGTGGAAAATTAAAAAATTTTGTGCATAGGGTGTAAAAGATAAAGAAATAAAGCAAACGTTTGCGATAATATGTGATGCCTTAAATAGACATAAAAGAATGGATTCTGGGCATGAATCACTTCCTTCAAAGTCAAGAGAGACATTAAAGTTTTTGCTTGGTTTCCCATGAAATAACGATTAAAAACTTGTTGAGAAGTATTGAAAGGCAACTTTTAAAGGTTATAAAGGGTGGCTTTCGCTTCAATTCACAATTTCGATACGTGACATAAGACCGAAACTGAATGAAGTACTTGTGAGATCATTGTGATCTGTTGAACAAGTAGACAGGATAAATTTTATAGTGAAAAAAGGAAGTAAAGAAATCTCAAAAAAATTAAACTGGATATTTGGTAAGAAAAGCCTTGGTGTAAGACAAATTCATAAAGATCACTCAAAAGTAAAAAGAGATTTCATTAGGTAACAAGTAATATCTTGAATATGAGAATTCACAGTCAATTCATTAGTGGTTTTGAACTTTGGGTTTCACTTAGTACATAGTGGCATGAAACTAAGATCATGAACGCAGATTTTGTATAACCATAAACCTCAGTGGTTAATACTGAGAGTCTCAGGGGTTATATTGGTGAAACGAGTAATAATGGAGAAAAGTGATGGAGATGGTATAAGAAGCGAATGTACCTATGCTCTAAAGAAAAAGAGTGACCAAGCCGAAAACTCTAAACTCAATGTGAGTAGAGTAAGGTAGCTCATGATTAGAGTGAATATGACAGCCTGGATTGGGAAAACAGGATTGATATATATCATGTTATTAAGGCATCACTCAAAATCTTTCGAGGCTTTAGTCAACATACAACATCATGCTTCTAGGGACACATAACTAATAAAAACGTTTACCTACCTTAGCTTCGCCATCGAGAATCACACTTACACAAAAAGAAAAACTTTAGATAAAAGAAAAAAAATAAAATAAAATAAGAAAAATAAAGTAAACATATTTTTGTATTTTGTGAGAATTGACTAATTGAATGAAAGAAAAAAATATTTTTGGATTTTATAAGTAGAAAAGAAGTAATAAAACAGTGTACAAAAGAATACAGTCAAAATGCCTTGATAAGGAAAAGAAGCGAATGAGTTCAGAAGGACCGAACCCGAAATAGACCGAACATTCGGTTCATTTCGGTTCATAGTCGAACTTCACCCGAAATAGACCGAACCTGAAATAGACCGAACGCTCGGTTCATTTCGGTTCGCTCTATTTCGCTTGTTACCTTTATGGAAGAGAAGGCGATTCTGGTACGGATTCGGCTTGCATCATTCCTAGGCCTTGTAGAACTTTATTGAAGCTCGCTTCAGGTAAAGCCTTAGTGAATATATTTGTCAGTTGATCTGTTGTCCTGACAAAGTGAGTTTCTACGTTACCATCTTCGACCTGATCCTTGAAAAAGTGGTACCTCAGTGCTATATGCTTGGTCTTCGAGAGTTGCACTAGTTTGTGACAAATCCTAATTGTGCTTTCAGAGTCGCAATACAATGGGATTTTCTTCATGTTTAGCCCGTAATCCCTAAGCTGACTTTGTATCCATAGAACTTGATATGTGCATGATGTTGCATCAATGTATTCAGCTTCTGTAGTGGAGAGAGAAACACAAGTTTGCTTCTTCGATTGCCAGCTAACCAATTTACCATCTAGAAATTGGCATCCTCCAGTGGTGCTTTTACAATCTAATCCACAGCCACCTAATTCAGCATCTGAGAATGCTTGAACAAAGAATCCTGAGTTGGCTGGATACCACAGACCGAGAGAGGAGGTTTGCTTCAGATAGCGAAAGATGTTTTTCACGGCTTGCAGATGAGGTTCGTGTGGGTTGGCTTGAAATCTTGCACAGTAACAGACTGAGAACATGATGTCAGGTCTACTAGCTGTGAGATACATCAGAGACCCAATCATTTGTCAATAGAGTGTCATCTCAGTTGTTGGTTTCTCCAATGAGGGTGTAAGCTTTGTCCCAAAGGCCATAGGCACTTTCACTTTGGAGTCTCCCATCATCCCAAACTTAGCCAATAGGGTCTTGGTGTATGCCTCCTGATTAATAAAAATGCCTTCGGGTCCCTGTCTAATGTTTAATCCAAGGAAAAAGTTAATTGGACCCATTGAGCTCATCTCAAATTTAGTTTCCATCAACTTCCTGAATTCAGTTGTTAAGCTAGGATTCGTGGAGCCAAAGATGATGTCATCAACTGTCACAACTGGAAATTTTGAGCCATGTAATCTATACATTCAAGCTAATGTGAATCAAAAACTTCAGTCAAATACATTATACAAGTGCTACAATTAGTCATCAAACAATTGGAAACTTTAGAAGTTCTTGTTTAAGTCCATTTCGGGCTAGAACTCTCTTATTGGATCCAAATGGACCAATAAGCTTCCAAATAGACTATCATGGGCTTAGAACCCTAATTGGGCTCTAATTGGACCCACATTTATTTATTTCAACATTTTGGGCCATGTTGGGCCTAGAATGAAATGAATTAAAAGCCTTGATACATGAATAACCTAAACTAGTCCAATAAAAATATAAAAATCGTACTACATTCTTTTAAGCATAAAACACACTCTAACTAACTCTAATTTTGGGCTTAAGGGAAAAAGCCCAAATTTTTCTTTTCCCTTTCAAAAATCTCGGCCCAAGGCCCAAATCCAAGAAGATAAGGAAGATTTGACTTAAGTATGCCACCTCATTATTGTCCCTTGGATATCCATGCAATATAGTTCATGTTTCCATGCAACATCACCTCAAATATCACTTCTCTTCTCTCCTCTCTCTCATTCTCGGCCACAAGCACACACACACACACCACATATCTCTCACAAATCCTCTCTAGATCACTCAAGAACAACTCTCCCTCTCCACTCAAAAATCTCGAGTTCTAGGAAGCATTCAAGAGGAAATCTCCACAAAATTCTTCATCTAAGGTAAGATTATGCATAGATCTATGATTTAAATTCTCTTTGTTATCAAAATCCTTTCCTAAACTATGCAAAAATCGTGATCTTGCACCCTAGAACCATCTCAAACTCGAGATCCACCAAGGAAAGGTGCTAAGGCCAAAAATCATCAAGTTTTCTTCCATCTTTTCTTCCAAAAACCGAAACCACACCCAAGGTGAGCTTCATACCCCCTATTTTCTGTTTTTATGAGTTTTGTGGGGGGGGGGAATACAAGTGAAAGTGTAGATCTATATGTGTTTTGTATGCCTTGTGTGATTTCCATGCTTATATGTATGCTTTTGTGTGTTATAATGTTGGATCTAGCCATAAAACCCCTCAAAACCGAGATATATTTTGTGTGAAATGATTTTAGCTTCAAATATATTTCTACATACAAAGGGTTTCAAGAAAAATGGCTAAGTGGTTTAGTAATAATTTTCTTTGGGTTAAAAACACAAATTTTGGGCCTAAAATGTGAAAAATACAAAATTAAGGGTCTAAATTGGCATATCACGAATTCTGCTGGATGAAGTGTGCCAAAACAGTTTCCATAAATCAATTTCTGGAAATATACTCATTTAGGGGATTAAAAACATAAATTCCAAGCTTAATGGGCTAAAAATGACATTTTTGGCCCAATGAGGCCCATTATGCGAATTTTTCTGTTTTGGAGGGCCAAAACTGTGATTTTCTGTAAAACAGTGGACTATAAGTGTTCCAAATCCTTTTCAAAGGTTTAAAATGCTTTTAAATTTAAAAAGGACCAAAGTTGCAAAAATTTTCCAATTTGGGCCAAAATTGCCAAAGTTGCGAAAAAGAAGGGTTAAAACCGAGAAAACTGCATTTTCAAGGACTTAAACTGTTTTCTATGAAAAATATGCTGAAAAATATTAATTTCAATAATTTTTGGTGTTAAAATGTCAAGAAAATTTGTTTAAGGACCAAACCGGGAAGTATTTAATAAAAGGGTTGAAAATGTAAATTTTACAAACAATGAGGGGCTGAAAACAGAAAAATTTCAAGGCTAATTCAATATACACAATTTGATCAAATAATGGCACCGCGACTTTCGACGAAATACAATACATTACAATACCAAAAGTCGTTGTTAAACGAATTGGCTCGGTCTCGAACCAATAGAAATCTACAACTACTAACACTACGACACTACTACACTACGGTTCATACAAATAACGTTTGGGAACTTAGCTTACATACGAGTGTGCACAGACGTCTACGCACCATCTTCGGGCCCCAAAAGTGTAAAATCTTGCTTGTTGGGCCTAGCTAGCCCAATGACCTGATCTTAAGGCCCGAAGACGCATATTTTCTACGAAGTGTTGAGTTTCACCGACTTGGCACAACGTAGAGGGACTTTCAATGGCTTGTATACCACTGGTCCCCAAGGGTCCTTTGGTATTGCTAGAAGAGTCTGCATATTTTGCGAGGCGGGCCGGGGACCCCTCGTACGCATATTATCCCCAACCGATTAATAGAGTCATCGAGGCCTTCGTGTCCTCTTACTCTTCGGATGTGGGACGACACATAGTCAGGGCGGCTGGATAACGTGATTTGTACGAACGACGCCTTCGGGATCGTTAGTATTACTATGAACTGGGCGTTTGTGTAATGCGGGTTTGTAGTAAATAATCATGCTCAAAAATAATCCAACGTCGCCTGGGAATGACACTCCTATCTTTGTAATGGTTTCAACGCAACTTAACGGATTTCAAAGGATTAGGAAAACATCGGGTTTTCCTAGGTTTTTCAAACATATCGGATTCGAAACGCATATAATTTTTAATAAACAATTTTCACAAGTACAGAAACAAACAGGCATACCTATGGATCTTCACAAACATTTTCGAAAGTTTTTCATTTCAGAAAATATCGGATTTTCTGGTGGTTTTCAAACAATACAAACATTGGATTTCAAACACTACATATGAACTCACCAACATTTCATATGTTGACGTTTTTCAAAATACTTGTATTTTCAGGGAACCAGTGAATCAAAGGAAATCATATTCAGTGACGGTTGCAGTTTATTTATGTACGAATCGAACAATTTATTTTTGGGAATGTAATGTTTAAACAATGTATTTCATGTAAACGCTACTGGTTGTACTATATTGATGAATGGTGACGAATGTTGTTATGTTTCATATATATTCAATGTTATGGTATTCAATTGAGTCACGACAGCCCCCGGACGTTTCCGCCGTCTGGTTCGGGGGTGTGACAGGTTGGTATCAGAGCTTTGTTTATAGTGAACTAGCATGTCGAGCCATACATTGATATGCAACTATAAACCAAAAAGAGGGACTAACATAACTCTGAACAAAACAAGTAAATAAAACACACTTGCTTGCATTAGGAATAAGGACCTAACGCTGAATCAAACACAATAACACTGGTATCTCGGTTAATTCGGGACTGTTCTTAGTGATACCACGGAGTGAATGTAGCCTGATCAACTACATTCTCTCCAAGGTAAAACTAACACACGTCTTGATGAGATCGGGATAGCTAGGGAACCTAAAATTATACCCTTTATCACCAAAAAGAGAACGTTCGCTTAACCTGTATAATAGTCGTAGCACCTAGGAATAATGTTAACATATTCACGTACTCGCGCAGACAGCATGGCTGGTCTTCATCACCCTGGAGACCCCTACTTCCCTAATCAGGGAAACAACGGGTGGCTAGAGGAGGAGGAGGAGCCTGAGGAGGAGCAGCAGGGTATCCAGTTTCATCAGGCCTTAGTAGCTCACGGGATGCTTGTGGATGAGCCAGGAGAGAATCCAGGTGAAGCACACGATGTCGGACCCGACGAATACGTAGACACTGACTACGAATTTGGAGAGCTCGACGATGACGACGAAGACGGCCAGGTCGGGGACCAGGACCCCGTCCCGCCATGCGAGGACGAGGCACGACTAGATCACCCTGCTCCACCAGCGAACCCCCCAAGAGAGAACCGTTCCCTCGAAGCTGAGATCGCCGCACTGCGACAACAGCTGTATGCTATGGAGGCTCGGGCAGTGCAAGCAGAGCATGAGAGGGATGAGGTTATAGGAGACATGGTAGAGATGGCGCAACTACTGGCACAACATTTCGGCATATGACCTCGGCACCACCTCCTGACGCAGCTCATCGCGATTAGGGATAGACTTATCATAGTAGGTCATTAGGAACTATGTTATGTACTCCGGCTCTATGTTTAAGTGACTACACTACTCATGGAGCCGTTATGCTGTCGGATTAGTGTCACATATGTATGCTCCTACGAGCAAATTTTCTTGTATTAAATGCGGATAATATTAATAAACTTTGTGTGTTTTGTTATGATATTACCAGTTGTTATGTGTTGAAACGTTATGATTGTATGCCCGATAGTAGTAAAGTTTAGGTTCGTACCATACACCTAGTTAGTAGGATCACAACCTCACAGAAACCACGTACACTCAACATCTTTCCGTTTCATGAAAGAAAGATGCCTCGCCCAGCTACTCGCGGAAATCCCGAACCAACCCCGCCCGAAGTTGACTCCACTGCTTTCCAGGCAGCCGTGTCTGCTGCGGTCACAGCAGCTATGGCACAACTTCACCGAGGGAACAACGGAGGAGGTAACGGGCAAGGATCCGGAAGTTCGAACAACGGGACGAACCAAGGACTCACTAAAACGTGCACCTACAAGGATTTTGCGAACGCTAAACCCCGAACTTTCAACGGCACTGGAGGAGTGATCGCTCTAAAGCGATGGATCGAGAAGGTAGAGTCGGTATTCGAGATATGCGAGTGCCCCGAGCAGATGAAGGTGAAGTTCGCGGCCTGCACTTTCGTGGACCAAGCACTCACTTGGTGGAATGGGCACGTAGAAGCTATGACACTCCCTGTCGCCAACTCTATTCCCTGGGCAGAAATGAAAGAGATGTTAAAGGCTGAGTACTGCCCCCGAGGCGAAATACAGAAGATGGAACAGGAACTATGGAATCTCACGGTGCAGAATGGGAACATCGATGCTTACATATCGAGATTCAGTGAACTATCTCTGTTGTGCCCGGGTATGATCACATCAGAGGGAAAGAAGATCGAACGATTCATCTGGGGACTGACATCCCCCATTCAAGGGAATGTGATAGCTGCGAACCCTGAAACTTTTGACAGTGCGAAGAGATTGGCAAAGAGGCTATATGATCATAACCACAAAAAGGGCGAGAAACCGGTAGAGACTGAGAAGAAGAAGGAGAGTGATGGTAAGAAAGGATGGAACAACAAGAGAAAGGGGCGTCAGGGCCCCGAGACCTCTAAAAAGCAGCAAACGGTGGCAGTTAACGCTGTCACTGCGCCGGTTCCAGTCACATCACATGCTCCAGCCTCAGCTGCTTCAAATGCTTCAAGACCCTATTCCGGTAATTCTCCCAAGTGCAATAAGTGCGGGTTCCATCACCATGGAGAATGCAAGGAGTTCCATTGCACCAGTTGCAACCGAAGGGGACACACTGCAAGGTTCTGCAGGACTTATCCTTCTCAGAACCAGAGTCAGGGAAACAACCAGAACAACAACAACCCCCGCAATAACATCAGCACCAATACCGGCGGCAACAACGCAGGGCCTAGCCACACCTGTTTTGGGTGTGGAAGGACGGGGCATTTCCGTCGAGATTGCCCTAACAACAACAACTCAGGAAACAGAGGAGCAGGAAGAATGCTGACTATGGGTCAGAGTGATACAGTTCAGGACCCCGCAGTTGTGACCGGTACGTTCCTCCTAAACCACACTTATGCATGCATCTTATTTGATACCGGAGCGGCGCGAAGTTTCGTAAGTGAGAAGTTTAAACATTTATTAAAACAACAACCCCAGAAGCTAAATGAAACCTATACGGTGGAAATGGCCAATGGGAAAACCGAATCCACTAGGGAAATCTACATCGGATGTACCCTAACCCTCAACCAACACGCCTTACGAATAGATCTGATGCCAGTATCAATTAGGAGTTTCGATGTGATTATCGGCATGGATTGGTTAAGCCCCCACCATGCTGATATTATGTGCCATGAGAAGGCCATTCGCCTTCGTCTCCCAAATCACGAAACCCTAGTAATTTACGGAGATAAACCCAGTACGAATCTTCGTCTCATTTTGTGCATCAAAGCACAAAAACACTTGCGAAAGAACAATTTGGCGTTCTTGGCTCACATAGTGGACAAGACCAAAGAAGAAACTAACATCCAAGACATTCCAGTAGCGTGTGAATTTCCGGACGTGTTTCCCGAAGATCTTCCAGGAGTACCCCCAGAGAGACAGGTTGAGTTTCGAATCGACCTCGTTCCAGGAGCAACTCCTCTCGCTAAATCACCATATCGGTTGGCTCCTGCTGAAATGCAGGAATTGTCCAGCCAACTCAGTGAGCTTCTGGACAAAGGATTTATCCGACCTAGCTACTCGCCATGGGGAGCTCCGGTGCTCTTTGTCAAAAAGAAGGATGGATCTTTCAGAATGTGTATCGATTACAGAGAGTTAAATAAACTCACTGTTAAAAACCGCTACCCACTCCCGCGAATCGACGATCTATTCGACCAGCTCCAAGGAGCTAGCTATTTCTCAAAAATAGATTTACGGTCCGGATACCACCAACTCAAAGTCCGAGAAGAGGATATTCCTAAAACCGCTTTTCGAACCCGCTACGGACATTATGAATTCGTTGTAATGCCCTTCGGTCTAACAAATGCACCTGCCGCATTTATGGATCTAATGAATCGAATCTGTCGAGCGTTCCTGGACAACTTCGTCATTGTGTTTATCGATGACATCCTCGTCTATTCTCGAAGCAAAGAGGAGCATGGCCAACATCTCCGACAAGTCCTAGAGGCGCTGCGATCGGAAAAGCTTTACGCCAAACTCTCTAAGTGTGAGTTTTGGCTACGGAGCGTGAATTTTCTAGGTTACGTAGTTAGCCAAGATGGAATTCATGTGGATCCCTCTAAGGTCAAAGCAGTGGAAGGATGGCCAACTCCGACTACGCCCACAGAAATTCGTCAGTTCTTAGGCCTAGCAGGCTACTATAGGAGATTCATCCAAAACTTCTCTAAGATCGCCAAGCCGCTTACCTTGCTTACGCAAAAGAGCGTGCCATTCAAGTGGACAGACCGACAAGAGATTGCGTTTCGAACCTTGAAGCAAGCTCTCTGTAGCGCTCCTGTGCTATCTCTACCCGAAGGAACGGAAGATTTTGTAGTCTACTGTGACGCGTCGAATCAAGGCCTAGGTTGCGTTCTCATGCAACGTGGAAGAGTGATAGCATATGCGTCCCGCCAACTAAAGACGCACGAAGTAAATTACACGACCCATGACCTAGAGCTGGGAGTCGTGGTCTTCGCTCTGAAAATTTGGAGGCACTACCTGTACGGCACAAAGTGCACCATCTTCACGGACCACAAGAGCCTCCAGCACATCTTGAATCAGAAGGAGCTGAACATGAGACAACGAAGATGGGTGGAATTGTTAAACGACTACGAATGCGAGATCAAGTACCATCCAGGCAAGGCCAACGTAGTAGCCGATGCCTTAAGTCGGAAGGAGTACTCTAATCGCCGTACGAAAACGCACTCGATAACCATTCAGTCTCATCTGGCCACTCAAATTGCATCAGTCCAGGCAGAGGCTATGAAAGCGGAAAATAGAACTAGCGAGGCATTACGCGGAATGGAGAAGAACCTGGAAGTCAAAGAGAATGGGGTATACTACTTCATGAACCGTATTTGGGTCCCAAAAATCGGAGGATTTAGGGAGACCATTATGAAGGAAGCCCACAAGACACGATACTCCATTCATCCCGGTTCGGACAAGATGTATTTGGACATCAAGCAACACTATTGGTGGCCTAACATGAAGGCGGAAATCGCGACTTATGTTGGTAAGTGCCTTACGTGCGCCAAAGTAAAAGTGGAGTACCAGAAACCTTCCGGATTGTTACAGCAACCGGTCATCCCTGAGTGGAAATGGGAGGGGATTTCTATGGACTTCGTGACCAAACTGCCCAAGACGTCGGACGGACTGGACACTATATGGGTAATAATCGACCGACTGACGAAATCTGCCCATTTCCTACCAATCAAAGAGTCCTACAAGATGGAGAGACTGACGCGGTTGTACCTACGAGAGATCGTAAGACTCCATGGAGTGCCAAAATCTATCATCTCGGATAGGGACAGTAGGTTCACGTCGCGGTTTTGGCAATCACTCCACAAGGCAATGGGAACTCATCTTGATATGAGCACCGCGTATCACCCACAAACGGACGGTCAGAGTGAACGAACCATTCAGACGCTTGAAGACATGCTTCGTGCTTGTGTGATAGACTTTGGAAAGTCTTGGGATACCCATCTACCGTTGATCGAGTTCTCATATAACAATAGTTACCATTCAAGCATCAAGGTGGCTCCTTTCGAAGCACTGTACGGGCGTAAATGTAGATCACTGTTATGTTGGGCTGAAGTAGGTGACACCCAGCTAGCAAGAACGCATACGTCAGATAGGGCAATAACAGGACCGGAGATTATTCGCGAAACCACAGAAAAGATCGTTCAGATCAGAGCCCGATTACAAGCGTCGCGTGACCGACAAAAGAGCTACGCTGACAAACGACGAAAGCCCTTAGAATTCCAGGTTGGTGATCGAGTATTGTTGAAAGTCTCACCCTGGAAAGGGGTTATACGTTCGGAAAACGGGGAAAGCTGAACCCGCGATACATTGGACCTTTCGAAATCGTCGCCCGAATAGGTCCGGTAGCCTACAGACTACAACTACCCGCGGAACTAAATTGTGTACACCCCGTGTTTCATGTCTCTAATCTGAAAAAGTGCCTATCAGATGAAACCCTCGTCATTCCTCTTGACGAAATCGAAATTAATGAGAATCTCCTGTTCGTCGAAGAACCAATCGAAATCATGGACAAGGAGGTGAAGCGTACTAAACAGAGCCGCATCCCGATCGTGAAGGTACGGTGGAACGCGAAGCGTGGGCCAGAATTCACGTGGGAACGCGAAGATCAAATGAAGCAGAAGTACCCTCACCTATTCTAGCATTCTCAAATCTAGCTTTCAAATAGAATTTCGGGACGAAATTCCCTCTAACGGGGGGATGATGTCACAACTGGAAATTTTGAGCCATGTAATCTATACATTCAAGCTAATGTGAATCAAAAACTTCAATCAAATACATTATACAAGTGCTACAATTAGTCATCAAACAATTGGAAACTTTAGAAGTTCTTGTTTAAGTCCATTTTGGGCTAGAACTCCCTTATTGGATCCAAATGGACCAATAAGCTTCCAAATAGAGTATCATGGGCTTAGAACCCTAATTGGGCTCTAATTGGACCCACATTTATTTATTTCAACATTTTGGGCCATGTTGGGCCTAGAATGAAATGAATTAAAAGCCTTGAAACATGAATAACCTAAACTAGTCCAATAAAAATATAAAAATCATACTACATTCTTTTAAGCATAAAACACACTCTAACTAACTCTAATTTTGGGCTTAAGGGAAAAAGCCCAAATTTTTCTTTTCCCTTTCAAAAATCTCGGCCCAAGGCCCAAATCCAAGAAGATAAGGAAGATTTGACTTAAGTATGCCACCTCATTATTGTCCCTTGGATATCCATGCAATATAGTTCATGTTTCCATGCAACATCACCTCAAATATCACTTCTCTTCTCTCCTCTCTCTCATTCTCGGCCACAAGCACACACACACACCACAAATCTCTCACAAATCCTCTCTAGATCACTCAAGAACAACTCTCCCTCTCCACTCAAAAATCTCGAGTTCTAGGAAGCATTCAAGAGGAAATCTCCACAAAATTCTTCATCTAAGGTAAGATTATGCATAGATCTATGATTTAAATTCTCTTTGTTATCAAAATCCTTTCCTAAACTATGCAAAAATCGTGATCTTGCACCCTAGAACCATCTCAAACTCGAGATCCACCAAGGAAAGGTGCTAAGGCCAAAAATCATCAAGTTTTCTTCCATCTTTTCTTCCAAAAACCGAAACCACACCCAAGGTGAGCTTCATACCCCCTATTTTCTGTTTTTATGAGTTTTGTGGGGGGGGGGAATACAAGTGAAAGTGTAGATCTATATGTGTTTTGTATGCCTTGTGTGATTTCCATGCTTATATGTATGCTTTTGTGTGTTATAATGTTGGATCTAGCCATAAAACCCCTCAAAACCGAGATATATTTTGTGTGAAATGATTTTAGCTTCAAATATATTTCTACATACAAAGGGTTTCAAGAAAAATGGCTAAGTGGTTTAGTAATAATTTTCTTTGGGTTAAAAACACAAATTTTGGGCCTAAAATGTGAAAAATACAAAATTGAGGGTCTAAATTGGCATATCACGAATTCTGCTGGATGAAGTGTGCCAAAACAGTTTCCATAAATCAATTTCTGGAAATATACTCATTTAGGGGATTAAAAACATAAATTCCAAGCTTAATGGGCTAAAAATGACATTTTTGGCCCAATGAGGCCCATTATGCGAATTTTTCTGTTTTGGAGGGCCAAAACTGTGATTTTCTGTAAAACAGTGGACTATAAGTGTTCCAAATCCTTTTCAAAGGTTTAAAATGCTTTTAAATTTAAAAAGGACCAAAGTTGCAAAATTTTTCCAATTTGGGCCAAAATTGCCAAAGTTGCGAAAAAGAAGGGTTAAAACCGAGAAAACTGCATTTTCAGGGACTTAAACTGTTTTCTATGAAAAATATGCTGAAAAATATTAATTTCAATAATTTTTGGTGTTAAAATGTCAAGAAAATTTGTTTAAGGACCAAACTGGGAAGTATTTAATAAAAGGGTTGAAAATGTAAATTTTACAAACAATGAGGGGCTGAAAACAGAAAAATTTCAAGGCTAATTCAATATACACAATTTGATCAAATAATGGCACCGCGGCTTTCGACGAAATACAATACATTACAATACCAAAAGTCGTTGTTAAACGAATTGGCTCGGTCTCGAACCAATAGAAATCTACAACTATTAACACTACGACACTACTACACTACGGTTCATACAAATAACGTTTGGGAACTTAGCTTACATACGAGTGTGCACAGACGTCTACGCACCATCTTCGGGCCCCAAAAGTGTAAAATCTTGCTTGTTGGGCCTAGCTAGCCCAATGACCTGATCTTAAGGCCCGAAGACGCATATTTTCTACGAAGTGTTGAGTTTCACCGACTTGGCACAACGTAGAGGGACTTTCAATGGCTTGTATACCACTGGTCCCCAAGGGTCCTTTGGTATTGCTAGAAGAGTCTGCATATTTTGCGAGGCGGGTCGGGGACCCCTCGTACGCATATTATCCCCAACCGATTAATAGAGTCATCGAGGCCTTCGTGTCCTCTTACTCTTCGGATGTGGGACGACACATAGTCAGGGCGGCTGGATAACGTGATTTGTACGAACGACGCCTTCGGGATCGTTAGTATTACTATGAACTGGGCGTTTGTGTAATGCGGGTTTGTAGTAAATAATCATGCTCAAAAATAATCCAACGTCGCCTGGGAATGACACTCCTATCTTTGTAATGGTTTCAACGCAACTTAACGGATTTCAAAGGATTAGGAAAACATCGGGTTTTCCTAGGTTTTTCAAACATATCGGATTCGAAACGCATATAATTTTTAATAAACAATTTTCACAAGTACAGAAACAAACAGGCATACCTATGGATCTTCACAAACATTTTCGAAAGTTTTTCATTTCAGAAAATATCGGATTTTCTGGTGGTTTTCAAACAATACAAACATTGGATTTCAAACACTACTTATGAACTCACCAACATTTCATATGTTGACGTTTTTCAAAATACTTGTATTCTCAGGGAACCAGTGAATCAAAGGAAATCATATTCAGTGACGGTTGCAGTTTATTTATGTACGAATCGAACAATTTATTTTTGGGAATGTAATGTTTAAACAATGTATTTCATGTAAACGCTACTGGTTGTACTATATTGATGAATGGTGACGAATGTTGTTATGTTTCATATATATTCAATGTTATGGTATTCAATTGAGTCACGACAGCCCCCGGACGTTTCCGCCGTCTGGTTCGGGGGTGTGACATCAACATAAATTTGGACTATCATAAGGTGGTTACCTTCTCGCTTGCGAAAGAAGGTTAGGTCAACCGAACCTTGTTTGAATTTAGACATTTTTAAGAAACGAATGAGAGTTTCATACCATGCTCTGGGAGCCTGTTTTAGGCCATATACAACTTTGTTAAGGACATAACAATGATCTGGATACTTTTCGTTCACGATGCCTAGCAGTTGCTCAACATACACAGTTTCTTCAAGCTCCCTGTTGAGAAAGGCACATTTGATGTCCATCTGATAGACTTTAAAATTTTTGTGAGCTGCATAGGCAAGAAAGATATGAACAGACTCTAATCTTGCAACCGGAGCGAATGTCTCTTCATAATCGATGCCTTCTTCCGGACAGTATCCTTTGACCACTAGCCGTGCTTTGTTACGAATGACATTCCCCTCCTTGTCCATCTTGTTTCTGAATACCCATTTGAGACCAACGACCGAAGCATCCTTTGGGGTTGGAATAAGATGCCATACTTTGTTTCTTTCAAACTGATTTAACTCATCTTGCTTGGCTTGAACCCAGTCTGGATGATCAAGTGCAGAGTTAACGGTCTTCGGTTTGACTTTGGAAACAAAGGAGTTGAACATGCAAAACTCAACTTGAGAAAAAAGTGCAACTTGTTTCACTTTGATTTGAGATCGAGTTAACACCTTTTCTGAAGATTCCCCAATAATTTGACTTTGAGGGTGATCTTTGGTCCATTTGATAAGTGGTGGGTAATTTGGATCATAAGTGGGATCCAATTATGCATTTATTTCTTCTTCTAATTCAGACAGAATGTCATCATCATTGACGTTGGTGTTCTCCCCCTCAAAGAATGACTCCTGTTCAGTACCAACATTGGTGTTTCCCCCTTCATTTGGATTCTCAGAAGAGCTTGAAGAATGAGACGAAAAGCTCTCCCCCTAGAACGATGAACCTTGATCATGATGAAGAGATGGACCCTCCCCCTGTACATTACGACGGTCACTTGAAGGTTCGCTTGCTTCTGGCCTTTCGGTTTCCTTGGATTGTTCATCAGCCATCTTTTGAGCAGCATCTTCGATAATTTGCTTTAGATTATCAACTTTGTTGTCTTTTGCAGTTGGTTCAGAGTCAATCGCCTTTTGAGGCTCATCAAACAGAAGCAAATATTGCTCGAAAAGATTTGAGATAGAAGTCGTAACTTGACCATTCTTCGGAAAGATTTCTTGTGTTGCACCTTCTGTTCATTTCATCTTCTTAACATAACTATCGTCAAAGGTGACATAGTATGTTTCTTCAATCTTCTTTGAGCGCTTATTGAGAACTCTATACGCCTTGGAGTTCAGGGAGTAGCCTAAGAATATTCTTTCATCAGCCTTAGCATCAAACTTATTTCGATTCTCTCTGGAGTTGAAGATGAATCATCTTGAACCGAACACATGAAAGAATTTCACATTTGGTTTACGATTATTCAAAATCTCGTAAGGTGTAATGGAGAATCGCTTGTTCAAATATGATCTGTTTTGAGTATAACATGCAGCGGAAATTGCATCAGCCCAGAAATATTGAGGTAAGGATGCGAAGCATAACATTGTTCGAGCTGCTTCACACAGAGATCGGTTTCATCTTTCAACGATACCATTTTGTTGTGGAGTATAAGGGGATGAGAAATTGTGAGTCCTTCCCTTTTCAGCAAGAAAGTCTTCAAAATATTTTTTCTTAAATTCCAAGCCATTGTCGCTTCTCACATTACGGATGACTTTTCTTAGTTGTGTCTCTATCTGTTTTATAAAGAGCTTAAGCTTTGGAGTGGCTTCAGACTTTTGCTTCAGGAAGAATACCCATGTAAATCGAGAGAAATCGTCCACTATAAACAGAATGTATTTATTCCCCCCAATGCTTTCAATGGACGATGGACCACACAGGTCAATATGTAACAGCTCCAATGGTCCTATCACCTTAGTATTGGTAATAGAAGGATGACTTTTCCTACTCTGCTTTCCCATTTCACATGCTGCACAAAGATGTTCTTTATCGAATTTTAGAACTGGAAAACCTCGAACATGATCACCCAAAACCAACTTGTTAATATCCTTGAAATTCAGATGAGTGAGTCTTCGATGCCATAACCACCTTTCATCAGAGTGAGCAAGCAAACTGTTGGTTTGAAGACCTCAGAACACCTTCACAGTTGTAGGCTTCAGCATTGATTTCATCCTCCTTTAACTCAAGGAAGGGTAAAATCATGCGATGTATCTTCTTTCCTATTTCACAATCAAGATGCAACTGAGTGATGTTAAAATAGAGTCTTTTAGCAATTAAAAAAAACACATTTCGCTGTTTAAGAAGTTTAAGATTGTCTCTTTGAAAATAAATTGAATCATCCTTAGACCCAATTAACTCTTTCTCCTTTTGCTCGATCCAAATCATCCTTTCCTCGCTCTTTGATGAAATCCTACTAATTTGATCAGTTAGGTTAGAATTTGTGACACGGGTTTGGGTGAGACTGCTACTTATGCTTGAAAATTTATATTTTAAATTATTTAATTCCTTTTCATAGTCAGTAACAGGTATTTTAAGGGAAGCAATAATATTTTCTACCTTCTTGATCAACTCATCACATTCGTTGATCTGTGCGCTGACAGGTTTGGTAGCAAAACACATGTCCTCTCACTCCTTCTCGCCTTCTACTCCCCCGTCGGTTGTATATCCTCTCATTTAAGACACACCTTCGGTCACCACAAAGCATCTTCCTATCACAGGTTCTTCTTTCGCCAACATAGCTTTCCCATGAGTGGGTTTCCTGACCTCTTCATCCTCTGAATCTGTGGACCAAACTTCCACACCACGTAATTCATCATGATTGTCTATATCTTGCACAATTAAAGCATTCATAGTAGTATTGTTAGCAGATGACTTTCTTTTCTTGATTTCCTCCAGTCTTCTCAGGAGGTTCGTTTCCTCATCTTCATTATTTATCTTTTCTTCTTTCTTTCTCAGCATGCAATCCTTTGCAAAATGGTTCTTGCCTCCACAGTAATGGCAGTCAAATCATGTGTCTCCTCCAACTTTCGCTTCTTTCTTTGACTCTTCAGACTTTGACCCGATCTTCGGTTCCTGCTTGATCTTTTCGGCACTGTAACGACCCTGCCAGTTTCGGTTCTTGTTGGCTGGGAATTTCTTCTTAATGAATTTCCTGGGATTAGACACCATCATGGCATATTGTTCACCGATTAGATCATAATTGCCAAGATCCAATTCCTCTTCTTCTTCAACCGAGTTTTTTCCTTTAGAGACAAGAGCTAAAGAACCCATACTGGAAACCACATTCGTTTCCTTAGACAGTGCACTTTCATGGGATTTCAAAATACCCACTAGTTTTGCTAGAGAATATGACTTGAACTGTTCATGAGCTTTAACTGTAGATACAACAGCCATCCATTCGGATCTGAGACCGTTCATCAAAGTAACCTTTTGTTCGATAACTTTCCTTTCAATCCCATGCTTTATCATCTTACATAAAAGATGATTGAAGCGATCAAAAGCTTGAACAAGTTTTTCTTTAGGCTTCTGCTTAAAGTCTCCAAACTGAGACAATAAGAGAGTTTGAATAGAAAACACTTGTTTTGGATTTCTGTGGATGTTAGCTATTCTCTTTGAAGCATGAGCACAACATTCACTTTTTGCTGAGGATGTTTCACTACTGTTTTATGTAGGTTCGTCCAATGATGTTTTGGTTCTAATTGTTCTTAGCACATCATATTTTGCAGGCTTATTTAGTGGTTCGGGTATATATCTACCTTTCACTCTCCATGAGGTCTTCTGAGATAGGCCCTTAGTCTCATCAGCGTTGTCTATTGGGGCTGACCAGAAAAACTCGTCACATCCGCCAGCATTATCTTCTTCCACCATAGCTGTCAATTCTGCAGTTTGTTGTGGAGGGACACCTGGTACCGTGTAGACTTGATTCGGAGTGGTTTGTACCTTTTGGTACACAATAGCTTTTTCTTTGAGAACTTTGGTCTTGTCAGTAGACGAGCGAGCAAACTCAACAGAGTTTTCAGAAATCAGGTTTCTGCGTGACTTAGGTTCACTTTTGACAAATTTTGAACAGTCCACCACATCCTCTACAGAGATCTCACTCAGATCATCATCCTCATTAAGTTCAGATTCATTTTCAACATCAATTTTATTTTTTGAACTTAATTTGGCATTCAAAGAGTCAAATTTCTATAAGGTTTTGGCTCTTAATTTCAATTTATCATTTTCGTCTAATAGATTTTTGAGCATGTCCTTGTGGTCTTTGGAATTTATGTAGGATTCAATTTTTTCTAGACCGATTTTATATGCTGGAGAAAGCTCGTCAGAAGATACAACACTTTCACAGTTGTAGGCTTCAGCATTGATTTCATCCTCCTTTAACTCAAGGAATGGTAAAATCATGCGATGTATCTTCTTTCTTATTTCACAATCAAGATGCAACTGAGTGATATTAAAATAGAGTCTTTTAGCAATTAAAAAAAACACATTTCGCTGTTTAAGAAGTTTAAGATTGTCTCTTTGAAAATAAATTGAATCATCCTTAGACCTAATTAACTCTGTCTCCTTTTGCTCGATCCACATCATCCTTTCCTCGCTCTTTGATGAAATCCTGCTAATTTGATCAGTTAGGTTAGAATTTGTGACACGGGTTTGGGTGAGACTGCTACTTATGCTTGAAAATTTAGATTTTAAATTATTTAATTCCTTTTCATAGTCAGTAATAGGTATTTTTAGGGAAGCAAGAATATTTTCTACCTTCTTGATCAACTCATCACATTCGTTGATCTGTGCGCTGACAGGTTTGGTAGCAAAACACATGTCCTCTGACTCCTTCTCGCCTTCTATTCCCCCGTCGGTTGTATATCCTCTCATTTAAGACACACCTTCGGTCACCACAAAGCATCTTCCTGCCACAAGTTCTTCTTTCGCCAACATAGCTTTCCCATGAGTCGGTTTCCTGACCTCTTCATCCTCTGAATCTGTGGACCAAACTTCCACACCAAGAAATTCATCACGATTGTCTATATCCTACACAATTAAAACATTCATAGTAGTATTGTTAGCAGATGACTTTCTTTTCTTGATTTCCTCCAGTCTTCTCAGGAAGTTCGTTTCCTCATATTCATCATTTATCTTTTCTTCTTTCTTTCTCAGCATGCAATCCTTTGCAAAATGGTTCTTGCCTCCACAGTAATGGCAGTCAAATCCTGAGTCTCCTCCAACTTTTGCTTCTTTATTTGACTCTTCAGACTTTGACCCGATCTTCGGTTCCTCCTTGATCTTTTCGACGCTGTAACGACCCTGCCAGTTTCGGTTCTTGTTGGCTGGGAATTTCTTCTTAATGAATTTCCTGGGATTAGACACCATCATGGCATATTGTTCACCGATTAGATCATAATTACCAAGATCCACTTCCTCTTCTTCTTCAACCGAGTTTTTTCCTTTAGAGACAAGAGCTAAAGAACCCAGACTGGAAACCACATTCGTTTCCTGAGACAGTGCACTTTCATAGGATTTCAAAATACCCACTAGTTTTGCTAGAGAATATGACTTGAACTATTCATGAGCTTTAACTGTAGATACATCAGCCATCCATTCGGATCTAAGACCGTTCATGAAAGTAACCTTTTGTTCGATAACTTTCCTTTCAATCCCATGCTTTATCATCTTACTTAAAAGATGATTGAAGCGATCAAAAGCTTGAACAAGTTTTTCTTCAGGCTTCTGCTTAAAGTCTCCAAACTGAGACAATAAGAGAGTTTGAATAGAAGCCACTTGTTTTGGATTTCTGTGGATGTTAGCCATTCTCTTTGAAGCATGAGCACAGCATTCACTTTTTGCTGAGGATGTTTCACTACTATTTTGTGTAGGTTCGTCCAATGATGTTTTGGTTCTACTTGTTCTTAGCACATCATATTTTGCAGGCTTATTTAGTGGTTCGGGTATATATCTACCTTTCACTCTCCATGAGGTCTTCTGAGATAGGCCCTTAGTCTCATCAGCGTTGTCTATTGGGGCTGACCAGAAAAACTCGTCACATCCGCCAGCATTATCTTCTTCCACCATAGCTGTCAATTCTGCAGTTTGTTGTGGAGGGACACCTGGTACCGTGTAGACTTGATTCGGAGTGGTTTGTACCTTTTGGTACACAACAGCTTTCTCTTTGAGAACTTTGGTCTTGTCAGTAGACGAGCGAGCAAACTCAACAGAGTTTTCAGAAATCAGGTTTCTGCGTGACTTAGGTTCACTTTTGACAAATTTTGAACAGTCCACCACATCCTCTACAGAGATCTCACTCAGATCATCATCCTCATTAAGTTCAGATTCATTTTCAACATCAATTTTATTTTTTGAACTTAATTTGGCATTCAAAGAGTCAAATTTCTATAAGGTTTTGGCTCTTAATTTCAATTTATCATTTTCGTCTAATAGATTTTTGAGCATGTCCTTGTGGTCTTTGGAATTTATGTAGGATTCAATTTTTTCTAGACCGATTTTATATGCTGGAGAAAGCTCGTCAGAAGATACAACACTTTCACAGTTGTAGGCTTCAGCATTGATTTCATCCTCCTTTAACTCAAGGAAGGGTAAAATCATGCGATGTATCTTCTTTCCTATTTCACAATCAAGATGCAACTGAGTGATGTTAAAATAGAGTCTTTTAGCAATTAAAAAAAACACATTTCGCTGTTTAAGAAGTTTAAGATTGTCTCTTTGAAAATAAATTGAATCATCCTTAGACCCAATTAACTCTTTCTCCTTTTGCTCGATCCACATCATCCTTTCCTCGCTCTTCGATGAAATCCTACTAATTTGATCAGTTAGGTTAGAATTTGTGACACGGGTTTGGGTGAGACTGCTACTTATGCTTGAAAATTTATATTTTAAATTATTTAATTCCTTTTCATAGTCAGTAACAGGTATTTTTAGGGACGCAAGAATATTTTCTACCTTCTTGATCAACTCATCACATTCGTTGATCTGTGCGCTGACAGGTTTGGTAGCAAAACACATGTCCTCTCACTCCTTCTCGCCTTCTACTCCCCCGTCGGTTGTATATTCTCTCATTTAAGACACACCTTCGGTCACCACAAAGCATCTTCCTATCACAGGTTCTTCTTTCGCCAACATAGCTTTCCCATGAGTGGGTTTCCTGACCTCTTCATCCTCTGAATCTGTGGACCAAACTTCCACACCACGAAATTCATCACGATTGTCTATATCCTGCACAATTAAAGCATTCATAGTAGTATTGTTAGCAGATGACTTTCTTTTCTTGATTTCCTCCAGTCTCCTCAGGAGGTTCGTTTCCTCATCGTCATCATTTATCTTTTCTTCTTTCTTTCTCAGCATGCAATCCTTTGCAAAATGGCTCTTGCCTCCACAGTAATGGCAGTCAAATCCTGAGTCTCCTCCAACTTTCGCTTCTTTCTTTGTCTCTTCAGACTTTGACCCGATCTTCGGTTCCTCCTTGATCTTTTCGGCGCTGTAACGACCCTGCCAGTTTCGGTTCTTGTTGGCTGGGAATTTCTTCTTAATGAATTTCCTGGGATTAGACACCATCATGGCATATTCTTCACCGATTAGATCATAATTGCCAAGATCCAATTCCTCTTCTTCTTCAACCGAGTTTTTTACTTTAGAGACAAGAGCTAAAGAACCCAGACTGGAAACCACATTCGTTTCCTTAGACAGTGCACTTTCATGGGATTTCAAAATACCCACTAGTTTTGCTAGAGAATATGACTTGAACTGTTCATGAGCTTTAACTGCAGATACAACAGCCATCCATTCAGATCTGAGACCGTTCATGAAAGTAACCTTTTGTTCGATAACTTTCCTTTCGATCCCATGCTTTATCATCTTACTTAAAAGATGATTGAAGCGATCAAAAGCTTGAACAAGTTTTTCTTCAGGCTTCTGCTTAAAGTCTCCGAACTGAGACAATAAGAGAGTTTGAATACAATGTTCGAAGTCTTCGTCAGTGGAATACAATTCTTTTAATATGTCCTAGATCTCTTTAGCCGTGGCACAAGAACTTACCAAACGAAACGTGTCTGACTGCAGCGCAAACCTTATCATCCTCAGGGCCTTGATGTTGCATTGAAACTTTTCCTTCTCGTCTTGAGGAATATCTTTGACATCGTTAACAAGCTGATTGTACTCTTTTTGAGTTTTGACAATCTTAGAGGTGCTTGAGTAAGAGAATGGGCCAACAATGATTGCTTCCCAGATCAAGTATCCATTATGCTCCGATCACATAATCTTCAAAGTGATGCGTCCAAACTTCATAGTCTTGTGTATACAAGATTGGTATCCTTTTCGTAGAACCAATGCTGTTGGAGATGTTGATTGGATTGGTTTGTGAATCATCCATGGACATTGTAATGACTTTTGATCGATTACCTATAAAAGATCAGACTTGTAATATATTGTTAGGGTTAGATTAATAATTAATGAGATACGTCAATATGGAATGACGGCTCAATTAATATCAATCAATGCGGAATTAAAAAACCTAATAACTTCTTCGACAGAAGAGTTGTGTATGACTTACACAGTCTCCTGCTCTGATACCAATTGATGAAAATTAAACTCTAGATCGATTAGATCTTTCACAGGTATGAAGATGAAAATCAAACAAGAAAAGTACAATAAGAGAATGAACACAAAATGGAATCAAATATGTGCTTATGATTCAATGAAGTCACGCCTCAGCAGAGCTCGATGAAGGACTTCCGCTGTAGAGGCGAGCTAGGGTTTACAAAACTTAAAGAGAAAAGTTATCAAAAGTGTTATCATCTAAGACTGCATGCATGCAGCTTATATACTAAACCCTAGAACAAAAATATGCATGGTTGGACAGGCCCAATACCGACAATCAAAACTGGGCTAAGGACCGAGCCCATGACGCAACATAATAATCCCAACACTTCTGATGGGTCTTCTTCGGGGAGGCATCTTGTTCTAGAACAATCAGGAAGAAGAGGATGATAAGTCCCCTGAATTTAAATCAAGATATATGAAACAAGATATGTCTCATTCTGAAAGTTAAAGTGTTCTACGAAGCGATATATAGAGGAGAGTTACTACTGCAAGTAAATATCGCTAAGAAAGAATATGTAGTAACACTTGAAATGAATATCTATGCTGTATTTGGCTCTAGCTAAAGTACTCTATAGTATTTTGAGTTGTATGCTTTGTTCTACCGATACCTGATGTATATATACTTGGTAAGTTTTAGGCTTGTTGCAACACTACAGTCACTCCCAAGCACATGTTGGTCATGTCTCGAGTAAATAGAGTTGATCAAGCTATATTGAACCTACACATGATTAAATAACTGTCCAGGTTTAACCACAGTGTCCAACATCCAAATAGTTTTGTTTTGTTCTACCTATATTTTGAAAATATACTTTTAGTTTCCAAGGGCTTCAGCCCCTTAGTTTTTATAGTTGTATACCATGTAAGGTCCGGTATACTTAGTTCACTATAAACAAGGGCTTGGATACCAATCTGTCACACCCCCAAACCGGAACGGCAGAAACGTTCGGGGTGGAGGACGTCATGTATAGTATCACAACCATTGTATCATAGCAATCATAGTAAACTCAACCATTACATTGAATACATATACAAAAAGGTTTACATCTATTTAAGCCTTGTTTAAATATATCAAAAATGAAAGTAAAATTTAAAGACATGACTTTAGTTGCTCCGAATTCTCAAAATCTCAAGACGTACCTATCTATACATTTCCTGAGAATGCAAGCAGTTTTGAAAGAGTATCAGCATAAATTTGGTGAGTTCATAAGCGAGTTTATGTAACTAAAATCTTATTCATAAATTTGTAGAAAGGTTGTATGTTCCCAAGAAAATCCAATATTTTCTTAAATAATGAAAAGTAGCCTTAAACCCTAAGGCCCATGGTAAGTTCGTTGTTGAATTCGGTTGTTATTTCTGAAAGTACTTGCATGAGATCCCTGGCTATCACCAGTAATGTAAGTATCATATAGTGTGAAAACCCTGGTTAATACCAGTATGTATATTAAGTTTATTACTTAAAATAAAATCATTGAAGAGTGAAATCCCGTAAACAAATGCTTAGATTATACTTATTGTGAGTCGTATAACCATGCTTGATATGACCTAGAGACCTTTACAACGTTCTTCAAGTGCTCGTTAAATGACATTTGTCACCTCAGGCATGCCTGCCTAACTGTACCTAGCAGTTAAGGTGTGGGATTGTCAATCCCAAATAGATCTATTCACAAATCTCACGCTCTCCCTCTAGGAGACTCTGATTACGCTAGGATAGGATTTAATTCAATACCCTAAGGGTATAGTTTTTAAGTAGAGCCTCACAATGTTGTAGAATCTAGTTTACATGTAATTCTAAAGTTTTTTCTTGTATTAGAATCCATTGGATGCAGTATACGGTAATAATTATACTTCAATAATTATTAAATGCTATGCCCTTGTAGTAAAGAATACAATAAACTAAATCTGACATAGTTTATATGTTTAGTGTGATTAACTCTAATTACATAAAATTTATGATTTGAAACCCCAAACTATACCTATTATAGTTTACATGTATATAGTGTGAATGTTGAATCTGAAAAACTATGCAATTTTGGTGGTAAGTTAAAAACGTCCCTTATGCTCAACATAGTACAAAAGGGATAAGATATCTAAATATATAAAAATCGTTGTCTGAATCAAGTGCATGAGTTTTATACTTGTTAAAAGTTCTTTTGTATTAGTTCATAAAACCATTTGTGCTTGGGTTGTATTCCCCCTAAAAACGTTTAGAATTCGTAAAAGCGTAGAGGTATGAACTCACCTCGAGTGAATAGTTTGTATAAAGGATCGATAAGAGATATCGAGTGTCAAATGAAACCTCGAACACAATTGGATCCTAATTATCATGTAATAACACATATATGATTCAAATTAGGGTATTTCACGACTAGACATGATAGAAAACCACCCTAAGGACATGGAAACACTTGGACTAAGTGCTAAACTCACATATGATTGAGTGAGGGAGGTGTACGGCCACCCTAGGTGTGTGTATGGCCATGGGTGTGCGGCCCATGAGTGTATGGTTGTACACTCATAAAAAGTGTGCGTTTTGAGTTGTTTCAAAGTCCTAAGAAGCATCAAGGAAGTGTTATAGGTCCCATACTTGGTTGTAGTGCAAGCATCAAGGAAGTGTTATAAAACGTACTTTTGTGTGTAATTCAATGAGTGGTAGAACAAACATATGAGTCAAAGTTTATCTGTTCCTTCTTGGATTAGAAGCTGATATCTGGGCCCCTCGATGATTTTGTTTTGACCCATGTACCGGGCCCGGTCAGAACTAAGTTGATGTGTTCAATTAAGTTCTATGTCAAACAAATCGGAAATCGGGAAACAAATGCTGGACAATAAGCAAGACAGTGTTCCATGTATTTGTCCGGCTGATATCTAGAACAGAGGATTATATGATCACTTATCTTAAATGGCGTACCATCATCTTCTCAGTTCTGAGAAACCTTGAAAAGAGCTACGATTGCCGATCGGTTCTTGAAGTCATACTTGCAGTAATAGTTATTAGACTTATCCAAGTGGGAGACTGTTGGATAAGGTGTCTAAGTCCATAACTATTTCTGGTATGTACTTGACCCGACCCGGCATGGTCCATTTGGGTTGCATGGCACCATGTAATTGGATAGACTAAATGAGAGAAATAACACTTGGAGATTATTAATATATTATAAGTTCTAATATATTAATAATATTATTTGATTAGTTTGATCAATAATTAATTTAGAATTAATTAAGTGGTCAAAAGAGAACTAATTAAATATATGGGTTGATTATGTAAATCATCCATATCTTGTATAGTGGGCTAATAGGCTCCATGGATTATCAAGTTGGGTTCTACCCATAGGATGCTCCATGGATGCTCCATGGGAGTTACAAACCCATGGGTCATGGAAATGAAGAGTCATGACACATTAGGGTTTACATGGTGTAACCCTAGATGTGTCAACACTATATAAGAATCATATTCTCCACCAAAATCGGCGACACTAAGAAAAACTAGAGGGCTTGGCCGATTTTGAGAAGTGTGTGTTATCTCAAGAGTCTTTCCAAGAGCATTTGGTGTTGTGTGAAGCATTTGAGGCATCACACTTGGGGTGCTAGGCTCACAAGGTTTCAAGGAACACAAGCAACAACAAGGTAAGTTATTCTATCTATGATTCAAGTTAAAATTGTTCCCCATGTATGCTAGATAGGAATATAACCTTGGAATTCAACTTTGCATGATAATTAGACAAACATAGATCCAAGGTTATTAGGGTTGCATGTACACTTAGGAAGTGTTAGAATGCTCAAAACCCATCAATTATTTCATTTGGGTGTTTTATTAGGGAATCTTTATCTAATCTAAACTTGTCTTTCTTTATTTTCAGATGTCTTCCAACACTGCTTCTAGCTCAAACCCTACTGGCTCATTCTCTCTCATGAACCTTTGTGGGAGAGTCATCTTTGATGGTTCCAACTTTAATGATTAGGTTAGGAACATCAGGATGGTCGCTCGCTACGAGGACAAGGAATATGTCCTAGACAAGGAGCTTAAGGACCTCGATGAGTCTTCTGCTACTCCTGAGGAGATTATTGAGTTTAGGGTACATGAGAAGGATGCCACCAAGGTAGCTTGTATCATGCTTACCACTATGTCAACTAAACTCTAAAAGTCCAATGAGGACTTCTACCCTTTTGAGATGCAACAGGACCTGATGGAAAGATACCATCAGAGTGCTCGTCAAGAGAGGTATGAAATCATCTCTTCCATGATAACAAATAGAATGAAGGATGGTGAACCCATCACGGGCCACTTGCATAAAATTCCAAGGTTTGTGGACCGGTTGCTAAATTTGAATGTGAACTTTCCTGATGAGCTGACTAGCACATCGTCCACATACTTTGCTTGATAGAAAATCGACTTCAGGAGGATGCCAATTTTTGGGAGATAGATTGGTTTCATGGCAGTGCAAGAAGCAGCATACCGTTTCCACCTCAACAGCAAAAGCGGAATATGTCGTTGCATCTGCATGTTGTTCTCAAGTCATTTGGATCCAACATCAGCTGTTGGATTACGGTTTGAATTTTCAAGAAACCCCTCTTTTCTGTGATAATGAGGTTGCGATCCAATTGCCAAAAACCCAGTCCAGCACTCAAAAACCAAGCACATCGACATCAAAATTCCTTTTATCAGAGAATGTTATGAGCGTTCGCTCATTCGGCTAGAACAGTTCCGCTCTGATAATAATCTAGCGGATCTGTTCACCAAGCCGTTTAACACAGCTCGATTCGATGTGTTGGTTAATATTCTGAAAATGATTCGTTTTGAGGATTAATTTTTTTTGTGTTTAGTTTAGGAAAAATTTGTGCATTTTTTTTTCCTTTTTATTTTATGCACAAATTTAGGGGGAGAAAAATCAAAATCCAAAAACATAAATAAATTACAAAAACCAAAAACATTAAGAATTAGAAAATCCAAAACCATTAGAAAATTAGAAAATCCAAAAACATTAGAAAAACAAAAAAAATTAAAAATATATCTGCGTTTTATGATATGATTTGGGAAGTGATATTAACAAGTGATAACGGGCAATCTGAGTCTGTGTAAAGTACCAAAACTGGATTCTCTAGGCTCTGTATTCGATGCCCTGGGAGGCACGAAGAAATTAACAGACTTGACTAGGTGCAGATAAATTTAAGGAATCTAGAGACTTGATAAATCTTGACCTAGATAGTTCCGTTTAGCCTGACAATACGACGCTTGGATAGGTTGAGCAGGGAGACATATATGAGAATCTACTCATCACATTAAATGAACTTGTATCTGGAACCGTGGTTTAACTTTTCCTCGATGCGCGGATTTTGTCCTTAATTCCGGTATTGATGGGGCGACTGGTAAATTCCGATGAATTAGGTATGTAGAAAATTATTTTCTTTCTTTCTTACTGTTAGTCATATGTTGCCTCCGCTGCGTGATTGGAAGAGATCCGACCTGGACTGTAACATATGCAACTCTATTTCTCTACATATTATATATATATATATATATATATATATATATATATATATATATATGAAATTCCTCTTATCTGTTAGCCATATGTTGTCTCCTTTGCGTGACTAACAATCCGACCTGGTACACAACATATGCAACCTTCTACTTCTCAATCCCTCTAAAAGTATAAGTGATAATATTCTGAATCTATCTTCTCTCCTAATGATTGTTTGCTCACCCGATGTAAGGAGTACTCTGGAAGTCTTTGATTACTGGGGCATATCAGGAAGCGGGAAACATGTTCCAGTACAATTAAAATTGAACAATCAAAGATTGTCAATAGATCTTGCTGCTCAATTTTGGTGGACAACAATATCCTTGGTCATCGTCAGATAGATGGTCCTTAGAAATTTTATCTAGTAACTTAGGGTCAATCTGTCTTGTCACTTATAGCATGTCCAAATTTGTCACAAGATTTTTCGTGTTTAAGTGGACCACAATACCGACGATTGACCAGATCTATTCATGAAGGAGAAGGAACTGATAAATGAACAACGATTGTCTAACAACATTGATCCCTCATTTCAAAGGTTAAAACAATTTATAGGATTAAAATTAAAATTTAATTTTTGTCGTTAATAGTATTTCCATTTTATTTTATTTTAGTCTATTCTATTTTATTTTTATTTTTATTTTATTTTTGTTTTTATTTTTATTTTTATTTTTATCTTAGTTGTAAGTTTACTTTTAGTTTTATTTTTAAAACGCTTAGGAATAATAATTTTTAGTCCTTTAATCCTCAAAATGGTTTGTTTTTCAAAAATTCTTGAGTATGGGTAGCGGTTTTTAATTATTAAAAGGTTGAGGGGGAGAAAATGAAAAATTGTTGAGTATATAAAGGGTGTGTGCGGTGAGACTTTTTACCGGCACTGTTTCCATCTTTTTCTCTCAATCGCACACACAGATCTCTCTCTCTCTAAAACTTTGAATATTCCATAGTTTTTCTTGAAATCAAAGCACATTTCTGCTAATTCTCATGAACACAACTCTCATAACGAAGTTTTTATGAAAAATGGATCATTGTTTGCTTTTTAATCGAAGTAAATAACATTTCGTTTGCAAATGCGACCGCACACGGTGTGTGTGGCTACACACAGTCGTGTGCGGCTGAACCGTGTGCGGCCACACAGGCGTGTGCGGCTGAACCGTGTGCGGCTGAGTGCGTGCGGCTGCGGCTGCACACTTGCACGTGTGCGGCTGTGTGCACTTTCATGTGCTGCTACACCATCTCTGTTATAATCAAAATTATTTTTGCCCTAATGATTGCTTGTTTCTTTTCAGGTTAAGATGGGTGATTTGGAATTTGCTAAGGTTCACAACTCTACCATTTTTCTTGAAGACCCTCCTGAAGCTCACAATGACTTAAAGTTCATTGTTGATGGTTTGAAGAAGTCTTTCCTGGCCCATGCATTAACAACATGCCCTGCAATTTACCAGAATCTAATCAAGGACTTCTGGAGAAGCGCAGTTGTAAGGAAGGATAACAAGGGTGAAAAGTTCATTGAAGCGACAATTGAAGGAAAGAAAGTTCAAGTATCAGAGAGTATCATTCGGGAATCTCTCCAAATAGATGACAGATCTGAATACTCTATGGAAATTAACATTCATCAAACCCAGGATATTTTAGACCACATGGGCCTTGGCTGCAGGAACTGAATTCAACTTCTCGAAGTTTGTAATGAATGAGCTGGTTCTAAATCTTGAGGGGAGCAAGAGAGATAAATTCTTAATGTACCCAAGATTTTTGCAAATCATCTTTAATGTTATTCATCCTGAGCTGCGGAGAGGAAACGAAGCCTTGGAATCTGAAGACATTATACGTTTCCGTTGATAAAATTCGGAATTTTTGAAGAGAGTGATCGATCCGAATCAGAGGATCAATCCATCCCTATGGAATCTGAAGACATTATACGTTCAACCTCTTGAGCCAGAAATTGAGGAGGTTCATGATTATCCTTCAGTCATAGTGGCTGAGGAACATGATTATCAAGAAGAAGATGAAACTCTATCTGCTCAAGAAGAAGATAATGATGATCTTTATGATGACGTAGAGTTTTTGAAGGGAATTGACTTTACATGGTTTAGTGATGACATCCCGACAATTATTGAATTTAATCTTTATGATGAAGATTTTGGTCCTCTTCCAGGATTCCCCAACAACTGCCTTAATAAAGTCAATGAAGTTGCCTCTTCGGCAACCAAGACTAGGGAAGAAGGAAATGCTCTCAAAATTCTGCTCTCCACGTCTATGCCCATGGAGGTTGCGTCAAGTCAAGGAGATGTGATCTCAGAGATTCCTCCCTCTGTGTCAACTATCTCAACATCTGCTCCAATTGTTCCTGATTCAACTCAGTCCCAGACGTCTCAATCCTCCATGGAAACAAGTCAATAAATTGCGAGTCTGGAGGTACCTATTGTGAGAAGTGCACCTCAAGTTTTCTCCACGGTCACTGTTACTACTTTTACACTCCACCAACACAACCTGATGAAGGCCCGAGAACCATGTTTGAAACAGGCGGCTCATCATCCATCCCAGAATATTCTCCCACTAGACCTTCTATGGATGAAGCCTCGATTAGATTGGCAAAACACATGGCCCAACAAAGTCTAACCTCCTCTCGTGGCAAAGGAATATCATTTAGAGAGGAGTGCACATGTGATGATATATCTTCCTCGTCTGATCTTCGTGAAGAAATTGGGATTCTCCGTCAAGAACTCATCGAAAAGACCATACAGATGTTACATTGAAGAGCTCAGAGCGAAGGATGAGGAAAAGACAAAGCAGATAAAAGACCTACAAACAAGTCATGGTGCAGTGACAGCTAGCTACTTCAATCTCAAGAACGTTTTGTATGACGCATTTGGAGACAAAGTCAAGGCCCTTTTCCAACAACCACATGGAATCGATGATCCTCCCACATCCCACTCACAGTCAGTTTCTGACGACCTTCCTATCGATCCACCTGCTCCTAGAATAACCACTATTGTCAATAGATTTGAAAAGGAGCCAGAAGGAAGCAGAGCCCGAATAACGATCATACAGGGAAAAAGAACCGTAACAGCCAACAAGAGCGAAGGTCTACTATTCATAAAGAACTCGAATGAGAATCGCAAGGCAAAAGACCTTGTTCTAACTATGACTGATCTAAAGAAAAGAAAGTTTGGTGACGAGTTCGGAGATAGATCAGGAATTCGAATATGGGCCTTTGATCCTGAAAAAAAATATGTGGGTTTTGAAAAGAAACTCAGGCAATCCTGAGTATTACAAGAGCACCCATGATTTTAACTCTTGGACCAAAGTTGATCTAGCTGAATTATCCAGAGCCCCATTCCACAATCCCTTGGAAGATCTAAGTGCTTCTAACTTCAAAAGGTTTCTTGACAGGCAAGTAAAAGAAAATTTTCCATCAATGAAGACTGCAAGAGCCTTGTATCGAAAAGACAAAGAAATTCTTGATCCGGAATCAGGAAAACCCATGAAGATCATTCTTTGGCCTGTGACAAAACAGCAGAAGGAAATTCCTATCCCTCAACACTTCTAGGAGGGATATCTTGATAACATGGAATTTTGGGCTTATGATGACGAAACTGCAACTGTTGCTATTAAATTCAAGGATCGAGAACAAGTTATGAGGTTGATAAGTGCCAAAGATCTTCTTCGATTCAAAGAGAGGGATATCTGAACTCTTGCTCGTCACCAGATCATTTGCAGAAAAGACGTTATGGAAGCTGCTACCAAAGAGTTTACTGCAATGGTGGCTACAATCATTAATGGAAGAATATGGATGGGCTCCATGGGAGGATCAGATCTAAAGCTGGTTGAGAAGCCAATTGAGAAGCCAGATGAATGAAGATCAAGACTATGCTAGCCTCAAACCAAGGGGGAGATTGAATGTCCATAATATTGTGGTATGAGCTAGGCATTAATTTTGTATAGTTCTTATTTAGGGTGGTAGTGTATGTAAGGCAGTGTAGTAGACTTGATGTATGTGTGCAGCCTCACTCGTGTATGCGGCCGCACACAGTGTGTGCGGCCACACACGTGTGTATGGTTGCACACTGGTATGCTGGTGAGGGTACTATTTATAGGGACTGATTTGTGTCAGATTGTACTAGTTGCTGAACAGTGCAGTGTGTGTACTTCTCAAGGTGTACTTGACATTTATGATATAGATGTGTGCATGCTTAATGTTAAAAAAAAAATCAATTTCTTTTTATTTTTAAATTTCATTTTCAACCATAAATAAATAAATAAATAAATAAAATTGATTTCACTTTTTGACTTTTGACTTTAAAATTTTGACTTTGACCTTTGACTTTAAACTTTGACTTTTTCATTTAACTTTCAAAATTCAAATTTAGCTTTTCAGTTTGACTTTTAAGTTTGACTTTTTAAATTTGAATTTTAAAGTTGACTTTCTCGGTTTTTAAGTCAAAGGGAAATTAAAAAAATGATGACTTGCTCATCCATTCCGGTAAACGAAGTTTCATGTCCTCCATCTTGTGTTAAAACTGGTAAATTTTTATGAGAATCAATAGATCTAATCAAGAGAGAGAATGAGCACTTAAAATATGAAGGATATCAACTCAGAAAAGGACAGAAACCTCTGAAAGCACAATTAGAAGCCAAAATCAAGGATTTCCGAAAACTGCAAGAAGATTACAGCAATAAGTGTGAGAACTATGATCACATCAAAAGAAAACTTGTTGCTGTAACTGAAGAACTTGACGCTTTGAAAATTAAATGTGGAAAAACAGATATTAGTTTCAAAATTTACACTGCGTCAAGTAAGACAGTCGAGTCCTTATTTGAAAACCAATTAAAATTCAAAGATAATCAAAACAAGGGTTTAGGGTATGATTGTGTTCCTCCACCTTTCAATCATAACTACACATGCATCCCTATGACACAGGAAGAAATTGACAAGGAGGGTTTAGGGTATGATTGTGTTCCAGCCTTGCTACCGGAGCGAATTTATCTTCGTAATCAATTCCTTCTTCCTGGCAGTAACCTTTCATCACTAGCAGAGCCTTATTCCGGATGATATTCCCCTCCTTGTCCATTTTGTTCCTGAATACCCACTGGAGACCGACGACTGAGGCATCTTTCGGTGTTGGAATGAGATGCCAGACCTTATTTCTTTCAAACTCATTGAGTTCGTCTTGCATTTCCTGGACCCAATCTGAATGATCAAGGGCAATATTGACGGTCTTCGGCTCAATTTTGGATACGAAAGAATTAAACATGCAGAACTCTACTTTGGAGAATAAAACAGTTTGTTTTGCCTTCAGTTGTGAACGAGTTAGAACTTTCTCTGATGCGTCACCCACTATTTGAGATACAGGATGATCTCTGGTCCATTTGGTGAGAGGAGGAATGTTTGGATCATAGGATGGATCCAATTCAGCATTTACCATTTCTTCCAACTCTGATTGAATGTCGTCTTCATAGAGCATATCAGAATTCTCCCCCTCGACAGATGATGAGCCAAGAGATCTTTCTTCAACAAGGCTTTCGGGTTGATCCAGACTTTCGGTTTTTACTGGACTTTCGGGTGCAACAGGACTTTCGGGTGCGTCAAAAACTGGATTCTCCCCTTGAATATGTGAGTCCTGCTCATTTGAAGAGGATAGATTCTCCCCCTCAACTGAAGTAGTGCTATGGGGAGGTTCTTTTCGAACTGGCTCTTCCGTTCCCATTCGTTTGGCTGCATCTTCGACAATCTTCTTAAGGTGATCAATCTTATTGTCTGCTGCTTTGGCTTCAGAGTGAGCTACTTTCTCAGGTTCATCAAATAAATCCATGAACTGGTCAAAGAGATTGGCGATAGAGGCTGTGACTTGACCTGTTTGAGAGAATATCACTCCTATTGCTTCTTCAGAGGACTTCAACTTCTTGACGTAATTGTCATCGAATGTCACATAATAGGTTTCTTCAATTCTTTTAGAACGCTTATTCAAAACCCTGTAAGCCTTTGAAGTAAGAGAATATCCCAGAAAGATACCTTCATCAGCTTTGACATCAAACTTGTTGCGATGTTCTTTGGAGTTGAAGATGAAGCACCTGGAACCGAACACGTGGAAGAATTTGACATTCGGCTTCCTGTTGTTGATTATCTCATAAGGAGTGAGAGAGAAACGCTTGTTGAGATAAGACCTGTTCTGAGTAAAACAAGCTGCAGCAATGGTATCAGCCCAGAAATATAAAGGAAGAGAAGCAAAGCTTAGCATGGTTCGGGCGGCCTCACACAAGGATCGGTTTCGCCTTTCGACAATTCCATTATGTTGAGGTGTATAAGGGGCTGAGAAGTTGTGAATGGTCCCTTTTTCTGCCAAGAAATCTTCGAATTCTTTGTTCTTGAATTCTAGTCCATTGTTGCTTCTAATATTTCGAACGACTTTTCTCAGTTGCACTTCGACCTGCTTGATAAAGATCTTCAGTTTGGGAGTCGCCTTAGATTTGTGTTTTAGAAAAAATCCCCAAGTAAATTGTGAGAAGTCATCAACAATAACTAGAATGTACTTGTCACCACCAATGCTCTCGATTGATGATGGACCACATAAGTCGATGTGAAGCAACTCAAGTGGTTCAACAACTTTCGTGTTTATGATCGATGGGTGACTTTGGCGAGTTTGTTTCCCCATTTCGCATGCAGCGCACAAGTGTTCACGATCGAACTTAAGCAATGGAAGACCCCGAACATGACCGCCGGTGACAAGCTTGTTAATGTCTTTGAATTTGAGATGTAAGAGCCTTCGGTGCCAAAACCAACTTTCGTCTGAGTGAGATTCAGAGGAAATATTTCACCTCTTCGATCTAATTTGAGAATGACTTTATTGGATTTCTTTTCTATAATTTCTGAACCTTCGTCATCGAATGAGACTTTGAGACCGGTTCCTCCCACCAGTTGAGACACACTGATGAGGTTATGCTGCAGCTCCTCTACATATGCCGCCTTTCTGATTTTGAAATCTCCATTCGTTATCATCCCATAACCCTTTATCGTTCCATAAGAATTGTTACCGAACTTGACATTGCCACCATTTTGAAGAGACCGAAACTCCCTTAGCTCTTCCTTTCTTCCTGTCATGTGACGCGAGAAGCCACTGTCTATATACCATTCTTCGTCAAACTGATCGTCACTTATAACCTGCAAAAATTAAGTAGATTTAGGAACCCAAAGTTTCTTGGGTCCACGTGAGCCTTTTACAGAAACAGGAATAGTGAGAGAAACATCAACGAGATATGTTCATTTTATTAAGGTTGTTTCATCTTTTCTTTTAATAGTAAATACTTTGATTTTATTAGAATTAGATTCAGGTGTTCTGGATTTAGGTGCTAGTGTTTGAACTTTGGCCTGCTTTCGGTCTTCATCAGCTGAGGAAATTTTCCTTTTTCCTTTCAAATCCTTTGATGATCTTGAATTTGGTGTAGGACCGGAATTAGGCTTAGAGGAAGATTGAGAACAAGAAGAATTAGAGGAAAAGAAATTAGAATTAGAATCTTTCCTGACTTGAGGTTTGAAATGACCCTTTCAGTTGTGGTCATTTGAGAGACCGAACCTAGACGTTCGGTTGCTGATTGATGATGAACCGAAGCTTGATTTTCGGGTGTTGTAGGTTGGGGGCCCGAGACTGCGGTTTTTATTGTAAAAGCTTGACGGGCTAAAATCTGGTCTTTGCCTGTTGTTGTTTGGCGGACCGAAACTAGCTCTTTGGTTGCTGTTGCTTTCGGGACCAAACCTATCCTTTCGGTTTTGTTCTTCCTGTGGCCCGAAAGTCTTCATCTGGTTCTTTTGAATCGATGATTCGAAGTTCCTTTTACTCTTGTTTTCTTCTTCTTTTGACTTAGAATGTTTGTCAAAGAGAGTGCAGTGAGGATTTTAGGAGCGCCAAAACTGCTTTCGCACTGAGAGATTTTTCTTGTATCTCAAGTTTCTTTGCTGCTTTTGATTTTTCTACTGTTTCGGTTGTCTACGGATATTTTCGTTTTGTTTCGGCTTCTTAGCAACAGTTTCAATCTTCATGGAAGAGGTTTCGCTAGTTGAGGTGACTTCTTCCACTGGAATTTCTTTTGTGCCACTGGAACTTGGTATGTCAAAATTGGTAGGCTTATTTAGAGGTTCAGGCATATATCTTCCTTTGGCCTTCCACGATGTTCGCTCCGACAAACCGGCTGTTTCATACGCGTTGTCTATCGGTGCAGACCAGAAAAACTCATCACAACCATTTGCATTATCTTCATTCACCATGGCAGTAAGTTCGGCTGTCTGATTTCGGTTACTCCTATGACCTTATAAACCTGATTGGGAGTTGTTCTAACCTTTTGAAACACAACAACCTTTTCTTTAAGGATTGGGGACTTAGTTTTGGACAAGCGAGCGAATTCCACAGAATTTTCAGAGATCATATTTTTGTGGTTTTCAGGTTCGCTCCTAATGAACTCTGAACAGTCAACAACATCCTCTACAGAAATTTCACTCATGTCATCGTCCTCATTAAGTTCAGATGCATTTTCAACATCAATTTTATTTTCTGAACTCAATTTGGTACTCAACGAGTCAGATTTTTGTATAGTTTCGGGCCTGAGTTTCAACTTATCATTTTCATCCAAAAGATTTTTAAGCATGTCCTTATGGTCTTTGGACTTTATAAAAGATTCAATTTTCTCCAGACAATACATTTAAGTAGGATTGACATCATTAGAAGATACAACACTTTCACAGTTGTATACTTCGGCATCGATTTCATCCTCTTTAAACTCAAGGAAGGGTAAAATCATGTGATGTATCTTCTGTCCTATTTCACAGTTTAAATGCAGCTGAGTAATGTTAGCATAAAGCCTTTTGGCGATTAAACAACAAACATTCCTCTGTTTTAATAATTTGAGATTGTCTCTTTGCAAATAAATGTTCTCATCCCTAGACTTAACCAGCTCCATCTCTTTCTGCTCTATCCATATCCTTCGCTCCTCACTCTTGGATGACACCCTGCTTATTTGGTCAGTTAGATTAGAATTCGTGACCCGTGTTTGAGTTAAACAACTATCTAGATTTGAAATTCTTGAATTCAAGTTATTTAATTCCTTTTCATATGATTTTTGTGGAATTTTAAATGAAATGAAAATAGATTGTACCTTCTTGATCAGTTCATCCAGCTCATTGATCTGTACACTGAGAGGTTTTTCCATAAAGCACAGATCCTCTCGTTCCTTAGCCTCTTCGTTTCCACCATCAGTGTTGTATCCCCTCATCTGAGATACATATGTCACCATCAGACATCTTCCATCAGCTTCCCCACTCTTTGCTATATAAGCCTTTCCATGAGAAGGTTACTCACTTCATCATCTTCTGAGTCAGTCGACCACACCTGCACGTCACCGAACTCATCATCATCTACCGAACCCAGCACAATAAGAGCATTCATAGAGGAATTAGGAGTAGCTTACTTTCTCTTAATCTCCTCCAGTCTTTTTAGGAGACTTGCTTCTTCATCCTTCTCTTCATCTTTTTCTGCCATCTTCTTTAGCACGCAATCTTTTGCGTAGTGATTTTTCCCACCACAGTAGAAGCAACTGACACCAGAGTCAACTTCACTTTTCGCTTCCTTCTTTGATTCTTCAACTTTCGGCTCCTCTTTCACTTTCTCAGAGCTGTAGCTTCCCTGCCAATTTCGATTCTTGTTGGTAGGGAACTTCTTCTTAATGAACCTTCTCGGATTTGATACCATCATAGCATAGTCTTCAGCCGTTAAATCATAATCTCCGAGATTCAAATATTCTTCTTCTTCTACATTCTTACCTTTGGACAAAAGAGCCAAAGACCCCAAGCTTGAAACCACGCTTTTCTCTTGCAACACAATCTTTTCTTGGGATTTCAGAATCCCCACCAGTTTTGCCAAGGAATATGATTTAAACTGCTCATGTGCTTTAACTGTTGACACAACAACCCTCCATTCGGGTCTCAAACCATTTAAGAATGTGACCTTCTATTCGATAAGCTTTCTTTCAATGTCATGCTTGATCATCTTGCTGAGAAGATGATTAAACCAATCAAATTTTTGTGTAACAACCTCATCCGGCATCTGCTTGAATTCTCTAAATTCAGAGAGAAGTAGGGTCTGAATCGAATGCTCTAGATCTTCATCTGTGGAGTACAACTCTCGCAGCCGATCCCAGATTTCTTTTTCTGTACTGCAAGAACTAACTAATCGAAATGTGTCAGACTGAAGAGCAAATCGAATTAATCTCAATGCCTTAATGTTGCATTCGAACTTCTCCTTTTCATCCTGAGTGACGTCTTTCACATCTTTTAATAGATCATTATACTCCTTTTGAGTTTTAATGATCCTGGACGTGCTTGAATGAGCGAAAGGGCCATAAGTGATAGCTTCCCATATCAGATACACGTTATCTTCAGATCCAATAACGTAATCTTCAAAGTGGTGCGTTCATACTTCATAGTCTTGAGTATAGAGAATTGGAATCTTGGTGGTTGATCTGATGCTGTTTGAGATGTTGATGGGATTGGATTGAGAATCGTCCATGCTTGATCATGTAACCTGTTATAAGATTAGACTTTGTAATACGTGATATTAGGGCGAGATGAATAATTAATGAGATATATCAATTATGGAGTGACGGCTCAATAAATATCAATGAATGCGGAATAAACCCTAATTGCTTCTTTCACAGAAGAGATGTGTATGAATTACACAGTCTCCTGCTCTAATACCAATTGATGAGTTGAATGACTCTTTGATCGTTTAGATCTTTAAACAGGTTAAGCACAAAACGTAAAACAGAAATATTAAACACAAGAGTGAATCAAAATATGTCGAATGATTCAATAGATTCAAGCCTTAGTAGAGCTCGACAAAGAACTTCCGATGTAGAGGCTATTAGGGTTACAAACGATAAAGATAATATCTATGAATGATCGACTTCTCAAAAACTTTCGTACTAAGATGCATGCAAGCATCTATATATACTAAACCCTAGAACATAAAATCACGGATGGACAGGCCCAATCCGGATACAAAATTGGACTTAAAGAACTAGCCCAAGACGCAACATCTAACGGACCCTACAGTAACGTACCCAAAGTTGAAAGGTCTATGCTCTGGTTTGATGCGTAGGTAGGCACAAAAGATTCTAAATGGACATGACTAGGCAGAGTTGAACTTAAGGAATTCATAGACTCGAAAAATCTTAACCTAGTTAGATCCGTTTAGCCTGACAATACGACGCTTGGATAGATTGAGCAGGGAGATATATATGGGAATCTACTCGTCAGATTAAATGAACCTGTATCTGGAACCGTGGTTTAACTTTTCCTCGATGTGCAGATTCTGTCCTTAATTCCGGTATTGATGGGGCGACTGGTAAATTCCGATGAATTAGGTCTGTAGAAAATAGTTTTCTCTTTCTATCTATATGTTAGTCATATGTTACCTCCTCTGCGTGACTCAAAATCCGACCTGGACTGTAACATATGCAACTCTATTTCTCTGCATATTATATCTATGAAATTCTTCTTATATGTTAGCCATATGTTGTCTCCTTTGCGTGATTAACAATCCGACCTGGTACACAGCATATGCAACCTTCTACTTCCCAATCCCTCTAAAACTATAAGTGATAATAATCTGAATCTATCTTCTCTCCTAATGATTGTCTTCTCACCCGATGTAAGGAGTACTCTGGAAGTCTTTGATTACTAGGGCATATTAGGAAGCGGGAAACATGTTCTACTACAATTAAAATTGAACACTCAAAGATTGTCTATAGATCTCACTGCTCAATTTAGGTGGACAACAATATCCCTGGTCGTCATCAGCTGAATGGTCTTCAAGATATAGTATCTAGAAACTTAGGATCATATATAATATCTAGGAACTCAGGATCACATTGTCTTGTCACTTATAGTATGTCCTAATTTTGTCACAATTTTTCGTGTTTAAGTGGATAACAATACCGGTGATCGACCAGACTAAGACGTGAAGATAGAAGGTACCGACAAGCGGATAAAGGTTGTCTAAAAAATTTGATCCCAAATCATTCTTAAAGTTAGATATCATTTTATTTATGTTAAATTTGTTCATAGTTTTCCTTTATGCACAAATTTTAAGGGGGAATTAAAAATAATTCAAAATCAAACAAAAATCAGAAAATTAAAAATCCAAAAATAGTGTTATTTCTTGTTCAGAAAAATCAGAAAATCCAAAAATATTTTTGTTTTTGTTTTTATTTTTCCAGAAAATATAAAAAAATCCAAAAATATTTTTTTGTGTGTTAATTTTTCTTTTAGTTTTGTTTTGTCTTGAAAAATGAATTCAGATGTAAATGAGACTCATGGAGACTGTATCGAAGATTTTATGAGCCAAGGCTTCATCTGTGAGCATCGAATAATTTTCATTCGAAGGAGCAAGAAATGAAGATTATTCTTTCGACATTCAATCCTTCAACCCCAGAAGAAAGATCAAGATGACTTGAAGATTATGTGACAGATTGCATTGAAGCATCCTCAATCAATCTACTGCTATCTTGAACCTGATGAAGTGATCCAGAAGATTTGTTCTCTCTGAAGATTCTCAAGCTGAAAGCGCTATCTTTCAAGAATCAGTACATCAAGCCTCCTCACCCGACGTGCGTTCAAAGCCAAATTTCGAAGAAAAGCCCAACCACTCAATATGAAGTCTTTCATTGAAGATTCATCAAGTTCATCTTGAAGCTGTGAAGAATTTGAAGATTAATGCTGAAGCCAAGTTCCCAATGAAGACTAACAAGAATCGCCAGCTACTTTTTAGGGGGAGTTTGTTGGGTCAATTAGAAAAGAAAGCTATAAACCAAAGGGGAGATTGTTGGGTCAAAAATATGGTTTATACTTTGCTTTTCTAAGAAAATATATTTTTCTATAATTTTGTGGCTGTGTACAGCTGCACATGTGTGTGCGGCCGCACACCCTGTGTACGACCGCACACGTGTGTGCAACTGTATACTCGTGTAATGCTGGGAATTCAATAAATAAAGGAGCGCATGTGGGAGTGTAAGGCTAAAGAAGAGAGAGAATGTTAGAGAGAAGAAGTGTGTGTGAGAGAGAATCTATTGTAAGGAGCATCACTCAATTTCATTAATTCATCTTAATTCTTCTTCTTTTTCTCTTCTATTTGAACTAACATCATCCAATTGATTGGGATTCTGCACCATCAATTGGATCTGGTTGATATAAAAGCAATTTTGGGGACTTACAACACTCCTTACCTCCATGTTATGATCAATTTCGAATGACCTATCATATGAACAAGGAGGAGGTCACACTTAGCAAACATCAAGGGCTTTTGAGGACTGCCAAAAGTGGTCTCAAAGGTAAATCGGTTGTTACTACTCCTACCACTACCCAGTTCTGGCAATTGACAAGGGAAATGGAAGAAGAGGAAGGATCCCTTAAAGAGTTGCAAGGGAAAGTCTATTGATGGATCATATTCAAGTGGGACCAAGGCTAGTTCTGCTACTCCCATTCCCATTCCTAAAGAAGCAGAGTGTTTCTACTGTCACAAAAAAGGGCACTGGAAACGAAGTTGTCCCAAATACTTGCAAGATGTTAAGTATGCGAAGGTTATACCCAACCAAGCAGGTCTTTATACAAAACTCATCACATTCTAACTCTTGGGTTCTTGAAAGAGGTTGTGGATTTCACATTTGTTTTGATGTGCAGGGCCTAAAAAGAAGTAAGGATGTCGAGCACAGTAAGATAAACATGATCATGGGGAATAGGAAGGTTTCACCTATCACCAATGTTGGAGTTTACTCTTTATTGCTTAGTAGTGGGTTAGAAACAGATTTGAATAATTGTTGCTACTTGTCTGATATGGCGATAAATATTATTTCCTTTCATGGTTTGTACAAACAACGTTATAGTTTTTCATTTGATAATGAAATTGGTGCTATAAATGCATATTATAATGGTGTTTTTTTTATTTTAAAGCATTTCCTTGTAATGGTGTATATGAAATTGTGAATGTTGTAGACAACTTAGGAAATGATGTGTTGCATATTTATTCTTCCAATGAATTGAATAAAGCCTGTTTGTGGCAATATCGTCTTGGACATGTCAACAAGAAGCGCATAGGTCAATTCCAAAAGTCTGGAATTTTGGAGTCATTCGACTTAAATTCGGATGAAACTTGCGAATCTTGTGTACCTAGAAAGATGACTAAATCACCCTTGACTGGAACATGTGAAAGGGGTGAAGGTTTGTTGGATCTCATACAAACCGATGTGTGTGGGCCCTTCAGAACCGCCACAAGGGATGCTAACCGCTTCTATGTGACATTTACTGATGATTATAGTAGATATGGTTATGTCTACTTAATCAAGCATAAGGCATAAATTTTTGAAAGATTTAAAGAGTTTAAGCAAGAAGTGGAGAACCAGTTGGGTAGGAAGATAAAGACGCTCCGATCCGATCAAGGTGGTGAGTATCTTATATAAATTTCCTTGACTATCTTAAGGAATGTGAAATTGTTTTAGAGTTGAAGCCACCTAGGACACTACAACTTAATGGTGTTGCTGAGAGGCACAACCGAACCATGTTGGAGATGGTTCGTTCCATGATGAGTCGAGCTTCGTTACCTATCTCATTCTGGGAGTATGCCTTAGAGACTGTTGCCCATATCCTTAATGCAGTCCCAAATAAGAAGGTTGCCAAAACACCTCATGAGATGTGGACTGGGAAGACTCCCACATTAGACCACATCAAGGTTTGGGGTTGCGAGGCTTTCATGAGGCGCGGGACTCATGACAAGCTTGAACCGCGGAGTGAGCGTTGTATTTTCATCGGCTACCCACATAAATCATTTGGTTATCTCTTCTATAGACCGAGTGACAATGTTGTCTTCGTGACAAGGAGAGGAGTCTTTTATGAGAGAGAATTCATAAGCCAAGGAAACAGTGGGAGGCAAATTGACCTTGATGAACTTCAAGAGTCAAGCAGTGAAGGAACCGCAAACACTAGCGATTAACCTGAGGAGGAAACTATTGTTGAACCAATCGACAAGTCTGTACCTCTATGTCGTTTCGGTAGAGTCAGTGTTCCACCTGAGTTCTTTTTGGATCAGTTGTCTAAGTCCATAACTATATTTGGTATGTACTTGACCCGATTTAGCTTGGTCTATTTGGGTTGCATGGAATTAGAACAATTGGATAGACTTTTGTGAGAAGAAGATATTTATGGTTTATTAATATATTATAAGTTATAATATATTAATATGAATTATTTAATTAGTATTGCTCAAGAATTAGTTTGATTTAATTTTGTGATCAAAAGACACTAATTAAATAAATAGGGATTCATTTGGTAAATCATTCATTCTTATATAGTGGGCTTGTGATCCATAGTTCTTCATGTTGGGCTAAACCCATAGGCTTACCTATGGATACTCCATGGAGGTTAAAACCCACGGATCATGGGGAATGTGGAAAGGCATGAGTTACATGGTGTAACCCTACTGTGCACACTATATAATGAAGCCTCGTCCTAGAAAAATCGGCACTTAAGAGATACACAAGGAAGGGATAGCCGATTTTGGTGCAATATAATCTTCTCTCAAGTTATTCCAAATGTTGGTGGTGTTGTGTGAAGCATTTGAGGCATCACATTTGGGGTGCTAGGCTCACAAAGTCTTACAGAATCAAAGCTACAAGAAAGGTATGTCATTCTAATAGAATTTTGTATTACATATACCCCATGATATGCTAGTTAGGATGAAACCCTGGAAAAATGAAAGTTTGCATGTATAATAGAGAAAACATAGATCCAAGGTTTCTAGGGTTACATGCACACCATAGGAGTGTTAGAATGCTCAAAACCCAACACTGGTATCAGAGCCTAGGCTTGTTTTCAATTATACTTGATGCAACTTGCTAAAAAAATCGATTTTCTACTCACTCTTCAGTGAACTCGACGAGTCCATAGGAAGATTCATCCAACTTGTCGAGTTGGTTCTTTCACTCGACGATTAGGAGGCCCTGAGTGTAGAATTTCGAGTTTCAATGTTGGAATTGAGCTAGGTCATGGGTTTTGAGCATTCTAAAACTCCTATGGTGTACATGCAACCCTAAATACCTTGGATCTATGTTTTCTCTATTATACATGCAAACTTGAACTTTCCAAGGTATTACACTAACTAGCATACAACCATTGATACTTGGGTAATATAAACAAGTTGGAAGACATACCTTTCATGTAGCTTGATTCCATGGACCTTACAATCCTAGTGCCTCAAATGTGACACCTCAAATGGTTCACAAAACATCACCAACATCTTCGAATAACTTGAGAGAAAAAGTTCTTATGATCAAATCGGCTAGCCCTCACGTGTACACACACTAGTGCCAATTTCTTGAGCCATGGGGTCCTTATATATTGTGGTTATTAGGGTTACACCATGTAACTCATTTCTTTCCATATTCTTCATGCTCCATGGGTTAAAATCTCCATGGAGTATCGATTGGTTACTCCATGGGGTTAACCCAACATGAAGAACTATGGATCATAAGCCTACATATATAAGAATGAATGATTTACACAATCAATCCCCATATATTTAATTAGTCTCCTTTTCATCACAAAATTAATTCTTGATCAATGCTAATTAAATAATATGATTTCATATTAATATATTAGAACATATAATATATTAACAAATCATAAATATCTTTTTTTCTCATAAAGTCCTCCAAATTGTTCTGATGCCATGCAACCTAAATGGACCATGCCAATCGGGTCAAATACATACCAATTATAGTTATGGACTTAGACACTAATCCAACACTAGGATCATTACCCTAAACTGTTTTTAGATTGTTAAACTTGTTTTTAATGTGGTAATGATTGTGCTTATCCAATTTCAAAGATAACTATCAAAGTTTCAAGTTTTATATTAAGTTTATATGATTCTTGAAAATTGTTGATTTGAGTTATGCATGCTTATGAGTTTGTTAGATCATAGAAATTATTTTACATGCTTGTTAGTTTAGTTGTTGATCTAATTGTTTTTTAATGGACTCCATAACTTGTCCTCAAGTTATGGAATTAACAAAAGTCTTTTCCATTAAAATCATTAAAACTCATAAGTTATAGAAATGAAAGGTTTTGAATAATTTCCAAAACTTGCCCTCAAGTTTTGGAATTTGTAAAGTCACTTTAGAAAACTTTAATTCCAAACCCTAGAATATTAAAAGTTTAAAATTCAACCCTTATACTTTATAGTATTATAAGTTGATAACATATATATATATATATATATATATATATATATATATATATATATATATATAAGATCAAGTCAATCTTACCGTTAGTAGGCCTTATTCACGAAGTCAGTCTATAAGGGGGGTATAAGGTTGCTCCCTATAAAATGGCAGCTTAATGGGTGTCCATTCTCACCCACCGCTTCCTTGACTAGTGGAGGGTCGTTAGCCGAACGGGTAGGACAAAGACTATAATTCTCATTAAAAGTATAATGATAAACATAAAGTAACTAAACCTTTTATAAATTCCCAATCTTAGTTACTTTAGGAAAATGTGAAATTGATGTTAACCCATGAAATTATACTTTGCACCTTGGTAAGTCGTTAGTGGAGCGTGTGTGCTTAACCGACACACTAACTTGGACTAACAAGGGTGGCAAAGGGTGGCTTATGGTTTATCATAGATCGGTGGAGCATGTGTGGTTAACCGGCACATAGATTAGGTGATAAAATTAAGAGTACCAAGTTAATTTGAATGGTTATTCACACCTTGTTTGTGATCCTCGGTATCCTAGTCACAAACTTGAAGGGCATAATCGAGATTTAAACATTTCATTGAATTTTTCAATGAATCTCAAAATATCTAAGAGTTTCAATCCAATTAAAACCCAATAATCTGTTTCCTTTTTCATGGTGGAATTTGGTAAATCGTCATTTACCTACCTTCAAATATTTTGCAAGTTGGATTACGACATCCCTCTACCAATTTGTAAAATATTGTGTTGGGTTCTAGCCTTAATATTTCATTTGGGTGTTATATTAAGGATTCTATATGTAATCTAAACTTGTCTTTCTTCCTTTTCAGATGTCTTCCAAAAATGCTTTTGGCTCAAACCCTACTGGCTCCTTCTCTCTCATGAACCTTTGTGGGAGAGTCATCTTTGATGGAACTAATTTAAATGATTAGATTAGGAGCATAAAGATGGCCACTCATTATGAGGACAAGGAATATCTCCTTGACAAGGAGCTTAAGGTCATCGATGAGTCGTCTGCTACTCCAGAGGAGATTGCTAAGTACACTAGCCATGAGAAGGATGTTACTAAGGTATCTTGTATCATGTTGGCTACCATGACAGCAGAACTCCAGAAATCCTATGAAGATTTCTACCCTTATGAGATGCACCAAGACCTGATGGAAAGATACTATCAGAGTGCTCGTCAGGAAATGTATGAAATCATCACCTCCATGATAACAACAAAAATGAAGGATGGAGAGTCCATCATGGGCCACCTGCAGAAAATGCAAAGATTCGTGGACCGTTTGCCAAAGTTAAATGTGAACTTTGATGAGGAGTTAGCAATAGATATAATTCTACACTCCTTACCCTCCTGTTATGATCAGTTCCGCATGACCTATCATATGAACATGGAGGAGGTCACACTTAGCAAACTTCAAGGACTTTTGAGGACTGCTGAAAGTAGTCTCAAAGGTAATAATGTTGTCACCACTCCTACCACCGCCCTTGTTCTGGCAATCGGGCAAAGTAAAGGGAAAAAGATGAAGACCATTTCGAAGGGTACCAAGGAAAAAGGCCACTGGAAGCGAAGCTGCCCCAAGTACCTGTAGGATGTTAAGGATGGGAAAATGAAACCCACCCATGAAGGTATTGACACTATATTGCCTAATAACTCACCACATACTAATTCTTGGGTCTTTGATACAAGGTGTGGAATTCATATTTGTTCTGATTTGTAGGGCCCAAAAAGAAGTGAGGATGTGGAGCACGGGAAGATAAACTTGATCATGCGGAATAGGAAAGCTTCACCTGTCACCAAGATTGGAGTTTATTCTTTATTGCTTAGTAGTGGGTTAATATTAGATTTGAATAAATGTTGTTACTCGTCTAAAATGGCGAGAAATATTATTTCCTTTCATGGTTTGTACAAACAAGGATTTACTTTTTCATTTGATAATGAATGTGGTGGTATTAATGCTTTCTATAATGGTGTTTTTTATTTTAAAGAATTACCTTGTGACGGTGTATATGAAACTGTGTCGGTTGTAGACAACTTAGGAAATAACGTTTTGCATATTGATTCCTCCACTAGTTTGGATAAGGCATCCTTGTAGCATTGTCGTCTTGGACATGTCAACAAGAAGCGCATAGGCCAACTCCAAAAGGCTGGAGTCTTGGAGTCATTTGACTTAAAGTCGGATGATAGTTGCGAATCTTTTTACTTGGAAAAATGAGTAAGTCACCCTTCATTGGTACTTGTGCTAGGGGTGAAGGTTTTTTGGACCTCATACACACAGATGTGTGTGGACCCTTCAAAACCGCCACAAGGGATGCTAACCGCTTATATGTGACTTTTACGTATGACTATAGTAGATATGGCTATGTCTACTTAATCAAGCATAAGTCAGAAACCTTTGAGAAATTCAAAGAGTTTAAAAAAGAATTGGAGAATCAGATGGGCAAGAAGATAAAGATGCTCTGATCTGATCAAGGTGTTGAGTATCTTAGTATCGAGTTCCTTGACTATCTTAAGGAATGTGGAATTGTTTCACAATTGAGACCTCCTAGGACACCACTACTGATCGGTGTGGATGAGAGTTGCAATCAAACCTTGTTAGACATGGTTCGTTCCATGATGAGTCGAGCTTCGTTACAATTATCATTTTGGGGGTATGCCTTAGAGACTGCCGCCCATATCCTTAATCTAGTCCCTGCTAAAAAGGTTTCCAAAACACCTCATGAGATATGGATTGGGAAAGTTCCCACCTTATACCACATCAATATTTGCGGTTGCGAGGCTTTCGTGGGCGTGAGACTCACAACAAGCTCGAACCTCGAAGTGAGCAGTGAATTTTCACCGGCTACCCACATAAAATCTTTTGGTTATCTCTTCTACAAACCAAGTGACAATGTTGTCTTCGTGGCGAGGAGAGGAGTCTTTTGTGAGAGAGAATTCATTAGCCAAGGAAACATTGGGAGGCGAATTGACCTTGAAGAACTTCAAGATTCAAGCGGTGAAGGAGCCTCAAACACTAGCGATCAACCTGGGGAGGAAACTCCTGTTGAGCTGATTGATGAGTCCATACCTCTGAGGTGTTCCACAAGAGTTAGGAGCACACCTGATTTTTATTATGGTTTCCATATTACTACAAAAGGTGATGCGTTTATCGGTGATAGTACACTGATAAATTTGGATGAACCTAACAACTTCAAGGAAGCCATGGCAGGCCCTGAGTCTGCCAAATGGAAAGAAGCAATGGACAGCGAGATTCAGTACATATATGACAATCAAGTTGTCGGGTCGTACGACCGTCATATGCAAATGGATCTTCAAGATGAAGACCGACATGGATGGGAAGGTACACACCTATAAGGCGCGACTGGTGGCGAAGGGCTTTACTCAAACTCCCATAGTTGACTATGATGAGACCTTCTCACCAGTAGCGAAGATTAAGTCTATTAGGGTTATGCTAGCCATTGCTGTATTTCATGATTATGAAATATGGAAAATGGATTTCAAAACCACTTTCCTTAATGGAAAGTTGGCTGACGATGTTTACATGAGTCAGCCAGAGAGTTTTGTTGATGCTAAGTACCCTAATAGAGTGTCTAAGCATGAGAAATCCATCTATGGATTAAAAAACGCATCTCGCAGATGGAACCTTTGTTTCGATGAGATAGTCAAAGAGTTTGGCTTTTCGAGGAGCGAGGATGAGTCTTGTGTATCTTTTAAGGCTAGTGGGAGTATAGTTAGCTTTTTGGTATTATATGTGGATGACATACTACTCATAGAAAATGACATCCCAACCTTGGAGGAGGTTAAGTCCTGGCTTGGGAAGTGTTTTGCTACAAAGGACCTTGGAGAAGCTACATATATCCTAGGGATAAGGATATTGAGAGACAGGAGTAAGAGACTAACTAGACTTACTCAAAGTACCTACTTGGATAAGGTTCTGAAAAGATTCAACATGCAGCATTCCAAGAAAGGTGACTTACCGATCCAGAGTAACGCTAAACTGAGTAAGACTCAGAATCCAAGTACAGAGGCTGAGATAGCTGAGATGATTTGAGTGCCATACGCTTCCGCTGTAGGCTCAATCATGTATGTTATGACTTGTACTCGACCTGATGTGGCCTTTTCTTTGAGCATGGTCAGAATATATCAAGGGAATCCTAGAAAGGCTCATTGGACTGCGGTAAAGAACATTCTCAAGTACCTGCGGAGGACTAGAGGTTGGGTCCTTACCCTTGGTGGGAGTGATGACTTGACAGTAGTGGGGTATAGTGATGTCATCTTTCAGACAGACAGGGATAATTTCCACTCTCATTCGGGCTGGGTCTTTACCCTAAATGGAGGTGCAATTACTTGGAAAAGTTCCAAGTAGGAGATAGTAGCTTATTCAACTTGCGAATCAGAGTACATAGCAGCAAGCGAGGCGGCGAAGGAGGCAATATGGCTGAAGAACTTCATTGGAGACATTGGAGTTGTACCAGCTAGAAAGGAGCCTATGGAGATTTTCTATGATAACGAGAGTACAGTTGCCTTAGCCAAGGAACCAAGGGATCACAGTAGATCCAGGCATATCGACAGAAAATACCACTTCATTAGACATCAAATAGAAGAAGGGCTCCTCGTGACAAAGAGGGTATCGTCGGATCAGAACCCAGCGGATCCCCTCACGAAGGGACTGTGTCGGGTTAAGCATTTATATTCGGCTGAAGGATGATATTAGTTTCAGTAATTAGATAGCTTTCGAAACTTGTAATAGTTGAAACGTAATTGACATTTGACGTTTAAATAAAAGGTGTTTTTATTTGCTAGCATGGTATTGTCTTGTGTCAATCGTTTGCTATTATTTCATTTTGCATGTTTTGACTTCCAAAATAATTATATTATTCAAACTATCCACATTCGATCTATCAAACCCCAAAAACCAAGAACGGCGGAAACGTTCTGGGGCAGAGGACGTCATGTACAGTATCATAACAATGCAAAGTAGTGAATAAGCAACAACATCGTCCATTGCATTAATAGTATAATTTCATACAAGTTTGTTCTTTAATAGTAATAAGACACCAAAAATGAATAATCAAAATAAAAGATGAGTCTTGAAGATGCTCCGTCTTCTCAAAACCTGGTCATCGGTACCTGTCTACTGGTGACCTGAGAATACAAGTTATTTTGAAAGCGTGGATTAACATTTAAGCTGGTGAGTTCATAAGTATTTAGTGTTAATGTTTGTATCAGTTTGATGAAAATGTTTGTAATTGATCAATGTAAATGTTTGTATATGTTTGAAAACTCCAAAAAATCTTATATTTTCTACTAGTATAAAAATTAGTCTTTTACCAAGACCCGACTGTATTGTATGTTTGTTCCTTTGTAAAAGTGAATGCTTTTCTCCAAGTATAACTATCATTACCAAAATATAGTTTTATATTACCCTTTATGTGAGAAGATCACAATTTGAATATAGCGGGAAAATGCATATGCGTACTGCAATATTATTTGTATTAATCACTGAAAAAATAACTACCTTAAAACCAATGGTTTAATTAAGGCAAAATGTGATATGATTGTTACCATACTAATCTGGCTATAACACGACGATGAAAGACGTTAGAAGAAATAACATTTGGCACCCGCAGATTTGCAAATCCCAATGTAGTGAACTGTAAAGGTGTAGGATAGTCAATCCAGTATAGATCTATATGCAAACTCACGCTCTCCCTCCAGGGGATTCTAGTTACAAAACGTGACATAAAAAAATAGTCGATGTGTCATGAAGTAGTATCTCACATTATGTTATCTCTGAAGTTATAGTATACTTGTTAGAGTAATAGTATTCTATGTATAGTATTCTCTGTATAGTATCCTTTGTATAGTATTCTTTGTTATAGTATCCTTTGTATAGTATTCTTTGTTATAGTATTCTCTATTATAGTATTCTCTATTATATTATTCTCTATTATAGTATTCTCTGTTATATTATTCTCCTAAACTATACCAATTATAGTTTACTAGTAAGTTATGTTTATGAATAGATGAATGTATACCTTTTCTACTCAAAGGTACTATGTTGATTGAATAGAATTTTTATGTCTACATATGTTTACATAATATATATCTAATATTTAGACAACCTTTGGTCAACTGTCCGATACCCTAAGTCCACATCCAAACAAGAAAAAGGAAATAAAGCGAGCTAGCAGTCCTAAGTCCTTTAAACATTATGTATATAACTATACATATATATATATATATATATATATACATGCTTTTGATAGTATATATAAGTTAAAAAGAGGTTATGTAATACATTTAAAGAGTTTTGGAGAATAAATAAATAATGACTTGATGCTAGTTTATAAAACGATTTAAAAGTAGTTTGTTTTGAAACACGGTTTGAAGTATATGAAATCCTTGTTTGAAACACAGTTATAAATCACATGTGATTGATCTTATAACTAGAATGTTTTCTACTTGTATTCCCCCACCCCCCCCCCCATAAAAGCATTTAAAATCATTTAAAAGATAAGTTAAGGGGTATGAACTCACCTGAAGTGAGTGATGCGAATGTAAGATCGGTAAAGGACGCTAAGTGTTAAGTGAAGACTTGAGCACACACGGATCCTATTTAACATATAATGACACATATATGCTTACAATTAGTGTTTATAACAACTAATTATGTAATGGAACAACCTTACGGACTAGGAAACACTTGTACTGAAGTGTTAAACCATATAGGGTTGCGTATAAGGGGTGTAGGGCCTATCTTTGGAGTTTATGGCCCTTATGGTAATAACCACATGAGTTTACATCCAAGGGGTAATTTCCCCATGATTTTACGGCCGTAAACTCATGGTATTTTGTACCACTTCAAAATTTTAAGGTCCTTAGCTCATGTTGGAAGTGTACTAGACTTGGTCCCAAGGCTTTGGAAGGGATTAGGGTTCATTTTCACCCTTAATTAGGGTTTACGGCCCAAGGAGGTTCCTTGGCCGTAAAATCCCTTTGTATCTTGTTTACTTGATGTTTTCTAGGTGTAAACTAGATTATTCAAGTATATAATAAGCTAAGACAAGATTACTTACAATATAGAAGCTTGTAAAGGTGTTTAAGGCTCAAGAACACTAGTGTGTGTTCTTGGTGTTCTTGGTGGAATGAAGAATACTTGAAGATCTATCAAATGAAGAGATTTCATGGATTAAATCCTATACAAAAACTAGATATTGAAGTATATCAACTAATCAAGGAAGGAAACACTTACCAAGTTGAAGACCTAGTGAAGAACTCGGGATACTTGAGAGAGAATGAGTTCTAGGCTTGAAATGGTAAAAATGACATAAAATGACTAAGTGTCATATTTATACCCTAAAGTTTACGGCCGTAAACTCTATTTTATGGCCGTAAACTCCAAACTCTTGGATTTTTGAGACTTCAGTGTTGTACAATTAACTCTAGAGTATACTTCCTATAATTACCTCTGATGTATTTATTATTAAAACACCCTGACTGACTCCAAAACTGCTAAAAATTAGTAGAAGTGGGTTTGACTTTGATTGAATGCAGGGTTTGTTATAAGATAGAAATTTCGAGTTGTCACATCATCCCCCCGTTAGAGAGAATTTCTTCCCGAAATTAGAGTTTAAGCAAATAAGTAGTTACAAATAACTAAGTAAAAAGATGAGGATATTTCAATTTCATTTGATCCTCGTGCTCCCAAGTGAATTCAGGTCCTCGCTTGACGTTCCAGCGAACCTTCACTATCGGGATACGGCTTTGTTTCGTTTGCTTCACCACTCGGTCCATGATCTCTATAGGTTCTTCCACGAAGTTGAGGCTCTCGTTGATCTCGATCTCGTCGAGTGGGATTACAAGAGTCTCGTCGGACAGACAATTTTTCAAGTTTGAGACGTGGATAGTAGAATGTACGTTACTGAGTTCATGCGGTAGATTGAGTTTGTAAGCTACATGGCCGATTCTAGCAAGAATCTCGAAGGGCCCTACGTATATTGGATTTAGCTTTCCACGCTTTCCGAAGCGTATCAAGCCCTTCCAGGGTGAGACTTTCTAAAGAACGCATTCTCCCACCTGGAATTCCAAAGGTTTTGTTGGGATTAAAACCCTAATTGTGATTTGATGAACAAGATGAGGAAAATAAGAACAAACATAAATAAAGAAGATATGTCGAATGATCACTCGATTTATTCAAAACATGAGGAATAAATTACACTTTCAACATAGACTAAAGAATCTAACACTACATAAGAAACCTCACAACGTGGCGGCTACATTTTGCCTCACTCTTAACCCTAATAATGAATAATACATGACTATTTATAGGGATAAGACAAGTCTTGGGCTTTTAACCTACACTTCATCAAGGGGGCCCATTGCCATCATCCATGGAGTGCTTTGAAACCCTACAATCTCCCCCTCAAAGTATGGAATGGATGACAATGCTTTAACTTCCAAAACAAGCATCTAGCAAATAAAAAGATATTGCAACGAGGAATAGATTAAGCAATCCACGAATCTTGATTCTTCAATAGTCTTCAAACACGGGCTCTAGGATATATAAATCAAGCACTGAAGTAATGTCTTTAAACTTCATTTTCGAATGTAATCCCAAACAAATCTTCATGAAAACCAAGCCCACCATAAAAACCCATTTCAGAACAAAGAAATCGAATCACTTCTTGTCTTCAAATAAGCTAATGATATAATCCATCAAAAAATATCATGTAACAACCCAAACTTTAAGATTCGTAATGCCACTTGATCAAGAAAATACTAGAAGTCAGAGATATAACAAGTCCCTAGCAGAGCTCGATAAAGAACTTCCGTTATAATGGATACTTCTCTATAAAAGCTTTAGCAGAGCTCGATGAAGAACTTCCACTGTAAAAGCTACCTTCATAATTCTACCACAAGCTTTATAAAAAATCTTCAACTTTGAAAAGTTACAAATCCAATTTCGAACGGCCATACCAAATTCTCCCCCGATTTATAATCGAAAAAGTGATTATAAAGCCTTCTTATAGTCATGAGAATGATCTTGAATGGATAAAAATTACTATGCTCCCCAGCGACAAAATGATATATACAATGAAGTATAAAATCCAGAAAAATCGTGAAAATTTGTCGTTATCACGAAAAATGACTTTCCGAACCGCCAAGACTTGATGGAATCTTTATTTTTATGTTCAAGAAAAAATATGTGCGTTCAAATATTCAAAACTGTTCACCAGCCCTCAAATTTGCAAACTTTTCAAAAAATGTGTTGAAACTGTCACATTGCTGAAAGTCAGGGGACTAAATAGAAATTTTGCATCAATTTCTCTTTGATTTGTAACAATTTTTGAATTTGATCCAAAACTGCCAAGCTATGAAAACATCAGGGACCAAAAGTATCAAATCATTGAAGTTTCAGGGACAAAATATGAAACATTAAGTCTTCTTCCCCAATATACTCCTGATTAAAGGAACTGAACGGTGACTCAAACTCGTATCTCCCATTTACTTTCATTCCAAGTGCTAAAAAACGAACCCAATCATAGGTTCGCTTCCGATTCGGTCGAATACAGTCCAAAATGATTCCAAATTCATTCCTTTCGCTCTGATTTCAAATGGACACATACCGAAAGCGAATCTCAGGTTCGTTCCGAATCCGTCAATTACACTCCCAAAGCGAACCCAACCAAACGTTCGGTTCCATTCGGTTCCAATTTTTGGACACTAACCCAAGTTCGCTTCTTGTGAGTATCGTTTCCAATTTCCTTGATTATTCCTTTAGCGAATGTTCAAAGTAAGGACTTTAAAGGCAATTTTGACTTTTCATTTTGACTGTCGTTCATCCCAATTGAGTCCCTGAATCATTCTGATTGAGCCCCAATTTCCGATTTCATAGTTCGCATCACACATCCGATTTTGACATAAGCCACGATTCCAAGACCCATAACACAGCGAACCTGAAAAACGTGAAGCACCAAATTGCAAGACCCATTTAGCCGAACTCAACTTCTTGCATTGACCATCAACATCAATTAACGCCAAGCAGTAAAATCAAGTTTTTAACACGATTACCAGATCAAGCAGGTCGATTCCCAGATAAAACATCACATTCAATTAAAGATCAGTACTAACTCCATCAATTCATGACAATACTTCACCCGCTCTTCATCATACATACTAATGTCGTCATTCAAAAGAATCAAGAATCACAAAAAAACACGAATCATAATCGACATGTTCATCATTGAAACACTTTGGAACAGAAAAGCTTTTCCAGGTGGTTCGACTTTAAGTATACACAAGATCAATGTGATTAGATTTGCAAATAAGAACTTTTGAATGTCCAAAAGATCACCATCGATTTTTAGATTCGATCATCAAACATTAAATCAGAAATTGAAGAAAACATATGAATCTCAATGAACAATCGAATCTCAAACACAAATTAATTGATCGAAACATGAATGAGAAACACGGATTGGAAGATAATATTGTCGACGATGGATGATAAAAACAAGTAACTGGAACGAGGAAATGAAGAAAAAAAAACTTGGGCTTGAATAATCGGATCAGTGAACAGTAATGCGCAACAAATTATTGGGCCAGATCAAAAGATATTTTATGAATCGATTATGTATCAAAAAAAATGATCAGATCCAATTCAGAAAATAAGAACAAAATACGAATCGGATGAAACAAAAATTACCCAATGAACAGTAGATGAATACATAAGCTTTTATGAACATTAGATAGAACAAAAATCATTATTCCAAACACCAAAACATCAATAATCTTCAATAACTTGTGTAGAAAATCATCAAATCAAGAACCGATACTTCAAAAATCAATAGATCTTCAAAGGCCCGCTCTGATACCACTTGTTGGGATTAAAACCCTAATTGTGATTTGATGAACAAGATGCGGAAAATAAGAACAAACATAAATAAAGAAGAAGTGTCGAATGATCACTCGATTTATTCAAAACATGAGGAGTGAATTACACTTAAAGCATAGACTAAAGAATCTAACACTACAAAAGAAACCTCACAACGTGGCGGCTACATTTTGCCTCACTCTTAACCCTAATAATGAATAATACATGAATATTTATAGGGAAAAGACAAGTCTTGGGCTTTTAACCTACACTTCATCAAGGGGGCCCATTGTCATCATCCATTGAGTGCTTTGAAACCCTACAATCTCCCCCTCAAAGTATGGTATTGATGAGAATAAATCTGAGATCGATTAGATCTTTCATAGGTAAGAATATGAAAATCAAACAGGACAAACACAATAATGATATGAACACATAATGGAATCAAAGATGTGCTTTAGATTCAAATAAAGTCATGCCTCAGCAGAGCTCGATAAAGAACTTCCACTGTAGAGGCGAGCTAGGGTTTACAAAAACTCAATGAGAAAATAATTAAAGCGTTAACTACAAAGATTGCATGCATGCAGCTTATATACTAAACCCTAGAACAAAACATGCACAGTTGGACAGGCCCAATACCAGCAATCAAAACTAGGCTAAGGACCGAGCCCATGACGCAACATAATAATCCCAACAATTTCCCCCTTTGCATCGAATGAGGAGAGAGATTATTTCTTTTGTGTTGGATTCACAGTCTATATCACCTTGAACAGCCGAGGGATTATCGCAAGAAGTGTCTGCCGAAACTAGATATACCACCTCAACATATCAGTGAACAACATCTTGTCAGTTGCAGTGTTCTGATCACACCTCTGAATAATCTCCAAAATATGCTCCAAGCAAGCAGTTGAGAAGAGGTGTTTGTCAACAAGAGCTAACAGGCATTTCTGTCCTTCGCCCCTGACGAACATTATAGTGTGCTACTTCGTATCAATCTTTCCCTTGACCATTGTATTAACATTGTCTGCTTTGCCCATAGTTTTGATCGTGGTTTGCTTGTGAATGGTAGAAGCAATCTCTTGTTCCATCTTCGCTACCTCGTGAATGTAGCACACAAGCATTCGCTTGACATGGTCAATAATTGACTGATACTCCCATGGATTTGACAATAAAATATTGTTGAGGAGTATCCATTCGTGGGGATTGAGGTTCGGTAGATCAGCAAGGGTGAAGTTATGAACTGAGCCTTCGGTGCCTCGAGTCACTTTGAATTTGACATTAATAAACTTCCCTGCTGAGTAGGGCTTCAAAACCTTGACAGTTGTAATTTTCTTCGAACTCTAGGTCAAGTACTGGGGTTGAGCGAACTCTAAGTAGAACTCCAACAGAACCCTATCCACCTTTGGGTCTGGAGAAGGAATGGCAACAGTTGAATTAAAGCAGTGAAAAATGAATGCCTTTCGTGTGATCGACATGTCAAACTGTGCATCCTTGGAGTTATCAAGCCCAAATGACATCACAGGATCAAGCCAAAGTGTGCTTGGCTCATCAACAACACACCTTTGAAGCGAATCTAGAGTCCAGTAAGGAAAATGGACTTCTTCTTTTCTAGGAGCTCCGTCTCCTTTAGCTTTTGCTCAAGCTCAGCCTGTTGTTTCTTGAACTTTTCTGCTAGCTCTTTATCAGAGGATTTTGTCTTCTGAAAAGGCTTTTCGGGATTCTCAGCATAGACATCATCTTCATTATCAGTGTCATCCTCGCCAATCTTCTTCTTTTTGTTGTCTTTATTACTGACCGAAACTTCATTACCCTTTGGTTCAGTGGATGGTTTCGGTGCGGGAGGAGGTTGAGTTGTTACCTTCTCTTCCCATTGTTTCGGCTGGACACCAGTCACCGGAACACCCTCAATACGACTAAGGATGTCCAAGGTTGGCCTGAGTTTGTCAGCCAAGTGCCGTCGGATAGTAATGGTGATGATGGGATCATGGGCTTCAAGGAGATGAAGGAGGATGGAGTGAACGTCAGCAGCAGAGCTTCAAATAACCTCCCTTTCAGACTTCAGATCATTAACCTCAACAGTGGCAGTACGAAGCTTGAGATTCTACATCTTCAGCTGAGAGGCTCTTCTGTCAAGTTCATCCATGATACGATTGTGTACAACTAATTCTGCCTCAAGTTGAGACAAGCGATCATTAACATTAGTATGCAGAGTTTCGTTGGCAGCTTCGATCGCTTGGCGTGCAGCTTCAAGGTTGGACCTTTCAGATTGAAGAGAATGTTGAAAGTTATCCACTGAAGCAATGGCAGTTTGAGGATTCTTTTTAGCAGCCGCCTGCAAAGAATCTAGAAATAAGTGAGCCTCAGAAACTAGTTTATCGACTTTTGCAGTAGCTTCCTTGCACTCCTTGGTGGAAGCCTCAACAGCGAGGGAGGCTTGCTGACATTGAGAAGTGGAGGCTTCAATAGCCTTAGCTGCAGCAGAGAGCGAGCCACTGTGTTCTTGAACGACAGATGAGAACAAAGCCTTTAAAACAGCTTCAGAGTAAGCCCCAGAGGAAGAGGAGGAGAGCAGTTGATCGAGTTTGTCGTTTACTACTTTGAGATGACGCTTGGTAACAGGCTCATCATAATCTTCATCACTCTGTACATGGTAAGGACTAAAATAAGTGGAATCAAATTCCAAGTCCTCACCGCCTAGAACTAGGGTGGTTTCTATAGATGGAGTAGGAGATAAGGGTTTGGTAGTGGTTGGAGGTTCAGTTGTTATTGGTGGTTCGATTGTAACTGGTGGAGTGGGAACTGTAGAATGAGCCCCTATGGTAGTAGAGGTGGTAGTAGTGTCTGTGAATATAGGAGTACGGATGGGAATAGTGGTGGATGGTTGAGTGGTTGGGATAGAAAATATTGGAGGGATGGATACTGGGATGGTAATAGGTGGAGGAGAAGGAGGCTGGGAACGAACTGGAATTTCTAGGGTAGGGGAGCGAGGCGGAGTATCACCTCGACCTGAAGCCTCATCATCAGAGCTTTCGCTCTCGGATTCTGAAGGAGGAGCAGACTTATGTTTGGGAGGAACATACTCTAAGTCAGAATCACTGGAAGATTGGAGTATAAGCTTCCGAGCAGGCTTCTTCTGCTTCTTCGGTTGAGATTGTCATGGAGCAGCCTTGTCATACTTTCTCTTCTTTAGGGTATGACCCTTGGTTTGTTTGGAAACCTGCGTCTCTTTCTGGGTGTCAGTTTTCTTTCCCCTTTTTGCTGGCTTGTCAGCTTCTTCAATGGAGCGAACCATGGCTAGCGTTAGCTCCCTTGGACCCGAAGACGGAATCTTTCTATATTGTTGCAAAACGTTACTCGCTGCAGAGACACAAGCGAGCATTGTTTCAGGAACGGATCCAATGAAGGAGTACTTGGTGGGATCTGTGACGATTATCTTGGTTGTGCGAAAAGTGGTGATGGAGGAGAGAAGAGAATCCGCCATGATTGGAACGTGAAGACGATCCATTGCCCACTTAGTGATTATAGACCAATATCTCCCACAAGAGATCTCTGAGTGTCTGGATGAAGAGACCAAGCTTTGAACCAATTGTTGCCAAACAATGGTTCCATAATCCAAATCTATCCCATGGTACAAACCATAAAGCACAGTCATAAAAGACTTGCTCGCCCCATCTGAGCTGGCGCTTCGCTTAGAGAGCCCTTTAAATAGCAGAGTGAAAAGGCCTTTCCATTGAAGAGGAAGGCAGGACTTCTTGAACCTGGTAATGGTGGTGAGGGTTTCAGTATACCCCATTTGATAAAACATAGCAAATAGTTGACCAGTGGTGATGGATTCAGGGTTTACCAGGGTTTGTTCTTGAGAAATACCAATTAGGGAACAGAAGCGGTGCTTAGAGATGGAAGTCTTCTCGTTGTGGACTTCAAAATGAATCCTTTTAGCAGTTTTTTCGTAATATGCAGTGGAGTAGATGAGTGTGAGGCAGGACATTGGTACGACATCAACTTTGGTCAGAGCATCGACTAGAGGGGAGTATTTGAGACACTCGACATGTAGGGTTCATAGAGAAAAGGAGTGAGATCGATGATCAGGTTTTGTTGAGGTTTGATGGTGAGAAGGGGTTGGTGAACAGAGGTATCATGAACTGAAGAAGAATCTGCCATTGTAGAAGTAAGAGTAATCGCCTTTGTTCTTTGAGAGAGATTTGTAAGTGATAAAGAGGAAAAGATGAGCGTGCCAAAACCTTTTATACTTACAAGGAGGAGAGAGAAAAATCCGGTTGATATCTTGGATTATTTCAAAAAGAGCGCCTGACTCGACGGATGGACAGTTCTCATACCGATGATGACGCAGGAAAGAGAAAGGATGTTTCCTTTTTGCACGTCATCCCATAAAAATCGCTTTTTCAAATCAACAAAACGATTGGATAACCGCTGAGTCAACATTCACTTTATGCCAGTCGTCACCCAAGATTTCATTTGAATCGCCATTGCCTGTTGTGCTTTATTGAACAGCCTTAAAAGAACCAGACTGTGGAAAATTAAAAATTTTCGTGCATAGGGTGTAAAAGATAAAGAAATAAAGCAAACCTTTTTTGATAATTGGTGATGTCTTAAAGAGACATAAAACGACTAATTCTGGGCAGGAATCGCTTCCTTCAAAGTCAAGAGAGACATTAAAGTGCTTTTTTGGTTTCCCATTAAATAACGATCAATAACTTGTGAAGAAGTATTGAAAGGCATCTTTTTAGAGATTATAAAGGGTGGCTTTCGCTTCAATTCATAATTTCGATACTTTACATAAGACCGAAACTGAACGAAGTACTTGTGAGATCAATGTGATCTGTTGAACAAGTAGGTAGGATATATGTTATAATGACAAAAGAAAGTATAGAAATCTCAAAAACAAAAATAAACTGGATCTTTAGGGGAAGAAAAGCCTAGGTTTTAGACAAATTCATAAAAGATCACTCAAAAATAAAAAGAGATTACATTAGGTAACAAGTAAGATCTTGAATATGATAATTCACCGTCAATTCATTATTGGTGTTGAATTGTGGGTTTTACTTAGTACATAGTGGCACGAAACTAAGATCATTAACACAGATTTTGTATAACCATAAACCTCAGTGGTAAATACTGAGAGTCTCAAGGGTTATATTGGTGAAACGAAGTATAATGGAGAAAAATCATGGAGATGGTATAAGAAGCGAATGTACCTCTGCTATGAAAAAGAAGGACCAGGCATAAAACTCTAAACTCAATATAAGTAGAGTAAGGTAGCTCATGATCCGAGTGAATATTGCAGCCTGGTTTGGGAAAACATGATTTGTATATATCATGTTATTAAGGTTTCACTCAAAATCTTTTGATGCTATAGTCAACATACAACAGCATGCTTCTAAGGACGTGAGAACGGTCTGTAGAAAAGACATCATACATTATGGATCTTCATCATTGAGAATAAGACTAAAAAAAACTTGATTAAAGCGAAAAATATTTTTGTATTTTGTGAAAAAGAGTTAATTGAAAAAAAAGGAAAATATTTTTGGAGTTTTATAAATATAAAAAGAAGTATTGAAAAGAATGTACATAGTAATACCAAAAAAATGCCCTAGGAAGAAAAAGAAGCGAACGAGTATAGAAGGACCAAACCCGAAATAGACCGAACGTTCGGTTCATTACGGTTGTTGGTCGAACTTTAGCCGAAATAGACCGAACCCGAAATAAACCGAACGTTCGGTTCGCTCTGTTTCGCTTCTTACCTTTATTGAAGCGAAGGCGATTTTGGTACTAATTCTGCTTCCATCATTCCTAGGCCTTGTAAGATCTTGTTGAAGGTCGCTTCAGGTAAAGCCTTAGTGAATATATCGGGTAGTTGATCAGTTGTCCTGACGAAATGAATTTCCACGTTGCCATCTTCGACGTGATCTTTGATAAAGTGATACCTCAGTGCTATATGTTTAGTCTTTGAGTGTTGCACTGGGTTGTGACAAATCCTAATTGTGCTTTCAGAGTCGCAATCCAATGGGATTTTCTTCATGTTTAGCCCGTAATCCCTAAGCTGAGTTTGTATCCATAGAACTTGATATGTGCATGATGCTGCATCAATGTATTAAGCTTCTGCAGTGGAGAGAGAAACACAAGTTTGCTTCTTCGATTGCCAGCTAACCAATTTACCATCTAGAAATTGGCATCCTCCAGTGGTGCTTTTACAATCTAATCCACAACCACCTAAGTCAGCGTCTGAGAATGCTTGAACAAAGAATCCTGAGTTAGCTGGATACCACAGACCGAGAGAGGAGGTTCGCTTCAGATAGCGAAAGATGTTTTTCACTGCTTGCAAATGAGGTTCGCGGGGGTTAGCTTGGAATCTGGCACAGTAACAGACTGAAAACATGATGTCAGGTCTACTGGCTGTGAGATACATCAGAGACCCAATCATTTGACGATAGAGCGTCATATCAGCAGCTGGCTTTTCCAATGAGGGTGTAAGCTTTGTCCCAAAGGCTATTGGCACTTTCACTTTGGAGTCTCCCGTCATACCAAACTTAGTCAATAGTGTCTTGGTGTATGCCTCCAGATTAATAAAAATGCCTTCAGTCCCTGTCTAATGTTTAAGCCAAGGAAAAAGTTAATTGGACCCATTGAGATCATCTCAAATTTAGTTTCCATCAACTTCCTGAATTCAGCTATTAAGCTGGGATTCGTGGAGCCAAAGATGATGTCATCAACATAAATTTGGACTATCATAAGGTGGTTACCTTCTCTTTTGCGAAAGAAGGTTGGACTGTCATATGGATACATCTCGTTCATGAAACCTGGAGGTTGCTCAACATACACAGTCTCTTCAAGCTCTCCATTGAGAAAGGAACATTTGACGTCCATCTGATAGACTTCAAAATTCTTGTGTGCAGCATAGGCAAGAAAGATACGAACAGACTCTAATCTTGCAACAGGAGAAAAGGTCTCTTCATAATCGATGCCTTCTTCCTGATAGTAGCCTTTGACAACCAAGCGAGCTTTGTTGCGAATGACATTTCCCTCCTTATCCATCTTGTTTCTGAATACCCATTTGAGACCGACAACCGAATCTTCCTTTGGAGTTGGAATAACTTGTCATACTTTGTTTCTTTCAAACTCATTTAACTCATCTTCCATGGCTTGAACCCAGTCTGAATGATCAAGGGCAGAATTAACGGTCTTCAGTTCAATTTTGGAAATGAAGGAGTTGAACTGTCACACCCCCGAACCAGACGGCGGAAACGTCCGAGGGCTGTCGTGACTTAATTGAATACCATAACATTGAATATATATGAAACGTAACAACATTCGTCACCATGCATTAATATAGTACAACCGATAAAGTTTACATGAAGTACATTGTTTAAACATTACATTCCCAAAAAAATAAATTGTTTGATTCATTAATAAGTAAACTGCAAGCCATCACTGAGTACACTTTCCTTTGATTCACTGGTTACCTAAGAATACAAGTATTTTGAAAAACGTCAACATGTGAAATGTTGGTGAGTTCATAAGCAGTTTTTGAAAAGCAACGTTTTGTATCATTTTGAAAACCACCAGAAAATCCGATATTTTCTGAAAAGAGCCTTTGAAAACATTTGTGAAGATCCATAAGTATGCTTTTTTGTTTCCATAGTTGAAAAAAAAATGTTCATCAAAATTATGTGCGTTTCGAAACCGTATGTATTGAAAAACCCTAGGAAAACCCGATGTTTTCCTAATTCTTTGAATTCCATGAAGTTGAAAATAAAACCATTGCAGCGTGTGAAGTCATTAATTTCAGGCGACGTCGGATTATTTTTGCGCATGATAAGTTGCTATAAACACGCGTTACACAAACGACCTGTTTATAACTATACTAACGATCCCGTAGGCGTCGTCCGTACTAATCACATTATCCAACCGCCCTAACTTCAGGTAATCCCACATCCGAAGAGAAAGAGGGCACGAAGACCTCGATAACTCCATTAGCCGGTTGGGGATAAAAAAAGAGTACGAGGGGCCCTTGACCCGCCTCGCATAAAATACCGACTTTACTAGCAATACCAAAGGACCCTTGGGGACCAATAGTATACAAGCCATTGAAAGTCCTTTTACGCTGTGTTAGATCATGTAACACCCAACAACTCGTAAGGTAGAAGTCTTCGGGCCTTAAGATCAGGTCATTGGGCTAGCTAGGCCCAACAAACAAGATTTTACACTTTGGGGCCCAAAGATGGTGCGTAGACGTCTGTGCACTCTCACGTGTGTATTGAATTCCCAAATGTTACTTGTGTGAATCGAGGTATCGTCGCGTTAGTAGTTTCGGATTTTTATTGGTTCGAGACCGAACCAATTCGTTTAACAACGATTTTTGGTATTGTTGTGTATTGTATTTCGTCGGTAGTCGCGGTACCAATATTTGATCAAGTTGCGTGTATTGAATTAGCCTTGAAAGTTTTCTGTTTTCAGCCCCTCATTGTTTGTAAAATTTACTTTTTCAACCCTCTAATTAAATAACTTTCCGGTTTGGTCCTTAAATCATTTTTCTTGACATTTTAACACCAAAAATTATTGAAATTAATATTTTTCAGCATATTTTTCATTGAAAACAGTTTAAATCCCTGAAAATGCAGTTTTCTCGGTTATAACCCCTCTTTTTCGCAGTTTTTACAATTTTGGCCCAAATTGGAAAATTTTTGCAACTTTGGTCCTTTTTAAATTTGAAAAGCATTTTAAACCCTTGAAAAGTACTTGGAACACTAGCAGTCCACTGTTTTACAGAAAAACACAGTTTTGGCCCTCCAAAACAGAAAATTTCGCATAATGGGCCCTATTGGGCCGAAATTGTCATTTTTAGCCCATTAAGCTTGAAATTTATATTTTTAATCCTCCAAATGAGTATATTTCCAGAAAATATTTTATTGAAACTGTTTTGACACTCCTCATCCATCAGAATTCGTGATATGTCATTTTGGGCCCTTTAACTTTATATTTTTAACATTTTATGTCCAAAAATTGAGTTTTTAGCCCAAATAAAATGTTATTAAGCCATTTAGCTATTTTTCTTGGAACACTTTGTATGTAGAAAAATATTTGATGCTAGTATCATTTAACATAAAGTATATCTCGATTTTTAGGGGTTAATGGCTAGATCCAACATTATAAACACACAAAAACACCCACATAAGCATAGAATCATACAAGGCATACAAAAACACATATAGATCTACACTTTCACTTGTATTCCCCCCCCCCCCCCCCACAAAACTCATAAAAACAGAAAATAGGGGGTATGAAGCTCACCTTAGGGTGTGATTTCGGTTTTTGAAGAAAAGATGGAAGAAAACTTGGTGATTTTTGGCCTTAGCACCCTTTTCTTGAAGATCTCGAGTTTGATGTGCTTCTAGGATGTAAGATCACGATTTTTGGCATGGATTAGGAAAAGATTTTGATGACAAAAAGAATCTAAGTCATAGATCCAAGTATAATATTACCTTAGATGAAGAATTTGTGGAAATATCCTCTTGAAAGCTTCCTAAATTTCGAGATCTTTGAGTGGAGAGGGAGGAAGTGTTCTTGAGTGTTCTTGAGAGAGTTTGAGAGATATTTGTGTATGTGTGTGTGTTTCGGCCGAGAGTGAAGGAGGGAAAAGAAGAGAAGTGATCCTTGATGAGATAGGTGCTTGGAAGTATGAGTTCCATGCATGGATATCCAATGAATAAAAATGAGGTGGCAATCCAAAGTCAACTCCTCCTTTATCCTTGGGCTTGAGCCGAAAATAGAGAGGGAAGGAAAGATTTTTGGGCTTTTTGCCTCTAGGCCCAATATTAAAGTTAGTTTGGGTGATCATTGGCCCTTTAAAATAAAATTGTGACTTTTATTCTTCATTAAGCTAGATTAGGTTAATTATGGATCAAGGCTTTTAATTCATTTCATTCTAGGCCCACAATGGCCCAAAATGTTAAAATAAATGATTGTGGGTCCAATTAGAGCCCAATTAGGGTTCTAAGCCCATGATAGTCAAATTGGAAGCTTATTGGTCCATTTGGGCCCAATAAGGAAGTTGTAGTCCAAAGTGGACCTAAACAAGAACTTCTAGGGTTTCCAATTGTTTGATGACTATTTGTAGCACTTGTATGATGTATTTGATTGAAGTTTTTGATGTCATAATAGTAGGTATCACACATGCTCTTAAGTTTTTGATTCACATTAACTTGAGTGTATAGATTACATGACACAAAATTTCCAGTTGTGACATCATCCCCCCGTTAGAGGGAATTTCGTCCCGAAATTCTGTTTGAAAGCTAGATTTGAGAATGCTAGAATAGGTGAGGGTACTTTTGCTTCATTTGGTCTTCGCGTTCCCACATGAATTCTGGCCCACGCTTTGCGTTCCACCGTACTTTCACGATAGGGATGCGACTTTGCTTAGTACGCTTCACCTCCTTGTCCATGATTTCGATTGGTTCTTCAACGAACAAGAGATTCTCATTGATTTCGATTTCGTCAAGAGGAATGACAAGGGTTTCATCTGATAGGCACTTCTTCAGATTAGAGACATGAAACACGGGGTGTACACCGTTTAGCTCTGCTGGTAGTTGCAGTCTGTAGGCTACCGGACCTATTTGGGCGACGATTTCGAAAGGTCCAATGTATCGCGGGTTCAGCTTTCCCCGTTTTCCGAAACGTATAACCCCTTTCCAGGGTGAGACTTTCAACAGTACTCGATCACCGACCTGGAATTCTAAGGGCTTTCGTCGTTTGTCGGCGTAGCTCTTTTGTCGGTCACACGATGCTTGCAATCGAGCTCTGATCTGAACGATCTTTTCCGTGGTTTCGCGAATGATCTCTGGTCCCGTTAGTGCCTTGTCCGACGTATGTGTTCTTGCTAGCTGGGTATCACCTACTTCAGCCCAACATAACGATGATCTACATTTACGTCCGTACAGTGCTTCGAAAGGAGCCACCTTGATGCTCGAATGATAACTATTGTTATATGAGAACTCGATCAAAGGTAGGTGGGTATCCCAAGACTTCCCAAAGTCTATCACACATGCACGAAGCATGTCCTCAAGCGTTTGAATGGTTCGCTCACTTTGACCGTCCGTTTGTGGGTGATACGCGGTGCTCATGTCGAGATGAGTTCCCATTGCCTTATGGAGTGATTGCCAAAAACGCGAAGTGAATCTACTGTCTCTATCCGAGATAATGGACACTGGTACTCCGTGGAGTCTCACGATCTCCCGAATGTACAAACGTGTCAGCCTTTCCACCTTGTAGGATTCTTTTATAGGCAGGAAATGGGCAGACTTCGTCAGTCGGTCGACTATTACCCATATGGTGTCCAGTCCGTCCGACGTCTTGGGTAGTTTGGTCACGAAATCCATAGAAATCCCCTCCCATTTCTACTTAGGGATTACCAGTTGCTGTAACAATCCTGATGGTTTCTGGTACTCTACCTTTACTTTGGCGCACGTAAGGCACTTACTAACGTAGGTCGCAATTTCCGCCTTCATGTTAGGCCACCAATAGTGTTGTTTAATGTCCAAATACATCTTGTCTGAACCAGGATGAATGGAGTATCGTGTCTTGTGGGCTTCCTTCATAACAACCTCCCTAAATCCTCCGATTTTTGGGACCCAATTTCGGTTCATGAAGTAGTATACCCCATTCTCCCTTGCTTCTAGGTTCTTCTCCATCCCGCGCAATGCCTCGTTAGCTCTATTTTCCGTCCTCATGGCCTCCGACTGGACTGTTGCAATTTGAGTGGCCAGATGAGATTGAATGGTTATCGAGAGAGTTTTCGCACGGCGATTAGAGTACTCCTTCCGACTTAATGCATCAGCTACCACGTTGGCCTTGCCTGGGTGGTACTTGATTTCGCACTCGTAGTCGTTTAGCAATTCCACCCATCGTCGTTGTCTCATGTTCAGCTCCTTCTGGTTCAAGATGTGCTGGAGACTCTTGTGGTCCGTGAAGATGGTGCACTTCGTACCGTACAGGTAGTGCCTCCAAATTTTCAGAGCAAAGACCATGGCTCCCAATTCTAGGTCATGGGTTGTATAGTTTACTCCGTGCGTCTTTAGTTGGCGGGATGCGTATGCTATCACTCTTCCACGCTGCATGAGAACGCAACCTAAGCCCTGATTTGATGCGTCACAGTAGACTACAAAATCTTCTGTTCCTTCAGGTAGGGATAGTACAGGAGCGCTACAGAGAGCTTGCTTCAAGGTCCGAAACGCAATCTCTTGTTTGTCTGTCCATTTGAATGGTATGCCCTTTTGCGTAAGCGAGGTAAGTGGCTTGGCGATCTTAGAGAAGTTTTGAATGAATCTCCTATAGTAGCCTACTAGGCCTAAGAACTGACGAATTTCTGTGGGCGTGGTCGGGGTTACCCATCCTTCCACAGCTTTGACCTTAGAGGGATCCACATGAATTCCGTCTTGGCTAACTACGTGGCCTAGGAAGTTCACATTCTGGAGCCAGAACTCACACTTGGAGAGTTTGGCATAAAGTTTTTCGTATCGCAAAGTTTCTAGGACTTGTCGGAGATGTTGGCCATGCTCTTCTTTGCTTCGAGAATAGACGAGGATGTCATCGATAAACACAATGACGAAGTTGTCAAGGAACAGTCGGCAGATTCGATTCATTAGGTCCATAAATGCGGCAGGTGCATTTGTTAGACCGAAGGGCATTACGACGAATTCATAATGTCCATAGCAGGTTCGGAAAGCGGTTTTAGGAATATCCTCTTCCCGGACTTTGAGTTGGTGGTATCCGAACCGTAGATCTATTTTTGAAAAATAACTGGCTCCTTGGAGCTGGTTGAATAGATCATCGATTCATGGGAGTGGGTAGCGGTTTTTAACAGTGAGTTTATTTAACTCTCTGTAATCGATGCACATTCTGAAAGACCCGTCCTTCTTTTTGACAAAGAGCACTGGAGCTCCCCATGGCGAGTAGCTAGGTCGGATAAATCCCTTGTCCAGAAGCTCACTGAGTTGGCTGGACAATTCCTGCATTTCAGCAGGAGCCAACCGATAGGGTGATTTAGCGAGAGGAGTTGCTCCTGGAACGAGGTCGATTCGGAACTCAACCTGTCTCTTTAGGGGTACTCCCGGAAGATCTTCAGGAAACACGTTTGGAAATTCACACGCTACCGGAATATCTTGGATGTTAGTTTCTTCCTTGGCTTTATCCACTATGTGAGCCAAGAACGCCAAGTTGTTCTTTCGTAGATGTTTTTGTGCCTTGATGCACGAGATGAGGCGAAGATTCATGCTGGGTTTGTCTCCATAAATTACTAGGGTTTCGTGATTTGGGAGACGAAGGCGAACGGCCTTCTCGTGGCACATAATCTCAGCATGGTGGGGGCTTAACCAATCCATGCCGATAATCACATCGAAACTCCTAATTGACACTGGCATTATGTCTATTCGAAAGACGTGTTGGTTAAGGTTTAGGGTACATCCGATGTAGATTTCCCCAGTGGATTCGGTTTTCCCATTGGCCATTTCCACCGTATAGGTTTCATTTAGCTTCTGGGGTTATTGTTTTAATAAATGTTTAAACTTCTCGCTTACGAAACTTCACTCTGCTCCGGTGTCAAATAAGATGCATGCATAAGTGTGGTTTAGGAGAAACGTACCGGTAACAACTACGGGGTCCTGAACTGCCTCACCCTGACCCATAGTCAGCATCCTTCCTGCTCCTTTATTTCCTGAATTGTTGTTGTTAGGGCAATCTCGGCGGAAATGCCCTGTCCTTCCACACCCGAAGCAGGTGTGGCTAGGCCCTGCATTATGGCCGCCGGCATTGGTGTTGTTGTTATTGCAGTGGTTGTTGTTGTTGTTATTGTGGTTGTTTCCCTGATTTTGATTCTGGGGAGGATAAGTCCTGCAGTATCTTGCAGTGTGTCCCCTTCGGTTGCAACTGGTGCAATGGAATTCCCTGCATTCGCCATGATGATGGAGACCGCACTTATTACATTTGGGAAGATTACCGGAATAGGGTCTTGAAGCATTTGAAGCAGCTGAGGCTGGAGCATGTGGTGTGGCTGGGACCGGTGCGGTGACAGCGTTAACTGCCACTGTCTGCTGCTTTTTAGAGGTCTCGGGGCCCTGACGTCCCTTCCTCTTGTTGTTCTTCCCTTTCTTGCCATCACCCTCCTTTTTCTTCTCAGCCTCCACTGGCTTCTCGCCCTTCTTGTTGTTATGATCATACAGCCTCTTTGCCAATCTCTTCGCACTGTCAAACGTTTCAGGGTTCGCAGCTATCACATTCCCTTGAATGGGTGATGTCAGTCCCCAGATGAATCGCTCAATCTTCTTTCCTTCTGATGTGATCATACCCGGGCACAGCAGAGATAGTTCACTAAATCTTGATATGTAGGCATCGATATTCGCATTCTGCACAGTGAGGTTCCATAGCTCTTGCTCCATCTTTTGTATTTCGCCTCGTGGGCAGTACTCAGCCATTAACATTTCTTTCATTTCTGCCCATGGTATAGAGTTGGCTACAGGGAGCGTCATGGCTTCCACGTGTCCGTTCCACCAAGTGAGTGCTTGGTCCACAAAAGTGCAGGCCGCGAACTTCACCTTCATCTGCTCGGGGCAATCGCATATCTCGAATACCGACTCCACCTTCTCGATCCATCGCTTCAGAGTGATCACCCCTCCAGTGCCGTTAAAAGTTCGTGGTTTGGCGTTCGTGAAGTCCTTGTAGGTACATGTTTTGGTAAGTCCTTGATTCATCCCATTGTTCGAACTTCCTGCCCCTTGCCCGTTGCCTCCTCCATTATTCCCCTGATGGAGTTGTGCCATAGCTGCGGTGACCGCGGCAGACACGGCTGCCTGGAATGCAGTGGAGTCAACCTCAGGTGGAGTTGGTCCTGGGTTTCCGCGAGTAGGTCAGAGAGGCATCTTTCTGTCATGAAACGGAAAGATGTTGAGTGTATGTGGTTTCCGTGAGGTTGTGATCCTACTAACTAGGTGCATGGTACAAACTTAGACATTACTACCATCGGACATACAATCATAACTTCTCAACACATAAAAATTCGTAATATCATAGCAAAGCACACAAAAGTTCATTAATATTATCCGCATTTAGTACAAGAAAATTTTGCTCGTAAGAGCATACATAAGTGACGCTATTTCCACAGCATAACGGCTCTATGAGTAGTGTAGTCACTTAAACATAGAGTCGGAGTACATAGCATAGTTCCTAACGACCTACTAAGACAAGTCTATCCCTAACCGTGATGAGCTGCATCCTACGTAGTGGCGAGGTCATATGCCAAAATGTTGCGCCAGTAACTGAGCCATCTCTGCCATGTCTCCAATAACCTCATCCCTCTCATGCTCTGCTCGCATTGCTCGAGCTTCCATAGCATACAGCTGTTGTCGCAGTGCGGCGATCTCAGCTTCGGGGGAACGATTCTCCCTTCGGGGGTTCACTGGTGGAGCGGGGTGGTCTGGTTGTGCCTCGTTATCACCCGGCGGGATGTGGTTCTTGTCCCCGACCTGGCCTTCCTCGACGTCATCGTCGGTCTCTCCAAATTCGTAGTCGATGTCCACGTATTTGTCAGGTCCGACGTCGTGTGCTTCCCCTGGATTCTCTCCCGGTTCATCCTCAAGCATCCCGTGAGCCACTAGGACCTGATGGAACTAGATAACCTGCTGCTCTTCCTCCATGGCGACTGGGGGAAAGTATAAACTATCGTCACTCTTCTGACTATGACTTATGCTAACTAGACGCTCTCTTTTTGATGATAAAGGGTATAGTTTTAGGTTCCCTAGCTATCCCGATCTCATCAAGACGTGTGTTAGTTTTACTTTGGAGAGAATGTAGTTGATCAGGCTACATCCACTCCTTGGTATCACTAAGAACAGTCCCGAATTAACTGAGATACTAGCATTATTGTGTTTGGTTCGGCGTTATGTTCCTATTCCTAATGCAAGTAAGGGTGTTTTATTTACTTGTTTTGTTCAGAGTTATGTTAGTCCCTCTTTTTGGTTTATAGTTGCATATCAATGTGTGGCTCGACATGCTAGTTCACTATAAACAAAGCTCTGATACCAACCTGTCACACCCCCGAACCAGACGGCGAAAACGTCCGAGGGCTGTCGTGACTTAATTGAATACCATAACATTGAATATATATGAAACGTAACAACATTCGTCACCATGCATTAATATAGTACAACCGATAAAGTTTACATGAAGTACATTGTTTAAACATTACATTCCCAAAAAAATAAATTGTTTGATTCATTAATAAGTAAACTGCAAGCCATCACTAAGTACACTTTCCTTTGATTCACTGGTTACCTGAGAATACAAGTATTTTGAAAAACGTCAACATGTGAAATGTTGGTGAGTTCATAAGCAGTTTTTGAAAAGCAACGTTTTGTACCATTTTGAAAACCACCAGAAAATCCGATATTTTCTGAAAAGAGCCTTTGAAAACATTTGTGAAGATCCATAAGTATGCTTGTTTGTTTCCATAGTTGAAAAAAAATGTTCATCAAAATTGTGTGCGTTTCGAAACCGTATGTATTGAAAAACCCTAGGAAAACCCGATGTTTTCCTAATTCTTTGAATTCCATGAAGTTGAAAATAAAACCATTGCAGCGTGTGAAGTCATTAATTTCAGGCGACGTCGGATTATTTTTGTGCATGATAAGTTGCTATAAACACGCGTTACACAAACGACCTGTTTATAACTATACTAACGATCCCGTAGGCATCGTCCGTACTAATCACGTTATCCAACCGCCCTGACTTCAGGTAATCCCACATCCGAAGAGAAAGAGGGCACGAAGACCTCGATAACTCCATTAGCCGGTTGGGGATAAAAAAAGAGTACGAGGGGCCCTTGACCCGCCTCGCATAAAATACCGACTTTACTAGCAATACCAAAGGACCCTTGGGGACCAATAGTATACAAGCCATTGAAAGTCCTTTTACGCTGTGTTAGATCATGTAACACCCAACAACTCGTAAGGTAGAAGTCTTCGGGCCTTAAGATCAGGTCATTGGGCTAGCTAGGCCCAACAAACAAGATTTTACACTTTGGGGCCCAAAGATGGTGCGTATTTATTTTATATGATTAGGCAGAGGCTAGACCAGCGTTTACCGAGTCAGAGATTTACCAAGATACCCGAGGTGAGTCTTCTCACTATACTTTACCTAGTGTGGTAACAGAGCTATGTGATAGAGTATTTTAGAGTTATATGCCAGTGTGATTGCATGTTATCTATGTGTTGTGATTTCTTGTGATATGTGATATACATGATTCAGAGTTACAAACTTAGGACCTTCGGGTCCATAGAGTTAGGGCCAGAGGGCCCATAGAGAGTTAGGGCTGGAGGGCCCCACTGAGACACATTGACGTAAGGGTCAATAGAGTTACAGCCTCGAGTGGCTACTATGTGTTATAGTGGTATATTGGCGAACTCACTAAGCATTTATGCTTACAGTGTTATGTGTTTCAGGTACCAGTGATGATCGCGGGAAGGCGCCGGCATGATTCATACACACACATGGAATTTTATGTATTTCGATCTTGGGGGAATGTTTTGTGAAACAAGGATATGATACAATGACATTTTATTAATAAATGTGTTTGGATAAATGTGTTTTGAAAATGCAAAAAATTGTTTTAATTTTTACGGTGTTACAATTTGTGCTTCCTTTCGATCCTTACAAAGTGAGGATTTTGCGATCTCCAAAACTGTTTTCTTTCTGAGAGATTCTTCTTGTATCTCAGATTCCGTTGGTGTTTTCGATCAGCCACCTGTTTTGGATTTCTGTGGATGTTAGCCTTTTTCTTTGGAGCAGGAGCCTAGCAGTCACTCTTTGTTGAGGATGTTCCACTAGTGGTTTGCGCAGGTTCGCCCAATGAAGTTTTGGTTCCACTTGTGCTTGGCACATCATATCTTGCAGGCTCATTTAGTGGTTCGGGTACATATCTACCTTTCACTCTCCATGAGGTCTTCTAAGATAGTCCCTTCGTCTCATCAGCGTTTTTTATTGGTGCTGACCAGAAGAACTCGTCACATCCGGTAGCATTATCTTCTTCCACCATAGTTGTCAATTATGCAGTTTGTTGTGGAGTGACACCAGGGACCGTGTAGACTTGATTTGGAGTGGTTTTTACCTTTTGACACACAACAACGTTTTCTTTAAGAGTTTTGGTCTTGTCTGTTGACGAGCGAGTGAACTCAACGGAATTTTCAGAAATCAAATTTTTACGTGTTTCGGGTTCGCTCTTGACAAATTCTGAACAGTCCACCAAATCTTCTACAAAGATTTCACTCAAATCATCATCCTCATTAAGTTCAGATGTATTTTTAACATCAATTTTATTTTCTGAACTTAATTTGGCATTCAAAGAGAAAACTTTTTTTACAATTTCGGTTCCTAACTTCAATCTATCATTCTCATCTAAAGGATTTTTAAGCATGTCCTTGTAGTCTTTGGACTTTATGTAGGATTCATTTTTTTCAAGACCAATTTTATATGCAGGAGAGACCTCGTCAGAAGATACAACGCTTTCACAATTGTAGGCTTCAGCATCGATTTCATCCTCCTTTAACTCAAGGAAAGGTAAAATCATGCGATATATCTTCTTTCCTATTTCACAATCAAGATGCAACTGAGTGATATTAAAATAAAGTCTTTTAGCAATCAAACAAAACACATTTCGTTGTTTTAAAAGTTTAAGATTGTCTCTTTGCAAATAAATCAAATCATCCTTAGACCTAATCAACTCTTTCTCCTTCTGCTCAATCAACATCCTCATTTCCTCACTCTTCAACGATATCCTACTAATTTGATCAGTTAGGTTAGAATTTGTGACATGGGTTTGGGTGAGACTGCTACTTATGCTTGAAATTTAGATTTTAAGTTATTTAATTCCTTTTCATAGTTAGTAACAGGTATATTTAGAGAAGCAAGAATGTTTTGTACCTTCTTAATCAACTCATCACATTCGTTGATCTATGCACTGACAAGTTTAGCAGCAAAACACTTGTCCTCTCGCTCCTTCTCGCCTTCTATCCCACCATCGATTGTATATCCTCTCATTTGAGACACACCTTCGGTCACCATTAAACAGCTTCCTGTTACAGGTTCTTCTTTCACCAGCATCGCCTTCCCATGAGTGGGCTTTCTGACTTCTTCATCCTCTGAATCTATGGACCATACCTCCATACCACCAAATTCATCGCGATTGTCTGTATCCTATACAATCAAAGCATTCATAGTAACACTGTTAGAAGTAGACTTTCTTTTCTTGATTTCCTCCAGTCGTCTCAGGAGGCTTGCTTCCTCATTGTAATCATCCATCTTTTCTGCTTTCTTTTTCAGCATACAGTATTTTTCAAAATGGTTCTTGCCCCATCAGTAATGGCAACCAAATCCTGAGTCTCCACCAACTTTCATTTCTTTCTTTGAATCTTCAGACTTCGACCCCATCTTCAGTTCCTCCTTGATCTTTTCGGCGCTGTAACTTCCCTGCCAATTTCGGTTCTTGTTGGCTGGGAATTTCCTTTTAATGAATTTTCTAGGATTAGATACCATCATGGCATATTCTTCATCGGTTAGATCATAATCAGAAAGATCCAATTCCTCTTCTTCTTCAACAGAGCTTTTTCCTTTAGAGACAAGGGCTAAAGAACCCAAACTGGAAACTACACTCGTTTCCTTAGACAGTGCACTTTCGTGGGATTTCAAAATACCCACTAGTTTCGCCAGAGAATACGACTTGAACTATTCATGTGCTTAACAGTAGATACAACAGCCATCCATTCGGGTCTAAGACCGTTCATGAAAGTAACCTTTTGTTCAATAACTTTCCTTTCAATCCCATGCTTTATCATCTTACTTAAAAGATGATTAAAGCGATCAAAAGCTTGAACCAGTTTCTCTTCGGGCTTCTGCTTGAAATCACCAAATTCAGAAAGCAGGACAGTTTGAATTGAATGTTCCAGATCTTCATCAGTGGAATACAATTCTTTTAACATGTCCCAAATCTCTTTAGCAGTAGCACAAGAACTTACCAAACGAAATGTATCTGACTGCAAAGAAAACCTAATCATCCTCAAGGCCTTGATGTTGCATTGAAACTTTTCCTTCTCGTCTTGAGGAATATCTTTGACATCGTTAACAAGCTGATTGTACTCCTTCTGAGTTTTGACAATCTTTGAGGTGCTTGGGTGAGCAAATGGGCCAACAGTGATTGCTTCCCAGATCAAGTACCAATTATTCTCCGATCCAATCACATAATCTTCAAAATGATGCGTCCAAACTTCATAATCTTGAGTATACAAGATTGGAATCCTTGTTGTAGAACCAATGTTGTAGGAGATGTTGATTGGATTGGTTTGAGAATCATCCATGCACATTGTAATGACTTTTGATCAATTACCTGTTTAAGATCAGACTTGTAATATATCGTTAGGGTTAGATCAACGATTAATGAGATACGTCAATATGGAATGATGGATCAATTAATATCAATCAATGTGGAATTAAAAACCCTAATAACTTCTTCGACAGGAGAGATGTGTATGAATTACACAGTCTCCTGCTCTAATACCAATTGATGAGAATAAATCTAAGATCGATTAGATCTTTCATAGATAACAATATGAAAATCAAACAAGACAAACACAATAATGATATGAACACAGAATGGAATCAAAGATGTGCTTATGATTCAAATAAAGTCATGCCTCAGCAGAGCTCGATAAAGAACTTCCATTGTAGAGGCGAGCTAGGGTTTACAAAAACTCAATGAGAAAATAATTAAAGCGTTAACTACAAAGACTGCATGCATGCAGCTTATATACTGAACCCTAGAACAAAACATGCACGGTTGGACAGGCCTAATACCAGCAATCAAAACTGGGCTAAGGACCGAGCCCATGACGCAACATAATAATCCCAACAGGTTTCCTTCGCTTTTCTGCATAGCTTTTCTAACGGTCTCTAGAGGCTTTCAATCGTTCACGAATCTGAACGATCTTCTCTGTCGTTTCCCATATGATTTATGGACATGTGAGAGTGATGTCACGAACTTGTCCTTTAGCTAACTGGGTGTCACCCACCTCAGCCTAGCACAGAGGGGATCTGCACTTCCGGCCATTGAGGGCTTCGAATGGAGCAGCCTTTATGCCCGTGTGGTAATTATTGTTGTAGGAAAATTTGACAAGGGGTAAATGAGTATCCCATGCCTTCCCAAAGTCGATCACACAGTGTCTCAACATATTTTCCAAGGTTTGGATAGGTCTCTCACTTTTTCTGTCGGTCTGTGGTTGGTAGGTTGTACCCATGTACAGCCTCGTTCCTAGGGAACTTTGTAGCGACTTCCAGAACCTCGAAGTGAATCTACTATCTCTATCGGAGATAACAGATATGGGAACACCATGTAGTCGGACAATCTCCCTAATGTAAGTTTTTGTTAGCTTCTCCATCTTGTCAGTTTCCTTGATGGGCAGGAATTGTGCGGACTTGGTCAATCTATCGACGATGACCCAAATGGTATCAAGTCCACCCGATGTCTTGGGCAACTTGGTTATGAAGTCCATTGTAATCCGCTCCCATTTCCATTATGGTATCTCTGGTTGCTAAAGTAAACCTGATGGTTTCTGGTATTTTACCTTAACCTTTGCGCAAGTAAGGCATTTACAAACGAAAGTAGCAATCTCTGCTTTCATGTTAGGCCACCAGTATAACTTTTTAAGATCCATATACATCTTATCCGAACCAGGGTGAACGGAATATCAAGTTTGTGAGCCTCGGTCATGACCAAGTCTCTGAAGCCACCGTGTTTCGGTGTCCAGATTCGGTCCATGAGATATAAGGCTCCGCCACCCTTGATTTCCAAGTCCTTATCCATCCCTCTTAGGGATTCACCTGCCACATTTTCAGGTTTCAAAGCGTCGAGCTGAGCCTCCTTAATTTTTGTGGACAAGTGTGAATGGATAGTCATAGTCAACGATTTGACTCTACATCCAGAGTATTCTTTCCGACTCAGGGTGTCAGCTACTACGTTGGCCTTGTCGAGATGATAACGAATTTTGCATCCGTAGTCGACTCACCGTTGTTGTCTCATGTTGAGATCCTTCTGATCAAAGATGTGTTGAAGGCTTTTGTGGTCTGTAAAGATAGTGCTCTTCGTACCATACAGATAGTGTCTCGTGTGTCTTAAGCTATCTTGAGGCCTAGGTGATGACCTTACCTCGTTGCATCAGAACACATCTGAGCCCTTGGTTTGATGCATCGCAGTAAACCACGAAGTCTTCTATTCCTCCTAGGAGGGATAATATCGGTGCGGTGAATAAGGCTCGTTTCAGCGTTTGGAACGCCTTTTCTTGTTTCTCTTCCTAGCCAAAGGCCACGCCTTTCTAGGTCAGTGTAGTAAGCGGCTTAGCGATGCTAGAGAAGTTATGTATGAACCTACGATAGTAGCCAGCAAGACCTAGAAATTGACGAATTTCTGTAGGTGTCTTCGGTGCTGACCAGTTCTCAATGGCCTTGATTTTGGAAGGGTCCACGTGAATTCCCTCTTCACTAACAACGTGGCCCAAGAATTCGACTCTTCGAATCCAAAACTCGCACTTAGAGAACTTCGCATAGAGCTTCTCTGATCGTAACGTTTCTAAGACTTGTCATAGGTGTTGACTATGCTCCTCCTTACTTCGAGAGTAGATATGTATGTCATCGATGAAAACAATGACGAACTTATCCAAGTAAGGATGGCACACCCTATTCATTAGATCCATGAATACATCTAGTGCGTTGGTTAATCCTCCTCTAACACTCGTAACTGGTGATACCCGGATCGTAGATCTATCTTCGAGAAGTAGTTTGCTCCTTGAAGTTGATCAAATAAATCGTCAATGCGGGGTAGAGGATAAGGATTTTTAACGATAAGCTTGTTGAGTTCCCTGTAGTCGATGCACATACAAAACAATCTGTCTATCTTCTTGACGAACAAGACCAGTGCTCCCCATGGTGAGAAGCTTGGCCTAATGAATCCCTTCTTGAGAAGTTCGTTAAGCTGAATGGAAAGTTCCTGCATCTCTATTGGTGCCAGACGATAAGGAGATTTGGCTACTGGAGTAGCCCGTGGCACTAAGTCGATTCTAAACTCAACTTGGCGTTGCGGTGGTAATCTCGGTAGTTCTTCTGGAAATATGTCGGGGAAGTCGTGTACTTCTAGAATGTGCTAAATGTCCTTCACTTCTTGACTCGTATCGACGATGTGTGCGAGGAATGCATGATATTCCTTTCGTAATCACTTTTGAGCTTGAATACTCGAAATGATGCGAAGGTTCGTACTAGATTTGTCGTCGTAGATAACTAGAGTTTCATTGTTAAGGAGGTTAAGACGAACTGCTTTCTCAAAGCACATGATGTCGGCACGAAGATGACTTAACCAATCCATGTGGATTATGACGTCGAAACTTTTAATTAAGACCGGCATGAGGTCTATTTGGAAAGAATGACCATCTAAAGTTAGAGTATGACCTATGTATATGCAGTTAGTACTTTCTGTTTTCCCGTTTGCCATTTCTATAGTGAATGATTCCTCTAGTGCATGTGGTTTTCGTTTATGTAAGTGAACAAATTTATGGATTACGAAGCTTCTCTCTGCTCCGCTATCAAATAGTATACAGGGATATGAATTATCGAGGAGAAACGTATCGGTAACTATCATAGGATCAGCTACGGCTTCCTCGTGGCCTATCACCAGAATTATTCCTACTCCGCCGGCATTCCCTGCCTTCGGCCAGTCTCTCTTGAAATGACCAACCTCGCCACAACCGCAGCAAGCCTAGCCCACAACAATGTCGGGGACTTGGTTAATTGGCCTTGTCGAAGCCTTGCACAATTAGGCAGTGTGCCTTTTCCTGTTGCAGTTAGCACACTGCATTTCCCGGCAGGCACCATTATGATGGAAAGTGCATTTTTTGCACTTGGGAAAATTTCCGGTATACGACTTCCTTAGCGTTGTAGGAGAAGGTACAATCGCGGCATGAACAGCCACAACTTGCTGCTTCTTAGCCGAGTTCTACGTCAACTTGCCTTTCTTGTTATCCCAGAACTTCCGCTTGTTGTCAGCGGCTTTAGAGGGTTCTGGGATAGCCAGGGTTGTTGTCGTTGTCGGGGTAGAGACTCCGTGATCAATGAGTCGTTGTGCCAATCGCTAGGCACTATCGAAAGTAGTGGGGTTTGAAGCTAAGACATTCCCCTGAAATGGAGGCACTAGCCCCCAAATGTACCTCTCAATCTTCTGCCCCTCACTGGGAACCATATTGGGACATAGTGCCACCAGATCGCTGAATCTGGTAGTGTAAGCCACTATGTTGGAGCCTTTCATGGTCAAACTCCAGAGTTCTTGTTCCATCTTCTTAACCTCACCCCTCGGGCAGTATTCTTCAATCATTAGCCCTTTAAGAGCTTCCCAGCCCATAGCATTTGCCACAATTAAAGTTAGTAACTTGACATAGCTATTCCACCACGTCAGGGCTCTATCACTGAAGGTGCATGCAACAAATTTTACTTTTCTTCCTTCAGTACAGGAACAAATCTCAAAGATTGATTCCGTCTTTTCGAACCATTGCGACAGCGCAATGACTCCACCGATCCCATTGAAGGTTCGGGGTTTACAGTTGGTGAAGTATTTATAAGTGCACTATCGCGATTCCACGACGACGTCACCTTGCGTGGAATGAATGACTGTTCCAACTCCACTAGTTCCCTGGTTGTTGTGGTATTGTGCCATGGCTGTAGCAACAGTTGCGGCTACTGCAGCATTAAGAGCTGTCGTATCAAATTGTGGAGGAGTTGGTGTTTGAGTTGGAATAATCGAAGGATTAGTCCTTGCTGACTTGCGAGGAGGCATCCTTCAACTATAAGTTTAAAAGATGAGTACAATGATAAGAATTCAATAGTGAAGTTAATGAATGATTCCCATGAACTAAATCACCATAGTTCAACAACTAGATAAGAGTATGAGTACCATAGAGTTCTAGAATCACAAGAATGAAAGCATTTGAACAAAGGTTTCTACAAGAGATTAGTTGAATGCCAATATCATTGATATTAAGGATGTAATAAGTTTAGGGAAAATTTGAAACTAAGAGTAGGTCTTACATCATATCAGAAGTAGCAAAATTTTGACAGATTAGAAGTCTAGTTAAGGTACTCGAATGACAGGAATATTTTACAGGAAAGTGCTTCATAGAGCACTGATATGAAAGGCTATTCCTTAAACCAAAAGAAAAGATGAGTCAGACATCTTCTATTGGCAACGGGTATTCCTCGGGCGAATCCTCAGATCTTCCAGTTGACGTACTATGTCCTGAAGATGTCGCTCATGAGCTCTCCGGCGCACTCGAAGTTCTATAACCTCAGCGCAGGATTCAGCTAGCTGTTGCTACAGAGCCTCATTGGTTCTTATAGTCCTTTCCATGGCTTCTTCGAGTTGGCGAATGCAGACCATGTTAACGCCAGAGTTAGCGTCAATTTTTTCATGAATCGGTCGATAGCTGCTCTACCTTGCTCAATATTTCGAGCAATCATGCAGACCATAATGGGCAAGACTCGATCAGCAGAGCCTCCTTCGCTGAGATTGTAAAAGCTTCGATCTCCATTGAAGGGTAATGGTTGACCCTACTCATCACTCCAACGATTCAAGTTTGTCACCCACAAGGGTGTGGGACCTTGAAATGCAGGTCGGGGGTTGAGATTTGGGTTCTGAACTACTTGAGGTAGGTTGTTGACTTCTGGTTCGGAGTCAGAACCATCCGAAAAGCCTTCTGCGAGGTGATCATCCAAAGGGATTGGATGGTCATATTCTGGATTTTCATCTAGCCATCCAGCATTGCCCTGATTTGGGAAGTACGGGTCTCCAGGGATATGGAATCCAGCCATGATATCTGCGTAAGAAGTAGGGGTAAAAGAACCAGTTAATAGACATACTAACTAAAATAATTATAAGATGATCCTTATTAGTTATTCCAACATTTGCGTAGTGCATACCCGTCATATGTAACCAAAACAGGATAGACCTTTGAATAAGTGACCCTAACTCTAAGTCAACAACCAAACAAGGAACAGGAAGTAAAGCAAAGATCACAAATTCTAAGTTTATGCCACCATAGTTACATATAACCGTAGTGTATCCACTCCGCAACTATTGACATACTAATAAAGACCTGTTTAGTTCTCAAATAAGTAATTATAGTAACATAAAATACTCCTATAGTATTTTAATTTTATGTTATGTTCTAATTTTCTTATTGTAGTAGTGTTGGTAAGTTTTTAGACTTGTTGATACATCACAACCATTCTCGGCATATGCTAATCACTTCTCGGACCAACATAGTTGATCAGGCTATGTCATTCCCAGAACTGACCATACATCCCTGATCTTACTTGTGATGTTCAACAATCGTAATACTTTTGTTATGTTCTAGTATGACATTGTTCTATAGTAAGTATGTAGGTATGTAATTATGTATACTTCTAGTTAAGTATTTTAGTACTTAAAAGTATAGAATCTTGGTCAGAGTATTTTAATTCGTTGTGTTTATAGTTTGTATATCTTTTATGGGTTGATATACTCGATTCACTATAAACAATGCTCTGATACCAATTTGTCACGCCCCAAAACCAAGAACGGCGGAAACGTTATGGGGTGGAGGACGTCATGTACAGTATCATAACAATGCAAAGTAGTAAATAAACAACAACATCATCCATTGCATTAATAGTATAATTTCATACAAGTGTTTTCTTTAATAGTAATAAGACACCAAAAATGAATAATCAAAATAAAAGACGAGTCTTGAAGATGCTCCGTCTTCTCAAAACCTGGTCATCGGTACCTGTCTACTGGTGACCTGAGAATATAAGTTATTTTGAAAGCCTAGATCAGCATTTAAGCTGGTGAGTTCATAAGTATTTAGTGTCAATGTTTGTATAAGTTTGATGAAAATGTTTGTAATTTGTCAATGTAAATGTTTGTATATGTTTGAAAACTCCTAGAAAATCTGATATTTTCTACTAGTATAAAAATTAGTCTTTTACCAAGACCCGACTGTATTGTATGTTTGTTCCTTTATAAAAGTGAATGCTTTTCCCCAAGTATGACTATCATTACCAAAATATATTTTTATATTACCCTTTATGTGAGAAGATCACAATTTGAATATAGAGGGAAAGTGCATATGTGTACTGCAGTATTATTTGTATTAATCACTGAAAAAATAACTACCTTAAAACCAATGATTTAACTAAGGAAAAATGTGATATGATTGTTACCATACTAATCTGACTATAACACGACGCTGAAAGACGTCGGAAGAAACAACATTTGGCACCCGTAGATTTGCTAATCCCACTGTAGCGAACATCAAAGGTGTAGGATAGTCAATCCAATATAGATCTATACGCAAACTCACGCTCTCCCTCCAGTAGATTCTGGTTACAAAATGTGACATAACGAAATGGTCAATGTCTCATGAAGTAGTATCCCACATTATGTTATCTCTGAATCTTTTTATAGTATACTTGTTATAGTAATAGTATTCTATGTATAGTATTCTCTATATAGTATCCTTTGTATAGTATTCTTTGTTATAGTATTCTTTGTTATAGTATCCTTTGTATAGTATTATCTATGATAGTATTCTCTGTTATAGTATTCTCTATTATAGTTTTCTCTATTATAGTATTCTCTGTTATAGTATTCTCCTAAACTATACCTATTATAGTTTACTAGTAAGTTATGTTTATGAATAGATGAATGTATACCTTTTCTACTCAAAGGTACTATATTGATTGAATAGAATTTTTATGTCTACATATGTTTACATAATATATATATCTAATATTTAGACAACCTTTGGACAACTGGCTAATACCCTAAGTCCACATCCAAACAAGGAAAAGGAAATAAAGCGAGCTAGCAGTCCTAAGTCCTTTAAACATTATGTATATAACTATACATATATAGACATGCTTTTGACAGTATATATAAGTTAAAAAGAGGTTATGTAATACATTTAAAGAGTTTTGAACAATAAATAAATATTGACTTGATGTCAGTTTATAAAACGATTAAAAGTAGTTTGTTTTGAAACACGGTTTGAAGTATATGAAATCTTGTTTGAAACACAGTTATAAATCACATGTGATTGATCTTATAAATAGCATGTTTTCTACTTGTATTTCGCCCCCCCCCCCCCCCATAAAATCATTTATAATCATTTAAAAGATAAGCTAAGGGGTATGAACTCACCTGAAGTGAGTGATGCGAATGTAAGATCGGTAAAGGATGCTAAGTGTCAGTTGAAGACTTGAGCACACATGGATCCTATTTAACATATAATGACACATATATGCTTACAATTAGTGTTTATAACAACTAATTATGTAATGGAACAACCTTAGGGACTAGGAAACACTTTTACTGAAGTGTTAAACCACATAGGGTTGCATATAAGGGGTGTAGGGCCTCTCTTTGAAGTTTATGGCCCATATGCTAATAACCACATGAGTTTACGGCCAAGGGGTAATTTCCCCATGATTTTACGGCCGTAAGCTCATGGTATTAAGTACCAAGTTGTGTTATAAGGTCTTCCAAGTCATAATGAAGTGTTCTATGATCAATTCTAAGTCTTAGGAAGGAATGGTGGCACCATTGCACCACTAACTAGGGTTTACGGCCCAAGGACCATTTATCCATGAGTTTACGGCCGTAAACTCATGGTATTTTGTACCACTTCAAATTTTAAGGTCCTTAGCTCATGTTGGAAGTGTTCTAGACTTGGTCCCAAGGCTTTGGAGGGGATTAGGGTTCATTTGCACCCTTAATTAGGGTTTACGACCCAAGGAGGTTCCTTGGCCGTAAACTCCCTTTTGATCTTGTTTTCTTGATGTTTTCTAGGTGTAAACTAGATTATTAAAGTATATTATAAGCTAAGACAAGAGTACTTACAATATAGAAGCTTGTAAGGGTGTTTAAGGCTCAAGAATACTAGTGTGTGTTCTTGGTGTTCTTGGTGGAATGAAGAACACTTGAAGATCTATCAAATGAAGAGATTTCGTGGATGAAATCATGTACAAACACTAGATATTGAAGTATATCAACTAATCAAGCAAGAAACACTTACCAAGTTGAAGATCTAGTGAAGAACTAGGATGATACTTGAGAGAGAATGAGTTCTAGGCTTGAAAATGGTAAAAATGACATAAAATGACTAAGTGTCATATTTATACCCTAGAGTTTACGGTCGTAAACTCCATTTTATGGCTGTAAACTCCAAACTCTTGGAGTTTTGAGACTTATGTGTTGTACAATTAACTCTAGAGTATACTTCCTATAATTACCTCTGATGTATTTATGATTTAAACATCCAGACTGACCCCAAAACTGCTAAAAATTTGTAGAAGTGGGTTTGACTTTGATTGAATGCAGGGTTTGTTATAAGATAGAAATTTTGAGTCGTCACACGATCATACTTTGGAAGTAGGTATTGAAATAAGACTGTCATGAATTGGGTTTGTAGATTTGTCTGAGTTGTATTAGACATATCAATTGTTGTTGCAACATTCATGAGTGCTCACAAGTTATGAGTATTGGATTCAACCCATACTCACTTTTATCACTTCATGGAATTTATCTCGAGTGATCGTGAAATGGTAATATCATATACGTCTTCAAACCAAGAGATATGACTTGTTGACTATGAGTTGGTTGTACATTGATAGTACAAAAGCGCATCAGTAACTTGATGTTATAAAACGTGTTGTTGGGTACAATTTGATGATTATTTAGTACAAGCATATGAGTCGAAGTTTATATGTTCCTTTTAGTCCTTGGAGGATTAAAAGCAATATCCAGGGCCCCTCGATGATTTTGTTTTGACTTATGTGTCGGGCCCGGTCAGAACAGAATTGATGTGTTCGATTAAGTTCTATATCAAACAAATCGGAAATCAGGAAACAAATTGCTGGAAAATAAGTACGATGTTGTTCCATGTGACATCCCCATTTTCACGGCCAGAAAAGACTGATATTGTTTATGATTTATAAAAATCATAGTACCTCTTTTAATAAAAATGTTATGGAATTTGTTCCCAGTAAAACATGATAAATACGTTATCAAAGCATTTCCGAAGAACATTATTTTTATTCGTTTTAAAACATTTGGGATGTCATCGTCAATACAGAAACATAAGCATAAACTGAACTTGCATTCATTATCATTAGTGATTTGTATCTCCTTAATCTCTCAGTGTAATGTGACTTCATATCAACACCTATGATATAAATAAACTGAGTGGGTCAGGTTGGGAAACCTGGTGAGCACATAGGGTTTTCAACCCACAATAATATAATTATTATTTTTAAACATCAAACAATCAACCCAATTACCCATCCCCATTATCTTCTTTACTCTTAAGGATCTACCCTACGAATCAGCTATTCCTCGTTCATTCATTCCTAAGGATCATCCTAAGGAATCGGCACGAAGTCCATCATTGCCACGGTTTACACACCAGGCACTAATTCTGCATAGTCGCCAGGGTTTAGGCATCAAGTATGCATGGTCGCCAGGGTTTAGGCATCAAGTCTGCATGATCGCCAAGGTTTAGGCACTAAGTCTGCATAGTCACCAGGGTTTAGGCATCAAGTCTGCATGATCGCCAAGATTTAGAGTACACACAACACCTACAAGTTGCGAGCCTGCTAGTGTTCCACTGGACTGTCTAGAATAGTCCGTGGTTGTCATCCAAACTCTGCTAGATGACGGGCCAGCATTTGGGAACAAGGCTTCTCACATGGTCCACCTCTCACCGTTACCTCATGGTCTATATCACCTCTCAACTCATCATCCAACTCATATTTCATCTACCCATGTTTTACCCAACATATTATGTAGATATAAATAAGTATACAGTATAAATCATATAAAACTTGTATAAAATCATTCATCCAGCATAGATAGCAATTACACAGATAATATGCACACAGAGCACATAGTTTATATAAAATACTTCATATCTATGTGTAAAATGAAAGGCACCATGCAATCACCTGTTAAGGTGGTGACCCCAAACTTAGACAGCGCTTCGTTACTCTTGAAACAATTTCCTTCCTCAAAACCTAGTATCATTACCACTAGGGTTTAGTCTATCATTCACCGAGACTAATTAATAGTCTAGCTATTATTACTATTATATAAGCGTTAGACAATATTTATATAACCCATAATAATAGCCCAAGTACTTATTATAAGCTCCTAATAATGTTACTATAATTAAATAAAAGCTATATAAAAATAGCGTAGACGTAGCTCACTTACAGCGATTTTTATAGAAAACCGGACTTCGCTTGGAGCAGCGTTTCCGAACAGAAAGACCCTTTTTCTCGGGACTCCGGGAGCCTCGAGGCTTCCTTCGGATGCTAGGGAGGTTCCCTAGGGTTTAGGAGGGTTAGGATAGGCTAGAGAGAAAGTAATTAGACAGAGAGTGAAGTTTGGTGTGAAAATCCGAGAAATTTCGCATCATATTTATAGGCCAGAGGTCCTCGGACTACACAGGGCGTAGCCTCGGACGCGTCACGTTCCTCTTGAGACGTGTCGCTTCGCTGATGGTGCATCGTGGCTGCTTCTCAGACCGCAGAAGGCTTGGCGTACACGCAATGCTCCCTCCTCATACACAGGGCGTACCTCGTACGCGAGCCATTTCTTGGATACATTGGGCGTCCAAAGTACAGGTGTCCGAATCCGAAGACCAGACCGTGATCAGCAAGCGACGGCCCTGATTGAGCCATGTCATCACCTTCGCAACAGATTTCACAAATTCACACTCCGACTTCTAAAAATCATAATGTTTGCATCTGAGCTCCATTTTTGATGTTCTTTATATCCACGCGTAGGCGGGAACATACTCTACAACTTTCATTTGGACTCTGTCGGCTAATTTTTATTTTATTTTAAAAGTTATATTATTAACAGGCTGGGACAGGGTTGGTCCATTAAAATCCATAACTTCTTCATCCAACGTCTGTTTTCGTCTGTATTTTTATCGTTACGCTTGTATTAATGTGATCTTCGATTCTCGTTTAGGTTGTGTCGGCTAAAAACCGCTCGATCTAATATTCGAACTTCGGGCTATACACTGCTAAGCCGAAACTTCGAAAAATCATAACTTCCTCATATGAAGTAAGATTTGGGCGTTCTTTTTATGGACGCTCTCAGTTTAACATATTCTACGACTTTTGTTCAGATTGCTAAAGCTAAAAGTCGCTCTATCGTAAATTCACTATTTATGCTTCCCGGTGTTGTGCCGGTTCCGTCGTGAAACTTCGACGGGTCATAACTTCTTCGTTATAACTCGGATTTCGGCGTTCTTTATATGTACGGAACCCTTGATACATATTCTACAACTTGGTTAAGATTATTTATTCTAAATTGTAACAGCCCGGATTTCCAGGTATCTTTATTGTTTTTAATTTTGGTGTTTTCAGAGGGAACTCGACGAGTTGGAGCTCGGACTCGCCGAGTAGGGTCGCGATTCTGGACGCGGGATTCGTCTAGACTCGGCGAGTCCAGGATATGGACTCGGCGAGTCCGCGCTATTTAATGAAACCCTAATTTCTCGGGTTTGGGACCTATTTAAAGGGCCTTATGGCCATCTTTTGTACCCATCAGTCCATAGAGAGAAACCCTAGAGCACTTTAGCGATTTGAGAGAGAAAGGAAGCATTTCTTGACCTTTGTGTATTGTTTAGCAAGAAGAGGGAGGTTCTAGCCAAGAGGAGGCAAAGGTGATTGCTATTATGTGGATTGGAAGCTTAGATCTTCGATCTAAAGGTATGATTTCGGCTCATCTTCTGTTTTATGAAGTATATTGGATTTTAGGGTTTCTTGTGACCTTGTTGGGTTGATTTGATGGCCAAATAGTCCCTTGCTAGTGATGAGGCTTTGGATCCGCATCCATAGTGGTCCAGAGAGCCTCATTCATCAAGCTTTATGAAGAGCAATGGAGGTTATGACCTTGAGTAGTGATGTTTGTTGATAATCCTTCATATATGGTCATATAGAGGTTGTATGTACACCAAGTTTGGGGCTTTACGTGGTGAATCAGTCTAGGAAGGCCAGATCTATGAATTGTTGGAACAGATCTGACCTTAGAAGCAAGTTTGAGTGATTGCATGGCATGGACTCGCCGAGTTCGATGAACAGACTCGGCGAGTAGCTTGAAGATTGCCTTGGATTAGCCAGTGAGTGGTCCAGTCGAGTCACGGGTTGACTCAGTGAGTCAGGGCGAGTTAGGGAGGAATGACAGGTGGACTGAGTTGAACTAGGACTCGCCGAGTTGTTCTTGAAACTCGGCGAGTTGAGTCGGGGTGGCCCCGCGATTCTTCCAGGTGGAACTCGTCGAGTCAGGGGGAGTACTCGACGTGTAAGTAGGGAATCCTAGAGAGTTGGTGAAAACGTCTAGACTCGCCGAGTTGCCCTTGTGCACTCGCCGAGTCCGGTCAAAGTTGACCGTTGACCGTTGACCAGAGTTGACCTGTGTTGACTTCTTAGGGATAGTCAACCTTAGAGATAAAAAGTGTTAATAAGAGATGTATAATGTTATAGGGAGATTGTAGCTCAGAGGATCGAGTACGAGTGATTTCGGGATTTGCTAGCTATCGATATTTACGAGGTGAGTCTTCTCACTATACTTTACCTTGAATAGGTAACCAGATGTGACAACCCTATTTTTTTTTCCAAAAAGCATTGTAAACACTCGAAAGCTAAAAAGCAACGAAATTAACCTCGAAAATAAAGTGTTCAAGTATCTAAGTTGGGATACATCAAATATTAGATATCATGCCAAGGTTTCCAAGAACATAAAGAACGCTCAAAACCGGGTTATATTGAAGAAATTATAACCACTCGTATATTTACGACACAATGTTAAAACATTATTTGACATAAAAAGTAGAATCTCAATAAAATACATTTTAGCCTTAAGTATCTAAACCAAAGTCGTAGATCTCGTTGAAAGGTGAGCGTACATAAAAAGATCGCCCAAATTGGACCTCGTATGAAGAAGTTACGAATTTTCAAAGTTTCATAACAGTAGTAGAGGGTTAAAAACTCAGATTGAAGATCGAGTGTTATTTAGCTATCGCCACCTAAACGGCAGTTGAAGATCTCCTCAGTGGTAATAAAACAATAAAAAGACAAACGAAAACCGACGTCGAATAAAGAACCTATGAATTTTTAACGAACTTTAGGAGGCCCGGCCTATTAAAAATATATCATTAAAAATAAATTCAAAACTAGCCGACGGAGTCTAAATGAAAGTTGTAGAGCATAATCTCACCTATGCGTGGATATAAAGAACGCGAAAAACGGAGCTCGTACACGAAAGTTACGGAATTTAGAAGTCGGAAGCAGGGATTACGCCCCGCGTACTCTGGGAGTACGCCCCGCGTACTAGACCCAGAGTCGAGTCTCATCGGCCCACCCAAGCTACGCTCGACTAGACCCAGGAGTCCCATCGACCCGCCCAAGCTACGCTAGCTAGACCCGAGTCGTAAGCCATGACGCCATTTTACGCCCCGCGTACTCCGGAAGTACGCGCCGCGTACGGGGTTTTCCAGCCCTATAAATAGAAGGAATAAGCTTCGAGTTTAGGCACACCTTCACCATTTCTCAGCCATTCTCCCAACTCCAGAGACCCTTTTCTTACCTTGGTTTCTGCACTCGAGCCCACGAAGAAAGATTTACGTTGTAGAGACCCCCGAGGAGCCCGACGACGCAACCATCCGCGATCGAAGTTCTGCTCAAACCTAGCCTCTCTCTTCAAACTTAACGAGTGAGTTCATACCCCTACTTTTCAATTCTTTTCATGTTTTAGGGGGGGAAATACAAGTACATTAGGAGTCGAAGTATCGTTTTTATAAACATCTTTATGCTTAGAAGGCTATTATATCACCAAGTTATCCTTACTAAATGAAAACATACTTTTGAGAAGCTATAACGAACATAGCTAACAAGTTATTCATACATTTTACGTATACATCCTGACAAATGAAATACTTTCAAATGAAGTAAAGTCTTTTATCATCGTAAATCTATTTATACCTAGTAATGTGAGACAGCTTCACGTACGTTCGAGTATGCATTATTAAGTCCTGTATTATATACCATAATCCCTTGTAGGGGGAGCGTGATACTTGTGTATAGATCTATACGGGATTGACAATCCCACACCTAAGCTGTTAGCTACAGCTAGGCCGGCAGGCCTGGGGTGACAAATGTCATAACAGTTCCAACGCCTGAAGAACATTGTTACAGGCCATCATTGTCAATAGCATGGTTATAAAACTCACATAAAAATATAAAAACAAGTTAGATTTACGAGATTCATACATGCATTTCAGTTTTCCATTTTATTGTTAACACAAATTTTATCCCTATTATTCAAGCATGGAAAACACTAATGCACTCCAACACGGGAAACTTTTCAAATCATTTAAAGAAAATATTGGATTTTCTGAAAACCTCGTTCATCGATTTACTATCAAAAAGGACATACTTTTCAATGCAAAACACTTATGAACTCACCAACTTAATTGTTGACACTTTTTCGAAACCACTTGTATTTCTCAGGGAATCAGTAATACAGGTAACCACCAGCTTTTGGAGAAGGAAACACTAAAGATGTTTTATTATTGAACATTTATCATCTCATTGTAATATTCTTTTGCTATTATGTATAACGCAACAACATACGTTTTCATTATAGATGTGATGGTTGTGTTACTTTCTTTACAATATTCAATGGTTGTGATACTACGTGAAGTCATCCACCCCCGAATGTTTCCGCCATTCTGGTTTGGGGGTGTGACAGATTGGTATCAGAGCATTGTTTATAGTGAACTAAGTATATCGAACCACATACGATATACAAACTATAAATACAAAGGGGACCAAAAACCCTCTGATGAAACATTTTCATGAACAAAATACTTTCTGTTAAAGATATACATTTTTAAAAGCATGCATTAATCTCGTATCATAACAAGTTTTACTAAAAAGTATTAAGGCAAGTTACAACACTACGATTGAGCCTCGGGGTATGTAATCAGGTCGAGAATAAATATAGCCTGATCAACTATATTTATCCTAGACTTGACCAATGTACGTCGAGGAATGGTCATAGTGGACAACAAGCCAAGAACTTACCAAATACAAATTAATTTAGTTTCGCCAAATTGAAATATTATAGGAGTATTATTAAAAATAGTTGTACAAATTATAGTTAAAAATAGTAAGTCGTTAAATAGAATTTTCTTTCCTTATAAAGTTCTCATACATCCATCCTAGTACAGACAAATGGCCGGATTCCATTTACCAGGAGATCCCTACTACCCAAACCAAGGCAACGGCGGTTGGATAGAAGAAGACCCGGAGGAAGACCCAGAGGAAATCGAAGAAGAGGTCGAGGAAGAACCCGAAGGGGTGATTGAGGAAGAATTCGAAGTCGAAGTCGGAGAGGAATTCGAAGTCGACGAGGAGATCGTGGAAGTTTCTAGCGGGACAGACTCCGAGCCAGAAGTGTACGACCCTCCCATCCCTCATCCTCCCGAAATCAGACCATATCAACCGGGACCCATTCCCATGTGGGGAAGTCACCTCTACTACTGGAGCCGCCAACAAGGTGTACGCCCTCCTTTCGGCATGTGCCGAGATTTTTACAATGTCAGTGGGGGAAGCTCAGCTGATCGAGCACTTCCTGTTCTTGTGAACGCTATAGCTACCCAAAACTACGAGACGGACAGGCAAGCAACCAGAGTTCGCGAGGTCAATGCTGCTACCCAAGGTAACGCCGTTGACATCCGCCGTTTGGAAGGACTACATGAGAATACCCAAATCTACACGGGGACGCTTCAGAATCAAATGATAATGGCTCTGGCAGAAATAAGAGAGATGAAGGAACAACAAGCAGATCTTGAGAGGCGACTGATGGGAGTCAAACGGTCGGATGCCGAGTCTAGCTCCAAACGCCACAAGTAGAGCTTGTTCGATGCCCAATAATTTTGTTATAGACTAGGATTTCGGATAAAAGTTTTTCCTTTATTTCCCTTGTTTTCCCTGTTGTATCCGTAATCGGAGATCTCTAGGAGGATCAAATTTTCCCGAACAAGATATGCAATGTAACACACCTCAGGTGTGACCTATATGTATAAATATGAAGTATTTCTTATTATATACCTCTCAGAAATTTCGAGTTTTAAATTTCTATGCCTACCTTGAAACCATAAACTAAAGTCAAAACAAATTACAAGATGCAACTAACACACGATTGTCAAAACATTAGAAACTTATAGTATTCATTCTTATTTTTCTCTACCAGAACATGCCTCCTCATAGATCAACATGCAGAAACTCAGCTTCAACACCACCTCCACCACCTCCTCCAATTATGGACACCGTTATGTTCCAGACTGCTGTAACCGCTGCTGTAACTGCAGCAATGGCACAAATGAGCAACAACGGATCGGGGGGAGGAACAAACAGTTTTACAAATGGCCAAGGTCAAACCCGTTCAGGGGTATGCACTTACAAAGACTTCACCAACGGAAAACCTATTCCCTTTTACGGGACTGGGGGAGTATTGGCTCTATCTCAATGGATAGAGAAAACAGAAGCTGTATTCGAAATCTGTGCATGTCCTGAAGAAAGCAAAGTAAAGTTTGTCGCTTTTACTTTCTCCGAACGCGCCCTGACATGGTGGAACGACCACGTCCAGACACTAACCCTGGTGGTGGCAAACTCCATGGGTTGGGAAAACCTGAAAAGAATGCTCCTTCGAGAATACTGCCGAAGAGGCGAGATTCAGAAGCTTGAACAGGAACTGTGGAACCTCTCGATGGTAGGTTCGAATATAGCAGGTTACACCAACAGGTTCAGTGACTTAATAACACTTTGCCCAGGAATGTTAACCCTGGAGAGCCAAAAGGTCGAGAGATACATCTGGGGACTATCACCCCAACTTCGTGGAAGTGTGCTAGCTTCCAGACCCTTGACTTTCGCCAGCGCCAAGGAACTAGCACAATTACTTGTTGATCATGGTGTCTGTCAAGGAGTCGCGGCTATCATGGTTGAACCAACCAAAGGGAACAGCAACAATGAAATCAATGCCAACAACAACAACAACAAGAAACTTTGGAACAAAAGGAAGGGACAAACTTCGCAAGAACCTTCAAAGAAGCAAATGGTTGCGGTTCATGCTGCTACTACCCCCACCACAACTCCTGCTACCTCTGCGCCAACAAAACCATATGCGGGAATTCTGCCCAAGTGCAGCAAGTGCAACTACCATCACCATGGTATTTGTCGCGAGATGTACTGCAAGAACTGTGACAGGAAAGGGCACACAGCCCGTTTTTGTAAAGCACCGGCACGACCAATCACTCAAATTTCTGGCACTGGAGTAAGCCGGGCATGTTATGGGTGCGGAGAGACTGGACATTTCAGGAGGGATTGTCCCAAGGAAAGGAATATTGGCGGTGTGGGGAGAGTGTTGGCAGTAGGACAGAGAGAAGCAATAGTGGACCCCACGGTGGTTACGGGTACGTTTCTACTCAACAACACTTATGCATGCATACTTTTTGACTGCGGTGCGGAGAGAAGATTTGTGAGTCATAAATTCAAACACCTACTTAATCAAAAACCCCAACCACTCAATAAAATATTCACTGTAGAAATGGCAAACGGTAAAACAGAACACACAAACGATTTGTACGTAGGGTGCACACTAAGTTTAAACGAGCGCTTGTTTCGAGTCGATCTTATGCCCATTTCCATGAGAAGTTTCGATGTCATCATCGGTATGGACTGGTTGAGCCTTCACCATGCCGATATCCTTTGCCACGAAAGGGTTGTTCGCCTAAATCTGCCAAACGGCGAATCTCTTGTCATTTATGGCGACAAACCTAGTTCAAGTTTACAAATCATTTCCGGTTTTAAAGCACAAAAATATCTTCGTAAGGAATATCATGCCTTTCTAGCCCACGTAGTAGACAAGAAACGAGAATCGAAAAACATTAAAGATATTCCGGAAGTCTGCAACTTCCCGGATATTTTCCCAGAAGATCTTCCAGGAATCCCACCGGAACGTCAAGTCGAGTTCAGAATCGACTTAATCCCCGGGGCTACCCCTGTAGCAAAGTCGCCGTACCGTTTAGCCCCAGCCGAGATGCAGGAACTATCCAGTCAGTTAAACGAGCTGCTGAGCAAGGGATTCATCAGACCAAGCTTCTCACCATGGGGAGCGCCAGTCCTATTTGTGAAGAAGAAGGACGGATCCTTTCGCATATGCATCGATTAATGGGAGCTAAACAAACTCACGATCAAGAACCGATATCCCTTACCGCGCATAGACGATCTATTCGACCAACTTCAGGGAGCAAGCTACTTCTCAAAGATCGATCTAAGATCTGGTTATCACCAACTGCGAGTACTGGAAGGAGACATCCCCAAAACGGCTTTCCGAACACGTTATGGTCACTACGAATTTGTAGTAATGCCCTTCGGATTGACGAATGCTCCAGCAGTGTTCATGGACTTAATGAACCGAGTATGTCGTCCCTTCCTGGATAAATTCGTGATCGTATTCATAGATGATATACTCATCTATTCAAGAAGCCAGGAAGAACACAGCAAACATCTCCGCCAAGTACTGGAAACATTAAGGGCAGAGAAACTTTACGCAAAATTTTCCAAATGTGAATTTTGGATTCGGGAAGTGGATTTCCTAGGACATGTTGTACGCAAAGAAGGAATACACGTGGACCCCTCCAAGATAAAGGCAATAGATAGTTGGACTACTCCAAGAACCCCTACAGAAATCCGGCAATTTTTGGGACTCGCCGGGTATTACCGAAGGTTCATACCGAACTTTTCAAGGATTGCCAAGCCACTTACCACCCTAACCCAGAAAAATGCGACCTTCGACTGGGGAGAAAAACAAGACAGCGCATTTCAGACACGAAAGCGAGTCTTATGTAGTGCGCCCATCCTAACCTTGCCAGAAGGAATGGAGGACTTCGTGGTCTATTGTGATGCATCAAACCAAGGACTTGGGTGTGTCTTAATGCAAAGAGGGAAGGTCATCGCCTACGCCTCAAGACAACTAAAGACGCACAAAGTGAACTACACAACGCATGATCTTGAGCTAGGAGCAGTCGTCTTCACTCTGAAGATATGGAGACACTATCTCTACGGCACAAAATGTACCATCTTCACTGATCATAAAAGCCTCCAACATATCCTCAACCAGAAGGAACTCAACATGAGACAGAGGCGATGGGTAGAACTACTTAGTGATTATGAATGCGAAATTTGATATCACCCCGGAAAGGCTAATGTAGTGGCTGATGCACTCAGTCGGAAGGAGTACTCAGGTCGCCGAGTGAAATCCCTAACTATGACAATCCATTCACACCTATTCACGCAAATCAAGGAAGCCCAAGTAGAAGCCTTGAAATCCGAAAATGTGACAGGAGAAGCCCTAAGAGGAATGGATAAGAACCTTGAGACCAAGAACAACAGAATTCGTTATTTCATGGATCGAATTTGGATACCAAAGTATGGTGGATTCAGAGAAATCGTTATGGACGAAGCCCATAAAACACGATACTCCATACATCCCGGCTCCGATTAGATGTATCTCGATCTCAAGAAGTTGTACTGGTGGCAAAACATGAAAGCCGAAATTGCTACCTACGTAAGCAAATGCCTGACATGTGCCAAAGTCAAGGTGGAATATCAGAAGCCCTCGGGTTTATTACAACAACCAGAAATACCCGAATGGAAGTGGGAGCGGATAACCATGGATTTCATAACAAAGTTACCCAAGACAACAAGCGGACTCGACACCATTTGGGTAATTGTCGACAGGTTAACTAAGTCAGCACATTTCCTACCGATCAAAGAGACGGATAAATTGGAGAAGTTAACAAGGACATACCTCAGAGAAATTGTACGACTGCATGGTGTGCCCATATCCATTATCTCGGACCGAGATAGTAGATTCACCTCAAGGTTCTGGCAGTCGTTACAAAAAGCTTTGGGGACAAGACTAGACATGAGTACCGCTTATCACCCACAAACCGACGGCCAGAGCGAGAGAACTATACAAACCCTAGAAGACATGCTAAGAGCTTGCGTAATCGATTTTGGCAAAGCATGGGACACACATCTACCATTGGTCGAGTTCTCGTACAACAATAGCTACCACACCAGTATCAAGGCTGCCCCGTTCGAAGCCCTTTATGGCCGCAAATGCAGGTCACCTTTGTGCTGGGCCGAAGTGGGGGACACGCAACTAGCAAAAGGACAAGCAACTGACAACACGCTCACTGGACCAGAAATCATAAGGGAGACTACGGAGAAGATTGTTCAAATCCGAGAACGTCTAAAAGCATCAAGAGATAGACAAAAGAGTTACGCAGATAAGAGACGCAAACCCTTGGAATTCCAAGTTGGAGACCGTGTCCTACTCAAAGTCTCGCCTTGGAAAGGTTTAATACGCTTCGGAAAACGTGGAAAACTGAACCCTAGATACATCGGACCATTCGAGATCCTTGCCAGCATCGGTCCAGTAGCCTACAAGCTTAGACTACCTCAGGAGCTCCACAACGTACACCCTACCTTTCACATATCGAATCTGAAGAAGTGCTTATCCGACGAGACCCTTGTCGTCCCTCTAGACGAAATTGCAATAAATGAAAACCTCCAATTTGTGGAGGAACCAGTAGAGATCATGGATCGGGAAATCAAAAGGACTAAACAAAGCCGCATACCCATTGTAAAGGTCCGCTAGAACGCCAAGCGAGGACCTGAATACACCTGGGAACGCGAGGATCAGATGAAACAAAAGTACCCGCATCTTTTTCCTAAAACTGTAAACTCTATCTTAGATTAAATTTCGGGACGAAATTCCCTTAACAGGGGGATGATGTGACAACCCTATTTTTTTTCCAAAAAGCATTGTAAACACTCGAAAGCTAAAAAGCAACGAAATTAACCTCGAAAATAAAGTGTTCAAGTATCTAAGTTGGGATACATCAAATATTAGATATCATGCCAAGGTTTCCAAGAACATAAAGAACGCTCAAAACCGGGTTATATTGAAGAAATTATAACCACTCGTATATTTACGACACGACGTTAAAACATTATTTGACATAAAAATTAGAATCTCAATAAAATACATTTTAGCCTTAAGTATCTAAACCAAAGTCGTAGATCTCGTTGAAAGGTGAGCGTACATAAAAAGATCGCCCAAATTGGACCTCGTATGAAGAAATTACGAATTATCAAAGTTTCGTAACAGTAGTAGAGGGTTAAAAACTCAGATTGAAGATCGAGTGTTATTTAGCTATCGCCACCTAAACGGCAGTTGAAGATCTCCTCAGTGGTAATAAAACAATAAAAAGACAAACGAAAACCGACGTCGAATAAAGAACCTATGAATTTTTAACGAACTTTAGGAGGCCCGGCCTATTAAAAATATATCATTAAAAATAAAGTCAAAACTAGCCGACGGAGTCTAAATGAAAGTTGTAGAGCATAATCCCACCTACGCGTGGATATAAAGAACGCGAAAAACGGACCTAGTACGCGAAAGTTACGGAATTTAGAAGTCGGAAGCAAGGATTACGCCCCGCGTACTCTGGGAGTACGCCCCGCGTACTAGACCCAGAGTCGAGTTTCATCGGCCCGCCCAAGCTACGCTCGGCTAGACCCAGGAGTCCCATCGACCCGCCCAAGCTACGCTAGCTAGACCCGAGTCGTAAGCCATGACGCCATTTTACGCCCCGCGTACTCCGGAAGTACGCGCCGCGTACGGGGTTTTCCAGCCCTATAAATAGAAGGCATAAGCTTCGAGTTTAGGCACACCTTCACCATTTCTCATCCATTCTCCCAGCTCCAGAGACCCTTTTCTTACCTTGGTTTCCGCACTCGAGCCCCCGACGAAAGATTTACGTTGCAGAGACCCCCGAGGAGCCCGACGACGCAACCATCCGCGATCGAAGTTCTGCTCAAACCTAGCCTCTCTCTTCAAACTTAACGAGTGAGTTTATACCCCTACTTTTCAATTATTTTCATGTTTTAGGGGGGAAATACAAGTACATTAGGAGTCGAAGTATCGTTTTTATAAACATCTTTATGCTTAGAAGGCTATTATATCACCAAGTTATCCTTACTAAATGAAAACATACTTTTGAGAAGTTATAACGAACATAGCTAACAAGTTATTCATACATTTTACGTATACATCCTGACAAATGAAATACTTTCAAATGAAGTAAAGTCTTTTATCATCGTAAATCTGTTTATACCTAGTAATGTGAGACAGCTTCACGTACGTTCGAGTATGCATTATTAAGTCTTGTATTATATACCATAATCCCTTGTAGGGGGAGCGTGATACTTGTGTATAGATCTATACAGGATTGACAATCCCACACCTAAGCTGTTAGCTACAGCTAGGCCGGCAGGCCTAGGGTGACAAATCTCATAACAGTTCCAACGCCTGAAGAACGTTGTTACAGGCCATCATTGTCAATAGCATGGTTATAAAAGTCACATAAAAGTATAAAAACAAGTTAGATTTACGAGATTCATACATGCATTTCAGTTTTCCATTTTATTGTTAACACAAATTTTATCCCTATTATTCAAGCATGGAAAACACTAATGCACTCCAACACGGGAAACTTTTCAAATCATTTAAAGAAAATATTGGATTTTCTGAAAACCTCGTTCATCGATTTACTATCAAAAAGGACATACTTTTCAATGCAAAACACTTATGAACTCACCAACTTAATTGTTGACACTTTTTCGAAACCACTTGTATTTCTCAGGGAATCAGTAATACAGGTAACCACCAGCTTTTGGAGAAGGAAACACTAAAGATGTTTTATTATTGAACATTTATCATCTCATTGTAATATTCTTTTGCTATTATGTATAACGCAACAACATACGTTTTCATTATATATGTGATGGTTGTGTTACTTTCTTTACAATATTCAATGGTTGTGATACAACGTGAAGTCATCCACCCCCGAATGTTTCCGCCATTCTGGTTTGGGGGTGCGACACCAGAGTTATGTGACAGAGTATTGTATGTTATGTATGCTATATGTTGTACTGCATTATTTCTATGTGATTTATGTTGTGCATGTTTACAGAGTTGGAACCGGAAGGTTCCTAGAGTTAGAACCTGAGGGTTCACAGAGTTTGGGTGCACGGACCCATAGAGTTATAGCCTTGAGTGGCTAATATGTGTTTTATGTGTGGTATTTTGGGGAACTCACTAAGCTTTGTGCTTACAGTGTTAGTCTTGTTGTTTCAGGTACTAGCGATGACCGTGGGAAGGCGCCGGCTTGATCCGTACACACGCATGGGATTTTGTTATACTTGTGATCTTGGGATTTTGTGTAATGTGAATTGAGATTTAAACTTGATGTTTTATGAAAAGTTAATGGAAAATGTTTTAATAAATTTTTCAAAAATTATTTTGAAATTCACGGTGTTACAATTTGGTATCAGAGCCTTGGTTTGAGGGATTCGAGTACACCTTCGGGCGTATTTGAACTCAAATTGAGGATTTGAGATGTATTTTCAAAAAGAGTAAAAGATTTTTGAAAAACGCAGAGCAAGAGATGTGTGTACGATCAGTCAGCGCCCGAACGGTGATTTCCCAAAATACCTTTATATTATGTGATATTGATATTGATATGATGTATCTGCATGCTAGAGTGGGCTAGGTATTGCTATTAGGATTAGAGTGGCCTGATTTGTGATGCCTTAGCCTAGGGAGAGGTGAGCTGCTATGAGATGCTTGAGAGTGAGTAGGTAGCAGCGAGGGGCTTATGAGAGATCTATTAGAGAGTGGTTTTCACATGATAGAGTACTTGGGACTTGGGATCCGAAGAGGAGGACTTGGGGTGTATTTTGGTGCGGTGCGGACAGTAGTATTGGGCCCGTACTACTGAAAGCACCAGAGCGGTGTGCAGCCCAAGTAAGAATCTTTGGAATACCAAGAATCAAGGAGGAAAGAGTTGTCGAGTGTGAGTATGCTCGTGTGGATTCTGATTTTCGTATGTTGTATTTCAGAGGTAGATCATGGTGAGGACACGTTTGATGCCCGAGAGCAGTGGTACTAGTGAGGAGGAGATCCGCCGGATCATCTAGGAGGAGGTTGTTGGATAAGGTGTCTAAGTCCATAACTATTTCTGGTATGTACTTGACCCGACCCGGCATGGTCCATTTGGGTTGCATGGCACCATGCAATTGGATAGACTAAATGAGAGAAATAAAATTTGGATATTATTAATATATTATAAGTTCTAATATATTAATAATAATATTTGATTAGTTTGATCAATAATTAATTTAGAATTAATTAAGTGGTCAAAAGAGAACTAATTAAATATATGGGTTGATTATGTAAATCATCCATATCTTGTATAGTGGGCTAAGAGGCTCCATGGATTATCAAGTTGGGTTTTACCCATAGGATGCTCCATGGATGCTCCATGGGAGTTACAAACCCATGGGTCATGGAAATGAAGAGTCATGACACATTAGGGTTTACATGGTGTAACCCTAGATGTGTCAACACTATATAAGAATCATATTCTCCACCAAAATCGGTTAGAGACTAAGAAACAAGAGGGCTTGGCCGATTTTCAAGAAGTGTGTGTTCTCTCATAAGTATTTCCAAGAGCATTTGGTGTTGTGTGAAGCATTTGAGGCATCACATTTGGGGTTCTAGGCTCACAAGGTTTCAAGGAACACAAGCAACAACAAGGTAAGTTATTCTATCTATTATTCAAGTTGAAATTGTTCCCCATGTATGCTAGATAGGAATATAGCCTTGGAATTCAACTTTGCATGATAATTAGACAAACATAGATCCAAGGTTATTAGGGTTGCATGTACACTTAGGAAGTGTTAGAATGCTCAAAACCCATCAGTGGTATCAGAGCCTAGGCTTGTTTGTTTGTTATTTGTGCTTAAAAGTTGAAAAAAAGTCGAAATCTTGCTGTCTGACTGATGGACTCGCCGAGTCCATGGGGGGGACTCGCCGAGTCCACTTGTATCTTCAACCTACTCGGCGAGTAGATTTATGCACTCGGCGAGTAGGGTCGACAGAGTGCAGAATTTCGACTTCAGTTGCTGGAAATGGATTAGAAACATTACCCTAAATTGTTTTGGTACTTGAAAACTTGTTTTAGAAGGTGTAATGTCTTTTCTAACTCATTTACAACAAGTAGTTATCAAAATTACAAAGATTAAATGTGATTTTGATTCTTGAAGGTGTTCATGTTCATATTCTTGTTCTTATGATGTTTAGATGATCATAGGAATTATTTGTAACCTATGTGGTAGTTTAATTCTTGATCATAATGTGTTTTAATAGAGTCCATAACTTGTCCTCAAGTTATGGAAAACCAAAAGTCTCTTGGATTAAAAAACCATTAAAAGAACACAAGAGTTAGAAAAGTGAAGAGTCTTCATTTTATTACTCTATTAAACTCATAAGTTACAAGATATGAAAAGTTTTGAAAGCTTACAAAACTTGCCCTCAAGTTTTGGAACAAGTAAAGTTAAGTTAAAACTTTAGTTCCAACCCTTAGAATTTTAAAAGTTAAAATTCAACCCTTATACTTATATTATTATGATTTAATAAATATATATATATATATATATATATATATATATATATATATATATATATATATATATATATATATATGTATAAGAACAAAGTCGTCTTACCGCTAGTACGCCTCATTCACGAAGCCGGCCTATAAGGTGGGTATAAGGTTGTTGCCTATAAAATGGTGACTTAATGGGTGTCCACTCTCACCCACCGCTTGCTTGACCGGTGGAGGGTCGTTAGCCGAACGGGTAAGACAAGGACTTACAAATTCTCATTCTAAGTATGATGAATATTATAAAGTAACGAAATGTTTTATTAAATTCCCAATCTTAGTTACTTTAGGAAAAATGTGAATAAGGTGATATTCCATGAAATTACACTTTACACTTTGATTAAGTCGTTGGTGGAGCGTGTGTGGTTAACCGGCACACTAACTTGGACTTAACAAGGTAGGTAAAGGGTGACTTAGGGTTTATTATAGTATCGATGGAGCATGTGTGGTTTACCGGCACATCGATTGAGTGATAAACTTTAAGGGTACCAAGTGATTTGCATGGTTACTTCACACCTCGTTTTGTGATCCTCGGTATCCTAGTCACAAAACTTGGAGGGCACACTCGAGATTGAAACATGCCTTTGAAAAGTTCATTGAATCTCAAAGAATCTAGGAATTTCTAAGAACCATTCAAAAAAACCTAATACTAAAATATTGCGGTTTTCGTGGTGGAAATTGGTGAATCGTCATTCACCTACCTTTCAAATATGATATAGCTTAGATAACGGCATACCTCTTCTAAGTTATATTATATTGTGATTGGATCCTAGCCTTAATATTACATTTGGGTGTTTTGTTAAGGACTCTCTTATATCTAAACTAATCTTATTCTCTTTTCTTCAGATGTCTTTCAACAATGCTTCTGGCTCTAATCCTAATGGCTCCTTTACCCTTATGAACTTGTGTGGGAAAGTCACCTTTGATGGATCCAACTTCAATGAGTGGATCAGAAACATCAGGATGATTACCCGCTACGAGGACAAAGAATATGTCCTTGACAAGGAGCTTAAGGAGATTGATGAGACCACTGCAACTCCTCAGGAGATCGCTGACTTTCGGGCACATGAAAGGGATGCTACAAAAGTGGCTTGCATCATGATGGCCACGATGACAACGGAACTCCAAAAGTCTTATGAGGATTTCTACCCTTATGAAATGCACCAAGATTTGATGGAAAGATACCATCAAAGTGCAAGACAAGAGAGGTATGAAATCATCTGCTCCATGATAACAACCATGATGAAGGACGGGGAATCCGTCACGAGCCACATGCAGAAAATGCAAAGATATGTGGATCGTTTGCTGAAGCTTAATGTGAACTTCCCGGAGGATCTTGCAATAGATATCATTTTGCACTCCTTACCATCGTGCTATGATCAATTCCGCATGACATATCACATGAACAAGGAAGAAGTCACCCTCAGCAAACTTCAGGGACTTCTCAAGACCGCAGAAACAGGTCTTAAAGGGAAGTCGGTTGCTATCACTCCTACTCCAAACTCAACTCTGGTTTTGGCAATCGGGAAAAGTCGAGGGAGGAAGAGAAAGAGCTCTTCGAAGGGTACCAAGGCTCGGACCCTTGATGGCTCTTCTTCAAGTGGAACCAAGAAAGGTTTCATTACTCCTTCTTCTGACCCAAAAGAAGCTGAATGCTTCTATTGCCATGAAAAGGCTCATTGGAAGCGGAACTGCCCAAAGTACCAGCAGGATGTGAAGGATGGGAAAGTCAAACCCAACCATGCAGGTATTTACACTATCATTTCTAATAACTCACCCCATTCTAAATCTTGGGTCCTTGATATCGGTTGTGGTATTCATATTTGTTGTGACTTGCAGGGACTAAGAAGAAGTGAGGATGTGGAGCAAGGAAGAATAAACTTGATCATGGGGAATAGGAAAGTTTCACCTGTCACTAAGATTGGAGTTTATACTTTATCGCTAAGTAGTGGGTTTAGTTTAGATTTGAATAAATGTTGTTACTCGCCAGGAATGGCAAGAAATATTATTTCCTTTCATGCTTTGTACAAACAAGGGTTTACCTTTTCGTTTAATAATGAAGTTGGTTCTATTGATGCTTTCTTTAATAATGTTCTTTATTTTAAAGCATTACCTTGTGATGGTGTGTATGAAGCTGTGTCTGTTGTAGATAACTTAGGAAATAATGTTTTGTGTATTGATTCTACTACTAATAATAACTTGGATAAAGCATCATTATGGCATTGTCGTCTTGGACATATAAGCAAGAAACGCATAGGCCAACTCCAAAAGGATGGAGTCTTGGAATCGTTTGACCTTAAGTCAGATGATAGTTGCGAATCATGCTTACTTGGAAAAATGACAAAGTCACCCTTCACAGGCTCGTGTGAAAGGGGTGAAGGTTTGTTGGACCTTATACACACGGATGTGTGTGGACCATTCAAACATGCCACAAGGGATGCTAATCGTTATTATTTGACTTTTACTGATGATTACAGTAGATATGGATATGTCTACTTGATCAAGCATAAGTCAGAGACTTTCGAGAGGTTTAAGGAATTTAAACAGGAAGTCGAGAATCAATTGGGTAGGAACATTAAGATGCTTCGATCCGATCGAGGAGGTGAGTATCTTAGTTCAGAGTTCCTTGGCTATCTTAGGGAATGTGGGATTGTCTCACAATTGACACCTCCCAGGACACCACAGTTGAATGGTGTGGCTGAGAGGCGTAATCGAACCTTGTTAGATATGGTTCGTTCCATGATGAGTCGAGCTACGCTACCAATCTCATTCTGGGGGTATGCCTTAGAGACTGCCGCCCATATTCTTAATCTAGTCCCTACAAAGAAAGTTGCCAAAACTCCTCACGAGATGTGGACTGGTAAAGTACCTAAACTAGACCACATCAAGATTTGGGGTTGTGAGGCTTTCGTGAGACGCGAGACTCATGATAAGCTCGAACCTCGAAGCGAGAGGTGTATTTTCATCGGTTACCCACAGAAATCCTTTGGTTACCTCTTCTACAGACCTAGTGAAAATGTGGTCTTTGTAGCAAGAAGAGGAGTCTTTCGAGAAAGAGAGTTTATAAGCCAAGGAGACAGTGGGAGGCAAATTGATCTTGAAGAAATTCAAGAATCAAGTGGTGAAGGAACTTCAAAATCTAGCCCTCAACTTGAGGAGGAAACTCCTGTTGAGCCAATTGACAAACCTGTACCTCTGAGGCGTTCCACGAGAGTTAGGAGTGCACCTGAGCATTACTATGGATTCCATATTACTGCAGAAGGTGAGACACTTATTAGTGATGGGACACTAGTAAGTCAAGATGACCCTAACAGCTACGAGGAAGCCATGGCAGGCCCCGAGTCTGCTAGATGGAAAGAGGCTATAGATAGCGAGATACAATCCATGTATGACAATCAAGTTTGGAACTTGGTTGAAAATGTACCAGGTCGTAAGACAGTAGGGTGAAAATGGGTCTTCAAGAAGAAGACCGACATGGATGGTAAAGTACACACTTATAAGGCTAGACTGGTTGCAAAGGGCTTCTCTCAAATTCCTGGAGTGGATTATGATGAGACCTTTTCTCCGGTAGCCAAGATTAAGTCTATTCGGGTTTTGTTAGCCATAGCTGCATTTCATGACTATGAAATATGGCAGATGGATGTCAAAACCGCTTTCCTTAATGGAAAGTTGGCTGAAGATGTTTACATGAGTCAGCCAGAAGGTTTTGTCAGCAGCAAGTACCCTAATAGAGTGTGTAAGCTTGAGAAATCCATCTATGGATTAAAGCTAGCACCTCGCAGATGGAATCTTTGCTTTGATGAGAAGCTCAAGGAATTTGGCTTTACTAGGAGTGAAGATGAATCTTGTGTGTATGTCAAGGCTAGTGGGAGTATAGTTAGCTTTTTGGTATTGTATGTGGATGACATACTACTCATAGGAAACGACATTCCAACCCTGCAGGAAGTAAAGTCCTGGCTTGGGAAGTGTTTCGCTATGAAGGACCTTGGTGAAGCTGCCTATATTTTAGCGATAAGGATCTTGAGAGATCGGAGTAAAAGACTAATTGGACTTAGTCAGAGTACCTACTTGGATAAGGTGCTGAAGAGATTCAGCATGCAGGATTCCAAGAAAGGAGAGTTACCCATCCAGAGTAACACCAGATTGAGTAAGACACAAAGCCCTAGCACTGAGGCTGAGATAGCAGAAATGAGTCGAACACCTTATGCTTCGGCTGTAGGATCGATCATGTATGCTATGACGTGTACTCGACCCGATGTAGCCTTTGCCCTGAGCATGGTTAGCAGGTATCAGGCGAACCCTGGCAAGGCACACTGGACTGCGGTAAAGAATATCCTCAAGTACCTACGGAGGACTAAGGACTGGGTCCTTACCCTCGGTGGGAGTGATGACTTGAGAGTTGTAGGGTACAGTGATGCTAGCTTCCAGACTGATAGGGATAATTTCCGCTCTCAGTCAGGCTGGGTCTTTACCCTAAACGGAGGATCAATTTCTTGGAAGAGTTCCAAGCAAGAGACAGTGGCAGATTCTACTTGTGAATCAGAGTATATTGCAGCTAGCGAGGCAGCAAAGGAGGCGATATGGCTGAAGAACTTCATTAGAGACCTTGGAGTTGTACCAGCTATTAAAGAGCCAATGGAAATTTTCTGTGATAGTGAAAGTGCCGTTGCCTTAGCCAAGGAACCAAGGGATCACGGGAGATCCAGACACATCGACAGAAAATACCATTTCATCAGACATCGGATCGAAGAAGGACTCCTCGTGGCAAAGAGGGTATCATCAGATGAGAATCCGGCAGATCCCCTCACAAAGGGATGACTCGGGTTAAGCATCTTCAGCATGCTCGGAGCATAGGGTTGAAGGATGATATTAGATTTAGTAGTTAGATAACCTCGAAATTTGTAAAGTGTAATTGACATTTGATGATGAATAAAAATTGTTTTATTTATGAGTAAGGTGTTTCTATCTCTTGTCGATCGTTTACTATATTTCTTTTGCATGTTTTGACTTCCAGAATAATTTTGTTTGGTATAACATATTATTCAAACCTCCACAGTCAGTCATATGTCGGAAGTAGGTATGAATCAAGACTGTCATGTTTGGTTGTAGAGGTCTTGGACAAGGCTACAACAATCATGAGTGCTCATAAGTTCTGAGCATTGGACTCAACCCACGCTCACTGGAATCACTTCATGGAATTCTATCTCGAGTGATCGTGAGACGGTAATATCGTATAAGTCTTCAAACCTAGAGATATGATTTGTTACTTACAAGTTGGTTATGCATTGATTGTACGAAACCGCATTGGTAACTCGATGTTATAAATCGTGCTCTTGTGTGTAATTCAATGAGTGGTAGAACAAACATATGAGTCGAAGTTTATCTGTTCCTTCTTGGATTAGAAGCTGATATCTGGGCCCCTCGATGATTTTGTTTTGACCCATGTACCGGGCCCGGTCAGAACTAAGTTGATGTGTTCAATTAAGTTCTATGTCAAACAAATCGGAAATCGGGAAACAAATGTTGGACAATAAGCAAGACAGTGTTCCATGTATTTGTCTGGCTGATATCTAGAACAGAGGATTATATGATTACTTATCTTAAATGGCGTACCATCATCTTCTCAGTTCCGAGAAACCTTGAAAAGAGCTACGATTGCCGATCGGTTCCTGAAGTCATACTTGCAGTAATAGTTATTAGACTTATCCAAGTGGGAGACTGTTGGATAAGGTGTCTAAGTCCATAACTATTTCTGGTATGTACTTGACCCGACCCGGCATGGTCCATTTGGGTTGCATGGCACCATGCAATTGGATAGTCTAAATGAGAGAAATAACATTTGGAGATTATTAATATATTATAAGTTCTAATATATTAATAATAATATTTGATTAGTTTGATCAATAATTAATTTAGAATTAATTAAGTGGTCAAAAGAGAACTAATTAAATATATGGGTTGATTATGTAAATCATCCATATCTTGTATAGTGGGCTAAGAGGCTCCATGGATTATCAAGTTGGGTTCTACCCATAGGATGCTCCATGGATGCTCCATGGGAGTTACAAACCCATGGGTCATGGAAATGAAGAGTCATGACACATTAGGGTTTACATGGTGTAACCCTAGATGTGTCAACACTATATAAGAATCATATTCTCCACCAAAATCGGTTAGAGACTAAGAAACAAGAGGGCTTGGCCGATTTTCAAGAAGTGTGTGTTCTCTCATAAGTATTTCCAAGAGCATTTGGTGTTGTGTGAAGCATTTGAGGCATCACATTTGGGGTGCTAGGCTCACAAGGTTTCAAGGAACACAAGCAACAACAAGGTAAGTTATTCTATCTATTATTCAAGTTGAAATTGTTCCCCATGTATGCTAGATAGGAATATAGCCTTGGAATTCAACTTTGCATGATAATTAGACAAACATAGATCCAAGGTTATTAGGGTTGCATGTACACTTAGGAAGTGTTAGAATGCTCAAAACCCATCAGAGGTGGCTGCGGCCATCAGGGCAGAGATACCGGAGATGTTTGGGTCTATAAAGACCACATTGATTGAGACGTTTGATGAACAGTCTCAGCCGGCAGCCAAGCGGCCCAAGCCCGCTGATCCCAAGCCAGGGAGCCAGAAGGGCCGCACTTGCGAGAAGTGCGGCAAGGGTCATGATGGAGTCTGCCGAGCAGGATCTTGCTACAAATGTGGCAAGGAGGGGCATATGGCCAAGGACTGCCCCAAGGGGTTTGCAGTGTGTTTTCACTGCAACCAGACCGGACACCGGAAGGCCGAGTGTCCGCAGTTGCGCGGAGAATCTCAGGGATCTGCTCCTGCCGCCATCAGAGCTACAGAGAGTTGGCCTGTGAAGGTCGAAGTGCCGAGAGCTCGAGGGAGAGCTTTCCAGCTGACTGCGGAGGAGGTCCGCGCTGCGCCCGATGTTGTGGCTGGTATGTTTTCCTTTCATGTATTTATTTTGATGTTGAGATATTATGCTTATATTATGTTATGCGTAGGTACTTTCCTTGTGAACTCTGTACCTACTTTAGTGCTATTTGACTCAGGTGCGAGTCGGTCCTTTGTATCTTTGGCCTTTAGTCAGCATATCAGTGTTAGCAGTGAGGCATTGAGTCGGCCTCTGAGAGTTTCCATAGCTGACGATAGAGTGATTTGAGCCACGGAGGTTCTCCGGGGATGTGTATTAGAGATTTTTGGGGTTGAGTTTCCGATTGATCTGATTCCTATTGCGATGGGTGATGTCTGTGTCGTTGTGGGCATGGACTAGATGAGCCGTTTCGGCGCGGTTATCGACTGTGAGGGTCAGTTGGTGACCATACGAAACCCTATTGGGGGAGTTCTTTCAGTGTACGGCGAGGGTACGCGTTCAGGATCAGCTTTTTGTTCGGCCGCTAGGGCGAGGCAGTGTCTACAGCAGGGCTGTAGGGGTTTTGTGGCGTATGTGATGGATACGCGTGTGGCTTCCGAGAGACCGAGTTCAGTTGAGGAGGTTCCGGTGGTGCGTGAGTTTCCAGATGTTTTTCCCGAGGAGTTACCGGGTGTGCCTCCTGTGAGGCAAGTGGAGTTCAATATTGATTTGGTTCCGGGGGCCTCGCCTATCGCTAAGGTGCCTTATCGTCTTGCACCTCCAGAGATGCAGGAGTTATCCTCGCAGCTTCAGGAGCTGCTGGAGAAGGGGTTTATTCGGCCGAGCAGCTCTCCGTGGGGAGCGCCTATCCTGTTCGTCAAGAAGAAGGATGGTTCACACCGGATGTGCATTGACTACCGGGAATTGAACAAGCTGACGGTCAAGAACCGTTACCCGTTGCCAAGGATCGACGATTTGTTCGATCAGTTGCAGGGAGCATCTTGGTTTTCCAAGATCGATTTGAGTTCGGGATATCATCAGGTGAGAGTGTGGGATGAGGACGTCCAGAAGACAGCATTCAGGATACGATATGGGCATTATGAGTTTGTGGTGATGCCTTTTGGGCTCACCAATGCCCCGGCTGTGTTCATGGATCTCATGAACAGGGTATGCAGGCCGATGTTGGATCGGTCGGTGATTGTATTTATCGATGATATTCTGGTGTATTCGAGATCTAGAGAGCAACATGAGGAGCATTTCAGGGAGGTCCTTGGGGTTTTGAGATCGGAGAAGCTTTATGCAAAGTTCTCCAAGTGTGATTTCTGGTTGCGGGAGGTCCAGTTCCTAGGACATCTCGTTAACCAGGAAGGGATTATGGTCGATCCGGCCAAGGTTGAGGCGGTGATGAGTTGGGAGGTGCCGAAGTCACCATCTGAGATCAGGAGCTTCCTTGGGTTGGCAGGGTATTATCGGAGATTTATCAAGGATTTCTCCATGATTGCAGTGCCGCTCACCAGATTGACCCGGAAGGGTGTCGCATTCTCATGGGGTCCTGAGCAGCAGACCTCCTTTGAGACACTTCGCCAAAGGTTATGCGAAGCGCCGGTATTAGCTCTCCCGGAAGGGATGGAGGATTTTGTGGTATATTGTGATGCATCGATTTTGGGGCTGGGTGCGGTGTTGATGCAGAGGGGTCATGTCATAGCATATGCATCGAGGCAGCTGAAGCCTCATGAGACGAGATATCCCACGCATGATCTAGAGTTGGGGACAGTAGTGTTCGCTCTCAAGATTTGGCGTCACTACTTGTATGGGGTTCGATGTACGATATACACGGACCATAAGAGTTTGAAGTACTTGATGGATCAGCCCAACCTAAATATGCGTCAGAGGAGGTGGTTGGATGTGGTCAAGGATTATGATTGTGAGATCCTGTACCACCCGCACAAGGCTAATGTGGTAGCCGATGTGTTGAGCCGCAGGGCGGAGAGCACTCCACTGCGAGAGGTATGTTTGATATTGACCGTGATAGCTCCGGTATTGGATGCCATTCGTGGGGCACAGGCTGAGGTTGTGCGACCGGAGATGCAGAAGAGGGAACGGGTCGTTGGTTTGGTTTCAGAGTTCGTTACGGATGGTCGAGGGCTTATGACTTTTCAGGGTCGGATTTGGGTACCATTTGTGGGTGGTACGCGTGCTACTTTGATGGAGGAGGCTCATCGGTCGAAATTTTCGATCCATCCGAGGGCCACGAAGATGTATTTGGATTTGAGGAAAGAGTATTGGTGGCCCTGTATGAAGAGGGACGTAGCCTGGTTTGTTGAGAGGTGTTTGACCTGCCGCAGGGTTAAGGTTGAGCACCAGAGACCGCATGGCAAGTTGCAGCCATTGGAGGTTCCCGAATGGAAGTGGGAACAGATCACTATGGATTTCATCACCAAATTGCCAAGGACGGCCAGAGGAGTTGACGTAATTTGGGTGATTGTGGACAGGTTGACGAAGAGCGCTCATTTCCTTGCCATCAGTGAGAGTTCTTCAGCGGAGAAGTTGCCGGAGATATATGTGAGGGAAGTGGTATCTCGGCATGGGGTGCCGATCTCGATTGTTTCAGACCGTGATGTGCGTTTCACTTCCAGATACTGGAAGAAATTTCATGAGGAGTTGGGTACTAGATTGCATGTTAGTACCGCATATCATCCCCAGACAGACGGCCAGAGTGAGCGGACGATCCAGACGCTTGAGGACATGCTTCGAGCATGTGTGTTAGATTTCGGGGGTAGCTGGGATGCATATTTACCCTTGGCAGAGTTTTCCTACAACAACAGCCATCATTCGAGCATTGGTATGCCACCCTTTGAGCTGTTGTATGGTAGGAGGTGTCGTACCCCCAGTTGTTGGGGAGAGGTTGGGCAGAGAGTGATGGGCAGTACAGAGATTGTGCTTCAGACGACAGATCAGATTCAGCAGGTTAGACAGAGGTTATTGACCGCCCAGAGCCGACAGAAGAGTTATGCAGACAGACGCCGGTCCGAGCTTGAGTTTCAGGTCGGCGACTTCATTCTCCTGAAGGTCTCTCCTTGGAAAGGAGTGATTCGATTCAGGAAGAGGGGCAAGTTGGGACCCCGGTATATTGGGCCATTTCGGGTGATAGCGAGGGTAGGCCGGGTAGCTTATCGTTTGGAGTTGCCAGCAGAGTTGGGGCAGATCCACGACACTTTTCACATGTCGCAATTGAGGAAGTGTATAGCCGATGAGTCAGCAGTGGTTCCATTAGAGGATATTCAGGTGGATGCGAGCCTGAATTATGCCGAGAGGCCAGTGGCCATCAGGGATCGGAAGATCAAGGTTCTAAGGAACAAGGAGGTACCTCTGGTGTTGTTTCAGTGGCAACACCGGAAGGGATCGGAGATGACCAGCGAGATGCGGGAGCAGCATCCGGAGCTATTTTCAGAGCGAGACTTCGAGGGCGAAGTCTAGTTTTAGTGGGGGAGAATTGTAACAGCCCGGATTTCCAGGTATCTTTATTGTTTTTAATTTTGGTGTTTTGAGAGGGAACTCGGCGAGTTGGAGGTCGGACTCGCCGAGTAGGGTCGCGATTCTGGACGCGGGATTCGTCTGGACTCGGCGAGTCCAGGATATGGACTAGGCGAGTCCGCGCTGTTTAATGAAACCCTAATTTCTCGGGTTTGGGACCTATTTAAAGGGCCTTATGGCCATCTTTTGTACCCATCAGTCCATAGAGAGAAACCCTAGAGCACTTTAGCGATTTGAGAGAGAGAGAGGAAGCATTTCTTGACCTTTGTGTATTGTTTAGCAAGAAGAGGGAGGTTCTAGCCAATAGGAGGCAAAGGTGATTGCTATTCTGTGGATTGGAAGCTTAGATCTTCGATCTAAAGGTATGATTTCGGCTCATCTTCTGTTTTATGAAGTATATTGGATTTTAGGGTTTCTTGTGACCTTGTTGGGTTGATTTGATGGCCAAATAGTCCCTTGCAGTGATGAGGCTTTGGATCTGGATCCATAGTGGTCCATATTATTGCAGAATATGATACATTTACCAGTGATAGCACACTGGTAAATTTGGATGAACCTAACAACTACAAGGAAGCCATGGTAGTCCCCGAGTCTGCTAAATGGAAAGAGGCAATGGACAGCGAGATTTTGTCCATGTATGACAATCAAGTTTGGAACTTGGTTGACAATGTACTGGATTGTAAGACAGCCAGGTACAAATGGATCTTCAAGAAGAAGACTGACATGGATGGAAAGGTACACACTTATAAGGCACGACTGGTTGCGAAGGGCTTTACTCAAACTCCGGGAGTTGACTATGATAAGACCTTCTCTCCAGTACCGAAAATTAAGTCTAGTAGGGTTATGCTAGCCATAGATGCATTTCATGATTATGAAATATACCAAATGGGTATCAAAACCGCTTTTCTTAATGGAAAGTTGGCTGAGGATGTTTACATGAGTCAGCCAGAGGGTTTTTTCGATGCAAAGTACCCTAATAGAGTGTGTAAGCATGAGAAATCCATTTATGGGTTGAAACAAGCATCTCGCAGATGGAATCTTTGTTTTGATGAGAAGGTCAAAGAGTTTGGCTTTTCAAGAAGCGAGGACGGGTCCTGTATATATGCCAAAGCTAGTGGGAGTATTGTTAGCTTTCTGGTGTGTTGTATGTGGCTCAATCATGTATGATATGACTTGTACTCGCCCTGATGTGGCTTTTTCTTTTAGCATGGTCAAAAGATATCAAGGGAATCCTGGCAAGGCTCACTGGACTGCAGTGAAAAACATTCTCAAGTACCTACGGAGGACTAAGGACTGGGGCCTTACCCTCGGTGGGAGTGATGACTTGAGAGTGACAGGGTATAGTGACGCCAGCTTTCATACCGACAGAGGTAATTTCCGCTCTTAGTAGGGTTGTGTGTTTACCCTGAATGGAGGACCAATTACTTGGAAAAGTTCCAAGTAAGAAACTGTAGCTGATTCAACGTGCGAATCAGAGTACATAGCAGCAAGCGAAGCGACAAAGGAGGCGATATGGTTGAAGAACTTCATCGGAGATCTTGGAGTTGTACCAGCTATAAAGGAGCCTGTGGAGATTTTCTGTGACAGCGATAGTGCGGTTCCCTTAGCCAATGAACCAAGGGATGATGGCAGGTCCAGACACATCGACATGAAATATAAATTCATAAGACACAAGATAGAAGAAGGACTCCTCGTAGCAAAGAGGGTATCATCAGATGAGAACCCGACAGATCCCCTCACGAAAGGACTGAGTAGATTCAAACATTTACAGCATGCAAGGTGCATTAGGCTGAAGGATGATATTAGTTTTAATGATTAGATATCTCTTGAAACTTATAATAGTTGAAATGTAATTGACATTTGATGCTTAAATAAAAGGTGTTTTTATTCACTAGTATGGTACTGTCTTGTGTCAATCATTTACTATTGTTTCACTTTGCATGTTTTGACTTCCAGAATAATTATATTATTCAAAATATCCACCGTATATCATACGTTGGAAGTAGGTATTGAATCAAGACTGTCATAAATTTGGTTTCTAGATTTCTCTGAATGGTATTAGACATGGCAAAGGTTGCTGCAACATTCATGAGTGCTCATAAGGTCTGAGTATTGGATTAAACCCACGCTCACTTGTATCACTTCATGGAATTCATCTCGAGTGATCGTGAGATGATAATATCATATAAGTCTTCAAACCTAGATATATGAGTTGTTAACTATGAGTTTGTTGTACATTGATAGTACGAAAACGCATTTGTAACTCGGTGTTATAAAACGTGTTGTTGTGTATGATTTAATAAATAGTTAGTACAAGCATATACTGCCGAATTTTATCTGTTCCTTTTAGTCCTTGGAGGATTAAAAGCGATATTTTAGGCCCCTCGATGATTTTGTTTTGACTTATGTGTTGGGCCCGCTCATAACTAAATTGATTTTTTCAATTAAGTTCTATGTCAAACAAATCTGAAATCGGGAAACAAACTGCTGGACAATAAGACTGATTGTGTTCCATTTGTTTGTCCGGCTGATATCTTGAGAGCAGAGGCTTATATGATCACTTGACTAAAATGGTACGCCTAAGTTCAACAAAGGCATTTAAGAGCCACGATTGCTAGTCGGATCCTGAAGTTATACTTACAACTATATTTATTAGACTTATCCAAGTGGGAGACTATTGGTTAAGGTCTCTAAGTCCATAACTATATTTGGTATGTACTTGACCCGAGAGTAGCATGGTCCATTTGGGTTGCACTTCACTAAAACAATCTGTAAGGATGGACTTTTGAGAAGAGGTTATTTATTGTTTATTAAATGAAACAATCTGTAAGGATGGACATTTGTTTATTAAATTGTCCATTTGGGTTGCACTTCACTGAAACAATCTGACCCGAGAGTAGTTGGTCCATTTGGGTTGCACTTCACTGTAAGGATGGACTTTCCTTGTAAACAACCTGTGTCACTTTGATCAACATTTTACACGTGCATTATATTGAGCATCACATCCTCTCATACACTTTGGTCGATCCTTGTTTGTTCACTTTTTGACCAAAACAATTTGGTGCCCACCATGGGGCCCTGATGTTCAAAATCCTTAAAAATCATGTCTACACAATCGACCCTGTCCTCTTCCTCGACTCCTCCCATTTCCTCCAAAAACCTTTAACCACCACTGGCTAGAGCTCCCAAGGAAGTCTCATAAACACCGAAGAAAAACAAATCTCCGGTCGTTACCCCAGGATCCTTCTGTGTTGATTTCTAACAACGAGAACCTTGCTATAATAAAGAGACTAGAATGACAAGTTGCCCAGCAGCAGGAGGATAACAGGACAATTCTCAAGGATGTTGAGAGAATGAGGATAGAAATCCACAAGCCTCAGGAGGCAGCGCCCTTGATCTTGTAGCCCAAGATCCTAAACTTTGATAAACTGGATCATCAGGTGTTCATCGTGAAATAGGATCCTCAATACCAACCTCAGTTCCTATTTGGGGTGCTACTCCAAGAAACCAATCACATACGACCCAGTATCCCAACGAAACCTTTATGACTTCCAATAATAAGGATCCTTATAACCCCGTCAATAATTATATCTTTACTACTAACTCTATGGATCTTGATACAAGTTTAAGCCCGATCATGGCTAAGGAGCTACAGCAACTAAGACAAATGATCTCGAGCGTACCCGGAGTAGTTCAGCCTATACCAGAAGTATCCCCTATGAGCCATAAGATCTTCATATTAGTTCCATTGATAGCTAATACCAAAGTCCCAAAGCACTTTCAGACCCCCAGCATGAAGCCTTATCATGAAATTACGAATCATGAGGAGCATGTGGCATAATATAGGGAGAGGATGGAGATCATGCCTATCCCCACTCACTTGAAAGAAGCTTGCATGTGCAAGGGTTTTGGTTCCACCATCACAGGATCAGCTCTAAAATGGCTTCATAACGTTCCTCCTTATTCGACTACATCATTTGCTCATTTGATTAATTTGTTTAACAATCAATTTTCTTGTAGCAGAATATTCAAAAAGATCACTATTGATCTCTATTGAGTGATTCAGGATCCTTAGGAATCCCTTAGGACTTTTGTAAGCAGGTTTGGCAGGGAAGCTCTAAGTATCCCCAACATCGACATGGCAACAGCAGTCGAAGCCTTTAAAATGGGCTTAAAGAAGGATTCTCCCTTTTATGAAGATCTCGTAATGACTCAATGCAAGAGGATGGATGAAGTCAGAAGTAGAGCATTGAGGTTCATTGGGCTCGAAGAAGAGAAGGAAATCCAAAAGAGGAGCAACCCACCAAGCTCTTATGATCACCTCAATAGGAAGCCCGATTCCTCGGCCCAAAGATCCTATAAATCAAAACCTTATTCCAAACCTGATCATCACAGGGTTAATGCCCTTGGGATGAGGGGGAGGAAGAAGATTTCCCTAACATTATTGACTATTGTTTTTCTGTGGATATTTTAGGTCTAATATTTTCCATGCAGGATCTTGGAGACAAAGCAAGATGGTCAAGCAAAGGAGAAAAATCCACAACTTGGAAAGACAAGTCCAAATGGTGTGCATACCATGAAGACTTTGGTCACGTTGCAGAAGATTGCATAACCCTCAAAAAGGAAATCAACTATCTTCTAGGCAAAGGATACCTCAAAGAAATCCTTGGAAGAAGAAATGAGAGATCCAAAGAAAAAGACCAGGACCCTAAGAAGATCCTCGAAAGACCAGGATCCCCCCTGCCAACGCCAACGTAATCAATGTGATCTCTAGAGGATCTGATATTTGTGGTACCTCTTACTTTGCAGCAAAGAGTCACGCCAATGTGTCCAAAACGGAGAAGGGAAAAGGACCATAGAAGAACACATCGATCACAAAAAAAAGGAGATCACATTCAACGAAGCGGATAGACAAGACATCTAGGATCCTCACCATGAAGGATTAGTGATTATTCTCTACATCACCAACCATTTCATCAGAAGGATCCTTGTTGATGTAGGATCTTCATTCAACATCATACTCCTAGACGCATTGAAGCGAATGAACATCCCGAAGTCTGAGAAAGTTGCAAGATCCTCCGTGTTGATTGGATTCAGCGATGAAACCAAGCACACCATCGGCAAGATAAAGCCACCCATCTACATAGAGGGGGTAAACTTTGTACAACGTCTTTGTGTAATTGATACGTTGTCCTCTTATAATTTCATACTAGGTAGACCATGGATCCACGAAATGAAGTTCGTTCCTTCGGCATATCATCAATGCGCAAAGATGCCAACCCCATGCAGGATAGTGAAGATCATAGGGGACCAACAAGAATCCAAGGAAAGCTACACGACTTCGATGAAATCTTCAACGGTGCCACGACAAGCATAGAAATTAAGGCGGGAGCACGAGACATGCTAGAAGAAAGAGAGCATGATATAAAAGAAGTGCCCCTGAACCTTGAGGATCCCGAAGCCAAAGTTCTCATAGGATCCTCAATGCCTAAACAAATCGAACATGATCTCATAACGTTCCTCAAGGCTAGAAGTAAGACGTTCGCATGGAAGCAGGAGGACATGAAAGGTATTTATAAAAGCATAATAACCCATAAACTTAACATCGACCCATCTTTCAGGCCGATACACCAAAAGAGAAGGAAATTTGCACCGGAAAGAAACCAAGTTATACAAGAAGAAGTAGAAAAACTTCTCAAAACTAGCATGATCAAGGAGGTGAAATTCCCAAGATGGCTAGCTAATGTGGTCATAGTACAAAAGAAGAACGGTAAATGGAGAGTATGTGTATATTACATGGATCTTAACAAGGCTTGTCCCAAGGATCCTTTCCGTCTACCACACATTGACTCCATGATAGATGCAACAGCGGGTCATGAGTTACTAACATTCATGGATGCATTAGCATGATTCCAACAGATCCAGATAGAACCTTCTAACCAAGAAGACAGGGCATTTATAACTCCAACAGGTATCTATTGTAACACTGCCATGCTATTTGGTTTTAAAAATGCAGGTGCAACATACCAAAGACTGGTCAACAAGATGTTCAATGAGAAACTGGGGGACACTATGGAAGTCTACATCGATGACATTGTGGTCAAGTCCAAAAAATTTGAGGATAACCTTAAGGATCTCAAAGAAGCCTTTGACATCTTGGACCAATACAACATGAAACTGAATCCCTCCAAGTGCCACTTTGGGATGAGATTGGGGAAGTTCTTGGGATACATGGTGACCAAAAGAGGAATCGAAGCAAGCTCGGAGAAAATCAAGGCCATCCTTGACCTAAGATCACCACCCTCAACAAAAAGATATCCAGAGACTAACAGGAAGAGTGGCAGCCCTAAACAGGTTCATCTCAAGATCCTCAGAAAGATGCAAGCCTTTCTACAACATCTTGAAAAGGAACAAAAGATTCAAATGGACCTAGGAACATGAAGATGCTTTCCAGGAACTTAAAAGATATTTAAGTGCACCACCCTATTGGTGGAACCATTAGACCAGGAACCACTCCTTTACCTCTCAGTATCTTCAAATGCAGTAAGTATAGTATTAGCTATGGATCTCAATGGGGACCAGCATCCCATCTATAATGTAAGTAAAAGTCTCCTGGATCCTGAGACCAGGTATTCCTACCTTGAAAAACTTATACTTACACTAGTAATAGCTTCTACTAAATTAAGACATTATTTTGAAACATGTCTTATAACTGTAAGAAATAACTATCCTATTAAGAATGTTATGAGAAAAATAGAAATGTCAGGAAGGATGGAAAAGTGGTCTGTAAAGTTAAGAACATATGACATAAAATACAAACCAAGATCCCCTATAAAGTCCCAAGCATTGGTAGATTTTGTGGTTGACTTTAGTAATGATCTAAGAGCCGAAGTCGAAATATAAGCCAAACAACTTCTAGAAAAAGAGAACATGGTAAGATGGACGATATTCACAAATGGAGCATCAAACCAAAGAGGAACTGGATTAGGTATTACACTGAAATCGCCATAGGGGGACATCCTACCCCAAGCAATCAGTTGTGAATTCAACACAACCAACAACGAAGCAGAATACGAGGCACTAATCATGGGACTACAACTAGCCAAAGATATTCAAATCAAGGATCTTCAGGTATTCATTGACTCTTTATTATTAAGTAACCATTTTAATGAATCATATGTAGTAAAAGGAGAGAAGCTAGCACTATATCTCTAGATCCTCAAAAACTTGGCCTCAAAATTCGAAACATTTAGCCTAAACCAGGTTCCAAGATAAGACAATGTTGAAGCAGATGCTTTGGCCAATCTGAGATCTTCCCTAAGGATCCCGCCAGAAACCAGGATCTCTAAAACCCACGTATTGATCCCAGCGATTGAGGATCCTGCTAAAAGACTGAAGGATCCCGACAATCACGCAGAAACTACTAACATTGACATAATCAAAGATCCTGATTCGACGACTCAGCATCAGGATCCCAACATCATGGATCCCTCTCCAACATTATGGAACAATCCATAAGGAAGAGAAAAAGACAAAGGGAATTCAGAACAAGGATCTCGAGGTTTCTTATAATCCAAGGTAAGTTGTACAAAAAATCTATGGCGGGTACATACCTTAGGTTCCTAGAAGATCATGAAGCTATAGAGGTCCTAAAGGATATACATGAAGGATACTACTGGCCAACCATGAAGAAATATTCCTTCCTTCATGCCCAGAAGTGTGATGCTCGTCAAATACATAGCAACATCCTGCATCAACCAGCAGAACCTCTACATCTTATCATCTCCCCTTGGCCATTCATGAAATGGGGAATGGATATAGTGGGTAAATTGCCAGTATCCCCTAGAGGAAAGATCTTCATGCTAGTGATGACCGACTACTTCTCAAAATGGATAGAAGCCTAAGCCTTCGTCCAAGTAAGAGACAAGAGGTAGTTTCCTTCATAAAACGTAACATCTTCACCATGTTTAGGATCCCTGCCGAAATGTGACAGCGGATCCCAATTCATAATAAAAATGACAATGGAATTTTGCACGAGTTGGAGAATTAATATGGTAATGTGTATTGTTGTCCACCCTCAAACCAATGGCCAGGCAGAATTCAACAACATAATTATAGTAAAAAAGTTGAAGAAAAGGCTGGATGAGAAGAAAGTGAAATGGACAGAAGAACTTCCTTTTGTATTGGGGGAAGATAGGACTACATCCAAGGTAGCTATGGGCCAACCCCATACTCATTGGTGTTTGGAACAGAAGAAATGATTCCCACTAAAGTGGTGATCCAAACAGTAAGATAACTACTTCAAAACCAAGAGGACAACAATAGGATCATGGCCTAGGATCTTGACAGTATAGATAAACTTAGAGATATTTCCAAGATCTATATTGTTGCTCATCAGCAAAGGATCACCAAGACGTACAATAAAAATATAAAAATCAGAAGATTCCAAATAGGAGACTTGGTACTAAAGAAAACATTCAGAAACACCAAGGATCCTAGTGCAGGTAAACTAGCACCTAAATTGGAAGGGCCATATCTCATAGATGCCAAAGTAGAAAAGGAGGCATATTGGTTGGCACCCTAGATGGAAATATCTTACCAAGATCCTAGAATGTGATACATCTCAAAGCCTATTTTATGTAAGTAAGGTTAGTTGTTTCCCTACACACTTAAGGTACACATGTTATTTACCTTTTATCTTTCATTTTTATTACTATTTATTCTCTTCAAATACCATTACTGACTTAAGCATCAGAGGGGCGTTCGCTAGGCTAATGCCCACCCCTAGCTAATGTTTGCTGCATGCAGGAACTTAAGGATCCTGACCTATAAGGATCTTGACGGATGACTATTCAAATATCCTGATGCTCAAGGATCCCTAAGGATCCTGACCTCTAAGGATCCTAGCACTTAAGGATCTTAACAGATGAATATTCGAGGATCCTGACGTTCAGAATACCACTAGCCTAAAGGAGTTCCATGACTATAAACATCTAACAATTCACAATGTGAATTTCCCAAGAATAGATGTTGATCATCTCTCCTACGTATAAGGATACTTAATCCCATATAATTTTTAAAGAGTTAATTACCTCTTTCACATGAGTTAAGGTTTATACACCTCGCTTGGTCGCACGATATCCAACTATGGGATGTGAATGAGGGGATCATTTCACGCTTTAGTGACTTGGAAACCCTCTCATTTCTAAACATAAGTTGAGATCCTAAAGTTTGAATCTAAGGTTAATAAAATTTATATGTTATCTCAAGTCGGGATCTTCCCCAGAAAATTCCAAAGGTTGATAATGTTTACATGTTATCTCAAGGTGGTAACTTCCCTAGAAATACATAAGGTTTATAACATTTCATGTTACCATACGATTTGGGATTTTCCCAACTAATTCACTAAGGTTTGTAACATTAACGTGTTACCTTGAAATGGGATTTTCCCCATAAACTAGCTATAAAGACATAACATTAGCATGTTATCTGAAGATGGGATACTTCCCAGAAAGTAAACAAGATTTATAGCATCATCATGTAAAGACTTTCCACAAATTAAATATAGTTTCAATAAAGGATCCTTCCTGAAGTTTGCTAAGATGAATTCAAATAAGGATCCTTCCCAAAGAACTTCTAAAGCAAAGATCCTTCCGCATAATAGCATCAGGATCATACGAAGATAAGGAAGTCATAACTTCAAATTTTTTCCTAAGTCTCATTTTTTTAAGTAAAGTCCGAGGATCCCAAACTTTTTAGGATCCCAGAAAAATATTATTTGGTGATCAGACCTCCAATCTTTAAGTTAACTTTAAATGGTTACTTATTAAAGATGGTTTGTTATGTAGTAAAAGAGTTTTACGTTGGGATTATTTACAGGAACCAAGTTTTCAAGATCCTAATTGTTTAAGGATCCTAGTATCATAACAGCCATGCAGGATAAAGAAAGAAATATGAAAGAGAAATACAACCACTGCATTACAAAGGGTTGCGCACCATCCCAGAAAAAAAAATTGTTTTACATTGCAGATAAAACAAAAAACTACTTAGACTAATTTCTTACAGGCCTAGACCTTAGCCTGGTCATCATCGGCCGCATCCTTCTTTTTCTCCTCCTCTATAGGCTTCGACTCAGGATCCTCAGTAGCAGTGATAGGCTTACCAATTATCTTGGCTAGTGCGTCGTGCCATCCAGCTACATTCCAAGATCATGAGTTCTCAAGATCCTCCGCCAGCTTGATCTTGGCCTCCCAGATAGCCACGGCAATACTCACCTTCGCATCAGCTATAACCTCCTCAATCTCCAGGATGTGCTCCTCCTCCTTCTCAGCCTTTTGTTTTCTCAACAGAGCCAACCTCTAAAGAAGATCATCGTTGGTCTTCTTCCAGATCTTCTCTTTCTCCCTTAGAGCATATTCAACTCTTTCAGCATGGATCCTAATATCAGTGGTGGACTGAGAGACGTGAGTAAAGACTTGAAAGAAGAACAACATTAATAAATGTAAGGGGAAAATAGGTAAAAAGAAAATTATATAAACTTACTGCTTGAGAAAAGGAATTCAATTTTCCAAGAGAGTCCTCAATGTTGAGATTCTCAAGATCCAGATCTGTAGCTCAGTGGTCTTTCTCTTTCGGGATTCGGGAGTCTTCGCTGTCAGATCCAACTGGGTCTTTTTCAAAGGAGGGAGAGTAGAGACCTTTTCCTTTTTGACCTTGATCAAATCGTTGGTCATGTCATCTTCAAGGTCTACCAAAGCGAAACGAGCGTTGGATCGAGTGGTCTTGGAACCAACATAAATGTAAAGATCCTTATAAAATCGAAGATCATGAAACAAACCTGAAAAAGAGACAATGAATTATACCTATAGCCATGGAAGCAGTGTTGGAGGAACCCTCTCGGAGACTAGATTGATTAGGCTTAAAGAATTTATCCACCTCAGGGAGTGCAAGAAAGTTAATGATCTTCTCCTTTGTATCTTCAGTAGTAGAAATAACTTCTCTAAGCTTCAAACCTGTAACAAAACAAACAAAATAAGAAAGTAAATTACAGGATCTTTTAAGATAATCTTGAAAACCTACCCTTCTTAATCCATTATTTGGGCAAAAGATCCCCGACGGGTATGGAATCAAGCTTGACAAAGAAGTATCTCTCCTTCCAATCCCCATCGGTGTGGCCCGTAGCACTACTTTAGTAAGACTGCGGTGTGGCCCGTAGCAGTAGTTTAGTAAGACTGCGGTGTGGCCCGTAGCAGTAGCACTGGACTAGGAAGACTGCAGGGTGGCCCGTACCTTTAGACGGCTGGCAGCGCTGAAGTGTTGCAAGACTATGTGGGTGGCCCGTAGCATTTGCTAGTTGGCAGAGCGAGTACAGTGAGACTACAGGGTGGCCCGTAGCATTCATAGTTCCCTAATCGCTAGTGTGAATGTATCAGACGTGTGGTTCACTGGCGGGGTTTCTTTTTTAGATAGTTAAGTTCAGGGCGGGGTTGGCGCCCAAATGTGAGTGGGCCACATTATGATTGGGTCCAGAAGACGGTGGGTCATTGGAGACCAGGAGTGGCGTAAGACTGCGGGTAAGCCGTGGCATTCATTAGTAGCTTAGTTCGCGGAATGTGGGCAGGGCGAAGGCCCGTATCTCCGAGGTAGCATGGGGGAAACCGGTATTCTGGGAAATGGTAGATCAGTTGGGACCAGGACGGTCTTGGTTCATCCGGTAGGAGAATGGGATTCATCAGGACTTCAGGCTGGAATGATGGTAAGGGATTCGCAGTGAAAAGCCGTGAACTGATAGGATGATGCTAAGCTGCTCATCGCGGGATCAAATAATCTCAGAGTAAAGGATTTGGCTCGGTGGCACCGTTCTCGTCTGAGCCTTAAGCGTAGCAGGGAGAGATCTGCTACCCGAATGATTGTCTGAATTCTCACGATTAGGTGGAGCTTTCAGTATTGGAGCATTGTATGGGGGTTATTTCGTAAGTATTGGTATAATGACCGGCATTGGGAGTGGCTAGGATTGCGGTTTCAGTAGAGGATCGGTCCTCGAAGGAAATTGGGAAGGTTGTTGCTTGTGGAATGTACCTTAGAAAGGCCAGTGGCAGTAGAGGGTAAAAGGGGAAAACCCCTTGCGAATCAAGGGCAGGTGTAACAGGAGTATCGGTATGATTACCGGTTGGATAAAAATGTTTTACTCGAAGGTAGTAAGGAACGGGTTATTCTGAAGATGACATCTTCAAGGTTTGATCGGATGGGCGGAGTGTGTACCTAGTGGTTAAGTGGTGACCAGATGGTACGGTAGTCGGCCGTGGCAGACTTCAAGGACAAAGCCTAGTTTAAGTGGGGGAGAGTTGTAACACCCAAAAACAGAAAGGCCAAGAAAGGAAAGAAAACCCTAAGTCAAAGGGTCAACTCGTCAAGTCCAGGGAGGAACTTGACGAGTCGGAGCAGGATCCGGGGGATCGATTAAGTAACCGACTCGACGAGTCAGCAAAGAGGACTCGGCGAGTCTGGTCTGAAGAGGGAAACCCTAAATCTGGGACTTTGTCCACTATTTAAGCATCTCATTCTCTCCCTTAGGGTTCCTTCTAGCCTCTCTTATTCAGAATACGAAACCCTAAGCCTCCATTTTTGCACATTCAAGCTTTCTTGCCATTTTGGGTGATTTGAAGGAAGAAGGGAACCATTGGGGATTCAAGGATTGGCAGTAGATCCAGAGTTTGTGGGATTTTCCAGAGCATTTGAAGGTAATGAGTCGCTACATTCACTCTTTTGCATATAGATCAACCTTTAACATGAGATTTGGGGCTTTTAGGGCAAGTTTAAGAACCATTTCGAGTTAGAAGCCCATATCTGAAGTTGCTACTTCAGATCTAAATGTATCTTGACCTAGAGAATCATAAAGCATTAGTCTATGGGTTGATTGTTAAGCATCTTCGTCTTAAACCCTAGTTTATAGTGTTTTGAGCCTAGATCTCCTTAGCTGCACTTAAAGTTTGCCACTTTACGTGAGGAATAGGCTTTAGAAGAGTGGATCTACAGTTTGGAGTCCATGCATGACTCAAAAGCGTCTAAATTTATGAAGGACCGAATAGACTCGGCGAGTCCTTCGAGTGGACTCGGCGAGTAGTATGAAGATGGAGATGAACTCGACGAGTTGGATGAACAACTCGGCGAGTCTGTTGAAGATTTCCTTGGACACGGCGCATCTATTCTTGGACTCGGCGAGTCAAGTCGCGAAACCCCAAAACCTTCGAGTTAAGACTTGGATCAGTGAGTTGAGTGGGGACTCAGTGAGTTGGACAGGACAGGACTCGGAAATCGGTAGACTCAGCGAGTCAGCGGCTGACTTGGTGAGTCGAGTCGAGTCGTGAATGAAAGGATTCTGAGCGTAGGCAGACTCGGCGAGTAGGGTTGACCTAGAAGGTTGACTTTGACCAGGACTTTGACTTTGACCAGAGTTGAATTAGTTTGACTTCTAGAGTTCAGTTTGAAACTAAGTGTTATATTGATATTAGTAGCTTGAGGAGCTAGTGGGGCAGAGGTTCAGAGAGTTGTCGGTCAATAGCCAGAGGTTTATCAGCAAAGTTCAGCAGTGCGAGGTGAGTCTCCTCACTATTTGTATGGGTCTACAGCCACAATATCGGCCCATGTAGTTTTGTATGATATGAAGACTCGGGGGTTAGCCCTAAGCATTATGCATTAAAGACCCGGAGGTGGCTCCTAGAACACAGTATGTTATAATGTATGATAGGAAGACCTGGGGGTTAGCCCTAGGCAATATGTAAGGAAGACCTGAAGGTGGATCCTGGCGCACTGTATGCTACTGTGTATGGAAGACCAGGAGGTGGATCCTAACACACTATATGCGGAATAGCCTAGTAGAGTAGTATGTATAGTTGTCTTTATGATACTTGCATTAAAGACCAGGGGTGGCCCTTGGCACTTGTCTGTAAGACCCAGGGAGTGGCCCCAGGCTTGACCAGGAAGACCACGTGCGGCCTGTGGCATAACCACAAGACTATGTTTGGCCCATATCACCTTGGCAAGACTATGTTTGGCACATAGCACCTTGGCAAGACTATGTTTGGCACATAGCACCTTACTTGATTATGGATATGTTGGCTATGTATGGCATTTATGGATCAATTGGTTTGTATGGTATGTGGTATCCGGGGAACTCACTAAGCTTTGTGCTTACGGTTTTTAGTTTTGGTTTCAGGTATTTTGTTTTCAAGGAAAGGATTCAGCTCGATCGCAGCACATCACACTACGTTTTCCGCACATGAGATCATTGGGATTACACTCTGATATGGTTTTACGATAATATGTTTGATTAACGACACTTTGGTTTGTCACGAGATATTATAATGGATGTTTTTATACTGATGGTTTTATGTAATAACTTATTTAAAAATTAAATTTTTGGCCTCTAATTTTGGGATGTTACAACTTTTGATCAATGAAGTCATCTTTAGGAAGACCGAGAACTTTTTTGTGAGAGGGGGTCATCTTTTTTTCCCATGAAGAAGAAGTTTATGAAAAGAAAGAAGGAGAAGTTTACCTTCGAAGTTAGCCGGTAATGATCAAGAGGGACTGAGAAAGAGTAAAGAAAAGCTTACCATTCGCTCCTATTTATAATGACATATGAAGAGAGAGGCATATGATTTGACTGCCTCATAAACATCTCTTAAACGGGTAGAAATCTTGCCGTTGAGGATTTTAAATTCAAAAATCTTATCTTTTTACCCTTATCTCTATTTTTATTTATTCATTTTAATTTATCCCTTCAGTATATTTGGAACTAATTCACTTATTCTCTGGGATAAATTGGGGGCAATTGTTAGGGCTAGGATCTCGGAACTACAATAAGGATGCTCAAACCTAACGATCCTCAAACCTCAAGATCCTTACTATTATTTTTCTAATATTTATAACGGTTATATATTCTTTTATCATTCTCACATGTGCAGAAATGATCAGCCAAAGACTTATTCTCAACGAATAGTCATCACAACCACGCAAAAGACCGGAGGACCAAGTCAAGCAACGTCTATAAGTTGATCTCAGAGGATCCCTGAATTTTTGGAGTTCTTATTATTAGCTTTAGACTAAAAAATTCACTTGTATTCAACACACTACACATGATACTTAGGAGAATTACAACATTTGTAGTTACGTTCATTATATTTTCTCTGTAAACAATCTTTCCAATCAATAAAAATCATCAAGGCAGGTGATCATTATCACCTCCCAAGGTTTTATGTTGGAGATCCTAGCAAGGATCAAGGGATTTCCTTGTAAGAAACTAGTGTCACTTTGATCAACATTTTACACTTGCATTATTCTGAGCATCACAATCTCTCATACACTTTGGTCGATCCTTGTTTGTTCACCTTTTGACCAAAATACATATATATAGTACAAGGTGTATTTTAAAACTATTCAAAATACTAGGGTTTAAAATTAATTTTCGAATTAAACAATTAATAATTAATTAATTTTAAAATAAACAATGATTTAATTTTTTTATCTTAATTAAATAATTTTAAATCAGATTATTTACCAGTTAAAAAAATAATTAAATAATTTAAATTTAAACACATGGATTAAATAATTATTTTCCAATTATATAATTTATTAAATAATTCAAATTTAATCCTAATCTCTTATACTTCTAATTTTCAAAAAAGCATAGGGTTTATTAGGTTTTAATTATTCAAATTTGAAAATCATCTTAAAATAGTAGTTAAGGAAACCAAAATCCCTAAGGATAAGTATTAATTTTGAAAATAAGGGGGAGGTGGCTACGGTTCCATAAAACCCTTGCCGAGTCGAAATTTTAGCTTTTAGGGTTTAATTTCCATAAACCTAATTTTGATCAATTAATTTTAGTGCACAATCAAATAGAAAACTAAAGCTTTGATACCATTTATGGGTTTTGTAGGTTATAAAAATTTATGGGAGAATTTCATATATGCCCATATTAAGCGACTAAATATTGTATTTGCCCGACTTAAGTTCTAATTATCATATTTGCCCTTTTTAGTCTTTTAAAATATCAGATTTACCCAAATCTATTTTTTAATAGTTTTAATATTTATTAATCTTTTTTATTTTAAAATCATTAGAAGTGAAAGAAAAACCAAAATGGACTATTTTTCCCTTTACTTATAACACTAGAAGTCTTCACAAGAAACCATAAGCACGCATTAAGAAACTATAAGCACGACACTTGCACCTGCAAAAGGTTCTACTGTTCATGATTCATGTGGAGTTTTTTTTGTTGGTTGTTGGGAAAGGTTTCATTGGGGATAAAATGGCAGCATGTTTGTAGGTTTTCCCACCTCGATCCCGGTTTCAAGTGGAAGTAAGTCTTGTCTTTTGGCAGATTCTTCAATTAATAATTCAAGAAAAGGAAGAAGGAAACCCGCAATTCTCATTCTCGAAGCAATATTCAATCAATCATGAACTTTATAGAGCAGGTGTTGTGCTTACAATTTGCAAAGGTGTAAATTGATGGTTCGATACAGAGTTTATTTTCACAAAATAAAAAAATGGAGACCTTAGTCAAATACTAGTGATCTTCATCTTCGAAATCCCATCTAAGAATCTGTATTCCATTCATGTTAATATGCACATAATTTCATCAAGCTTGCTGATATAGTAAACTTTCATCAACTATAGCAGAGGAAGCAAAGCTCTATTCTTTACCATTTTCGCTTTAGGGTCTATGCTGATAACAACGTTGATAAATTCTTCATATAAAAATGAGACTCGAGCTTTTATCTGTGTTATGTAAATCAAGATTCCAGAGGACTTAAATAACAACCTGAATAGGAAAAAAAACTTGAGTGTGATGGTCAAAGATGAAGATACCTTGCGATTAATCATATACTCACATCAGGAAAAGTTTCCTAGAGTAATACTTCTTTGGTTTGATTATGTTGCCAAAAAGAAGAGAAAATAAGGAAAAGGGCATATTACCTAGAGCTCAATACTTCTTATGTTTGATTATATTGCCAAAAAGAAGGGCATATTATCTAGAGATCATTAAATACTGAAAGAAAGAATATGGCGAGAGGCAAAAAGGAAGACGACAAAGTGAGCAACAAAGCTCGTAATGAAGAAGGCAAAGGCATAAAAGGGTAAAATGGTCCATTTTGTTTTTCTTTTAATTTTAATGATTTTAAAATATAAAAACGGATTATTAAAATATTTAAAACTATTAAAAAATTGATTTGGGTAAACATGATATTATAAAAGATTAAAGTGGGCATATATGATATTTAGAGTTTAGGCGGGGCAAATATGATATTTAAACGTTTAATAAGGGTATATACGAAATTCTCCCAAAATTTTACATGTGGCTAAAAAAGACTTAAACTCTTAAGTTCACATGAGACCTAGAAACGATTTATGTTTTCTCTATTGATAGCAACAAACTATGAATATCAAGAAGCCCTAGGAAATAGGCTATGAAATCGAAAGTCATATAAAATTAGGGTTACATACCTTTTGATTATTATTACAAATAATCAAAGCATAATCCTTCTTCTAGATCTTGGAAAACTAGCACCAAATGAATAAATGCCTCTGATGCCTTGTACCCAAAACCCTTGTAGCAAGAAAACTTAAGGAGAGAGGAGGTTGGAGCAAACTTTTGGCTCTTATATGTGTGTATGTGGTAGTCGAAAATATGATGCCAAATGACCCTATTTATAGTTGATAGGAAAACCCTAAAAACCCTAATTTCAAATAAAATAATAGTGTTTCAAATCCGAAATTATCTAATTTTCTAATTATCCATAAAGGATATTCCAAAAACCCTAAAACCCCTCCTTAACTTCGTTCAAGGAGTTGGAAGGTTTTGGAATACCTTCTTGTTCAACTATTGAACAGTTACATCTTTAGTCCTTACACTTTTAGTTAATCCAACTAATCCTAAAATTAATTCCAAATAATTTATGATTAATGATTAATTAAATAATATTATTTCTAATTAATATATTAATCTCATAATATATTAACAAATCATTTATTTCAATTTCTAATTAACTTATTAATCATACAACAAATTAACAAATCGACCTCTTCATCCAAAAGTCATTATATCTGAATACTAGTTTTGAGGGCAATCCAAAAAGAACTTTGCTTCCAATTCAAGAATATACAAATTTAGTTATTAGCTTAGACACCTTAATCCAACAAACATTGGAAAAAAAATGTACCTTTTTTAGCTTTATCATCTACCACATCCATTGTAGCATCATCATTCACTCCATCAACTTTAACAACATCATTTTTTTATTACAATAACTTCCTTCCACTAAAAAAGGATGATATCAACTTACCATAAACAAATTAATGAAAGGATCATTTATTTCAAGATTTTTCAAAATACCATGCTAATTAGGAAGGAATTAAAGTGAGACGGTTGTTTTGGTCAAAAAATCGACAAAGTGGATATCAACCAAATTGCATGAGAGGCTGTGGTGTTGTAGGTGAAGTGATTAACGAATTTAGAAAAAGATTGCACAAGAGATTTACAAGGAAAGCCATTGATCTTTGATAGGATCTCTGGCATAAAATCTTGGGAGATGATAATCATCATCTGCCTTGTTTGATTTTATTGATTGAAGAAAGAATTACAGAAATAAGCCTGATAATGCAATTACAAATGGTAAAGTGATACTAAATGAGTAAGGTGTCAGAGAATCATCCCCGTTGTGTGTGTTTCACAAGTGTATTTATAGTCTAGATTAAGTAACTAAATGTCTAATATTTTCGGGATCCTGTTGAACTGGTATTTAAAACGTGCTTTGACTTGGTATTTCCAGGTCTTAAGCCTGGTTGGACTGATTCTTCATTGAGAATTGGTATTTCCTTGACTACTTCTGCACACATGTTAGTTACGGACATAAAATGAACGTTATAAATATTAGTAGAAATAATAACGGTAATAGTCGGGATCCTGAGGTAGCTGAGGATCCTGAACATTTGAGGATCCTGGCCCTAACAACGATATAAATAAAACATGTAAATAGAAGTACCTTGTTATTTCTTGCATTTAGCACAAAGAATAACAATGCATTTCCATATAGGTGTTAAGGGTTCAAATTAATAAAGGATCCAAATGAAATTTTCAAAAAAAAAAATCTATTTGTTGAATGCCTACAGTCAATAAAGTCAATTAAATCTAGAGAGTAGACCTTATTATAAATCTACAACAATAAAAACCAAACAAATATCTCAGTGAGACAGTGCCTCAAACACCTTATGTGCAAGAAACCAAACAAACTCAATAGCTTTAACTTTATATGTTTAAAACTAATACCAAATAAGGAACAATTTCATATAGAAATTACCATATTTGCACATAAACAAAAGCATTTAATTCAAAAGAAAATTTCATAAACCCAACAACAATATAGGTATATGATCCCATGTCTATTAGAATCAGAATACACGGTCCAAGGCTTTTAAACAATCGTAAAATAAGCTTTTACAAAGACTTTGGTCTGTTAGCTAGGGGTGTAGGTTCTAATTGTTGGAGACCATTATATAGATTGAAACTTAAAGTACCAAATAAGGTTTACCTGTCTGTTACCAGCGATGATAAGATGGTGTTGAACAGCGCAATAAAACTACGGTGGGACGATGATGAACAAAGTGAAAGGAATTAGCTTTTCTTGCCGAAGAGAGAAATGTTTGATTTAAAAAATACCATGGAAAAACCCTTCCACTACAATGGAGGATGAAATTGGCTTTCGATTTTAAGCAGGTTGAAGAAAGTGAAATGTCACACCCCAAAACCAAGAACGGCGGAAACGTTCTGGGGCAAAGGACGTCATGTAAAGTATCACAACAGTGTAAAGTAGTAAACAAGTAACAACATCATCCATTGCATTAATAGTAAGGTTTTAATACATGTGTGTTCTTTCATAGAATAAGACATGAAAATAAGTAATCAAAATAAAAGACGAGTCTTCACTACTCCGTCTTCTCAAAACCTGGTCATCGTACCTGTCTACTGGTGACCTGAGAATACAAGTTATTTCGAAAGCGTAGATCAGCATTAAAGCTGGTGAATTCATAAGTATTTCAGTGTCATTGATTTGTAAAGCTATAAAGAAAAGACTTGTAAATGTTTGATGAACAATTTTGTATAAGTATGAAAACCCTAGAAAATCCCATATTTCCTACTAGTATAAAATGTAGTCTTCTACCAAGACCCGACAGTTTTGAAAGTTTTCTTCTCTGTATGAATGAAGGTTTATCCCATGTACAACTATTATTATCAAAATATAGTCTAACTCATCATTTATGTGAATGTGTCACAAGCTAAAAGTTATAGGAAAATTATATAATCATTGAAATCGTATCATTTTGTCTTAGGATAAACACGGCGTGGTAACTCGCCGAACAGTACAACCGAAGACATCCATCGATGTGCAGTTTCCCACAATAGCTAACAGCTGGGTGTAGAATGGTCGGTCCCGTATAGTATGTAGTAGTATCTCTTCATATAGTATGTAATAGTATCTCTTCATATAGTATGTATTAGTATCTATTCATATAGTATGTAATAGTATCTCTTCATTTAGTATGTAATAGTATCTCTTCATATAGTATGTAATAGTATCTCTTCATATAGTATGTATTAGTATCTTTTCATATAGTATGTAATAGTATCTCTTCATATAGTATGTAATAGTATATTTGTATAGACTCATGAATGAACTGACTCTTGTGTAAATAGTACTAGGAATACGCCTTGGCTACCCAAAGGTACTAAATTGACTGATAGAACTTTTATGTCTATATATGTATACATAATATATAACTAATATTTAGACGACATTCGGATAAATAACTGATACCCTAAGTCCACATCCAAACAAGGAAAAGGAGTTAAAGCGAGCTAGCAGTCATAAGTCCTTTAAACATTACCTATATAACTATACATATATAGGCATGCATTTGACAATATAAAAGTTTAAAAGAATTTTTGTAAAACATTTGAAAGGTTAATTATAAGAATTGGTGATTTGATGTAAAATTATAAAACGATTTAAAAGCAGTTTGTTTGATATAAACAGTTTAAAGTAAACGAAATCTTTTGTCTGAAATACAGTTTGAAATACATGAAAACCTTTGTTTGAAACACAGTCGTAACAGAGTTTGAAAGGAAAGATACAGTATGTAAGACAGTTTGATAAATAGTGTAACATGTAAAAACGTTTAAGAAAGTCATTTAGAAGTAGTATGTTTGGTAAAACAGCTAAAAGCGTAGTAAATCCATAGTTTGATATTTATTAATCACATGTGATTGATATAATAACTATCACGATTCAACTTGTATTCCCCCCCCCATAAAAGCCATTAAAAACATTTAAAAGGTTAAATAAGGGGTATGAACTCACCTGTTGTGAGTAACTCGAATGAAAGATCGATATAGGATTGTTGGGGTCAATTGGAGTCTTGAGCACAAACGAATCCTATTTAACATATAGTTACACATATATGAATACATTTAATGTATATAAACACTAATGGTGATAGGTACATGCCTTAGGGACATAAAAACACTTAGAACTAAGTGTTACCAACACATATGGTTGCACATAAGGGGTGTATGGCCCTATATTGAAGTGTAAGGCCACAAAATCAAAGGTTTAGTGTGTGTGCGGCCAGAGTGTACGGACAGGGTATTTGTGCGGCCGTACACTCCCTATGAAGTGTGCCAGAACCTATTTCCAAGCATTAGGAAGGTTCTAGGGAAGGTGTTTTGACCATTTCTTAGTCGGAATGGAAGTTTGTTGTTATTTTGGACCCTTAAAAGTGTGTGTGCGGTTACACTTGGTGTGTTCGGCCGTACACATGGTGTGTGCGGCCGTACACACTTGAAGATCATGTAAAAATGGAGTTTTCATGCATAACTTCAAGGATCCTTAGCTTATATCAAGCTATTTCAAGTGTATACCCAATTTAGGGGCTTAAAAGTGCAGTTATAGTCCAAAAAGGTAGTGTGTGTTCTTGGTGTTCTTGAAGATTTAACACCAAGTAAGTGTTTTCATGGATCAAAGTTGTCACACCCCGAAACCCAAGGCGGAAACGTTCCGGGGCGGAGGTGACTTCATGTTGAATCTCATAACCAATGTACATAGTAAGCACAGTAAACACAAAACATTACATTACATAGAATCATTTACATTTGTTTGAAAGTAAAGTTATACAAGTGTTATACACATATATCATATGAACAAAAGCAAAGACGAGTCTTCTAAACGCTCCGTCTTCTCCAAAAGATGGCGGTGTACCTGTCTAATGCTGACCTGAGAATACAAGAATTTTGAAAATCAACATAAAGTTGGTGAGTTCATAAGCGGTTTAGTTTTGAAAAGAATGAGTTAGGATTCTTGTTGGTTGGAACCTCGAGTTATCTTGGTAGAAATTTGATATCTTTATTTCCGTCTCAGGAAATAGTTTTTTTTTCCACAAGGATTTTATATTCCTTTTTTTTCATTCAAGAACAAGAAGTTTGACCCCCTTCTAATTTTTCATTTTTTTCTTATATTTATTTGGATTTTGGGGACTTATATTGAATGCGTCTCACAACCAAGAATAATTCAGGGGGTCATTTTGGTTTTGGATCTAGAACAATAGGTTCAAGAGATGAGAGAATTAAGGATACCCACCAGAAAGACTAATCCAATCCATAATGATGTACCTGAAAATACAACATTTTTGTTACTTGACCAACCATCAGGAGAAGCAAATACAACGGGTACGCTAATCAATAAGATTGATGAAGTAGCAATTAATGCAAAAACAGCCAATTGGAAAGCAAGAGTCATGCTTTTAATCATCCAAGCTACCAACAAATGAACTATACCATTTGATCCCTATATCAGCCAAAAATTGTACTAAAATACATCATACAGGGATTTTACCATGAATCCATTGATTCAATATGATTTTTTATATTACTACCCCTTTACCACTTTATTCGTACATAGAGTCGGGGGAGAATGGAATTTGGTTTTTTTTATTTTACAAATGGGCATGCTGGATCATATATCTATCCATATATCGGGATAGATAGATTGACCATCACACCCGAGATCTTTGATAGTGACGGTATCCACTCATATGGCCATGTTCTATTAGGAGGAATAAAATAAAATTGTCTTCCGGAGAGATGGCTGAGTGTTCTGAAAAAGTTGTTATCCAAGAAAATCTCATATTTTCTTATACAAATAGTTTAGTTATCATTTGTTACCAATTCGATTACTAGTTGTATGTTATCTCAGGAAAATCTCATATTTTCCTAATAGTTTAGTTATCCATTCGTTACTTAATTCGTTTACGAGTTGTTATGTTATCCCAGGAAAATCCCATATTTTCCTAATAGTTTAGTTATCCATTCGTTACATAATTCGTTTACGAGTTGTTATGTTATCCTGGGAAAATCCCATATTTTCCTAAGCGTTGTGGTTAGTTCTTAGTTTAGATTTCGATGTACTAGTATCTATCATACTTATAGTATTAGTTAGGTATTCTGGTATCTTAGTTATCCTACACACTGATGTCGATTATCTACTGTACTTAGTTGTATTTTCGAATATTTTGATACACTCAGAAACGTACATTAACTGTATATTCGATGTTCTGGTGACTTCCAAAAGCGTACATTAGACGTATCTCCGAAACTCTGTCGACATCCAAAGGCATATGTTTTCGAAACTCAGTCGATGTCCAAAGGCATACTTTCAAATTATTTCAGAAACTCTGGTGACACCCAAGGCGTACACTAACTGTATTTCCGAAGTCTTGGCGTCATCCAAAGGCGTTCTTTCGTATTCGTATTCGTTCTATCCTAATGGTACTTTCATAATCGTTCTGTCCTAACGGTACTTTCGTATTCGTTCTGTCCTAACGGTACTTTCGTATTCATTCTGTCCTAACGGTACTTTCGTATTCGTTCTGTCCTAACGATACTTTCGTATTCGTTCTGCTACTATCCGAGGGCGTATTTTATTAGTATTAATCTTAGTTTATGATTAGTATGATTCCTTTGCAATATATAATATGTACATAGATTATAACACTTTTTAAAGGAATCTACATTTAGTCTAACAGTTTACTCTTCAATTCGAACCATTGGTTAATACGATTTTCGATATTAAAAGCATACATAAAATGAAATATTTGAACTGAAAATAATAAGTTTAAGTACAAGATTTCCTTGTACTTTTGCTTGTACCCCCCCCCCCCCTGAAAACATTTGAAAAATACGGAAAAAGGGTAAGGGTATGAACTCACCGGTTGAGGAACGCGTCGGTTTGGATCCTAAACGTCAGATCGGAACTTGCAAACGCACAAGGTTCCTATGTAATTTGAAAAGATACACATTTGTATCTAATTAGGATTTGAACTACTAATTAGATGAGGATATACACTTCTATTCACGACAACACTTCAATACAAGTGTTTGGAGGGACCCGGGTGACATCTATGGACACATTTAGCTTGGATTTGAAGTTTACTCTTCAAGAGTAAACTCACACAAGAGTTTTCGGCCCTAAAGACCCACTCCCCATGAGTTTACGGTCGTAAACTCATGGTGGGGTGTTCTAGAGTGTTAAATGGCCTTGAATCAATTGAGGGGTAATTCTAGGTTTGGTTTCAAGGCATGGGAAAGTAGTTTGGGCATCTTAGTGTCACAACTAGCATTTTTAGCTAGGAAATTCTATTCTCATATAAACATCATCCATTGTAAAAGCCTATACTCTAAGTAAATACTATACTCTATTCTCGTTCAAATACGTCTCATATGTTCAACTAAGGGTTGAAAACCCTAGAAATCCCGATTCAAGTTTAGTATGGACTAGGGTTTTCTTATTGGGCCTAATGGTCCAATAAGCCTTCAATTTGACTATTTTGAGCCTAATTACCCTAATTCAAATTCTAAATGTACCCAATTCATAAATCTACGACATTTAGAATCAATTGGGCCTAGGATTATTCACTCTAACCCTAATGGGCCTCATTGGGCCATAAATGAATTAATTGCCCTAGTGGGCCATAAACTCCATTCCTTTTATTTTAATGGGCCGAGAACCTTCCATTTGGGCCCATAATATCGAAATCAAACATCCAAGGCCCAAACCACTCCTCCTTTCTCCTTTTCTTTCTTTCTCTCGGCCCAACAACTAAAACAAAAAAAAATGAAAAAGACAAAGTTTATGTGGGCTTGCCACCTAAACTTTATTTAATGGTAATCTAGGCTTGAAACTCTTAACCATCCAGTATTAACCATTTGATTATCTCTCTTCCTCCTTCTCTAAATTTGGCCAAGAGCACACACTCATCACCACCATCTTCATTTTTCTCAAACGCTCACAAGAAGTCTCTTCAATAACTCTCCTCATTCTCTCAAAAAATTTCGAATTTGGTGTGTTCCATCAAGAAGACCTCATCAAAGATTCATAAATTTTGGTAAGCTCATGATAAATTCCATTGTTTTGTTTCAAGTTCTCACAAATATCTTTCCTCTTACAACTCCATTTTCATGTATATGCTCCTTAGAACACCCTTAACTTCGAAAATCCACTCAAGAAGACAAGTTAGGCTCACAAATCCTTCACCTTCTTCATCTACATCTTGAAAACACAAAGGTGAGTTCATACCCCCTTGTTTTCTGTTTTTACTTGTTTTTTGGGGGGAGAATACAAGTCTTATGTGTAGAATACAAGTCCTATGTATATATGCATGATTATGTGTGTTTTCTTGAAACATTTGGTGATTATGTGTTGATTTCTTCACTAATCTAAAAATATGTTAAGAATCTTGAAGTGTATCACTAGGATCTTCATATGAAACATGAGAAAAGTATGTTTTATCTCATATAACACATGTAAACTTGTAGATCTGGGATTTGTATAGTTGATATAGCAAAAATGAGTGTTGGGCTCAAAGATCTATAAACTAAACTCACAAAACAGCCCATGACAGAAACGTTTTGGTCCAATCTCGGACTTTTTTGACCCTCTTAATGGAAGTATTTTTCAAAACTGTTTTACATGGTTAAAGTTCAGATTTATACCTTTAAAATGACTACTCGCACGTTTTCATAAGATTTTTCTACAATTTTTGGCGAATTTTACAAAACTGCCTATCATATTTGAAACACTTTCGGACCAACCTGTGAAGGTGAGCAATTTCACACTAGTTTGAGGCCATCAAAAAATTTAAGAAACATTGTGAACAAGGTAGACAAAATTTCCAAACTTCCAGAGTTTACAGATCCAAATTTCGACTTAGGGTGAATTTTATACAAATTTTTCAAAAACTAGGTCGGAAAAGCCCAAAACCAGAAAAATGTGCACTTTCACAAAAACCAAGCCAAAATGATATTTTTGACGAAAATGAGTTTATAAATCTTATTTTTACCACAAACTAGGAATCAACACATGTTTTGAACAAAAATGGAGACTAAAGTGTTATTCTTACAAAATTGGGCTTTAATCGCAAATTTTTGGCTTATTGGGCCAAGAATGTCATTTTTTACAAAAAGTGGGCTTTTTATATCAACTTTGTAAATAATCAAGCTAAAATAAACAAAACAATAACAAATGGGTTAAAAACGATATTCATATCCTTATTGGTCCTGGAAATAATATACATGTTTAGTGGGCCTTAGTGTCCTTTTACATGTATATTGGGCTCGGGATAGGTATTCATATCCTTATTGGGCCTGGAAATAATATACATGTTTAGTGGGCCTTAGTGTCCTTTTACATGTATATTGGGCTTAGGATAGACATTCATATTCCTTTTGAGCCTGGAAATAATAGACACGTATAGTGGGACTTAGTGGTCCACTAACATGTTTATTGGGCCTAGGAATGGGTTTTATATGCATTCTTCTTTTTTATGATATTTAGTGAATACTTGAGCTAAAACCAATGATAAACCAACAAATGGATTTAATTTGATTATTTTCTAGGTTATTGGGCCTTAGTGACCCATTTTTATGTGTGAGAGGTTTTGTATACAATTTATATGTTTATTGGGCCTCATTGACCCATTAACATGTGCGACAGACCTTGGATACTATTTGTGTGCTATTTGGGCCTGTAAATACTTTACATGTGAAACGGGCCTTAGTTGTCCTTTCATATATATTTCGGGCCCATGTTATATAATCTCATTCCATTTGGGTCTTGAAATGATTTACATGTTTAGCGATGCCTTAGTGGTTCACTTACATGGATTATTGGTCCTGGAATGAGTTTGTACCTTTTTCTTCGCGTAAATTCGATTAAGGATCTAGCGAGTTTTTCTTGGTTGACACCTATTAAGTGTACGATCGTAGCCTGTAGTTATAACCTGTCACAACTAAAAATTTTTGTGCCTTGTAACTACAACACTTATGTCAATTATGAATCAACAACATGAATGCATGTATGATGCATACTCTATGACAACAAAATTTCAATCAAACACTTCATACAAGCACTGCAAATAGTCAACAAACAATTGGAAACCTTAGAAATCCTTGTTTAAGTCCATTTTGGATTAGGATTTCCTTATTGGGCCCAATGGACCAATAAGTTTCCAATTGGACTATCTTGGGCTAAGAACTCTTGAATGGGCTCTAATTGGACCCACTTCCATTTATTTCAATATTTTGGGCCATATTGGGCCTAGAATGAAATAAATTATTTAAATGAACCATATTGGGCCATAATTAACCTAATTTAGCCCTAATAGGTCATAAAAATCACATTTATAATTATTTGGACCAAAAATCACTCAACATAACCATGAAAATTAGGCTTAAGCATTTAAGGCCCAAAACTCTCTTCTCTTTCCTCCAAATCTCGGCCCAAGCCCAACCAAAGAAGGAAGGTTGACTTGTGAGGTTGCCACCTCATTTATACATCACATACCTCCATGCATGGACCAACATGCATCTAAGTTAGTCACTTCAACTCTCTCTATCTCTTCTTCTTCTTGATTCTCGGCCGAGAGCCTCCCAAACATACACACTTCATCCAATTTTCTTAAACAAACTCTCTTAAAGAACATCCTCACTTTTCTTCATCATATTTTCGAGAATCAAGAGATTTTCAAAGACACTTTCCACAAAAATCATCATCCAAGGTAAGTTTATATTTAGATTTATGATCTAGATTATTTGTTTTATCAAACATCTCATATTAACTCATGCAAATTCATGATCTAACTCCCTAGAACTATCTAAGTTTGAAAACTTCCTCAAAAAGTTGCTAGGGCCGAAATCTTCTCTCAAATCTTCATCAAAACCAAATCCAAACCACAAGGTGAGTTTCATACCCCTTCTTTTCGGTTTTTATGAGTTTTTATGGGGGAGAATACAAGAAAATGTGTAGATCTATGTGTAAATGTATGCTATGTGTTATTTGATGCATGTATGTGTGTGATATCATGTGTTTGTGATGAATATGTTATCCAAAAAGTGTGTAAAAACCGAGATCTAAAACATGAGGAAGTAAATAAACATAAGTTAAACTATTTTATCCTAATCAAGTCAAGAAAAATAACTCATATGGTTAGGATGAACATACTTGAACATAAAACCCATTTTTGGGCATAAATTGTCAAAAATACAAAACTAAGGGCCCAAACCGACAAATTATAGTTTCTGGAGGGTCAAAAGGGTCCAAACAGTTTCTATAATAATTTTTCTAAAACAAAACATTTTGAAGGACTTAAAACGTAAATTTTGCACTTAATGGGCTAAACTTGGGGTTTTCGGCCCAATAAGCTTCAATATGCAAGAGTTTCAAGTTTGAGGGGCTGAAAAGGAATTTTTCTATAAAACAGGGGATTTGAAGTTTATTAAAACCATTTCAAAGGTCAAAAATGCTTTTCAAATTCAAAAGGGATCAAAAATGTAAAAATTTTCTATTTGGGCCAAAACTGTAAATGTTGCGAAACTAGGGGTTCTAACCGAGAAAACTTCATTCTGGAAGGACTAAAGTTGTTTATAAAATAAACTTGGGCTAAAAATGTCTTTTCAACAAGTTATGACACTAAAGTGTCAAGAAAAATGGTTTAAGGACTAAAATGGAAATTCTTTTATATAAAGGACTAAAAGTGCTAATTTTATAAAAGAAGGGTTGTGAAAAGGTAAAAATCTTACTTTTAAACAAATAAATTCCTTAAGACAAAATACGAGATCCACGACTACCGGAGAAACGTAAAAACAAATACACTTTCAACGACCAATATCGTTACAAAACGAATTGATTCGGTCTCGAATCAATAACAAAACAAAAATCAATAAACCATAGTACTTCAATAAACACGCGATAACTACGAGGAGTCAATATTCAATCTTTGGGCTTGAAAGTTTCAAATCGTGCTTGTTGGGCCTTGGTAGCCCAATAACATGATCTTTGGGCCCGAAGGGGACGCGCTTACATGTTAATGGGCCTTCTATGACCTAATTCCATGTAAAAGGACTTTTCAATAGCTCTATTGTGCTGTTGGGCCCCAAGGGTCCATTAGTACTGCTAGCGAAGTCGAGAAGTCAAATGCGAGTCGGGCCAAGTGCCTTTCGCATTCCCGATAGCCTTGAATAACTTATGGAAATAAAGGGGGCTTTGTACCCTCCTTTCTCCTCGGTTGTGGGGCTATGAGAAATCGAGTAAACAGATTCGTGGCGTATATCAAGAGAAGTCAAGGTGGTTGGATTAAGTGAGTAGTACGGACGACGCCTTAAGGATCGTTCGTAATTTGTAGTTATAAACTAGTCATTTTCATTAATGCGTGATTGTAACAACTCACAACCCATAATTAATCCAATGTCACCTGGGTAATCAAAAACAATCATCGTATTGGTATAACAATAAACAGGACATGTAATTTTACGTATTGGGAAAATATCGGGTTTTCCCCGGGAGTTCAACATTTTTACCTATGTGATGTATACAAAGTTCAACAACTATACATGTTTACAAAATCGACAAGCATATTTACGGATCTTCACACTTTTTATAAACAAATACTCTTTTCAGAAAATATCGGATTTTCTAGGTTTTCAAACTTCACACAAAAATCATTTTTCCATAACACTACTTATGAACTCACCAACATTTCATATGTTGACCGTTTTCAAAATAACTTGTATTCTCAGGTAACAGGTAAGCCGAAGGATAAGTACCAAGTTATGTAATGGTGTTTTGCTTAGATTATCTATCGAACAGTTTATGTTATGAAATTGTAATGTTTAAAACAATGTACAGAATGTAAACAATATCAGTTGTAATATTTCAATGTATGGTGATGAATGATGTTATGATTCATGTATAATCATTGTGATGGTATTCAATTACAAGATCCCTCGGACGTTTCCGCCGTCCGGTTCGAGGGTGTGACAGGTTGGTATCAGAGCTCTATTTATAGTGAACTAGCATATCTAACCACACATTGATATGCCACTATAAACCAAAAAGAGGGACTAACGCAACTTTGAACAAAACAAGTAAAACATAACAATAAAAACATCCTTGCTTGTATTAGGAAAAAGAACATTATACCGAACCAAACAAGATAATGCTAGTATCTCGGTTAAGCCAGGACTGTTCTTAGTCGTATCAAGGAGCGGATGTAGCCTGATCAACTACATTTCCTCCAAGGTACAACTATCACATCACCTGAGGAGATCGTGATAGCTAGCAAACCTAAAAACATACCCCTTTACCCCCAAGAAGAGAACATACGTTCAGTCTATACAATAGTTGTAGCGTCTTAGGAATAATGTTAGCATATTTACGCACTCTCGCAGACTGCATGGCTGGTTTCCATCACCCCGGAGATCCTAACTTCCCTAATCAGGGAAATAATGGATGGTTGGACGAAGAGCCTGAAGAAGAGCCTGAGGAAGACCCCAAGGAGGAATCTGACGGGGAACCGGAGGCAGAAACCGAGGGCGAACCTGTCGAACCAGTAGAAGAACAGGAGGAGGAAGAATATGAAGGAAGCTTCGAGGAGGAACCCAGCGATAACGAAGGGGGTGGTTCGGACGCAGAGTCAGAAGTCATCAACCCCCTTTACCCGATTAGGGTGTCTGCTTACCGAGCGGGCCCCACTGTGTCGCACCCCAAAACCAAGAACGGCGGAAACGTTCTGGGGCGGAGGACGTCATGTTTAATATCGACAACAATGTAAAGTAGTAAACAAGCAACAACATCATCCATTGCATTAATAAAATAATTATTATACAATTGTATTCTGTCAAATTTTGATAAACACTAAAGCATAAATCAAAATGAAAGATAAGTCTTGAATAAGCTTCATCTTCCTTTTTCCCTGCATCGGTACCTGTCTATGATGACCTGAGGATACAAGTAATTTTGAAAACGAGTATCAGCTTTAAAGCTGGTGAGATCATAAGTAAATAAGTGTCATTGCCTTGTTTGTGAAAATCTATTATGAAGGCCATGTAAATCGTTAAATGAAAATGTTGAGGTAAGTATGAAATCCTTAGAAAACCCCTTATTTTCTATAAGTATGAAATGTAGTCTTCTACCAAGACCCGAATGTTCTGCACGTATGAAGTGGAGTCTTCTACCAAGACCCGAATGAAGTGTAGTCTTCTACTAAGACCCAAATGTTCTGTTGGTAAAATGATAGTTTTTCCTTTGTGTAGACTAGTACTAAAAGTGCTTAGTCTAACTCATCATTTATGTGAATGTGTCACAAAATAATGTAAACAGGAAAAATATAATATTGTAAGTGTTGTCACTGGGTACTAGGACCAACACAACATCGCATTAAGCGAAATGTACAACCTAATGAACATCCGAAGATTGTCCAATTGTCCTCTGTAGCAGCAGCAGGTGGGTGGAAGGGTTAGTCCCAAATCGATTTCCTAATATAAGTAGTAACCTTAGACCTCCGAAGATGGTCATCGACCACTGGTGCTAATCAGTTGGGTTCGGAATGGTAAGTCCCGTCTAGTTATCCCCTGGACCCGAGATAGGAAAGACAATTTACACAGTAAGTACTAATAAATCATCTTTGTAGTTTCTAAGTACAAGTATCCAGGTAAGTGAATACAGGATAATGCACCTATGTAAAAGTGGTCTTGTAAGGCATTCATGTACGTGTGTCCATGTGACAGGTAAGTATATGTAAACATATTCATGTATCAAGTAAACATCTGTAAGTACTCATGTATCAGGTAAGGTACTAGTATAGACTCATGAATGAACTGACTCTTGTGTGACTCCTTGTAATAGATGTAATGGTTGATATCTTCCCATTATCCCTATGATAATCTATTGTAACATAACTAGTTGATCATGTAAGTTTACACACTCTTTCTACTCAAGGGTGTGAGAAACTAAAGGAAAGATGCAAACTATAACTTCAATACATATATAAGAATATAAGTGTATATGCATAGTTCAGATCAAGAATGTAAAGAGGTTTTGTAAAACATCTTATGGGTTTTGAACAATAAATAACAATGACTTGATGTCATTTGAATAAACATTTCAAAAATAAACATTTGGCAACATTATGCTTTTAGGATGTAAAATCCATTTCATGCATCACATTTTGTAGCATGTGAAATTTGTTAAATGACAAACACAATTATAAAATACATATCAATGATTTAATAACATGTTTGTCTCTACTTGTACTCCCCCCCCCCATTAAAGCATTTAAAATCATTTAAAACATTGATTAGGGGTATGAACTCACCTGCAGTATGTGACTGGAAATGAACGGGTTGTTATCGTACGGAAGGATCGGACAAGTGCTTGGTGTCAAGTGATGACTTAGACACACACAATGATCCTAATTACATATGAAGACATATGTATATAAATAATTAGAGATTAAATCACTAATTATACCAGTATAAACATTTAAGCGCGAGGACAACACTTTTGGTCAAGTGCTAGGAGGCTAATGGGTTGCAACAAAGAAGTGCAATGCCCCTAATGGAAGTTTAAGGTCAAAAGACCATATTCATTAGAGTTTACGGCCCAGGGGAGTAAGCTCCTGGCCGTAAACTCTCAAACAAGCTATGAAATGGAGTTTAGAAGTACTACAACCTTAGAGGGGAATTGCTTCAAGGCTAGACAAGAGTTTAAGGTACCATATTGACTCCTAAGGGGAGTTTACGGCCCAAAGACCCTTTTCCCTTGGAGTTTACGGCCGTAAACTCCATTGGGAGGGTTCTTATTGTCCTTTCAAGTGTCTAACAATTCTAGGAACAAGTCTAGGCTTCAACCATTTGGTTAAGGAAGGTTTAAGGCACTAAATGGGACCATTTGATGGAGTTTACGGCCATAGAACTCTTTGGGCCGTAAACTCCCTCACACATGAGGTCCTAAGAATTTTAACTAGTCCATATCTCATCTAGGTACTTGCCCTAAAAGTTTCTTGGCCTAAGGAAGTGTCTAGGGTGTCCTTTGACCCCATTTAAGGAGTTTACGGCCCAAGAATTACTCTTGGCCGTAAACTCTCCAACACTTATGCTTTTCATGTGTTATCTAGGTCCTAAACACATTAAAGTACATGCCAAAAATGAATACTAAGCCTTAGGAAGAGTTTGAAGGCATTTTGGAACCTAAAACTTGGAGTTTACGGCTTAAGGAGCATCTTGGCTGTAAACTCCCTTCCAATGTTGGTTTCTAATTGTTTTGTTGGTCTAAAACACTTGCTTAAGGCTTCTAGGTTCTTGTTCTAAGGCTAAAGGATCACTAGGCACTCATTTGTGCCCTTTACTTGGAGTTTACGGCCCAAGAGGTGGTTCCTTGGCCGTAAACTCCTGAAACTACTTGCTTTTGATTTGTTTCTAGCCTCTAATGATCATACACTAAGTCCTTAGTTAGTTGCCTAACACGGAAATGGGACTATGTGGCCTTTAGGCTTGATTTTGGAGTTTACTCCCCAAGAACATTCTTGGGCGGTAAACTCCCGGATCTTGTGTTTTGGACATGTAAACAATGTTATAAAGCATATAACAAGTATTAAAACACATTTAGGGAAGTAGACTCACAATCTGGGATGAAAACCCGAAGATCCGTGAGAGAGTATTTGGCTTTTCTCTAATTGGAAATCAAATAATGAACCAATTTGGTTCAGAATTCTATTTATAGTCCTGTGATTTTTGGCAGAAAATATTTCTATTCTCGGAATGGATTCTAATGACCTAGAGTAATGGAATTTCAGTGTTGCACAAAATCCTAGTGCAACCACTCTCCTAATAACTCCTTAGGTGCAAAATCCTAAAACTGCCAAACTTATTCCAAAAGTTTAAATTTTTACTGTAACTGCTCTACTACTATTGGATTGCAATGGTTTGATTTAGAACAGAAATTTCGGGTTGTCACATCATCCCCCTGTTAAAGGGAATTTCGTCCCGAAATTAGAATTTAGGCAAGGAAGAATGCACGAATGATCTAGACATGAGGAGGAAACTTCCTAATCGATTGGTTCTAGCGCACTTAAGTGAAATCGGGCTCTCGGTTGGTATCCCAATGAACCTTCACTAATTGGCGATGGCGGTTCTTCGTCCACTTGACCTCTCGGTCGAGGGTCACTACGGTTCTGATACGAAGGCAAGGATCTCGACGAATGGACTTGTAAGAGTCCTAACGGAAAGGTATGGTTTCACGATCGAGATGCGAAAAGTAGAGAGTATGTTACTGAGTTCGCGGAGTAGGTCTAGTTTGTGCGAGGCATAGGACAGATTCCGATAAGAATCTCGGAGGTCCTAACGAACTTGGATTTAGCTTTTCACGCTTTACGAAGCGTATTAAGCCATTCTCAGAGTGAGTTTTCCTAAAGAACTTGGTCACTCACTCAGAATCTCGAAGGTTCCTTTTCTTGCGTAATTTCCCAGTCAAAGGCCACCCCTCGCTGGGTCAAGGTCGTACGAGTTTCTAAAGCTTGCGAGGAGTTCTGAATGAACTAAGGCGGTAGGTCGGTAAGACCTAAAATTTGGCGAAAGCTGTCGGCTTCTCTGGTGTTGATGAATACTCAAATGTTTTGGCAAATTGAGAGAGTACTCAAAATTTCCCACATTACTAACAGTGTGTCCTAGAAATTTGACTCTTCAATTTCCAAATCTCGTGCTTAGAGAACTTTGCTAAAAGTTCCTCTGTAGGAATTGTTTTCGTGGGTTTTCTTCTTACTACGAGGGTAGATAAGTAAGTCATTTCATGGAGAAATAACGAATCGATCCAAGTAAGAAAGACGTAACCCTAATCATTTATCTCATGAAAACCATGGGCGTACTGGTCCTATCCGAAAGGTATTACTACGGACTCGAGGCGTCCGCATCGAATTCGGAAGATAGTCTCCCAGACATCCTTCCCTAACACATCGAACTGGTGATTTTCGGATCTTAGGTCCATTCCTGGAAGTAGTTTCTTTCCTTACGTGTGATCAATCATTCCGTCTATGTGAGGCAGAGATAATGATTTCTATGAAGATCGTGACGGAATCCTCGATATTCGAGGCACATACGTTGCAATCCGTCGATCTCTGTGAGAATATGACAGGGGTTCTCTAGGGCAAGAACGTAGTCTTCTAATTCTATTTCTGTGTGGTTCGTCAAGTTGCTTGTGCTGTTCTTGTATCTCCGGGGGTGTTTAAACTATAGGGTGATCTGTTTTCGGGAGTTGTACTGGGTTCTAAGTTTATTCACATGACGATGTGATTACTCGTATACTTAGGCAGTTTCTCCGTCCTGAAGTCCATTTTAGAATTCATACATGGATTCACGATCACAATTTCGTGTATACGAGTCGTATATAATTAAGATTGAAAAGGTAGTTGAATAACTGATTCTTCCTTACCCTCACATCCCAAGGAGGAAAAGAGTTAAGGCGGAATCATCAATTCTAAACCTGTAGAACCTTGATTATATAACACTCTTATGTATACCTTCCTCAGTGATAGATCATCCGCATGAATTTCTGAATTTGAACTTGACGTACTGCACAAGTAATTCTGTGGGGATTCCTTCGGAAGGGAAAAGAACTATAAGGTACTCCTTGTATGAGTACTTCGGTGTTCTGATATGACGGATTTGCTAAAAGACGTTTACTGAGAAAGAGATGTACTTATGAAGCTGGTATTGCGAGGATCGAATTGAATTAAGTCGTATGATAACGTCGAAAACATATGAAAACTAATGACATTAGACTTTAACATAAGGTGTTACAGACAAAACACAACTGTGCAACCATTAATAGAGTTACTGAACTTAGGATTTACTACAAGACTATTGCTGCGAACAAAGTATACTACAAAAAACAAGTATACGCAGCACGAGCATCCTTAAACGGACGGGATTTCACAAAAGATAAGACTCTGGTTGCACTAGTTTTGGGATGGTGCATAATTTTGTTACAACGAACATCAATTTTACATTAACGTGGGTCCGGAGTAGACTCTCCTTCGGCGGGGTTTGGTAGTAGACTTTCGTCTGTGCCAGCAATTTCTGCCCTTGGGCAGTTCCTTTTGTAGTGACCTACTTTGCCACAACCGTAGCAAACCTGGTCCATACTGGTGTTTGGCACTTGCGTGGCCTGAGCTGTCGGCGTCTTGCAGTAACGGGATGTATGCCCCTTCCTGTTGCAGTGTGAGCATTGCATCTCCTTACAAGTTCCATAGTGGTGAAAACTGCATTTAATGCATTTTGGGAGAATTCCAGTATAGAGTTTGGCTGGTTTGGGGACCATTGGGACACCCAAAGGAATGGTCCTAGGAGGTGCAGATGTCGTAGTTGTGTTCGTATTCGCCCCTCGAAGCGATTTGTTCTTCCTTTTGGCCCAAAACTTCCGGCTGTTACTCTTGGCCTCGGCACTCGGGGTACCGTGGTAGTTTGTTGGTCGTTGTGGGGCTGGGTTGATACTTGGATTGGAATGATTGATAGTGATCCTGCTAACACTTGAGTTGTTAGCGTTCAGTTGGGTCATAACAGCTGACACGGCCGCCGAGACTGCAGCTTGAAAGATAGTTGCATCAATCTGAAGAGTTGGTGTTTGGTTGATGGGCTGATCGTTTTTCTTGGGATTCATGATTCTGTTACACCGAAAGGAAAATGAATTTGTGAGCGCAAATGGTTGAATCTAAACGTAGTTCGAATGCTCATGCAAAGAATAGAAGTATGTTCTCTAAGGTTCGACCTACATCCCTATGATGCAGTCGTAGCAAACATCGGAAGTAAGTTCATGCACTGGTCTCAAGATGTTTGTCGTTCTTGCTGGGGTATCGTGTTTGGTAAATAACAAGATCCAACCACTGAAAGAGACTTGGAAATGTCTCTGGATCTAACTTGCTATAGTCCAATGACTTGACTAAAGCATGATTCAGATAGACTCTAATGAAAGATTGATAAGAGTACTCGAATGAAGAATGACACAGAAGTTAGCCGGCTGTCAATATCTTTGATATTCACGATGTAAAGATTCGGAAAAAAAATGACCTTGTAAAGGTCTTACATCATATCCACAAAAGATAGTTCTTGGCAGCATAAAGACCTAACTAAGTACTTACGGTAAAAGATAATTTTATAGAAAATACCACATCGGGCATGGACAGAAAACACGATTTCTTGTTATAAGGGAAATAAAGTAAAGTGTCTACTACGGGCGACGGTCATCCCTCTGGTGCACTCTTAGTTCAACAAATTGACGTTCTATGTCAAGTAGGTGTCTTTCGCACACCATATGGTGTACTCGGAGTCCTATGACTTCGGCTCGTGATTCAGCCAGCGCTTGCAGCAGGGTGTCATGGTTTCTCTCTGATCTCACGAGAGCATCTTCTAGATGAATGATGCGGAGGGTATGCATTCTAGCATAGGTGACTCCTTCTGTAATCTGATGTAGGGTTGTCCTGCCTCGAATCTCATTTCGGGCCACTCTGCGGACCAAGATTGGCAAGACTCTATCTGCTGAGCCCTCGTTGCTCAAGTCGTAGAAGCTTCGGTCGCCATCAAATAGCATAAACTGATCTTGTCCTTGGCTCTCTGTTTCCTAGCATTCCCCTCACTCAGGGTCGGGCCATGAAAAGCCGGAAGAGGGTTAGGAATTGAAACGGGAGCTGCTCGGGGTAGGTTCTCAACCTCTGGTTCGGGGTTAGCATCATACGAAAGGTCTTCGTCATGGTGATCATTCAAAGGAGATAGGATGATCATTCTCTGGTTCTTCTCCAAACCAACCAGTTATGACTTCATTCGGAAGATACTGGTTGTCAAGGGGATGGAGTCCAGTTATGATTTCTATGCGAGAATTTAGGTTAAGAAGATAATTATTAGACAACTATCTAGATAATTATTTAGACAACCTTCATTACTTACATCGCTATTTGTGAAGTGCATACCAGCTATGTGTAATCTAAATAGGATAGACCTTCGAATAAGTGACCTTAACTCCTTATTCACACAGAATAGGGGTAAGGCAAAATTATCATAGATTCTGAGTCTATAACATCCTAATTACATGTAGCCTCAGTGTATCCACTTAGCAACTATTAACTTAGTAATGAAGATCCCATTTTAATTCTCAAGTATAAAGTACTTATGGTAACACCAAAATACACCTATAGTATTTTAAATTTATTGTTATGTTGTATTGTTCTCATTGTGGTAGGGTTGGTAAGATTTTAGTATTGTTGCAACCACACACTTAAACTTAGGCACATGCTAGTCAACCCTCGGATAATATAGGTGATCAGGCTATATCTTCCCCGTTTTGACCATATGTCTCTAAGCTCACTTATGTTGCCCAACAATCGTAATTCTTTTGTACTGTCCTAATGACATTGATTTTAGTATGAATGCAGCACGTATACTTACTTAAATATTTTACTATTTAAAGTATAAACTCTTGGTCAGAGTATTTTTAATCCCTTATGTATTTATAGTTAGTATATCTTTTATGGGTTGATATACTTAATTCACTATAAACAATGCTCTGATACCAATCTGTCGCACCCCAAAACCAAGAACGGCGGAAACATTCTGGGGTGGAGGACGTCATGTTTAATATCGACAACAATGTAAAGTAGTAAACAAGCAACAACATCATCCATTGCATTAATAAAATAATTATTATACAATTGTATTCTGTCAAATTTTGATAAACACTAAAGCATAAATCAAAATGAAAGATAAGTCTTGAATAAGCTTCATCTTCCTTTTTCCCTGCATCGGTACCTGTCTATGATGACCTGAGGATACAAGTAATTTTGAAAACGAGTATCAGCTTTAAAGCTGGTGAGATCATAAGTAAATAAGTGTCATTGCCTTGTTTGTGAAAATCTATTATGAAGGCCATGTAAATCGTTAAATGAAAATGTTGAGGTAAGTATGAAATCCTTAGAAAACCCCTTATTTTCTATAAGTATGAAATGTAGTCTTCTACCAAGACCCGAATGTTCTGCACGTATGAAGTGGAGTCTTCTACCAAGACCCGAATGAAGTGTAGTCTTCTACTAAGACCCAAATGTTCTGTTGGTAAAATGATAGTTTTTCCTTTGTGTAGACTAGTACTAAAAGTGCTTATCTAACTCATCATTTATGTGAATGTGTCACAAAATAATGTAAACAGGAAAAATATAATATTGTAAGTGTTGTCACTGGGTACTAGGACCAACACAACATCGCATTAAGCGAAATGTACAACCTAATGAACATCCAAAGATTGTCCAATTGTCCTCTGTAGCAGCAGCAGGTGGGTGGAAGGGTTAGTCCCAAATCGATTTCCTAATATAAGTAGTAACCTTAGACCTCCGAAGATGGTCATCGACCACTGGTGCTAATCAGTTGGGTTCGGAATGGTAAGTCCCGTCTAGCTATCCCCTGGACCCGAGATAGGAAAGACAATTTACACAGTAAGTACTAATAAATCATCTTTGTAGTTTCTAAGTACAAGTATCCAGGTAAGTGAATACAGGATAATGCACCTATGTAAAAGTGGTCTTGTAAGGCATTCATGTACGTGTGTCCATGTGACAGGTAAGTATATGTAAACATATTCATGTATCAAGTAAACATCTGTAAGTACTCATGTATCAGGTAAGGTACTAGTATAGACTCATGAATGAACTGACTCTTGTGTGACTCCTTGTAATAGATGTAATGGTTGATATCTTCCCATTATCCCTATGATAATCTATTGTAACATAACTAGTTGATCATGTAAGTTTACACACTCTTTCTACTCAAGGGTGTGAGAAACTAAAGGAAAGATGCAAACTATAACTTCAATACATATATAAGAATATAAGTGTATATGCATAGTTCAGATCAAGAATGTAAAGAGGTTTTGTAAAACATCTTATGGGTTTCGAACAATAAATAACAATGACTTGATGTCATTTGAATAAACATTTCAAAAATAAACATTTGGCAACATTATGCTTTTAGGATGTAAAATCCATTTCATGCATCACATTTTGTAGCATGTGAAATTTGTTAAATGACAAACACAGTTATAAAATACATATCAATGATTTAATAACATGTTTGTCTCTACTTGTACTCCCCCCCCCCATTAAAGCATTTAAAATCATTTAAAACATTGATTAGGGGTATGAACTCACCTGCAGTATGTGACTGGAAATGAACGGGCTGTTATCGTACGGAAGGATCGGACAAGTGCTTGGTGTCAAGTGATGACTTAGACACACACAATGATCCTAATTACATATGAAGACATATGTATATAAATAATTAGAGATTAAATCACTAATTATACCAGTATAAACATTTAAGCGCGAGGACAACACTTTTGGTCAAGTGCTAGGAGGCTAATGGGTTGCAACAAAGAAGTGCAATGCCCCTAATGGAAGTTTAAGGTCAAAAGACCATATTCATTAGAGTTTACGGCCCAGGGGAGTAAGCTCCTGGCCGTAAACTCTCAAACAAGCTATGAAATGGAGTTTAGAAGTACTACAACCTTAGAGGGGAATTGCTTCAAGGCTAGACAAGAGTTTAAGGTACCATATTGACTCCTAAGGGGAGTTTACGGCCCAAAGACCCTTTTCCCTTGGAGTTTACGGCCGTAAACTCCATTGGGAGGGTTCTTATTTTCCTTTCAAGTGTCTAACAATTCTAGGAACAAGTCTAGGATTCAACCATTTGGTTAAGGAAGGTTTAAGGCACTAAATGGGACCATTTGATGGAGTTTACGGCCATAGAACTCTTTGGGCCGTAAACTCCCTCACACATGAGGTCCTAAGAATTTTAACTAGTCCATATCTCATCTAGGTACTTGCCCTAAAAGTTTCTTGGCCTAAGGAAGTGTCTAGGGTGTCCTTTGACCCCATTTAAGGAGTTTACGGCCCAAGAATTACTCTTGGCCGTAAACTCTCCAACACTTATGCTTTTCATGTGTTATCTAGGTCCTAAACACATTAAAGTACATGCCAAAAATGAATACTAAGCCTTAGGAAGAGTTTGAAGGCATTTTGGAACCTAAAACTTGGAGTTTACGGCCTAAGGAGCATCTTGGCCGTAAACTCCCTTCCAATGTTGGTTTCTAATTGTTTTGTTGGTCTAAAACACTTGCTTAAGGCTTCTAGGTTCTTGTTCTAAGGCTAAAGGATCACTAGGCACTCATTTGTGCCCTTTACTTGGAGTTTACGGCCCAAGAGGTGGTTCCTTGGCCGTAAACTCCTCAAACTACTTGCTTTTGATTTGTTTCTAGCCTCTAATGATCATACACTAAGTCCTTAGTTAGTTGCCTAACACGGAAATGGGACTATGTGGCCTTTAGGCTTGATTTTGGAGTTTACTCCCCAAGAACGTTCTTGGGCGGTAAACTCCCGGATCTTGTGTTTTGGACATGTAAACAATGTTATAAAGCATATAACAAGTATTAAAACACATTTAGGGAAGTAGACTCACAATCTGGGATGAAAACCCGAAGATCCGTGAGAGAGTATTTGGCTTTTCTCTAATTGGAAATCAAATAATGAACCAATTTGGTTCAGAATTCTATTTATAGTCCTGTGATTTTTGGCAGAAAATATTTCTATTCTCGGAATGGATTCTAATGACCTAGAGTAATGGAATTTCAGTGTTGCACAAAATCCTAGTGCAACCACTCTCCTAATAACTCCTTAGGTGTAAAATCCTAAAACTGCCAAACTTATTCCAAAAGTTTAAATTTTTACTGTAACTGCTCTACTACTATTGGATTGCAATGGTTTGATTTATAACAGAAATTTCGGGTTGTCACACACTGGCCCTACACCCCCTTGGGGTATTGATCTTTGGAGATGGAGCAGGCAGCAGGGACAGCGACCCCCATTCGGCATGTCACGCGAGTTCTTTGACCTGAGGGATGGAGGTCCGGCCGATCGAGCCCTTCCGGTCATGGTAAGACGATTATGGAACACCGGCGGCCTAGCTCAGAGCACCGCCGACCAGGTACGCCAGATGTGGGCTAAGGTCGAGCGTGCAGAGCAGTAGACACGAGACGTCCTTCGAGAGTTCCACATGAGGCAGGTGAGGTGGGAGTCCCGACTCCGGGACGCGGAGCGACAGGTGGCTCGTCTTCAGGGAGCATCCACTTCCTCAGCACCACCCCCGGGAACATCTCACCGCGACTAGGGTTAGCCGTGTCAGTTTTTAGTACTATGTCATTAGGATCTATGCCATGTACCCCGACTCTATGTTTAAGTGATTACACTACTCCTAGAGTCGTTATGTCGTCAAACTAGTATCACTTATGCATGCATTCTATTTGATACCGAAGCAGAGCGAAGTTTTGCGAGAAATAAGTTTAAACAATTGTTAAAACAACAACCCCAGAAGCTCAATGAAACCTTTACGGTGGAAATGGCCAATGGGAAAACCGAATCCGCTGGGGAAATCTACATCGGATGTACCCTAACCCTAAATCAACACGTCTTTCGAATAGACTTAATGCTTGTTTCCATTAGGAGTTTCGATGTGATTATTGGCATGGACTGGTTAAGCCCCCACCATGCTAAAATTATGTGTCACGAGAAGGCCGTTCACCTTCACCTTCCCAATCACGAAACCAAAGTTATTTACGGAGACAAACCTAGCACGAACCTTCGCCTCATCTCGTGCATCCAGGCACAGAAGCATCTGCGAAAGAACAATTTGACGTTCCTGGCTCATATAGTGGATAAAACCAAGGAAGAGGTTAGCATTCAAGACATTCCAGTAGCGCGTGAATTCCCAGACGTATTTCCTGAAGATCTTCCTGGAGTACCCCCAGAGAGACAAGTTGAATTCCGAATTGATCTTGTTCCAGGAGCAAATCCCTTCGCTAAATCGCCTTACTGACTAGCTCCTGCTGAGATGCAGAAATTGTCCAGCCAACACAGTGAACTCCTAAGCAAAGGATTCATCCGACCCAGCTACTCGCCATGGGGAGCTCCGGTCCTCTTTGACAAAAAGAAGGACGGATCTTTTAGGATGTGCATCGATTACAGGGAGCTAAACAAGCTCACTGTCAAAAATCGCTATCCACTCCCACGAATCGACGATCTATTTGACCAGCTCCAAAGAGCTAGTTACTTCACTAAGATAGATCTACGATCCGGATACCATCAATTCAAGGTCCGGGAAGAGGATATTCCCAAAACCGCTTTCCAAACTCGTTACGGACATTATGAATTTGTCATAATGCCCTTCGGTCTAACGAATGCCCCTGCCACATTCATGGACCTAATGAACCAAATTTGTCGACCATTCCTCGACAACTTTGTTATCGTTTTCATTAATGACATTCTAGTCTATTCCTGAAGCGAAGAAGAGCATGGCCAACATCTCCGACAAATCCTAGAAACCCTGCGAACGGAGAAGCCATACGCAAAACTCTCCAAGTGTGAGTCTGGCTCCGTAGCGTGAACTTTTTAGGTCATATTGTTAGTCAGGAAGGAATACATGTGGATCCTTCTAAGGTCAAAGTCGTTGAAGGATGGGCAGTTCCGACGACACCCACAGAAATTCGCCAATTCTTAGGCCTAGCAGGCTACTATAGGAGGTTCATTCAGAACTTCTCTAAGATCGCCAAGCCACTTACCTTGCTTACACAAAAGGGCGTACCATTCAAATAGACGGACAAGCAAGAAGCTGCATTCCGAACTTTGAAGCAAGCACTCTGCAGTGCCCCGGTACTATCTCTACCAGAGGGAACGGAAGATTTTGTGGTCTATTGCGACGCGTCAAATCAAGGTTTAGGTTGCGTTCTCATGCAACATGGAAAAGTGATATCTTACGCATCCCGCCAACTAAACACACACGAAGTGAATTATACAACCCATGATTTGGAATTGGGAGCAGTGGTCTTCGCTCTGAAGATTTGGAGGCATTACCTCTATGGTATGAATTGCACCATCTTTACGGACCAAAAGAGTCTCCAGCACATCTTGAATCAGAAAGAGCTGAATATGAGGCAACGAAGATGGGTTAAACTATTAAACGATTACGAGTGTGAAATCAAGTACCACCCAGGCAAGGCCAACGTGGTAGCTGATGCCTTGAGCCGGAAAGAGTACTCTAATCGTCGCGTGAAAACTCTCTCAATAACCATCCAATCTCACCTAACCACTCAGATCAGGGTAGCCCAGTCAGATGCCATGAAGGCGGAAAACAGAGCAAGCGAAGCATTACGCGGAATGGAGAAGAATCTTGAGGTGAAAGAGGACGGAGTATACTATTTCATGAACCGTATTTGGGTCCCTAAATTTGGAGGATTTAGGGAGGTAGTCATGAACGAAGCTTACAAGACGCGATACTCCATCCATCCAGGTTCGAACAAAATATACTTGGATATTAAACAACATTATTGGTGGCCTAACATGAAGGCAAAAATTGCCACCTATGTCAGCAAATGCCTTACTTGCACCATAGTAAAGGTGGAATAACAGAAGCCCTTAGGGTTATTAGAGCAACCAGAAATCCCCCAGTGGAAATGGGAAGGGATTTCTATGGACTTTGTGACCAAGCTACCCAAGACGTTAGATGGATTAGACACAATATGGGTAATAGTCGACCGACTGACGAAATCCGCCCATTTCCTGCCAATAAAAGAATCCTACAAGATGGAGAGACTGACAAGAATATACATCCAAGAAATTATGAGGCTTCACGGAGTGCCAGTATCTATCATCTCAGATAGAGATAGTAGGTTCACTTCACGTTTTTGGCAATCACTTCAGAAGGCACTGGGAACCCATCTCGACATGAGCACTGCTTACCACCCACAAACGGACGGTCAAAGCGAACGAACCATCCAGACGCTCGAAGAAATGCTTAGCTCATGTGTGATAGACTTTGGGAAGTCCTAGGATACCCACTTACCCTTAGTTGAATTCTCGTATAACAACAGTTACCATTCGAGCATCAAAGTCGCTCCTTTTGAAGCGCTATATGGATGTAAGTGCAGATCACCTTTGTGTTGGGCTGAGGTGGGCGACACCCAGCTAGCAAGGGAACTAGCATCAGACAAGACGTTAACAGGACCGGAGATCATACGTGAAACTACAGAAAAGATAGTTCAAATCAGAGCTCGACTACAAGCCTCGCGCAACCGACAAAAGAGCTACGCTGATAGACGGCGAAAGCCCTTAGAATTTCAGGTCGGGGATCGAGTACTATTAAAATTTTCACCATGGAAAGGAGTCATTCATTTTGGAAAATGGGGAAAACTGAACCCACGATACATTGGACCTTTCGAGATCCTTGCCCGGATAGGTCCAGTGGCGTACAGACTGCAGCTACCCGCCGAGCTCAGCAGTGTACACCCCGTGTTCCATGTTTCCAATCTAAAGAAGTGCCTAACCAATGAAACTCTCGTCATTCCCCTTGACGAAATTGAAATCAACGAGAATCTCTTGTTCGTTGAAGAACCAGTCGAAATCATGGATAGGGAGGTGAAGCGTACTAAGCAAAGTCGCATCCCGATCGTGAAAGTATGGTGGAACGAAAAGTGTGGACCAGAATTCACGTGGGAACGCAAAGACGAAATGAAGCAAAAGTACCCTCATCTATTCTAGCATTCTCAAATCTAGCTTTCAAAAGAATTTCGGGACGAAATTCCCTCTAACGGGGGGATGATGTCACAACTAGAAATTTTTGTGCCTTGTAACAACAACACTTATGTCAATTATGAGTCAACAACATGAAAGCATATATGATGCATACTCTATGACAACAAAATTTCAATCAAACACTTCATACAAGCACTGCAAATAGTCAAACAAATAATTGGAAACCTTAGAAATCCTTGTTTAAGTCCATTTTGGATTAGGATTTCCTTATTGGGCCCAATGGACCAATAAGCTTCCAATTGGACTATCTTGGGCTTAGAACTCTTGAATGGGCTCTAATTGGACCCACTTCCATTTATTTCAATATTTTGGAACATATTGGGCCTAGAATGAAATAAATTATTTAAATGAACCATATTGGGCCATAATTAACCTAATTTAGCCCTAATAGGTCATAAAAATCACATTTATAATTATTTGGACCAAAAATCACTCAACATAACCATGAAAATTGGGCTTAAGCATTTAAGGCCCAAAACTCTCTTCTCTTTCCTCCAAATCTCGGCCCAAGCCCAACCAAAGAAGGAAGGTTGACTTGTGAGGTTGCCACCTCATTTATACATCACATACCTCCATGCATGGACCAACATGCATCTAAGTTAGTCACTTCAACTCTCTCTATCTCTTCTTCTTCTTGATTCTCGGCCGAGAGCCTCCCAAGCATACACACTTCATCCAATTTTCTTAAACAAACTCTCTCAAAGAACATCCTCACTTTTCTTCATCAAATTTTCGAGAATCAAGAGCTTTTCAAAGAGACTTTCCACAAAAATCATCATCCAAGGTAAGTTTATATTTAGATTTATGATCTAGATTATTTGTTTTATCAAACATCTCATCTTAACTCATGCAAATTCATGATCTAACTCCCTAGAACCATCTAAGTTCGAAAACTTCATCAAAAAGTTGCTAGGGCCGAAATCTTCTCTCAAATATTCATCAAAACCAAATCCAAACCACAACGTGAGTTTCATACCCCTTCTTTTCGGTTTTTATGAGTTTTTATGGGGGAGAATACAAGCAAATGTGTAGATCTATGTGTAAATGTATGCTATGTGTGATTTTATGCATGTATGTGTGTGATATCATGTGTTTGTGATGAATATGTTATCCAAAAAGTGTGTAAAAACCGAGATCTAAAACATGAGGAAGTAAATAAACATAACTTAAACTATTTTACCCTAATCAAGTCAACAAAAATAACTCATATGGTTAGGATGAACATACTTGAACATAAAACCCATTTTTAGGCTTAAATTGTCAAAAATACAAAACTAAGGGCCCAAACCGACAAATTATAGTTTCTGGAGGGTCAAAAGGGTCCAAACAGTTTCTATAATAATTTTTCTTAAACAAAACATTTTTGAAGGACTTAAAATGTAAATTTTTCAAGTTTTAGGGGCTGAAAAGGAAGTTTTCTATAAAACAGGGGATTTGAAGTGTATTAAAACCATTTCAAAGGTCAAAAATGCTTTTCAAATTCAAAAGGGATCAAAAATGTAAAAAATTTCTATTTTGGGCCAACATTGTAAAATTTGCGAAACTGGGGGTTCTAACCGAGAAAACTTCATTCTGGAAGGACTAAAGCTGTTTACAAAATAAATTTGGGCTAAAAATGTCTTTTCAACAAGTTATGACACTAAAGTGTCAAGAAAAATGGTTTAAGGACTAAAATGGAAATTCTTTTATATAAAGGACTAAAAGTGCTAATTTTATAAAAGAAGGGTTGTGAAAAGGTAAAAATCTTACTTTTAAACAAATAAACTCCTTAAGACAAAATACGAGATCCACGACTACCGGCGAAACGTAAAAACAAATACACTTTCAACGACCAATATCGTTACAAAACGAATTGATTCGGTCTCGAATCAATAACAAAACAAAATTCAATAAACCATAGTACTTCAATAAACACGCGATAACTATGAGGAGTCAATATTCAATCTTTGGGCTTGAAAGTTTCAAATCGTGCTTGTTGGGCCTTGCTAGCCCAATAACATGATCTTTGGGCCCGAAGGGGACGCGCTTACATGTTAATGGGCCTTCTATGACCTAATTCCATGTAAAAGGACTTTTCAATAGCTTTATTGTGCTGTTGGGCCCCAAGGGTCCATTAGTACTGCTAGCGAAGTCGAGAAGTCAAATGCGAGTCGGGCCAAGTTCCTTTCGCATTCCCGATAGCCTTGAATAACTTATGGAAATAAAGGGGGCTTTGTACCCTCCTTTCTCCTCGGTTGTGGGGCTATGAGAAATCGAGTAAACAGATTCGTGGCGTATATCAAGAGAAGTCAGGGTTATTGGATTGAGTGAGTAGTACGAACGACGCCTTAAGGATCGTTCGTAATTTGTAGTTATAAACTAGTCATTTTCATTAATGCGTGATTGTAACAACTCACAACCCATAATTAATCCAATGTCACCTGGGTAATCAAAAACAATCGTCGTATTGGTATAACAATAAACAGGAAATGTAATTTTACGTATTGGGAAAACATCGGGTTTTCCCCGGGAGTTTAACATTTTTACCTATGTGATGTATACAAAGTTCAACAACTATACATGTTTACAAAATCGACAAGCATATTTACGGATCTTCACACTTTTTATAAACAAATACTCTTTTCAGAAAATATCGGATTTTCTGGGTTTTCAAACTTCACACAAAAATCATTTTTCCATAACACTACTTATAAACTCACCAACATTTCATATGTTGACCGTTTTCAAAATAACTTGTATTCTCAGGTAACAAGTAAGCCGAAGGATAAGTACCAAGTTATGTAATGGTGTTTTGCTTAGATTATCTATCGAACGATTTATGTTATGAAATTGTAATGTTTAAAACAATGTACTGAATGTAAACAATATCAGTTGTAATATTTCAATGCATGGTGATGAATGATGTTATGATTCATGTATAATCATTGTGATGGTATTCAATTTAAGTCACAAGAGCCCTCGGACGTTTCCGCCGTCCGGTTCGGGGATGTGACATAACCAGAGTCTTTTGGAGGGAGAACGGGGATTTGTGTATAGATCTATACGGGGATGACACCCCACACCTCAGTTGTTCGCTACAGTTAGACTAACTCAGTCTAGGGTGACGAAAACCTTATAATCAAAGTCTAAACCGGCGTCCAACGACGCCAAGACAGGCGAAATTGTCATTATTTACTATTGTTATTATGGCTCGCTTAGAGGAATTAACGTTATGAAGTTTACGGAAGACCTTTTTTTTACAGGCAACATCGGGTTGTCTGGGAACATTCTCTTTGATGGGTTTTAGCCATATGAACATTCCTATGTGCACATGCAAACCCTAATGCTTGGATCTAGGTTTCTCTAATTAAACATGCATTCAATCCAAGACTTCTAATGGCTAATAGACTATAATAACAATATGAAATCAGAATTAGAAGTTTACCTTGAATCACTTGCTTGATCTTCTTGTCCTTGGAGCTTTAGAGTCACAATTGTCACTCCTCTAATGGCTTACAAACACCAACTATTAAGAGGATGATTTGAGAGAGAGGAGAGGGGATCAAAATCGGCCAGGGTTTCTTTCTAAAGCACAAGTGCCTATTTCCCTTCACCCTTGGGGTCTATTTATACTTGTAAGGCTCCTAGGGTTTCACCCTTAAACCCTAATTGGATAACTTAGGCCCTAAGCAATCCAATCCCCTTCATGATAAGCCTTTGGACGATTTTCAAGGCCTATCCAAAGTCCTTAAAACCGTCCACCATTATCCATAAGGGATTTACAGCCCAAAGTACAACTATCACACAATTGACAGTTTATACCCCTTTATTCAATTAATCTCTTTAAGTCACCAAATTAATTCCTAATTAATTTATGACTTATATTAATCAAATGATAATATTATTATTCCTTATATTATTCTCATAATATATTAATAATATTTCTTCTCTCATAATAAATCATCATGTCAAGTTGCTATGGTGAAGGCAACCCAAAAGGACCATGCACAACCGGATCAAATACTTGCCTAATATACTTGCAGCCTTAGACACTACTCCAACAGTCTCCCACTTGGATAAGTCTAGTAACTATATACAAGTATAATCCGATTAGCAATCGTAGCTCTCAAAGACGCTGTCAAACTCTGATCTAATCAATCTTGTCCTTTAGATAAGGGATCGTACAGTCCTCTATTCGGATATCATGCTGACAATTCTATGCAACAATCTGTCTAGCATTTGGTTTCTCGATCTCCGATTTATTTGACATAGAACTTAATCGAACACATCAATTCAGTTCTGACCGGGCCCGGCACATAAGTCAAATCAAATCATCGAGCGGCCGAGATATCGCTTTTACCCTCTCAGGATAAAAGTAACAGATAAACTTCGACTTATATGCATTTACTTATTCATTAATCAACTATACACAACAATGTGTTTTATAACATCAAGTTACTGATGCGGTTTCGCATTATCAATGTACAATCAATTAACAAATAACAAACCATATATCTAGGTTTTAAGACTATATGATATTATCGTCTTGCGATCACCCTTTATTCACATTCCATAAGGTGATTCCAGCAAGCACGGGTTTGTTCCAATGCTCAAAACTAGTTCATAAGCACTCATGAACGTTGCAGCAAACTTTTGCTATGTCTAATACCATTCAGACAATCTACACACCAATTCATGACAATCTTCATTCATATCTACTTCCAACATATGAGCGATTGTGGACAATTTGAATAATTCGATTATTCTTAATAAACTCAATTATTCTGGAAGTCAAAACATGCAAAATGAAACAATAGTTAAACAATTAATATAAGACAGTAACATTACTCATAAATAATACTCTTTTATTTAATCATCAAATGTTAATTACATTTATCTATTACACGTTTCCAATACTACTATCTAATCTATACTAATATCATCCTTCAGCCCAATACTCCTAGCATGCTGCAAGTGCTTAACCCTACTCAGTCCCTTCGTAAGCGGATCTGTTGGGTTATCTTCTGATGATATCCTCTTCACTACGAGTTGTCCTTCTTCTACACGATGTCTAATAAAGTGATATTTTATGTCGATATGTCGAGATCTACCATGATCCCTCGGTTCCTTGGTCAAGGCAACCGCTCCTTCATTATCATAGAAAATCTCCATGGGCTCCTTTATGGCAGGTACAACTCCAAGATCACCGATGAAGTTCTTTAACCATATTGTCTCCTTCGACGCTTCGCTCGCTGCAATGTACTCTGATTCACACGTTGAATCAGCTAAGGTTTCCTGTTTGGAACTTTTCCAAGTTACTGCTCCTCCATTCAGGGTAAAGACCCAACCCGACTGCGAACGGTAGTTTTCCCTGTCGGTCTGAAAACTGGCGTCACTATACCCTCGCACCTTCAAGTCATCACTCCCTCCGAGGACTAAGAACCATTCCTTCGTCCTCCAAAGGTACTTAAGGATATTCTTGACCGCAATCCAATGGGCTCTGCTAGGATTCCCTTGATATCTACTAACCATGCTCAATGCAAAGGCTACATCAGGGCGAGTACAAGTCATAGCATACATGATTGAGCCAACTGCGGAAGCGTACGGTACTCGGCTCATTTCTGCTATTTCGGCCTCGGTACTCGGACTTTGAGTCTTACTCAACTTGGCATTACTTTGTATCGGTAATTCTCCCTTCTTCAAGTTTTTCATACTAAAACGTTTCAGTACTTTATCCAAGTAAGTGTTCAGACTAAGTCCTATTAGTATCTTACTTCGTTCTCTCACTATCCTTATTCCCAGAATATAGGAAGCCTCTCCGAGGTCCTTCATAGCGAAGCACTTCCCGAGCCAGGACTTAACCTCCTGCAAAGTCGGGACGTCGTTTCCTATGAGTAGTATGTCATCGACATACAGAACGAGGAAGCTTACTATACTCCCACTGGCTTTGACATATACACATGATTCATCTTCGCTTCGTACAAATCCAAACTCTTTGACTTTCTCATCGAAGCAAAGATTCCATCTACGAGACGCTTGCTTAAGTCCATAAATGGACTTCTCAATCTTACACACTCTATTTGGATGCTTTGGATCGACAAAACCCTCTGGCTGAGCCATGTAAACATCCTCAGCCAACTTTCCATTAAGGAAAGCGGTCTTGACATCCATTTGCCAAATCTCATAATCATGAAATGCGGCAATAGCTAGCATCACTCTAATAGATTTTATCTTCGCAACTGGTGAGAAGGTCTCATCATAGTCAACTCCGGGAGTTTGAGTAAAGCCCTTCGCAACCAATCACGCCTTATATGTGTGTACGTTTCCATCCACGTCGGTCTTCTTCTTGAAGATCCATTTGCACCCAACGGTCTTACGTCCGGGCACATTATCAACCAAATTCCAAACTTGGTTGTCATACATGGACTGGATCTCGCTGTCCATTGCCTTTTTCCATTTCGCAGACTCTGGGCCTGCCATGGCTTCCTTATAGCTATTAGGTTCATCTAGATTTATTAGTATACCATCACTAATATACGTATCCCCTTCGGTAGTAATATGAAAACCATAAAACTAGGGTTGAACTCTAACTCTTTCGGAACGTCTAAGAGGTAATGACTCGTCAATTGGTTCAACCGGAGTTTCGTCCTCGGGTTGAGTGCCAGCGGTAGAGGTTCCTTCATATATTGACTCTTGAATCTCTTCAAGCTCGATTTGCCTCCCACTGTCTCCTTGGCTTATGAGTTCTCGCTCTCAGAAAACTCATCTCCTCGCAACGAAGACAACATTGTCCTTCGGTCTATAGAAGAGATATCCAAAGGATTTCTGCGGGTAGCCGATGAAAATACATCGCTCACTACGAGGTTCGAGCTTTTCGTGAGTATCTCGCCTTACGAAAGCCTCGCAACCCCAAACCTTGATATGTGCTAACGAGGGAGCTTTCCCTGTCCGCATCTCGTGAGGTGTTTTGGCAACCTTCTTAGTAGGGACTCGGTTAAGGATATGGGCGGCAGTCTCTAAGGCATACCCCCAAGAAGAGATAGGTAGTGAAGCACGACTCATCATAGAGCGAACCATGTCCAACAAGGTTCGATTACGCCTTTCTGCCACACCATTCAACTACGGTGTCCTAGGTGGCGTCAATTGAGAAACTATTCCACACTCCTTGAGATAGTCGTGGAATTCAAGACTTAGGTACTCTCTGATGGGTTTTGGTCATAAGACATCCTATGTGCTCATACAAACCCTAATGCTTGGATCTAGGTTTCTCTATTGTACATGCAAGTTATCCAAGTCTATAAACCCTAATTCTAGCATATGGGAATCGATATTAACATATAATTAGGTTTAAGATGTTACCTTGATTGTTATGTTGCAATAACAATCCCAAATCTCCTTGTATTGACTTTGGAAGGCTTAGAGTCACAAGTGTCACTCCTCTAATGGCTTACAAACACCATAAGCAAGAGGATGAAGAGGAGAGAGGTTAGAGGCTGCCCAAAAACGTGTGAAACCCTAGCAAGATGCTTAGCCACGTTTTTGGTCCTTAAAGGGTCTATATATAGTGAGGCTATTAGGGTTATCTAACAAGGAAACCCTAATTTGGATGCTTAAGCCCTAAGCAACCCATGGAGCCCTTTCTTAAAGCCTTGGACGATTTTATATGGGCTTCCCCCATAGAATTCGTCCACCTTATAATAAAAGGCAATCCATGGCCCAAATTGCAATTATATTATAATTACAATTCCAGTCCCTTAAGTTTAATTAATCCCTTTTAGTCACAAAACTAATTACCAATTAATTATTGACTAATATTAATTAAACAATATGATTTCTCCTTTAATATATTATTCCCATAATATATTAATAAATCATATTTAATTCTTTCTCTCCATAATTCATCCTATCAAGTTGCTTTGGTGAAGGCAACCCAAAAGGACCATGCACCATCGGGCCAAGTACATACCAAAATAGTTATGGACTTAGACACTAATCCAACAGTCTCCCACTTGAATAATTCTAATAACTATTATGTGTATCACTTCATATCCTGATCTGCAATCATAGCTTTCCAAAGCCACTGTCAACTCTAATCCTATCAGATACGCGTGTCCTTAGATAAGGGATCATATATTCCTCCATTCTAGATATCATATGAGACATGATTTCAAATCATTCTCTTTGTACTATATCTCGATTCCTGATTTATGACGACTGACTAATTGAACAAATCAAATTAGCCCTAGCCCGGCCGAGCATTTACGTTTGACATCACTAAATCATCGAGGGGCCCAAAGATATCGCTTTTATCCTACTTTGGATAAAAGGAACGGATAAACTTTGATACAATGCTTGCTTGCACTCACTTACCGAATCACACACAACAATATGTTTTATAACACCAAGTTACTGGTGCGTTTACATATTATCAATGTGCAACCGATTTGCAAGATACAACTCACACATCTCGTTTTCAAGAATATAAGATGTTATCGTCTCACCAATCACTCGTGATACAATTCATGGAGTGATCTAAGTGAGCGTGGGTTTAATCCAATGCTCAAATCATATTCATAAGCACTCATGAACGTTGTAGCAAACATTTGCTTATGTCTAATACTCTTTTAGACAATCCACACACCAATTCACGACAGTCTTCATTCATATCTACTTCCAACATATGAACGACTGTGGCCCGTTTGAATAATTCGATTATTCTTAATAAACTCAATTATTCTGGAAGTCAAAACATGCAAAGTGAAACACAAGAATAATACAAATCCCATATGGCCTCAAACCTTTGAGTATAAATAAAACACCTTTTATTTATCACCATATCGATTACTCATTATTTGTCGTTTCGGTTAATCAACTTCTTACTTGAATTACAACACTTGTCCCATGCTCCTAGCATGCACACAATGTTTACCTATGGTTCTTACTTTGCGAAATAGACCAAATTGAGTACATTTCCAATCATTCTCATTTCACAACTCCAAATCCTTTTTCATAAGTGAAAGAATATCAAATTTTTGCTACTTATAGAATATGCTAGATTCTAACATTCTATGCAACTTATCCTTTCGTAATGTCACTGCACCAAAGTCACAAAGACTATTGCCAATGATATTACAAAGTCCTCTATAGGAGATTGTTACAAGACAATTCCTTAGATATGATGTCTCTCACTCAAAGTACATTCCTTTGAACATCCTTTTGCATAAAAGTTTCTAATCTAGACATGGATTTTCAATATTCAATTCCCAATATGGACACATTTCCATATTTTCCATATGACACTCATTCTTAATAGAATCTTATCTATTCATAATAATGTCGATATGGTCCATCCAATATGGAAATATTTCCATATTTTCCAATACTATACTTCCAAATACTCACAAGCGACCAATCCTCGGCGAACTTTGGATTGTCCTTTGATAGTTGTTTAATTATTTTAGTCAAAACCAATTCTTGTCCTTTTTCCCTCTTAATGCGCTAGACATTTGGAAAATTTTAGAATGGTCAAACATTAAAGCATTTGCAATCGATCCTCTACCCGAAACGTATGGGACACAATGCAAAATGTCTTACATAAAGATTTGATACTTTATCAATCTTCTGCCATAATATTTTATTTGCTATGTTCTCAAAAATTCGAATTGTGAAGAGGAATGCCGTAATTATAATCGAAATTTTAAGAACACACTATGTACCCTTGACTAAATTTATTAACATTTCTCAACCTAATCCTTTAGATTTGAAATGAAGCATAATATTCTCTCCCTTAATTATAGCAAAACAACTTTACAACCCTTACGACTTTGCAAGGTATAAACTCTTGTTTTCTATAATTAATATTGTCAACTTGCAATACGTGCCTTAATAATCATACAATCATAAAATTTATGCTCCCACTATCATGATGATTATTATAAACATAACACTTATGCTCCCACTTGTCACACCCCCAAACCAAGGATGGCGGAAACATCCGGGGGTGGAGGACTTCATGTAGAGTATCACAACAACGAGTATAATAGTGCTCAAAGTAAATACAACCATCATAAATATAATTGAAAAAGTTACACCAAAGTATATGTTTACATGATTCAAATCAATTACATTATGATACAAAATGAACTGTTCGACGATGTATCGTCCCATCCTCAAAACGTGGTTGATTTCCTGTTTCACTGAATTCCTGAGAATACAAGTAGTTTTGAAAAGTGTCAACACAAAGGTTGGTGAGTTCATAAGCTTTTGACAGTAAGAGTTTGAAAATCGATCTTTGTAAAGAGATGTATGATACCAAGAAAAATCCAATATTTTCCTTACAAAAGTTATGTAGTCCTAAATACCAGGACCAAAAATGAACAACTATTTGGCATACTTAAAGATATAAAAGTGGTTTTAAATCGGCATAAAACCCTTTCTGATGTGAGATAAATCCCGTAATGAATGATGTGTAGTCTTAAATACCAAGACCGAAAGTATATAATAAAGTATGTAATTGTTGATGTAAAAAGTGATTTTAAATCGACATAAAACCTTTTTTGATATGAAGGCGTATAAGTATTTTTCCATACTTAAAGTAATTTCAGTGAGCTAAATAGACATAACTTGCTAATTTAAAGTTAGAACCCGTAAATCTTATGATTGTTAATACCACATGTGAGCTATCATAACCATACTTGACATAGACGGCCTCGTAATACGACGTTCTTCAGGCGTCGCCGTTAAATGACACTTGTCACCACAGACCTGCCGGTCTAGATGTTGCAAGCAGCTCTGGTGTGGGTTTGTCAAACCCAATATAGATCTATACACAACTATCACGTCCTCCCTACAAGAGACTCTTGTTACAATTTACAAGACTTTTTGACTTTGTTACTTTGGAAGTAACCCGAAGGGAATGACTCACAAATTTATTCATTAACAGATTTACGTGAACTAAACTGAAAACCTTTGGTAAATAAGTTTGAGAAGTAAATGATACATAAACTATACCTATTATGGTTTATCCAAAACGTTTGTAATGTATAAGAATTCTTTTATGAAAATGCCTTGATGCTATGAATCCATAAACTATGCTCATTATAGCTTAATATACGTGTTCTAAATGAATGAATAATCTTATCATGAATGACTATGTTTCAGTTTATGATGATAAACTAACAAGGAAACACATTCAATATTTAGAACTTATCGTTATACACTTTGCTCAACATAATACAAAGTGTTATGAAATTTATAAGTTGTTAACTAATTTTCAACCTTTCTACACTGTTTTTGAAAAGTCATAGAAAAATCATACGAAGTTGAAAACTAAATCCATAAATTCTAAGAGTTCCCAAAATGTGTCTAGTTTACTCATAATTTTTATCATGATTTTTAATGACCTCCAACTTGGGTGAAAAGGTCCATAATCACATACTGGTCCGGATTGGTGTTTGAAATGATAGGCAGTTTTGTAAAAATCACCATAAATTGTAGAAAAATCGTATGGAGATGTGCAAGTAGTCATTTTAAAGCTAAGAACTGGAACTACTTACAATTAAAACAGTTTTTCAAACAAAAATGTTTAAGTTGTCCAAAACAGTCCGTGAATGGAGTCCAACTTTTCTGATGAAAGCTGTTAGAAAAATTTAGTTATGTTCTTGGTGTTTTAACTTGTATTCCCCCCCTAAGAACTTAAGAAAACATAAAAATGTAGGGGTATGAACTCACCTTGAGTGATTTCAATAGGTAAGTGTTGAAGAAGAGAAGTGTTCAACCCAAGAACACTTGAAGAATCACTTGAAGATTCGAAGATCTAACAAGAATGTGATGATGTTTGTGTAAGCAATCTATGATTTTGAGTAGGAGGGTGTGCAATAATCATAATAAAGATGATGATACTTACTAATTGTAGGAGAAAAGTCTTGGAGTATGCCTTGAAATTCTCGAATTGGAGAGAAAAAGATGAGAGAGTTTGGAGTGTGATTCTTGGTAAAAATGAGAGAATGATTAAAGTGTGAGGAGAGAGGATGGATGTTCCAGCCCTAAGAACGTGGGAATAGTTGAAAATAGTGAGAAAGGACCTATGAAGTGACTAGGGATGGGCTGGTGGTGAATAGTGACATGGAGTGGGTATGGGAGTGGTTGCTTGTGTCATAAAATAAGGTAAAGTCAACACTCCACCTTTGTACTTCACCCACTCTTTTGGATAAAGTTTTATTTTTAAAACATGATTAATTAATAATTAAGGGTCCTTATATGTTAAAATAAAGTTTTGGGTGAAAATCCCGTGCTAAAACAATTAAAAACAGGCTTAAAACGCGAATTTAATCGAAAACCGGGAGAAAAAGGCTTCCCAGCGAGGCCTCTCGGTCCTAGGCCGAGGTTCGGTCCCTAGGCCGAGGTTCGGTCATGGTTGGTGCTGAGCCGGAAGCAAGATGCGAACCAGAGGCGAGATGCGAAGGGTCCTAGGCCAAGGGTTCGGTCCGAAGCTCAGAAGCGAGGGTCAGAAGCGAAGGTGGTCAGAAGGGAAGGTTCGGTAGCCATTAGAAGAGAAGAGGTCAGATCCGAAAGGTGTCGAACGTTCGGGTTTGGTTGAGGCATGCGAGGTTCAGGCCCGAGAGGACCTTTCGGGTTCGGTTCAGCAGCCTTCGGCTCAGAAGGTTTCGGTTCCTAAGAGGGGTTTCGACTCCTTAAGTCCGTTTTTCGCGTAGACTTCCGTTTTTGGGCAGTTTTCGCCAGATTCGAGGGTCGGAATGCCCCGAGTGATTATAGAAAGTTGGGAGAGATTTCGAGAGAGATTTGAGAGAGATTCCACATACTCAGAGAGATTTGGGAGAGATTTGACATACTTGGAGAGATTTCACATACAGAGAGATATTTGGGAGAGATTTCATATTCTTAGAGAGATTTGGGAGACATTTGACATTCTTGGAGAGATTTCTCATACAAAGAGATATTTGGGAGAGATTTCATATTCTTAGAGATATTTGGGAGAGATTTGACATTCTTGGAGAGATTTCTCATACAAAGAGATATGTGGGAGAGATTTCACATTCTTAGAGAGATTTGGGAGAGATTTGACATACTTGGAGAGATTTCACATATAGAGAGGTATTTGGGAGAGATTTCACTTTCTTAGAGAGATTTGGGAGAGATTTGACATACTTGGAGAGATTTCACATACAGAGAGATATTTGGGAGAGATTTCATATTCTTAGAGAGATTTGGGAGAGATTTGACATTCTTGGAGAGATTTCTCATACAAAGAGATATGTGGGAGAGATTTCACATTCTTAGAGACATTTGGAAGAGATTTGACATTCTTGGAGAGATTTCTCATACAAAGAGATATGTGGGAGAGATTTGACATTCTTAGAGAGGTTTCTCATACAAAGAGAGATTTGGGAGAGGTTTCACATACTTAGAGAGATTTGGGAGATATTTGACATTCTTGGAGAGATTTCTCATACAAAGAGATATGTGGGAGAGATTTGAGATTCTTAGAGAGGTTTCTCATACAAAGAGAGATTTGGGAGAGGTTTCACATACTTAGAGAGATTTAGGAGAGATTTCTGATAAGAAGAGATGGAGTGAAAACGATTGAGAGAGGTTTCATTGGTGACCTTTTTGAGTTTCCGGCTTCGCACTGCAAGGTCCGTAAACCCCGTCAAGCCTTGTTTAAGGATCTTGCATACTCCCGATGAGTATGTAACATTGTTTTATCGGTTTGGCTCTCCACGTACCACCGTTTTAGGTTAAGGAGATCTAGATGTACGCACTTTTCGATTTATGATCTCTCATTAGAATAGAGAGTTGTTTAGAAATTACATAACGTAAACTCTAGTACCTACGGGCAAATTGAGTTGACCGGTTTGACTTGTTGACTTTAGTTGACTTTGACTTGACCGAAAAATGACGGTTGTCACACCACTAGCTTCGACATGTATTCAGAAACAGCTAATCTTTCAGACAAACAATACTTATTGAATTTCTTAAGTTCATGTTTCTAATACTTAGTGCTTTTATAATCTTTTATCAAGGCTTCTTGAACTTATACACCTTTGCCTTAGATAGTTCATATGTGTGTGTAAACAATTGTCAAACCTCACAATTCAAATTATGGAAAGGGATACCGTAACCATAATCGAATTCGAGAATGCAATTTTACAATCACTATCTTCTTAAAATCTTTCTTAGTGAAAGCATTTCCTCACAATCATTTTCATAAAGGAGGAAATCTTATGACACTTAGATTTAAACGGTGTATTTGTTCCTATCCATGTGAATTTGTCAAAACCAAAGTTTACGACAAATTCAAACTCATATGGATCGAACTTTCTTAATCTTGATTTCTTGCCTTATGGTAGCACGGCTGCCCACCATGTCTTCCAAGTAGTTAAGCAGCTCACCTTTTCCTATCAATGTACTCTTCATTGATCAAGGTCGTTGCCTTTTATGCATTCGAACGAGAACTCACAGAACTCATATGCATAATTAACTCAATTGGAACGGCATAGAAACAAAATAATGTCAACACGATAGGTTGTAAACCTCAACTCGTGTGCTAGTGATGATTGATAAGGTTTATTTGATATGTTCTTGAAACCTTTCAAGACCATTAAGACTCCCACTGACTCCTTGACATATAAGATTCTCTTGTCAAAACATTTCTTGACAAACAAATATTCAAGAGTTAGTGTAGCTTTTATCAAAACACTTCATAAATTGATCCTAGTTGGTCTTTGTCTTATCCAAGACATCACAACTTTCCACATTTGATGAATGTTATAAACCTTCTTAATACTTATCACTCAATGTCACACTCTTAACATTAAGACTTGTTTTTGAACGAAGTATGATTGACTTATTGATTTAACCATTTCTTCAATCCTTGATTCCTCTTCTTAAACATACAATTGTACTAAGACTCACTTAGAGGATCAATTGAGATATGGTTCTTAATCATTAAGACCTATCATAAAGCATAAAAGCTACTATCCCTTCTTCTTAGAATGGAGAAAATCTTATCTTTCTGCCTACTTGATTCTTCTTATTCGTTTTGCTATTGATTTAAACTTTTTCAATCATTTCATAATTACACTTAATCTTGTAAGTATAATCATATTTACTAAACCTTTAGTGAATTATGACGAATATCATTGTTACTCTTATGGTGGACTTGATCAACACGCAACTTTGTGTGCTCGATCTCCTAGTCCTTCACTTGACCCTTTGTCAATGAATTAGTCTAATTTCCAAATATGAAATTTCTCATTCATCATGCAACCAAGTTGCGTGATTCCAAATTTCTGTCCAATTGAAACTTGGGCGATGAGAAACTCTCCCTATTTGATAAATTCTCGACTTTCCATAAATAATATAAATAAGAACCAAATCCAATATTGCTAATAATAGAAACATTCAAACATCAATTTTTCATATACGCCATTGTAAGGATAAATAAATAATATAAAATCAAATTTTATTTTATTGCGGAAAATTTTGTCCTTACAATGCAATTCATTGAAAAACTATGCTAATACATCTTTCTTAGCAATCTAATTCTAACTCTAAGTAGTAGCTCAAGAACCTAATCTTCGAGAAATGCGATCAAAATCCATTCATTCACGGTTAGATTCTGCTCACTTCTTCCTTTACGCTTCCTTTCTTTTCTTCGATTCTACAAAACATCAATTGTAATCTTATCACATTATGTATTAAGAATCTAGAATAGAAGATTAAAAGAGTTAGTTAGTGGATTTTACCTATATTAGAGCCATACTTTTCGACTCTCCCATCTCTTAGATCTCTTAGGTAAATGGGGCAGCTTCGTCTCCAATGCCCTTTCTCTTGGCAATAAAAGCAAATTGACTCTTTTGGAACATGACATGGAACTACTTCAGACATTGCCTGATCATAGCATGTCTTTCGTTGGCATTGTCTATATCCATAGAGGTCTTGAAGGCAGATTCACCAATCAACTTTGCTTTTCTATTGCGCCAAACCATTGCTGATTCAGCAGCAATAAGCATATAGGTGAGATCTATGAGGGTCACGTCGCGGTTCATCATATAGTACTCTCTTACGAACTCACTATATGAGTTAGGAAGTGACTGAAGAACCCAATCAACAGCTATTTCCTCACAGACAACGGATCCCAACATTCTTAACCTATCAATGTGTGACTTCATCCTTAGGACGTGTGCACACACTGACTTTCCTTCTTTATGTTTGCTTGCCAAAAGGGCTTGAGTGATCTTGAACTTTTCAAGCCTTCGAACTTGTGGGTTAGGGAGAATAATCGGAGGAGGGGGGAAGTGAAGTATGATCTCTTGTTCCTCGATCGAATCGTGGAATATCATCTTCATGTGGAATGCTTGTTCCACGGGATTTGAGAAGACCATAGTTGTCAAACTTTGACATCTACAAAACGGGAGAAAATAAATTCAAGTTAGTTGATTGATTGAGTCCTTAGTAAATCACCCAAATGAGATACTAAAGCTAGGACCCAACACAATGTTCTACAACACGGGAGAAGGATGTCGTAACCCAAATTGCAGAACATTTGAAGGTAAGTGAATGACGATTCACTAATTTCCACCATGAAAAACGAAAAAGAAATTTAAGTTTTAAATCTATGAAAACTCCTAGATCCTTTGAGATTCATTGAACATTTCAATGGCATGTATAAATCTCGATAGGCCCCTCTTGTTTGTGACTGGGATGCCGAGGATCACAAAGCGGGTGTGAATAACCATGCAAACGTACATGGTGCCCTCACATGTTACAGTCACCTATTCGATGTGCCGGTAAACCACACACGCTCCACCGAACTATGACAAACATTGAGTCACCCTTTGCTACCTTTGCTTAGAACCATTTAGTGTGCCGGTAAACCACACACGCTCCACTAACGTCTTCGCAAGGGCACAAAGTGTAATTTCATGGAATTGCATCAATTCACTTTTGCCTAAGTAACTAAGATTGGGAATTTTATGAAAACATTTAGTTACTTTTATACTTCATTATACTTATAATGGGAGGTTTCTTCCTATCCTACCCGTTCGGCTAACGACCCTCCACTAGTCAAGAGTGCGGTGGGTAAGAGTGGATACCCATTCAATCGCAATTTTATAGGCAATTTCCTTAAACACCCCTTATAGACCAGCTTCATGAATGAGGCCTACTAACGGTAAGACTGACTTTTACTCATACATACATATATATATATATATATATATATATATATATATATATATATATATATATATATATATATAATGTTAGACTTTTAATGTTATATATAGTATAGGGTGTATTTCACTCTTTTAAAATATTAGGTGGTCAAATTTAACAATTATACTTTTAATTCAATTAAATTTTAAACCAAAACTTTATGGATTTATTAAACCTCTTTTAATTATACACCTTAATTAATTAATAAAACCATAAGGGTGTGATTTGAACTTTTTCAAAACTATACTAGAGTTTTAGAATTTAACATTCCTAATTAAACTTTTAATCAACTTTTAAATTCCAAAACTTGAGGGCAAGTTTTGAAACATTTCAACACATTAGGGTTTAGAATTTAAATATACATCAAAATTAAACCATTTAATCAAAATTTAAATTCCAAAACTTGAGGGCAAGTTTTGAAACCTTTTTTAAAACATTAGGATTTTAAATATTTAAATTTCAAAACAAAAAAACTTTTGGGTTCAAATTTAAACTATAAAACCTAAGGGGAAAATATGAAACTTTTCATAACAACATGGATCAAATAACAAATAATCTAAATTAACAATTAATCACATAATTATCCATATTTGATTTATTTAATGATTTCTTGCAAAACAATTTATCAATTTAGTCAAAATAATTAATCAATTATCACATAAGGAAACAATTATCTTATTAATTGATAAATATCTTCAATTAGATCAAGAATATAGTCAAATATATCATAAAATCGGATTTATATTGATCTAATATGATAAGGTAACTATCCATAAGCAAAACCAGCAAGAAATCGCGAAGATATCCCCATCTGACGAGTTGACTCGTCGAGTCAAGCTTGGACTCGTCAAGTCTGCATGGACTCGGCGATTTCAGCTATGGACTCGGCGAGTCCAGCCTCCAGAAACCAAGAAATCAAATTTTTCATACATATCAAGCATCAATACAATAGAAACCAATCTAGGCTTTGATACCACTGATGGGTTTTAGTCATACGACATCCTATGTGCTCATACAAACCCTAATGTTTGGATCTAGGTTTCTCTATTGTACATGCAAGTTATCCAAGACTATAAACCCTAATTCTAGCATATGGGAATCGATATTAACATATAATTAGGTTTAAGATGTTACCTTGATTGTTATGTTGCAATAAAAATCCCAAATCTCCTTGTATTGACTTTGGAAGGCTTAGAGTCACAAGTGTCACTCCTCTAATGGCTTACAAACACCATAAGCAAGAGGATGAAGAGGAGAGAGGTTAGAGGCTGCCCAAAAACGTGTGAAACCCTAGCAAGATGCTTAGCCACGTTTTTGGTCCTTAAGGGGTCTATATATAGTGAGGCTATTAGGGTTATCTAACAAGGAAACCCTAATTTGGATGCTTAAGCCCTAAGCAACCCATGGAGCCCTTTCTTAAAGCCTTGGACGATTTCATATGGGCTTCCCCCATAGAATTCGTCCACCTTATAATAAAAGGCAATCCATGGCCCAAATTGCAATTATATTATAATTACAATTCCAGTCCCTTAAGTTTAATTAATCTCTTTTAGTCACAAAACTAATTACCAATTAATTATTGACTAATATTAATTAAACAATATGATTTCTCCTTTAATATATTATTCCCATAATATATTAATAAATCATATTTAATCCTTTCTCTCCATAATTCATCCTATCAAGTTACTTTGGTGAAGGCAACCCAAAAGGACCATGCACCATCGGGTCAAGTACATACCAAAATAGTTATGGACTTAGACACTAATCCAACACTCTCCTCCTCGATTGGATCGAAGCATCTTGATTTTCCTTCCCAATTGATTCTCCACGTCATTCTTGTACTCTTTGAACTTTTCAAACGTTTCTGACTTTTGCTTGATCAAGTAGATATACCTATATCTACTATAGTCATCGGTAAAAGTCACATAGAAGCAGTTCCCATCCTTTGTGGTTGATCTAAATGGTCCACATACATCGGTATGTATTAGGTCCAATAGACCCTCACCCCTTTCACATGTACTAGTGAAGAGTGACTTAGTCATCTTTCCAAGCAAACAAGACTCGCATGTGTCATCTTCCCTAAGGTCGAATGACTCCAACACTCTATCCTTTTGGAGTTGGGCTATGCGCTTCTTGTTGACATGTCTAAGACGACAATGCCACAAGGATGCTCTATCCATACCATTGGAAGAATCCATGCATAAAACATCATTTCCTAAGTTATCTACAATCATAACAGTTTCATAAATTCCATTACATGGTATTGCTTCAAAATATAAGACACCATTTAGATAAGCAAGAATAGAACCATTCTCATTATTAAAAGAAAATCTAAAACCTTGTCTAAACAAACCATGAAATAAATGATGTTTCTTGCCATTTCTGGCAAATAGCAACAATTGTTCAAATCTAAACATAAATCATTCCTAAGCACTAAAGAATACACTCCAATCTTGGTCACAGGCGACGATCTTCTGTTCCTCATGATTAGATTTATTCTTCCATGCTCCACATCCCTATTTCTTCTTAGTCCCTTCAAATTCGAACAAATATGGTAACCACAACCGGTATCAAGGACCCAAGAAATATCATGACATGAATCATTAGATTTAATTGTGTATATACCTGCGAAAGATGGCTTGATCTTTCCTTCCTTGATAGCTTGCAGGTATTCTGGGCAGCTTCTCTTCCAATGTCCTATTTTATGGCAGTGGTGGCACTCTGCCTCCTTTGGGTTAGGACAGGGTTTAGCAGGATCAACTTTGGTCCCACTAGAAGAGGCTGTTGGATTAATGTCTAAGTCCATAACTATATTTGGTAAGACTTGACCCGACCCGGCATGGTCCATTTGGGTTGCATACCATCATGCACTTGGATGAGAGAAATAAGACACTTATGGTTATTAATATATTATAAGTTCTAGTATATTAATAATAAGAATAATAAGATTATTTAATTAGTATTGATCAAGAATTAATCTAGGATTAATTAAGTGATCAAAAGAAGACTAATTAAATATATGGGTTGATTGTGTAAATCATCCATACTTGTATAGTGGGCTAATGCTCCATGGATAATCAAGTTGGGCTAAAACCCATAGGATGGTTCATGGATGCTCCATGGTGTATTTGAACCCATGGATCCAAGGAAATGGAAAGTCAAGACAATTAGGGTTTGCCCTAGTTGTAACACTATATAAAGATATTATTCTTGGCAAAATTGGTGACTAAAAAAAATCACACTAGTGTGTGAAGTGAAAGGGCTAGCCGATTTTGATGAATGTAGAATTCTCTCAAGTCATTCCAAGTGTTTTGATGATTGTGATTCCATTTGAGGTGTCACACTTGGGGCACTAGGCACTCAAGCTTCATGAAGACTTTCTACATCAAAGAGGTATGTATTCTATCTTGCTATAGTTATTGTTTTGTATGCTAGATTAGGATAATACCTTGGAAGTTCTTATTTGCATGTATAATAGAGAAAACATAGATCCAAGGTATTTAGGATTGCATGTACACTTAGGAGTGTTAGAATGCTCAAAATCCAACAGTGGTATCAGAGACTGGTTTTGTTTTCTTGTTATACCTGCAATAGAAGCTGAAAAAACGAATCTGGTGCTGTTTGGCCATCAGACTCGGCGAGTCCATCAGGAGACTCGACGAGTCCATGCCTAAAAAGTGATGAATTCGATCCAACTCGCCGAGTTTGTTCATGCACTCGACGAGTTGGACCTCCAGACAGCATACTTTCGAGTTTTTTGGCTAGAAATGGACTAGGAACATTACCCTAAGTTGTTTTTGAACTTATAAACTTGTTTTTGATGTGGTAATGTTCATGCTAATCCATTTTCAAAGATAATTGTCTATAGATTCATGTTTTGTATTAGTTTAAGGTTTAGACTAATTACATGAAAAAGTTTGATTTGAATTATCTTGTTCTTATGAGTTGCTTAGATTAATAGAAATGTTGAGTGAAATAGTTGTTTTCAATCCATTTTAATCTAAGAGTTGAGTATAAAATGTGTTTGTGTAACTTGTCCTCAAGTTACATGAAGAGTCACATTAAAGACTCATAAAATTCATAAGAGTTGGCAATGGTTACAAAATGAAGAGTCTTGTGTCATTGAATAATTTTTATGACTCCATAACTTGTCCTCAAGTTATGGAAGTTCAAGAGTCACTTCATTAAAGTAAAATATGTAACCATAATTAAATCCATAAGTTATAAAATAAAGAAAAAGTTAGTTCTTTTATTAGTTTAAAGTCTTCCATAACTTGTCCTCAAGTTATGGAACTTGAAGAGTTTTTGGATTAAAACTACTTTAAACACATAAGTTATGTAATTAATTAGTTTTGAATAGTTTCAAAACTTGCCCTCAACTTTTGGAATTTGTAAAGTTTTCACTTATGAATACTTTAATTCCAAGTTAGCCCTTAGAATTTTAAAAGTTAAAATTCAACCCTTATACTTTATAATATTATAAGTTAATAATATATATATATATATATATATATATATATGTATAAGAGTAAAGTCAGTCTTACCGCTAGTACGCCTCATTCACGAAGCCGGTCTATAAGGTGGGTATAAGGTTGTTGCCTATAAAATGGCAACTTAATGGGTGTCCACTCTCACCCACCGCTTGCTTGACTGGTGGAGGGTCGTTAGCCGAACGGGTTTGACAGGACTAGAATTCTCCCTTCATTAAAAGTATTAATGATAATACTAAGTAACTAAACTCTTAATAATACCCAATCTTAGTTACTTAGGAAAAATGTGAATAAGGTGCTAACCCATGAAATTACACTTTACACTTTGTCTAAGTCGTTAGTGGAGCGTGTGTGGTTAACCGGCACACTAACTTGGACTTAACAAGGTAGGTAAAGGGTGACTTAATATTTATCATAGTATCGATGGAGCGTGTGTGGTTAACCGGCACATCGATTGAGGGGTAATTTATTAAGGGTACCAAGTGATTTGCATGGTTACTTCACACCTTGTTTTGTGATCCTCGGCATCCCAGTCACAAAACCTGAAGGGCACACTCGAGATTGAAACATGCCTTTGAAAAGTTCAATGAATCTCAAAGATCTAGGAGTTTCAAAACCAATTAAAACCTAATAATTCATTTCGTTTATCTTGGTGGAAATTGGTGAATCGTCATTCACCTACCTTCAAATATTTTATAGCTTGGATTACGGCACCCCTCTTCTAAGTTATAAAATAGTTTGTTGGGTCCTAGCCTTAATATTTCATATTGGGTGTCATATTAAGGACTTTAAATCAACTATCTTGAATATCTCCCAAAAGATGTCTGTAATAGACACCTATGATCTTCCCAAATCTAGTGAAACAAGGTTTCCTAAATGAAGATGATGTCCTTTGGAAATCATACTTCTTTCACCTCCTCCAATTATTCTCCCCAACCCACAAGTTCTTGAAAAGTTTAAGGTCACTCAAGCCCTATTGGCAAGGCAAGGTCTAGGTGTGAACACATCTTGGAGATGTAGTCACATATTGACAAGTCGGGAGAGTTGGGTGTCAAAGTCTTGAGAAAGTTGGTGGTTCAATCACTTTCTAAGTCACATAGTGAGTTCCTTTGGGACACCTATGAAACAGACTATGACAAGACCCTTAATGATCTTATCTATTTGCTAAGATCAACTTCCTAAAACTTTATGGACATTGACAATGATGACATTGGATATCCAGTAAAGCATTCTCTTCCCAATGGAAAGGGATCGGCCATAGTCAACTCGGTTGACCAAATGGTAAAGAGAAAAGCTAAGTCTGTGATAGTCTCGTGTACCATTATCAAAGGGTCCATACGTTTATATTGCCAAGGGAAGGGGCATTGGTTGCGAAGCTGCCAAATTTACCTAAGGATGTTAAAGTCAATAAGTTTGACTCTACTTCAGGTAAAGACCACTATCTAACTCTGTTAAGTTTCTATTCTGAGATTCCTGATACATGATGTGACTGGGTCACATGGTGATGTTTTAAGAATCAAAGAAAAGTGAAGAAACTTAAAGAAAGAATATGTTGAATCTGATGGCGTAGATGGATTTCTATCGCATAGTTTGAAGATCGGATTCTTGAGCAACTTCTTAGGAGTTATGAGATATTGCTTAGGAATAGATAACAACAAGTTTTCATATGGATTGTAAGGATAAGTTTTTCCGCAAAGTTTTAAAATAAAAGAAAAATTTTTTGATTTTATTTATTTTAAAATATCCTTACAATGGCTTTTGAGGAAAAATTGTTGCTTATATGATTCCATTAAGAGCAAGAGTGGAAATATGAAGTTGATTCTTTCATTTGTGGTAATGTCTATATTTACCAAATAAGGAAAGATTCTCATCACCCAAGTTTCATTTGGACCGAGACTTGGAATCATGCAAGTTATATAGCATGATGAATGAGAACTTTCAAGTTTTGGAAAAATTAAGACTAATTACTGGTTCACATGGATGTGTGAGTCAAGTGAAGGACTAAAGGATCGAGTACACAGTCTTGTGCACTGATTAAGTCCACCACAAAAGATCGATAAGATTATTCATCATAGTTTACTAAAGCTCAGTAAATATGATTATACTTACATGCTTAAGTGTAACTCTGAGACATTGGAAAAGGTTCCAATGTAAGGCAGAGCGAATAAGAAGAATCAAATTAGGCAGAAGGATAAAAGTTTCTCAAATCTGAAAAGATGGGAGAGTACTTTAGTATCAGTTTTTGTGATCATCTTAATGATTAAGAAACCATATCAAAATTAGTTCTCTAAGGAAATCTTAGTGCATTCTTATGACTAAGAAGAGGAACTTGAATTGTTGAAATGGTTAAATCAAGAAGATGAGTCATACTTCGTTCCAATACAAGTCTTAGAGTCATACTCCAAGATTGTTATTTGAGTGACATGTCTTAAAGAAGGTTTAAAACACTTGTCAAATGTAAGAGTAAAAATTTTCTACTCTTGTACATTTGAAATTGGTAAGTTGTGATGTTTTGGATAAAACAAAGACCAACTTAGGCCAATTGGGTAAAGTGTTTTTCTTGATTAGAATCCGCACTATCTCTTGGATGTTTGACAAGGGAGTCTTATATGTCAAGAGGACAGTGGGAGTCTTAAAGGTCTTGAAAGTCTCAAGAAATAATCAAGAATAAAACCTGAAGTTCTTCACTAGCACACGACTTGAGGTTTATAACCTATCGTGTTGACACATCTGTGCCCATTCCAGTTAAAGTTGGCTTTGCATATGAGTTCTTAGAGTTCTCAGTTTGTTGCATAACAACTTGGAAGCAATGGCAGGCCCTTGAGCTGCCAGGTGGCAAGAAGTTAAGATTGAGTTCAATCCATATGGTTTTGGATTTGTCATTATCTTTGTCTTGTGATTATGGTTTGACAAATTCATATGGGTAGGAACTCATACACCATATAAATCTAAGTGTCATAAGGTTTCTCTCCGATTCATGAAAATGATGGTGAGGAAACGCTTTCACTAAGTAGATTTTACGAAGATATCAATTGTGTTATTTTCATTTTCAAAAGTCGTTAGTGGAGCGCGTGTGGTTAACCGGCACACTAACATGGACTTGTGAGAAATGGCAAATGCCTAAGAAATTGAGACCATGATTACGGTATCCCTTTTCATGGTTCTTGAAATTGCTTAGACACACAGGTGAGCTATTTACGGAAAGGGTGTGTGAATCTAAATTTCAGACTGTCCAGCTGATTTCTGAGTACATGTCAAAGCTAGTGGGAGCATAAGTGTTATGCTAATAATCATCATGTTAGTGGGAGCATGATAATTATGATAAGTATTGCAAGTTAGCAATGTTAATTATAGAAAACAAAAGTTTCAATTGGGACAAAGTTGTTTTGCTATAATTAAGGGAGAGGAAATTATGCTTCATCTCAAATCTATAAGCTTAGATCGTGAGGTTTTAATCATTTAGTCAAGGATATATATGAATTTCATGTTGGAATGGCTCAACATAAGGAAATTCTGTATATGGGTCCATTATTTGCGTTCTAAAATTCGATTATGATTACGGCATCCCTTTTCATAATCTGAATTATGAGAACTTGGCAAATTGAAATGGAAATATTATAGCAAAAGACTGGTTTAGTCTTTATGTAAGACATCATGAATCGTGTCCCATATGCTTCGGATATAGGATCGATTACATGTGCTATATTCATCCGTTCTAAAATTTTCCAAATGCCTGGGGCATTAAGAAGGGAAAAGGTTAGAACTGGATATGACTAAAAGGATTAAACAATTGTCGAGGACAATCTAAGGTTTACCAAAGATTGGTTACTCAAGGACAATTGGAAGTATAGTGATAATTCTGGAAGGACCATATTGACATAATCTGTAAGGAGGCAACTCTTGTTCAGAAGTGATAGTCAAAATGGAATCTGGAAATGTTTCAAAGTTAGAATTTTCAATCTGTGTAAGATTAAGGAAACTTAATGCAAGAAGAATATTTCCAAGGAGTTTATCTCCTTTGGAATACTCTGTAATGATTGTTGCCAAGTCTTTATGACTTTGTGCATAATCATTACGAGAGGATCAATGCATATAAGTTTAGAATCTAACAGATTTCAGTAAATGGCATGAATTTGGAATTCTTGCATTTGCGGTAAGGATTTGGGAGTGTGAAAAGAGAATCATTGAAGTTATGTTCAATTGATCTAGTTCACAAAGTAAGGATCATAGATAAACATAGTATGCATACTTGGTGTGTGGCATGACTAGTGTTTAAGAAAACATAGTGTACATGCTTGGAGCATGGGACAACTATTGTTTTAAATTCAAGAATAAAGTTGATAGCTGAAACAGTATACAATGAATAATGTGTAATCATATGGTGATAAATAAAAGGTGTTTTATTTATGTTCAAAGAGTTGATACCATATTGGATTCAATTATTATTGTGTTTCACTTTGCATGTTTTGACTTCCCGAATAAACTAGGTTATTCTTCCGGAATGACTAAGTTATTCAAACAATCCACAGTCGGTCATATGTTGGAAGTAGATATGAATTAAGACTGTCATGGGTTGGCTTGTAGAGGTCTAAGGTGTTGGACAAAGAGCTACAACACTCATGAGTGCTCATAAGTTCTGAGTATTGGATTCAACCCGCGCTCATTGGAATCACTTCATGGATTTTATCACGAGTGATCATGAGACGATAATATCTTATATTCTTCAAACCTAGAGATATGAGTTGTTACTATGAGTTGGTTGTACATTGATTGCACGAAAACGCATTTGGTAACTCGGTGCAATAAAACGTGCCTTTGTGTATGATTCAACAAGTAGTAGAACAAGCCATATGAGTTGAAGTTTATCCATTCCTTTTACCTTCGGGATAAAAGCGATATCTGTGGGCCCCTCGATGATTTGATGATGACAAATGGAAGTGCTCGGCCGGGCCAGGACTGATTTGATTCGTTCAATTAGTCGGTCGTCATAAATCGGAAATCGGGAAACAACAAATGGACAGAGAGAATGATTATAATCCATGTCTCAGTCCATATGATATCTAGAATGGAGGAATATATGATCCCTTATCTAATGGACAAGTCACTGACAAAGGTCAGAGTTCATCGGCAAGGTCAGAGTGCGACGGAAGCTTTTGAGAGCTACGATTGCCAGTTGGTTCCTGAAGTCATACGCAATAATAGTTTTAGACTTATCCAAGTGGGAGACTGTTGGATTAATGTCTAAGTCCATAACTATATTTGGTAAGACTTGACCCGACCCGGCATGGTCCATTTGGGTTGCATACCATCATGCACTTGGATGAGAGAAATAAGACACTTATGGTTATTAATATATTATAAGTTCTAGTATATTAATAATAAGAATAATAAGATTATTTAATTAGTATTGATCAAGAATTAATCTAGGATTAATTAAGTGATCAAAAGAAGACTAATTAAATATATGGGTTGATTGTGTAAATCATCCATACTTGTATAGTGGGCTAATGCTCCATGGATAATCAAGTTGGGCTAAAACCCATAGGATGGTTCATGGATGCTCCATGGTGTATTTGAACCCATGGATCCAAGGAAATGGAAAGTCATGACAATTAGGGTTTGCCCTAATTGTAACACTATATAAAGATATTATTCTTGGCAAAATTGGTGACTAAAAAAAATCACACTAGTGTGTGAAGTGAAAGGGCTAGCCGATTTTGATGAATGTAGAATTCTCTCAAGTCATTCCAAGTGTTTTGATGATTGTGATTCCATTTGAGGTGTCACACTTGGGGCACTAGGCACTCAAGCTTCATGAAGACTTTCTACATCAAAGAGGTATGTATTCTATCTTGCTATAGTTATTGTTTTGTATGCTAGATTAGGATAATACCTTGGAAGTTCTTATTTGCATGTATAATAGAGAAAACATAGATCCAAGGTATTTAGGATTGCATGTACACTTAGGAGTGTTAGAATGCTCAAAACCCAACAGAGGCACCATCTCGAGACTTAACCTTGCGATGGTTCTTAGACGAAGCCTTCCTCTTCTTTCCTCTTCCTTGCCCAATGGCCAAAACAGGAGCAGCGGGTGGATTGGGAGTGGGTGCAACAGACTTGTCCTTGAGGTTGCTTTCAGCAACCCTAAGGTGACCTTGGAGCTTGCTTAGGGTGACCTCTTCTTTGTTCATGTGGTAGGTCATCCTAAATTGATTGTAACACGGAGGCAAAGAGTGAAGCACCATGTCGATCGCCAAGTCTTCCCCAAAGTCAACATTCAACTTGCGAAGACGATCAACATACCTTTGCATCTTTTGCAGGTGCACGGTAAGAGATTCTCCATGACCCATTTTGGCAGAAATCATGTTAGTGAAAATCTTGTAACGCTCATGCCTCGCGTTCTGGTGGTATCTTTCCTACAAGTCTTGGTGCATTTCGTACGGATACATGTCCTCATAGGACTTTTGGAATTCGGAGTTCATAGTGGCTATCATGATGCAACTAACCTTCGTCGCATCATGTTCATGGGTCTCAAAAGCAGTCATTTCAGCCGGAGTAGCGATTTTTGGGTTGATTTTCTCGAGCTTCTCATCGAGGACATACTCCTTATCCTCGTAGCGAGCAATCGTGCGAATGTATCTTATCCATTCGCTAAAGTTCGTCCCATTGAAAGTCACCTTTTGACAAAGGCTCATCAACGTGAATGAACTAGCAGCAGCGTTGTTCGCGTTCGACATCTACAAATAGAAAGGACAAAGATAGATTAGAATTTTGAATCCCTAATTATCACCCAATAAGAAAAATTAGGGCTAGGATCCAACAACAATATTTACATATAGAAAAGGGATACCGTAATCTAACATGTAAACAATTTGAAGGTAAGTGAATGACGATTTAGTAATTCTCCACCATGAAAACATAACTTTAAGTTCTAAATGTATTGAGAATTCCTAGGTTTGGATGAGATTCATTGAAACTTTTCAATGGCATGTTTAAATCTCGATATGCCCCTCTCGTTTGTGACTGGGATACCGAGGATCACAAAGTGGGTGTGAATTACCATGCAAATTCACATGGTGCCTTCATTGTAACAATCACCTATTCGATGTGCCAGTAAACCACACACGCTCCATCGAACTATGATAAACAATGAATCACCCTTTTCCACCTTTTCTTAGAACCAATTAGTGTGCCGGTAAACCACACACGCTCCACTAACTTCTTAGCAAGGGTGCAAAGTGTAATTTCATGGGATTGCATCAATTCACTTTTCCTAAAGTAACTAAGATTGGGAAATTTTTGAAAAACATGTAGTTACTTCGTATTTCATATTATACTTATAATGAAGAGTTGAGGTTGCCCTATCCTACTCGTTCGGCTAACGACCCTCCACCGATCAAGCAAGCGGTGGGTGTGAGTGTACACCCATTAAGCGCCATTTTATAGGCAGCAACCTTATACCCACCTTATAGACCGGCTTCGTGAATGAGCCCTACTATCGGTAAGACTAGCATTTTAATTATACATACATATATATATATATATATATATATATATATATATATATATATATATATATATATTAATCTTGTAACATTATATTAATATAGGGTTGAATTTTAAACTTGTAAAATTCTAGGGTTTGAAATTTAAATTGTCTAAATTAAAACTTTTAATCACAAAACATAAATTTCAAAACTTGAGGGCAATTTTTAAACTTTTCAAAACATAGAGGATCAAATAACAAATAATCTAAATTAACATTTAATCACATAATTATCCATATTTGATTTATTTAATAATTTCTTGCAAAACACTTTACCAATTTAATTAAAATAATTAATCAATTATCACATAAGGAAATAAATATTTAATTAATTGATAAATATCTTCAATTAGATCAAGAATATACTCATATATATCATAAAATCGGATTTATATTGATCTAATATGATAAAGGCAAGTATCTCAAAGATAAACAGCAAGAAATCCCGACATTTGCTCTTTCTGACGCTTGGACTCGCCGAGTCAAGCCTACTCGCCGAGTCCACTATGGGACTCACCAAGTCCATCAGACAGAACCACAAAAGTCGAATTTTGAAGGCATCAAACAAGCAACCAATGCATCAATTCAATAGAAACCAATCTAGGCTCTGATACCACTGATGGGTTTTATCCATATGAACATTCCTATGTGCACATGCAAACCCTAATGCTTGGATCTAGGTTTCTCTAATTAAACATGCATTCAATCCAAGACTTCTAATGGCTAATAGACTATAATAACAATATGAAATCATAATTAGAAGTTTACCTTGAATCACTTGCTTGATCTTCTTGTCCTTGGAGCTTTAGAGTCACAATTGTCACTCCTCTAATGGCTTACAAACACCAACTAGCAAGAGGATGATTTGAGAGAGAGGAGAGGGGATCAAAATCGGCCAGGGTTTCTTTCTAAAGCACAAGTGCCGATTTCCCTACACCCTTGGGGTCTATTTATACTTGTAAGGCTCCTAGGGTTTCACCCTTAAACCCTAATTGGATAACTTAGGCCCTAAGCAATCCAATCCCCTTCATGATAAGCCTTTGGACGATTTTCAAGGCTTATCCAAAGTCCTTAAAACCGTCCACCATTATCCATAAGGGATTTACAGCCCAAAATACAACTATCACACAATTGACAGTTTATACCCCTTTATTCAATTAATCTCTTTAAGTCACCAAATTAATTCCTAATTAATTTATGACTTATATTAATCAAATAATAATAATAATAATAATCCTTATACTATTCTCATAATATATTAATAATATTTCTTCTCTCATAATAAATCATCCTGTCAAGTTGTTGTGGTGAAGGCAACCTAAAAGGACCATGCACAACCGGATCAAATACTTGTCTAATATAGTTGCAGCCTTAGACACTATTCCAACACTCTTTACATGCTCTTACATTCTCTCTACATTCTGTTAACCTTTTTTTTAGTCAAATAAACAATAACATACATGCATTAATACAAGATCTAACACAAACACACTAAACAGTTTTCAAAAAATATCGGATTTTCTGGTGGTTTTCAAAGTTATACAAATCATTTTCACAAACCTGCTTATGAGCTTACCAACATTTTTATGTTGACCGTTTTCAAAATAACTTGTATTCTCAGGAAACCATTGAAGCAGGATGAACAAAACGAACTAATGGATATTGTGTGATATTTTGTTTCTTCATACTCTTACTATTTTGGCATGTAATATTCAAATACAATACTCGATGTAAACAATGAATGTTGTTATATTACATGTGTGATGATCATGATGTTATGTTTCAATTATATTCACTATAATGATATTTCAAGATGAAGTCACGCGCAAGCCCCCGGACGTTTCTGCCGTCTGGTTCGGGGGTGTGACAGATTGGTATCAGAGCATTGTTTATAGTGAACTAGCATATCTAATCATGCAGGATATGCAACTATAAATACAATGGGACTAAACAACTCTGAACATAATAATTAAAATACGTACTTATGTGTGCATTTTAGAATAATAAAACAACAATAACAGTAAAAGTCTTTGGAGGATTTGAACATCGCTATTAAACTCGGGCAGTTATGTAGTCGTATTGGGGGTGAATGTAGCCTGATCAACTACATTCATTCAAAATACGACCAACATGTGTTCGGGAGTGATTGTGATGGGCAATGAATCAAAAATTTACCGTTTGATACTCGTCTCTTCGATCTTAGTCATAGAGGACCAGCTGACCGGGCCCTCCCAGTCATGGTCCGGCGCACCCGAGGTATTGATAACCAAGCTCAGGACACCTCAAATCGAACAGAAAAAATATGGTTTGCTATTAAGAGAGATGAGAGACAAACACAAGAAGTGAACGGAGACTCCCAAACAAGATAGTTACTTTGGGAGGTACGACTACAAGATACCGAACAACAAGTAGCTCGTCTCCGAGGTGCATCCACTTCATCAGCACCACCACCAGAAACTTTCCGTCACAATTAGGATCAGCCTTTTCTTTTTTCCCCCTATTATCTGATATGACTCTCTTTCGTGTACTAATGAAATGATTATGTGCTATATTTATTTCATGTTATTGCATGAATTCAATTATATGCACGACCAAACCCTCAAAACCGCTAGATACTTAAGGATCTCGAAACCAGAACAGCCTATATACTCTAAGGATAGACGTAACGATCGTGCCAAATATGCGATTACTTACTACCGCAAATACATCATAGGGATGTAGATGGAAGCAGTGAGAATTATACAACAAGATGCAAAATTTATAGAGTACAACCAGCAATGACAATCATTACTTACGATCTGGATTATCAACGTGCCGCAGGAAAATGCCATCCCGCAAGAATAACAAGCGCACCCGCTAGACACCGCTCCTGCAGATGGACTCTGCTACATTTCAAGCTGCTGTAACGGCGGTAGTAACCGCTGCTATGGCACAAATCAATGCAAACAACCCCAATGGAGGCGGGAATAGCATTGACAACTCCAGCCAAAGGAACAAACATGGAAACCAACAAGTGACAACCTATCAAGGAACTCCAAACCCCAAGCTTAAGAGCAGGAAGCTGAGGTCTGGAAGTAAGAGAAAGGGACAACCCACTCAGGGGTTCTCAAGGAAGCAACATGTTGTTGTTGTTCATGCGACCACGACCCTATTACACCAACAACCAGGAGACCATATGCTGGAAGCCTTCCAAAGTGCAACCAGTGCAAATTCCATCATAATGGAGCCTGCCGGGAGATGCATTGTAACAAATGCAACCGAAAGAATCACACCGCCAAATTATGTAGAACTTATCCATGCCAGAATCGTCAGCCAAATGAAAATGACAACAATCGCAACAACCCTAACAACAACACCAATGATGAGACCAGTCACACCTGCTATGGGTATGGAGGAACCGGTCACTTCAGGCGCAGTTGCCCCAAGGATAACAATCAAGGTGCAGGAGGATCAGAAAGGGTCCTGACCTTGGGTCAAGGCGAAGCAGTCCAAGACCCGACGGTTGTTACTGGTACGTTCCCACCTAACAACTCTTTCGCTTACCTCTTATTCAATAGTGAAGCTGAGCGAAGCTTCGTTAGTAACATATTCAAACACTTACTAAAATAACAACCCCAGAGGCTAAACTAAGCCTTAACGGTGGAGATGACTAATGGGAAAACCGAATTAACCAAAGATATTTATGTAGGGTATACCTTAACACTAAACAACCATTTAATTCAAGTAAAAATTTAATGCCAGTAAATATTAGGAGTTTTGATGTGATAATCGGCATGGTTGGGTTAAGCCCCTACCGTGCTGATATTATGTGTCGCGAGAAGGCCGTTTGCCTTCACCTTCCCAATCACGAAACTCTAAAAATTCATGGTGATAAACCAGGCACCAAATCCTCATCCTATCTCGTGCATCAAGACACAGAAGTGCCTGCACCAGAAGAACTACGTTTTCCTTGCTCATGTTGTGGACAAGACCAAGGAAGAAGTAAGCATACAAGGTATTCCAGTAGCATGCGATTTTCTGGATGTATTTCCCAAAGAACTTTCGGGAATATCCCAGAGAGACAGGTCGAATTTCGAATCAAACTCATATTGGGAACTACATCAATTGCCAATTCACCCTATTGGATTGACTCCCGCCGAAAATTCACAAGTTATCCAGTCAATTGAGAGGAATTGTTGTGCAAATGATTCATCGGACCAAGCTTCTCATCATGGAGAGCTCCGGTCTTGTTCTTCAAGAAGACGGATCCTTCAGAATGTGCATTGATTTTAGGAAATTGAATAAGCTCACTATCAAAAACCGATACCCACTCCTTCAGATTAACGATCTATTTGACCAGCTCTAAGGAGCTAGTTGCTTCTCCAAAATGGATCTAATATCCGATTACCATCAGCTTCGAGTCCGAGAAGAGGACATTCCAAAAACTATTTTCTGAACTTGTCATGGCAATTTCAAATTCATTGTGATACCCTTCGATCTAATGAATGCTCCCACGATATTCATGGATCCTACGAACCGAGTTCTCCCAGCCATTCCTAGTCAGCCTTTTTAATTATTTTCATTGATAACATACTTTTCTGTTCATGAAACAAGAACCAACACTGTTAACACCTACGACCGACTATGGAGGCATCGAAGCCAGAGAATATCGCGAAGGAAGCACTGCATAGACTGGATAAAGCTATCGCAGACAAAAAGACAAAGCTTATTTTTACAAGAGTTGGATTGGGCACTATCTGGGTGATAGCCGATAGGTCAACCGAATCTGCTCAATTCCCGCCAATAAAGGAATCAAACAAGATGAGAATTTTAGTTGGGATCTATATCAAGGAGATCGTGAAACTCCATGAAATATCGGTATCTACTATCTCGGATCGAGATGACGAGATTACCTCAAGACTTTGACGGTCACTTCAGAAGGCTATGGGAAAATAGCTAGATATGAGCATTGCTTACCACCTTCAAACCAATAGCCAAATCGAACGGACCATTCAACCACTCGAAGTCATGCTCCAAGTTTGGGTGTTTAAATTCAGCAAGTCATGGGATACCTGGTTGCCCTTGATTGAATTTTCATACAATAACAGCTATCGCATGAGCATCAAGGTTGCTCCTTTCGAGGCTTTTATGGTCGAAAATGCAGATCACTCGCCAGTACTCTCATGGGACCATAAAACCATTCGTGAAACGACAGAGAAGATAATCCAGATTAGAACTCGACTTCAAGCATCACGAGACAGACATAAGAGTTATGCTGACAAATGACGAAAACCTCTGGAATTCCAAATCAGAGGATGGGTGCTATCGAAAGTCTTTCCCTAGAAAGGAATTATTCGCTTTAGGAAACGAGATAACTAAACCCACGATACATCGGATTGTTCGAGATTCTTGCTCGGATTGGTCCAAAGACTTATAGGCTGTAGCTACCTGTAGAGCTCAGCAATGTGCACCCTGTGTCCCACGTCTCGAATTGGAAAAAGTGCCTATCAGGTAAAACCCTTATCATTCCTTTAGAAGAGATCGAAATAAACGAGAATCTGCTGATCGTCGAAGAACCAGTCGAGGTATTGGATAGGGAAGTAAACCGTACAAAACAAAGCCACATTTTGATTGTGAAGGTTCGATGGAACGCTAAGCATGGACCGAAATTCACATGGGAAATGCGAAGATCAGATGAAGTACCTATTCTCTCATTCATGAACCTATCTTTCGAAAGAATTTTGGGACGAAATTCCCTCTAACGGGGGGATCATGTCACAACTAGCATTTTTAGCTAGGAAATTCTATTCTCATATAAACATCAACCATTGTAAAAGCCTATACTCTAAGTAAATACTATACTCTATTCTCGTTCAAATACGTCTCATATGTTCAACTAAGGGTTGAAAACCCTAGAAATCCCGGTTCAAGTTTAGTATGGACTAGGGTTTTCTTATTGGGCCTAATGGTCCAATAAGCCTTCAATTTGACTATTTTGAGCCTAATTACCCTAATTGAAATTCTAAATGTACGCAATTCATAAATCTACGACATTTAGAATCAATTGGGCCTAGGATTATTCATTCTAACCCTAATGGGCCTCATTGGGCCATAAATGAATTAATTGCCCTAGTGGGCCATAAACTTCATTCCTTTTATTTTAATGGGCCGAGAACCTTCCATTTGGGCCCATAATATCGAAATCAAACATCCAAGGCCCAAACCACTCCTCCTTTCTCCTTTTCTTTCTTTCTCTCGGCCCAACAACTAAAACAAAAAAAATGAAAAAGACAAAGTTTATGTGGGCTTGCCACCTAAACTTTATTTAATGGTAATCTAGGCTTGAAACTCTTAACCATCAAGTATTAACCATTTGATTCTCTCTCTTCCTCCTCCTCTAAATTTGGCCGAGAGCACACACTCATCACCACCATCTTCATTTTTCTCAAACACTCACAAGAAGTCTCTTCAATAACTCTCCTCATTCTCTCTAAATTTTCGAATTTGGTGTGTGCCATCAAGAAGACCTCATCAAAGATTCATAAATTTTGGTAAGCTCATGATAAATTCCATTGTTTTGTTTCAAGTTATCACAAATATCTTTCCTCTTACAACTCCATTTTCATGTTCATGCTCCTTAGAACACCCCTAACTTCGAAAATCCACTCATGAAGACAAGTTAGGCTCACAAATCCTTCGCCTTCTTCATCTACATCTTGAAAACACAAAGGTGAGTTCATACCCCCTTGTTTTCTGTTTTTACTTGTTTTTGGGGGGGAGAATACAACTCTTATGTGTATATCTCTGTATATATGCATGATTATGTGTGTTTTCTTGAAACATTTGGTGATTATGTGTTGATTTCTTCACTAATCTAAAAATATGTTAAGAATCTTGAAGTGTATCACTAGGATCTTCATATGAAAATGAGAAAAGTATGTTTTATCTCATATAACACATGCAAACTTGTAGATCTGGGATTTGTATACTTGATATAGCAAAAATGAGTGTTGGGTTCAAAGATCTATAAACTAAACTCACAAAACAGCCCTTGACAGAAACGTTTTGGTCCAATCTCGGACTATTTTGACCCTCTTAATGGAAGTATTTTTCAAAACTGTTTGACATGGTTAAAGTTCAGATTTATACCTTTAAAATGACTACTCGCACGTTTTCATACGATTTTTCTATAATGTTTGTGTCACACCCCAAAACCGGAACGGCGGAAACGTTCTGGGGTGGATGACGTCATGTCAAGTATCACAACACATGCATATAGTAATCAAAGTACAACAAAACATTGCATTAATAGAATAATTTTACATGGTTACAATACATAGTATCAAAGTAATACAAGCAAAATATATAAAGTGCAGCAAGGTACTTAAGCCATCTTCATCAGCAGCTCCGGGGATGTACCTGTCTAATTGCTGACCTAAGATTACAAGTTATTTGAAAAGCGAGTATCAGCATTTTTACAAATGCTGGTGAGTTCATAAATATTTAGTGTCATTTAGTCAAATAACTTTAATAAGTAGTAGTTTACGTGTTTTCTGAGCATCAGTGTTCTTTCCAGAAAATCCTATATTTTCTTTAAATAAAGCAGCCTTCTACCAAGACTGTTCAGTGTATTGTGGTAAGAGGTATTTTCCCTTAATTGCTATTATTATCAAAATACTGAGTTTGATTATTAAAGAAAGCAAGAGACATCAGGGAATAACATATGCCTCAGCAGTGAGGACTGCTGGCTAAGGCAAAGAATCATAGACTCCAGGAGGGTATCGAACTAACGACACGCCTGGTTCAGTCTAACAAAGGGGAGACACAGACCCCAGAAGGTACTAGGTGAAAGGTATAGCTAGTAAGGTCTAAAACAGTGAATATAGACCACAGACGATACCAAAAGAAAAGTACATCTCGCAAGGTCAAAACAAGGACTACAGACCCCAGACAGTATCGATTGAAAGATACAGCTAGCAAGGTCAAACCAGAGACAATAGACCCCAGACAGTATCAAATGAAAGATACAGCTAGCCAGGTCAAAACAAAGACTATAGACCCCAGACAGTATCAAATGAAAGATACATCTAGCAAGGTCAAAACAAAGACTATAGACCCCAGACAGTATCAAATGAAAGATACAGCTAGCAAGGTCAAAACAGAGGCTATAGACCCCAGACAGTATCAAATGGAAGATACAGCTAGCAAGGTCAAGACAGAGACTATAGACCCCAGACAGTATCAAATGAAAGATACAGCTAGCAAGTTCAAAACAGTGTGAATCTGAAAAGTGACATCAGCATACAGTGTAAATTGCTGACGAAATACCGTTACCTTAAAGCCATGAATTATAAGGCAACCCAGGATACTCGTAACCATACTGACTAGAGTTCCAGACGCCCTACAAGCATCTATAGAATGTGACATTTGTCACCCCTTGGCTTGGTGGGCCGTGGACTGTAGCTAGCAGTCAAGGTGCGGGGTTGTCAATCCCATATAGGCCTATACACATAATGTCCGCTCTCCCTACAGGAGACTCTGGTTACCAACTAGACGACGGAGAAGGCTGCGTCCCGAAGATGCATCCCAAATAGAGGATAGTGTTTTTCTAGAGGGGAGTGGGTTTCTAATGTAAGTGATATACTAGAGGTAAAGACTTTCAAACAGTGGGTAGTGTGTTTCTAAAGTAAGTGTAGAATAGAGGTAGAGATTCTTAACTGACTTGACTAGAGGATTTCCTGTATGTCCATACTCATATACATAGTATTTAACTAATGAACCAAACGACCTTCGGACGGCTACCCGATCCCACCAAACCACATCTCAACGAAGAAAAGGAAATAGGGCCGACGAGCTTTCCTAAGTCTTTCAATCATTACTTATATATACCTATATAAGTACGGACATACATCTAACTATGACTAAGTGCGTTTCAAGTAGAAGTGATCCTTGTGAAGTAGTAGCGCCTAATAAGTGAAGTAGAAGCGTTCGCAAGTGAAGTAGAAGTGTCGCGCAAGTATAAGCGTATCATGAAGTAGAGGCGACAATAAGTGAAGCGAAAGCGTATCAAGTATAAGTGAAGTAGAGTTGTTATCAAGTATAAGCGAAGAAGAATCGTATCACTAAGTAAGAGCGTGAATAAGTATAAGCGTCATAAGGTATAAGCGACTATCAGTATAAGTGGAAGCATTACAGAGTAGGAATATGGAATAAGTATAAGCAAATCAGCAATAACTTCAAATAAAAATATACGTAAAAAGGAATCTTAATGAAAAGCCTTTACGAACAGAAAATTTCACACTTTGTATTCTTTTGTAAAATATGCTTGAAAATCTTGGAAAAATCTTTCACAAACCATTCTAGAATGAATTTAGTTTAAAAGGTATAAGTAAGAGTTTTAAAACAATTGAAGAAGCATTAAAGCGTCCTACTCGGTAAAAACAGTGTATAATGGCAAAATCTTGTGCATGCGGGTTATCAATCACATGTGATTGATATGATAACTGGCATGTTTAACTTGTAATCCCCCCCCCCCTATAAAAACATTTAAAAGCATTTAAAAGGTTAATTCAGGGGTATGAACTCACCTGGTGTAAGTAGGTCCGACGGTAGTGTCGTTTAGGCGTTCGGGGTCACGCAAGGACTTGAACACACACAAGGACCTATTTTAACATATGATAACATATGTTCACATACAATTAGCATATAATATACCAATTAAACAATTATACACACTCAAAGGAGTGGAAAACACTTTTGGTTGAGTGTTTGGGGTCCCGGGTAGTGTTTAAGGGTGCTAAGGGTCTCTTATCAGTTGTGGAACTTTGCTATACTCACATATCTAGTGTGTAAATGGATTTAAAACACCAACATGGACCAATCAAGGAGTTTATGGCCCAAGCTAAGGGAGTTTACGGCCGTAAACTCCCAAGGTCACATTCTTGGGTGTTTGATGCTTCTAGCTTGTTCATAGAATTATTCCAAGCACTTTTCCTCAAAGGCATGAGTGGATTTGAGGTTCCTAAGGGCCTTAACAAGGAGTTTACGGCCTAAGAACAACTCCTAAAGGAGTTTACGGCCGTAAACTCTAAATGATTTAGTTTTGTGATGTTTCAAGCCCCTAATGCCTTTCTAGTGATTTCTAACGAAGTGTGATGCCATTTTGGGTGATTAAAACCAACATTTGAGGAGGTTTTGGGGAGTTTACGGCCTAGATAAATGCTTGGGCCGTAAACTCCAAGAAATCCCTCATTTTCCTTGTGTTTAAGCCCTTAAATCCTTCCTAGCAATTTATAGAGATAGCCTATGGTCATTTGGGGGGCAAAAACTACAATTTTGGGCATGATTTAGGGAGTTTACGGCCTTGACCATTTCTGGGCCGTAAACTCCTTTCTTTAATTCATTTTGGAGTGTTCAAGTGTCCTAAACTCAAAGGAATAAGTCCCTAAATTATGTAATAAGCCCTAGGATGAGTTTGGAGTGCATGTGGGACCATGACTTGTGGAGTTTACGGCCTAAGCATGTGCTTGGGCCATAAACTCTTCTTTGAGTCCTAAATCCATGCATTTTAGTGTTTAAACACCCCTAGGCTATAACCCCTAATTATTTCTAAGCTTATGGTCAAGTTCAAAGGCATGATTGGCTCCATTTTAGGGGTTTACGGCCCTAGAATGTTCTTGGGCCGTAAACTCCTTATACCATGCCTTCTTGGATGATTTTTGGGCTATAAACATAAATCAATACGTTTAGAATAAGCTAGGGTAAGCGGACTTACAATTTGGAAGCGTTTGGTTACGAATTCGGGGCGAAAACGGGTCTAGAGAGAGAGTTTAGAGAGAGAGTGTAAAAAGTCTCCAATGGACTCCACTCACCCATATATAGGTTTCACAGCCGGGCTCAGTGGAATTTTACCCGATACTGCCGTTAAACGGGGCTTTTGGTCGCAGCCGATTTAGTGGTCGTAATATTAATACTTGACATTTTCCAAATGAATGGAAATGTGTGTCCTGTGTTTTTATTTCCTTTTATCACGACTTAACGGCATGTTAAAGGTAATCAAATGGAATGTTTATTAAATTGATGCCCTCTAATTAACGGAACTTCTATACAGTGGAATATTCCGTTAACGGTAACGGGGAAATGTAACGGGACAACTTGGGTTGTCACATCATCCCCCGTTAGAGGGAATTTCGTCTCGAAATTCAGGTCTAGGCAAGGAAGTAGGTATGAATTGCCGAGTAGAGGTAAGGGAGTACTTCCTATACGGTTGCCCTCGCATTCCCAAGTGATCTCTAGTCTGTGTTTGTCCTTCTCACAGACCTTCACATACGGGATGCGAATTCCGCCTAGTGTAGCTAGCGGGTTCCGACTGGTGTATCTATGAAGTCAGGGTTCTCAATGGATTCTATCAAGATAATTGAGGCATGAAGAGTGTTGTCGGGAAGTCACGTATCAAGCCTAAGAAGAGGATCGATCGGGTGTGAATCTTGTGGCATATCCGAAGGCAGGGGCAGCCTGAAAAGGGTTGGACCAAGTCTCCATGGGGATTCTCATATGGTCCTAAGCTCTCGAAAGGGTAGAGCTTTTCAGTACTTAGAACATAGTGTACTTCTATGGCAAGATCATCACTGGCGTGATCGCCATTCCGAAGTTCCTAACGTTCTCTCTCGTACGGGTAGTGTAGTCCTTCGGGTTGGTTCTTAGGAATCTCAAGTGGTCTTTAGTTTCGTGTTTTCTGACAACTGGCTGATAGAGGCTTCCTAGATCGTCAAGTGGGTTGCGCGACTATGGCCATCGGTTTGCTATAGAGTGTCTATCCCAAGCTTGTGCAAAATGGACCTGCACTAACGACGCTTGAGATACGGAAACCCTGAGAATCGGGGAGACAGGGCTTCACCAGACGAGTGTTGGACTATCTCGGGAGGTGATTCTACTAGCTCTGCTTGAGATAGTATTCGGGGAACACCTATTAGTCCAAGGAATCTCTACGACTGTGGTTTATTCTAGCGTGGAAAGTGCGTGCTCCTGCATAATCCCTCGATTAACACCAAAGCTGGTGTCGAGTCCATAATCTTTTCGGGATCCGGGTCATGAGATTTAACGCAATTACCTTCGCACTTGACCAAGTATTCTTGGCTGCAAAGGTTACCCTGTGGTTCTCGGTATCCTAGTGTTTACCTCGGAAAATATAATTCATCGTCTACAGGGCGACGACGATTTCCTCCTAGCGAGAGGGTGGAGGATGATAAGCACTACCTGTCTATAACTGGGTGGGCAAGGTGCCTGAATAGTCAGAGCATCAATTGCAACTACTCTTCTGAAGGTTCTAAGTTTTCTCGGTCTAAGGCAAATCTAGTGGGCATAGGGTCTCTTCACTCGGAACTTTACTAGCTCAATCCGCAGTAGTTCTCTTGATTTCTGCTCCTATGTTATCGAATGGGGTGAAAGTGTTCTGCGAAGAGGTTCATGGTAGAACCCATGCTTGGCTTAACCGCCAATACTTGATGGATGCCAGCAATATACCTAGTCATAGTGGCCAGCCTCATAAGTTCTATTCTCTGGTTTCACGAACCTGTTGTGTGAGGTGCGACGGATTTCCCAGGGAATTCTTAGGAGTGTGCTCCGGTTGGTCGTCGTCTTCTAACGTATCTGCAGTGTCCTTCGCTTTGGTGCTCATCTGACTACGAGGGGTCGGTCCATAGCGCGGGGTACCCTCACTTGGGTACTTCGGAAGGTTTGAGATAAGAGGGATGATTGACGGATTTACCAATCTGTCACACCCTAAAACCAGAACGGCGGAAACGTTCTGGGGTGGATGACGTCATGTCAAGTATCACAACACATGCATATAGTAATCAAAGTACAACAAAACATTGCATTAGATGTGATTATTTGTGTTAGGTTCGGGTTCGAGAGAACCTTCATTTGTCAATATGGCTATGGAGAAAGCTTACAGCACTAAGAATGTACACATGGTTGCACGAAGTCAAACCATGCTCAATAGAGTCGTCGAAGTTGACACACTCCGACATGATTTATAATGAAGATCGATAGAGTCATGTGCCGAACAGGCACACAAGTTCTGGGTGTCTCGAGTTTCGTCCTACATATCGCTACCGCGGATACTTGGACCGATAGAGTCGACGCGGAACTATAGAGAGTTCTAAGTGCTTCCGAATAGAGTATCTTTCATGAATGGATTCTCACGAGGCGTTTCTATAATCGCCTCCCATATACTAGTCATGTATATTTAAGGTGGGGAGGACTGTTGACTGAGCGACTCCGCCCTAAATCCACAACCAAACGAGGAACAGAAAATGAGGTGGCATTCGCTCACTCTAGGTCTGTCCATCTCAAATATATATGGCCGTAACGTATATGTTTAGCCATCATAGTTTTACCTAATGAATTTTAAATTTTATAACAGTGCTGCGACTTTCGCCTTACTGGAAGGAATTTATATTTGAATTAGTCTTTTATTGTTCTTAACTTAGTTATCCGAGATCAAGAGACGTACCAAAATCTAACGAGTTTCCTTGCTGCTTCTCCCTAAGCAGTAGTGTCAGGCTCCTTCTGTGTCTTTGTCTTTCTCTTTAGTTGGGCAGTCCCTCTTAAAGTGTCCCATTTTACCACATAGGTGGCAAACTATACGGGTCGCCCCATTGGTGGTTGGTGTAATTAACTCAACCGGGGTTCTGCAGACACGAGCAGTATGCCCCAGCATGTGGCACCTAGCACAATAGAGTTCCCGGCAGGTACCATAATGATGGTAGCTGCACTTGCTGCATTGGGGAAGGTCTCCTAGGTATGGTCTGCTTGAAGTCGGGAAGGAAGGGTTGGCAGGGGTTGCTTCTGCTTGTTGCCCTTCGGAGGGTCCTTGGGCCGAGGTACTTCCCTCCTCCATCTTGAGTTTTCTCTTTAGGAGATTCGTTTGAGGTTCCTGGGTGACTGGGCATGGAAGTATTGGTTGTTGCTGTCCATTGTCAGGATCGGAATTCCCAACAGGGCCCTTGCTAGCATTGGCGGTGTTAGCATTTAGGTGAGCCATGACAGCTGCTACAGCTGCTGAGACCGCAGCTTGGAACATAGCTTCATCGAATAAGAGAGTAGGTTTCTTGCTTGGGGGCTGATTGCGCTTCTTCGGTGGCATGGTTTTCCTACATGGAAAAGAATACAAGATGATAAGAGGCTATAGCTAACCCTGGACATTTCTGTCCTAAATGGGTCAGGCCTAAATTTTCCCGTGCCTCGGGTACTGGTTGTTTGAACGTTGACCTACATCCCTATGATGTAGTCCTGGTAATCGAAGTGGGAGTATGAGTATCGGAAAAAGGCCATAAGATGCGAGTCGTTCCTACTAAGTTACCTTTTATACTGGGATAAGTTCCACTCTCCGGCCTGGAGAGATATGAGAACGGTTCGGAACGAAACTTGCGGAAAGAGAGACTCTCAAGGGCAGATGGCTAAAATTCTCTCATTAGAGATGCGGGGATCCGCCCTATTCGTGTAACTGGCAACAGGAAACGACGATTTTCCTAACACATAGCGTGAGTAGTGTAGACACTAACTCACTAATTTGTATTATTTTAAGGGTGAATTATCGTGACGAATACAAGGAAAAGACAATTCCCGGTTTCCCATGTACTATCTCCCTCGGTCTGCCTCGTATCTTTGGCTGGAATCGGCGTTGGCTTCCTTCGGGTAGTTTCCTAGGGTTCTCTTCTCGTATGGACATATCGAATTTCTATTCCGCCTTCCTTCTGATTCCCACTGTGGGTGTCATCACTTCATGTTGGATGACTGGGAATCTCCGAAGTTTAGGCGAATCTCTCACCACTGTCCCTAAGAGAATATGGGCACTGGGTGCATTCAATAGTCTCGACCCAGTTTATTCATTTCCGAACAGGAAATCTTCTCAATGAATCTCCTCGGGGTCGGAATCAACTCTTCTGTCAAGCACTGAAGTGGGTAGGGTTTTCTACAGGGTTCGCGCGAGAATGGAAATGTCTAAAGAATCCTAAGGGATTATTAACATTTCACTGTATGATCCATATCGAGTCCTGCTACGATTACACAGGGTATACAAATCATATATAGCTTAGATCCGATAGTCCTTCGAATATGTGATACTACTCCAAAACCACATCCCAACGAGGAAAAGGAAATAGAGCTAAACCACACATTCTCAGCCTATGGGGTCCTTATTATATATAACCTTGGAAGTACACCCTCTGTAGTTGTAGGTATATCAATAAGGATCTTTTTAGTTATTCACGCAAGGTTGCTTATGTATTCTAAAATACTCATATGGTATTTTAACTCTTGTTTGAGTCTTATCTTCTGATTATGATGTTGGGATTAGTGTGGATCTTTTAGCATTCTAAAATACTCCTATAGTATTTTAACTTTATGTTTGGCTCTAGAATTCCTATTTGGTAAGTTTCAGATCTGTTGCACACCACTATCACTCCCGAGCACACGTTCATCGCATCTCGGATAAATGTAGTTGATCAGGTTACATTTATCCCAACTTACGATTACATAACTGCCCAGGTTTGGCTGTAGTGCCCAACATCCGAAGACTTTTATTATTGTTCTTCTTGTGATACTTTTGTTCAAGTGTTTAGATTCTGGATGTTATTATACTTTGGTAAAATATGGTTATATTTTAAAGTATAATTCTTGGTCAGAGTGTTTTATCCCATTGTATTTATAGGTTGTATATCTTTTATGAATTGATATACTTAGCTCACTATAAACAAATACTCTTATACCAATCTGTCACACCCCAAAACTGGAACGGCGGAAACGTTCTGGGGTGGATGACGTCATGTCAAGTATCACAACACATGCATATAGTAATCAAAGTACAACAAAACATTGCATTAATAGAATAATTTTACATGGTTACAATACATAGTATCAAAGTAATACAAGCAAAATATATAAAGTGCAGCAAGGTACTTAAGCCATCTTCATCAGCAGCTCCGGGGATGTACCTGTCTAATTGCTGACCTGAGATTACAAGTTATTTGAAAAGCGAGTATCAGCATTTTTACAAATGTTGGTGAGTTCATAAATATTTAGTGTCATTTAGTCAAATAACTTTAATAAGTAGTAGTTTGCGTGTTTTCTGAGCATCAGTGTTCTTTCCAGAAAATCCTATATTTTCTTTAAATAAAGTAGCCTTCTACCAAGACTGTTCAGTGTATTGTGGTAAGAGGTATTTTCCCTTAATTGCTATTATTATCAAAATACTGAGTTTGATTATTAAAGAAAGCAAGAGACATCAGGGAATAACATATGCCTCAGCAGTGAGGACTGCTGGCTAAGGCAAAGAATCATAGACTCCAGGAGGGTATCGAACTAACGACACGCCTGGTTCAGTCTAACAAAGGGGAGACACAGACCCCAGAAGGTACTAGGTGAAAGGTATAGCTAGTAAGGTCTAAAACAGTGAATATAGACCACAGACGATACCAAAAGAAAAGTACATCTCGCAAGGTCAAAACAAGGACTACAGACCCCAGACAGTATCGATTGAAAGATACAGCTAGCAAGGTCAAAACAGAGACAATAGACCCCAGACAGTATCAAATGAAAGATACAGCTAGCCAGGTCAAAACAAAGACTATAGACCCCAGACAGTATCAAATGAAAGATACATCTAGCAAGGTCAAAACAAAGACTATAGACCCCAGACAGTATCAAATGAAAGATACAGCTAGCAAGGTCAAAACAGAGGCTATAGACCCCAGACAGTATCAAATGGAAGATACAGCTAGCAAGGTCAAGACAGAGACTATAGACCCCAGACAGTATCAAATGAAAGATACAGCTAGCAAGGTCAAAACAGTGTGAATCTGAAAAGTGACATCAGCATACAGTGTAAATTGCTGACGAAATACCGTTACCTTAAAGCCATGAATTATAAGGCAACCCAGGATACTCGTAACCATACTGACTAGAGTTCCAGACGCCCTACAAGCATCTATAGAATGTGACATTTGTCACCCCTTGGCTTGGTGGGCCGTGGACTGTAGCTAGCAGTCAGGGTGCGGGGTTGTCAATCCCATATAGGCCTATACACATAATGTCCGCTCTCCCTACAGGAGACTCTGGTTACCAACTAGACGACGGAGAAGGCCGCGTCCCGAAGATGCATCCCAAATAGAGGATAGTGTTTTTCTAGAGGGGAGTGGGTTTCTAATGTAAGTGATATACTAGAGGTAAAGACTTTCAAACAGTGGGTAGTGTGTTTCTAAAGTAAGTGTAGAATAGAGGTAGAGATTCTTAACTGACTTGACTAGAGGATTTCCTGTATGTCCATACTCATATACATAGTATTTAACTAATGAACCAAACGACCTTCGGACGGCTACCCGATCCCACCAAACCACATCTCAACGAAGAAAAGGAAATAGGGCCGACGAGCTTTCCTAAGTCTTTCAATCATTACTTATATATACCTATATAAGTACGGACATACATCTAACTATGACTAAGTGCGTTTCAAGTAGAAGTGATCCTTGTGAAGTAGTAGCGCCTAATAAGTGAAGTAGAAGCGTTCGCAAGTGAAGTAGAAGTGTCGCGCAAGTATAAGCGTATCATGAAGTAGAGGCGACAATAAGTGAAGCGAAAGCGTATCAAGTATAAGTGAAGTAGAGTTGTTATCAAGTATAAGCGAAGAAGAATCGTATCACTAAGTAAGAGCGTGAATAAGTATAAGCGTCATAAGGTATAAGCGACTATCAGTATAAGTGGAAGCATTACAGAGTAGGAATATGGAATAAGTATAAGCAAATCAGCAATAACTTCAAATAAAAATATACGTAAAAAGGAATCTTAATGAAAAGCCTTTACGAACAGAAAATTTCACACTTTGTATTCTTTTGTAAAATATGCTTGAAAATCTTGGAAAAATCTTTCACAAACCATTCTAGAATGAATTTAGTTTAAAAGGTATAAGTAAGAGTTTTAAAACAATTGAAGAAGCATTAAAGCGTCCTACTCGGTAAAAACAGTGTATAATGGCAAAATCTTGTGCATGCGGGTTATCAATCACATGTGATTGATATGATAACTGGCATGTTTAACTTGTAATCCCCCCCCCCCTATAAAAACATTTAAAAGCATTTAAAAGGTTAATTCAGGGGTATGAACTCACCTGGTGTAAGTAGGTCCGACGGTAGTGTCGTTTAGGCGTTCGGGGTCACGCAAGGACTTGAACACACACAAGGACCTATTTTAACATATGATAACATATGTTCACATACAATTAGCATATAATATACCAATTAAACAATTATACACACTCAAAGGAGTGGAAAACACTTTTGGTTGAGTGTTTGGGGTCCCGGGTAGTGTTTAAGGGTGCTAAGGGTCTCTTATCAGTTGTGGAACTTTGCTATACTCACATATCTAGTGTGTAAATGGATTTAAAACACCAACATGGACCAATCAAGGAGTTTATGGCCCAAGCTAAGGGAGTTTACGGCCGTAAACTCCCAAGGTCACATTCTTGGGTGTTTGATGCTTCTAGCTTGTTCATAGAATTATTCCAAGCACTTTTCCTCAAAGGCATGAGTGGATTTGAGGTTCCTAAGGGCCTTAACAAGGAGTTTACGGCCTAAGAACAACTCCTAAAGGAGTTTACGGCCGTAAACTCTAAATGATTTAGTTTTGTGATGTTTCAAGCCCCTAATGCCTTTCTAGTGATTTCTAACGAAGTGTGATGCCATTTTGGGTGATTAAAACCAACATTTGAGGAGGTTTTGGGGAGTTTACGGCCTAGATAAATGCTTGGGCCGTAAACTCCAAGAAATCCCTCATTTTCCTTGTGTTTAAGCCCTTAAATCCTTCCTAGCAATTTATAGAGATAGCCTATGGTCATTTGGGGGGCAAAAACTACAATTTTGGGCATGATTTAGGGAGTTTACGGCCTTGACCATTTCTGGGCCGTAAACTCCTTTCTTTAATTCATTTTGGAGTGTTCATGTGTCCTAAACTCAAAGGAATAAGTCCCTAAATTATGTAATAAGCCCTAGGATGAGTTTGGAGTGCATGTGGGACCATGACTTGTGGAGTTTACGGCCTAAGCATGTGCTTGGGCCCTAAACTCTTCTTTGAGTCCTAAATCCATGCATTTTAGTGTTTAAACACCCCTAGGCTATAACCCCTAATTATTTCTAAGCTTATGGTCAAGTTCAAAGGCATGATTGGCTCCATTTTAGGGGTTTACGGCCCTAGAATGTTCTTGGGCCGTAAACTCCTTATACCATGCCTTCTTGGATGATTTTTGGGCTATAAACATAAATCAATACGTTTAGAATAAGCTAGGGTAAGCGGACTTACAATTTGGAAGCGTTTGGTTACGAATTCGGGGCGAAAACGGGTCTAGAGAGAGAGTTTAGAGAGAGAGTGTAAAAAGTCTCCAATGGACTCCACTCACCCATATATAGGTTTCACAGTCGGGCTCAGTGGAATTTTACCCGATACTGCCGTTAAACGGGGCTTTTGGTCGCAGTCGATTTAGTGGTCGTAATATTAATACTTGACATTTTCCAAATGAATGGAAATGTGTGTCCTGTGTTTTTATTTCCTTTTATCACGACTTAACGGCATGTTAAAGGTAATCAAATGGAATGTTTATTAAATTGATGCCCTCTAATTAACGGAACTTCTATACAGTGGAATATTCCGTTAACGGTAACGGGGAAATGTAACGGGACAACTTGGGTTGTCACATCATCCCCCCGTTAGAGGGAATTTCGTCTCGAAATTCAGGTCTAGGCAAGGAAGTAGGTATGAATTGCCGAGTAGAGGTAAGGGAGTACTTCCTATACGGTTGCCCTCGCATTCCCAAGTGATCTCTAGTCTGTGTTTGTCCTTCTCACAGACCTTCACATACGGGATGCGAATTCCGCCTAGTGTAGCTAGCGGGTTCCGACTGGTGTATCTATGAAGTCAGGGTTCTCAATGGATTCTATCAAGATAATTGAGGCATGAAGAGTGTTGTCGGGAAGTCACGTATCAAGCCTAAGAAGAGGATCGATCGGGTGTGAATCTTGTGGCATATCCGAAGGCAGGGGCAGCCTGAAAAGGGTTGGACCAAGTCTCCATGGGGATTCTCATATGGTCCTAAGCTCTCGAAAGGGTAGAGCTTTTCAGTACTTAGAACATAGTGTACTTCTATGGCAAGATCATCACTGGCGTGATCGCCATTCCGAAGTTCCTAACGTTCTCTCTCGTACGGGTAGTGTAGTCCTTCGGGTTGGTTCTTAGGAATCTCAAGTGGTCTTTAGTTTCGTGTTTTCTGACAACTGGCTGATAGAGGCTTCCTAGATCGTCAAGTGGGTTGCGCGACTATGGCCATCGGTTTGCTATAGAGTGTCTATCCCAAGCTTGTGCAAAATGGACCTGCACTAACGACGCTTGAGATACGGAAACCCTGAGAATCGGGGAGACAGGGCTTCACCAGACGAGTGTTGGACTATCTCGGGAGGTGATTCTACTAGCTCTGCTTGAGATAGTATTCGGGGAACACCTATTAGTCCAAGGAATCTCTACGACTGTGGTTTATTCTAGCGTGGAAAGTGCGTGCTCCTGCATAATCCCTCGATTAACACCAAAGCTGGTGTCGAGTCCATAATCTTTTCGGGATCCGGGTCATGAGATTTAACGCAATTACCTTCGCACTTGACCAAGTATTCTTGGCTGCAAAGGTTACCCTGTGGTTCTCGGTATCCTAGTGTTTACCTCGGAAAATATAATTCATCGTCTACAGGGCGACGACGATTTCCTCCTAGCGAGAGGGTGGAGGATGATAAGCACTACCTGTCTATAACTGGGTGGGCAAGGTGCCTGAGTAGTCAGAGCATCAATTGCAACTACTCTTCTGAAGGTTCTAAGTTTTCTCGGTCTAAGGCAAATCTAGTGGGCATAGGGTCTCTTCACTCGGAACTTTACTAGCTCAATCCGCAGTAGTTCTCTTGATTTCTGCTCCTATGTTATCGAATGGGGTGAAAGTGTTCTGCGAAGAGGTTCATGGTAGAACCCATGCTTGGCTTAACCGCCAATACTTGATGGATGCCAGCAATATACCTAGTCATAGTGGCCAGCCTCATAAGTTCTATTCTCTGGTTTCACGAACCTGTTGTGTGAGGTGCGACGGATTTCCCAGGGAATTCTTAGGAGTGTGCTCCGGTTGGTCGTCGTCTTCTAACGTATCTGCAGTGTCCTTCGCTTTGGTGCTCATCTGACTACGAGGGGTCGGTCCATAGCGCGGGGTACCCTCACTTGGGTACTTCGGAAGGTTTGAGATAAGAGGGATGATTGACGGATTTACCAATCTGTCACACCCCAAAACCAGAACGGCGGAAACGTTCTGGGGTGGATGACGTCATGTCAAGTATCACAACACATGCATATAGTAATCAAAGTACAACAAAACATTGCATTAGATGTGATTATTTGTGTTAGGTTCGGGTTCGAGAGAACCTTCATTTGTCAATATGGCTATGGAGAAAGCTTACAGCACTAAGAATGTACACATGGTTGCACGAAGTCAAACCATGCTCAATAGAGTCGTCGAAGTTGACACACTCCGACATGATTTATAATGAAGATCGATAGAGTCATGTGCCGAACAGGCACACAAGTTCTGGGTGTCTCGAGTTTCGTCCTACATATCGCTACCGCGGATACTTGGACCGATAGAGTCGACGCGGAACTATAGAGAGTTCTAAGTGCTTCCGAATAGAGTATCTTTCATGAATGGATTCTCACGAGGCGTTTCTATAATCGCCTCCCATATACTAGTCATGTATATTTAAGGTGGGGAGGACTGTTGACTGAGCGACTCCGCCCTAAATCCACAACCAAACGAGGAACAGAAAATGAGGTGGCATTCGCTCACTCTAGGTCTGTCCATCTCAAATATATATGGCCGTAACGTATATGTTTAGCCATCATAGTTTTACCTAATGAATTTTAAATTTTATAACAGTGCTGCGACTTTCGCCTTACTGGAAGGAATTTATATTTGAATTAGTCTTTTATTGTTCTTAACTTAGTTATCCGAGATCAAGAGACGTACCAAAATCTAACGAGTTTCCTTGCTGCTTCTCCCTAAGCAGTAGTGTCAGGCTCCTTCTGTGTCTTTGTCTTTCTCTTTAGTTGGGCAGTCCCTCTTAAAGTGTCCCATTTTACCACATAGGTGGCAAACTATACGGGTCGCCCCATTGGTGGTTGGTGTAATTAACTCAACCGGGGTTCTGCAGACACGAGCAGTATGCCCCAGCATGTGGCACCTAGCACAATAGAGTTCCCGGCAGGTACCATAATGATGGTAGCTGCACTTGCTGCATTGGGGAAGGTCTCCTAGGTATGGTCTGCTTGAAGTCGGGAAGGAAGGGTTGGCAGGGGTTGCTTCTGCTTGTTGCCCTTCGGAGGGTCCTTGGGCCGAGGTACTTCCCTCCTCCATCTTGAGTTTTCTCTTTAGGAGATTCGTTTGAGGTTCCTGGGTGACTGGGCATGGAAGTATTGGTTGTTGCTGTCCATTGTCAGGATCGGAATTCCCAACAGGGCCCTTGCTAGCATTGGCGGTGTTAGCATTTAGGTGAGCCATGACAGCTGCTACAGCTGCTGAGACCGCAGCTTGGAACATAGCTTCATCGAATAAGAGAGTAGGTTTCTTGCTTGGGGGCTGATTGCGCTTCTTCGGTGGCATGGTTTTCCTACATGGAAAAGAATACAAGATGATAAGAGGCTATAGCTAACCCTGGACATTTCTGTCCTAAATGGGTCAGGCCTAAATTTTCCCGTGCCTCGGGTACTGGTTGTTTGAACGTTGACCTACATCCCTATGATGTAGTCCTGGTAATCGAAGTGGGAGTATGAGTATCGGAAAAAGGCCATAAGATGCGAGTCGTTCCTACTAAGTTACCTTTTATACTGGGATAAGTTCCACTCTCCGGCCTGGAGAGATATGAGAACGGTTCGGAACGAAACTTGCGGAAAGAGAGACTCTCAAGGGCAGATGGCTAAAATTCTCTCATTAGAGATGCGGGGATCCGCCCTATTCGTGTAACTGGCAACAGGAAACGACGATTTTCCTAACACATAGCGTGAGTAGTGTAGACACTAACTCACTAATTTGTATTATTTTAAGGGTGAATTATCGTGACGAATACAAGGAAAAGACAATTCCCGGTTTCCCATGTACTATCTCCCTCGGTCTGCCTCGTATCTTTGGCTGGAATCGGCGTTGGCTTCCTTCGGGTAGTTTCCTAGGGTTCTCTTCTCGTATGGACATATCGAATTTCTATTCCGCCTTCCTTCTGATTCCCACTGTGGGTGTCATCACTTCATGTTGGATGACTGGGAATCTCCGAAGTTTAGGCGAATCTCTCACCACTGTCCCTAAGAGAATATGGGCACTGGGTGCATTCAATAGTCTCGACCCAGTTTATTCATTTCCGAACAGGAAATCTTCTCAATGAATCTCCTCGGGGTCGGAATCAACTCTTCTGTCAAGCACTGAAGTGGGTAGGGTTTTCTACAGGGTTCGCGCGAGAATGGAAATGTCTAAAGAATCCTAAGGGATTATTAACATTTCACTGTATGATCCATATCGAGTCCTGCTACGATTACACAGGGTATACAAATCATATATAGCTTAGATCCGATAGTCCTTCGAATATGTGATACTACTCCAAAACCACATCCCAACGAGGAAAAGGAAATAGAGCTAAACCACACATTCTCAGCCTATGGGGTCCTTATTATATATAACCTTGGAAGTACACCCTCTGTAGTTGTAGGTATATCAATAAGGATCTTTTTAGTTATTCACGCAAGGTTGCTTATGTATTCTAAAATACTCATATGGTATTTTAACTCTTGTTTGAGTCTTATCTTCTGATTATGATGTTGGGATTAGTGTGGATCTTTTAGCGTTCTAAAATACTCCTATAGTATTTTAACTTTATGTTTGGCTCTAGAATTCCTATTTGGTAAGTTTCAGATCTGCTGCACACCACTATCACTCCCGAGCACACGTTCATCGCATCTCGGATAAATGTAGTTGATCAGGTTACATTTATCCCAGCTTACAATTACATAACTGCCCAGGTTTGGCTGTAGTGCCCAACATCCGAAGACTTTTATTATTGTTCTTCTTGTGATACTTTTGTTCAAGTGTTTAGATTCTGGATGTTATTATACTTTGGTAAAATATGGTTATATTTTAAAGTATAATTCTTGGTCAGAGTGTTTTATCCCATTGTATTTATAGGTTGTATATCTTTTATGAATTGATATACTTAGCTCACTATAAACAAATGCTCTGATACCAATCTGTCACACCCCAAAACCGGAACGGCGGAAACGTTCTGGGGTGGATGACGTCATGTCAAGTATCACAACACATGCATATAGTAATCAAAGTACAACAAAACATTGCATTAATAGAATAATTTTACATGGTTACAATACATAGTATCAAAGTAATACAAGCAAAATATATAAAGTGCAGCAAGGTACTTAAGCCATCTTCATCAGCAGCTCCGGGGATGTACCTGTCTAATTGCTGACCTGAGATTACAAGTTATTTGAAAAGCGAGTATCAGCATTTTTACAAATGCTGGTGAGTTCATAAATATTTAGTGTCATTTAGTCAAATAACTTTAATAAGTAGTAGTTTACGTGTTTTCTGAGCATCAGTGTTCTTTCCAGAAAATCCTATATTTTCTTTAAATAAAGCAGCCTTCTACCAAGACTGTTCAGTGTATTGTGGTAAGAGGTATTTTCCCTTAATTGCTATTATTATCAAAATACTGAGTTTGATTATTAAAGAAAGCAAGAGACATCAGGGAATAACATATGCCTCAGCAGTGAGGACTGATGGCTAAGGCAAAGAATCATAGACTCCAGGAGGGTATCGAACTAACGACACGCCTGGTTCAGTCTAACAAAGGGGAGACACAGACCCCAGAAGGTACTAGGTGAAAGGTATAGCTAGTAAGGTCTAAAACAGTGAATATAGACCACAGACGATACCAAAAGAAAAGTACATCTCGCAAGGTCAAAACAAGGACTACAGACCCCAGACAGTATCGATTGAAAGATACAGCTAGCAAGGTCAAAACAGAGACAATAGACCCCAGACAGTATCAAATGAAAGATACAGCTAGCCAGGTCAAAACAAAGACTATAGACCCCAGACAGTATCAAATGAAAGATACATCTAGCAAGGTCAAAACAAAGACTATAGACCCCAGACAGTATCAAATGAAAGATACAGCTAGCAAGGTCAAAACAGAGGCTATAGACCCCAGACAGTATCAAATGGAAGATACAGCTAGCAAGGTCAAGACAGAGACTATAGACCCCAGACAGTATCAAATGAAAGATACAGCTAGCAAGGTCAAAACAGTGTGAATCTGAAAAGTGACATCAGCATACAGTGTAAATTGCTGACGAAATACCGTTACCTTAAAGCCATGAATTATAAGGCAACCCAGGATACTCGTAACCATACTGACTAGAGTTCCAAACGCCCTACAAGCATCTATAGAATGTGACATTTGTCACCCCTTGGCTTGGTGGGCCGTGGACTGTAGCTAGCAGTCAGGGTGCGGGGTTGTCAATCCCATATAGGCCTATACACATAATGTCCGCTCTCCCTACAGGAGACTCTGGTTACCAACTAGACGACGGAGAAGGCCGCGTCCCGAAGATGCATCCCAAATAGAGGATAGTGTTTTTCTAGAGGGGAGTGGGTTTCTAATGTAAGTGATATACTAGAGGTAAAGACTTTCAAACAGTGGGTAGTGTGTTTCTAAAGTAAGTGTAGAATAGAGGTAGAGATTCTTAACTGACTTGACTAGAGGATTTCCTGTATGTCCATACTCATATACATAGTATTTAACTAATGAACCAAACGACCTTCGGACGGCTACCCGATCCCACCAAACCACATCTCAACGAAGAAAAGGAAATAGGGCCGACGAGCTTTCCTAAGTCTTTCAATCATTACTTATATATACCTATATAAGTACGGACATACATCTAACTATGACTAAGTGCGTTTCAAGTAGAAGTGATCCTTGTGAAGTAGTAGCGCCTAATAAGTGAAGTAGAAGCGTTCGCAAGTGAAGTAGAAGTGTCGCGCAAGTATAAGCGTATCATGAAGTAGAGGCGACAATAAGTGAAGCGAAAGCGTATCAAGTATAAGTGAAGTAGAGTTGTTATCAAGTATAAGCGAAGAAGAATCGTATCACTAAGTAAGAGCGTGAATAAGTATAAGCGTCATAAGGTATAAGCGACTATCAGTATAAGTGGAAGCATTACAGAGTAGGAATATGGAATAAGTATAAGCAAATCAGCAATAACTTCAAATAAAAATATACGTAAAAAGGAATCTTAATGAAAAGCCTTTACGAACAGAAAATTTCACACTTTGTATTCTTTTGTAAAATATGCTTGAAAATCTTGGAAAAATCTTTCACAAACCATTCTAGAATGAATTTAGTTTAAAAGGTATAAGTAAGAGTTTTAAAACAATTGAAGAAGCATTAAAGCGTCCTACTCGGTAAAAACAGTGTATAATGGCAAAATCTTGTGCATGCGGGTTATCAATCACATGTGATTGATATGATAACTGGCATGTTTAACTTGTAATCCCCCCCCTATAAAAACATTTAAAAGCATTTAAAAGGTTAATTCAGGGGTATGAACTCACCTGGTGTAAGTAGGTCCGACGGTAGTGTCGTTTAGGCGTTCGGGGTCACGCAAGGACTTGAACACACACAAGGACCTATTTTAACATATGATAACATATGTTCACATACAATTAGCATATAATATACCAATTAAACAATTATACACACTCAAAGGAGTGGAAAACACTTTTGGTTGAGTGTTTGGGGTCCCGGGTAGTGTTTAAGGGTGCTAAGGGTCTCTTATCAGTTGTGGAACTTTGCTATACTCACATATCTAGTGTGTAAATGGATTTAAAACACCAACATGGACCAATCAAGGAGTTTATGGCCCAAGCTAAGGGAGTTTACGGCCGTAAACTCCCAAGGTCACATTCTTGGGTGTTTGATGCTTCTAGCTTGTTCATAGAATTATTCCAAGCACTTTTCCTCAAAGGCATGAGTGGATTTGAGGTTCCTAAGGGCCTTAACAAGGAGTTTACGGCCTAAGAACAACTCCTAAAGGAGTTTACGGCCGTAAACTCTAAATGATTTAGTTTTGTGATGTTTCAAGCCCCTAATGCCTTTCTAGTGATTTCTAACGAAGTGTGATGCCATTTTGGGTGATTAAAACCAACATTTGAGGAGGTTTTGGGGAGTTTACGGCCTAGATAAATGCTTGGGCCGTAAACTCCAAGAAATCCCTCATTTTCCTTGTGTTTAAGCCCTTAAATCCTTCCTAGCATTTTATAGAGATAGCCTATGGTCATTTGGGGGGCAAAAACTACAATTTTGGGCATGATTTAGGGAGTTTACGGCCTTGACCATTTCTGGGCCGTAAACTCCTTTCTTTAATTCATTTTGGAGTGTTCAAGTGTCCTAAACTCAAAGGAATAAGTCCCTAAATTATGTAATAAGCCCTAGGATGAGTTTGGAGTGCATTTGGGACCATGACTTGTGGAGTTTACGGCCTAAGCATGTGCTTGGGCCGTAAACTCTTCTTTGAGTCCTAAATCCATGCATTTTAGTGTTTAAACACCCCTAGGCTATAACCCCTAATTATTTCTAAGCTTATGGTCAAGTTCAAAGGCATGATTGGCTCCATTTTAGGGGTTTACGGCCCTAGAATGTTCTTGGGCCGTAAACTCCTTATACCATGCCTTCTTGGATGATTTTTGGGCTATAAACATAAATCAATACGTTTAGAATAAGCTAGGGTAAGCGGACTTACAATTTGGAAGCGTTTGGTTACGAATTCGGGGCGAAAACGGGTCTAGAGAGAGAGTTTAGAGAGAGAGTGTAAAAAGTCTCCAATGGACTCCACTCACCCATATATAGGTTTCACAGTCGGGCTCAGTGGAATTTTACCCGATACTGCCGTTAAACGGGGCTTTTGGTCGCAGTCGATTTAGTGGTCGTAATATTAATACTTGACATTTTCCAAATGAATGGAAATGTGTGTCCTGTGTTTTTATTTCCTTTTATCACGACTTAACGGCATGTTAAAGGTAATCAAATGGAATGTTTATTAAATTGATGCCCTCTAATTAACGGAACTTCTATACAGTGGAATATTCCGTTAACGGTAACGGGGAAATGTAACGGGACAACTTGGGTTGTCACATCATCCCCCCGTTAGAGGGAATTTCGTCTCGAAATTCAGGTCTAGGCAAGGAAGTAGGTATGAATTGCCGAGTAGAGGTAAGGGAGTACTTCCTATACGGTTGCCCTCGCATTCCCAAGTGATCTCTAGTCTGTGTTTGTCCTTCTCACAGACCTTCACATACGGGATGCGAATTCCGCCTAGTGTAGCTAGCGGGTTCCGACTGGTGTATCTATGAAGTCAGGGTTCTCAATGGATTCTATCAAGATAATTGAGGCATGAAGAGTGTTGTCGGGAAGTCACGTATCAAGCCTAAGAAGAGGATCGATCGGGTGTGAATCTTGTGGCATATCCGAAGGCAGGGGCAGCCTGAAAAGGGTTGGACCAAGTCTCCATGGGGATTCTCATATGGTCCTAAGCTCTCGAAAGGGTAGAGCTTTTCAGTACTTAGAACATAGTGTACTTCTATGGCAAGATCATCACTGGCGTGATCGCCATTCCGAAGTTCCTAACGTTCTCTCTCGTACGGGTAGTGTAGTCCTTCGGGTTGGTTCTTAGGAATCTCAAGTGGTCTTTAGTTTCGTGTTTTCTGACAACTGGCTAATAGAGGCTTCCTAGATCGTCAAGTGGGTTGCGCGACTATGGCCATCGGTTTGCTATAGAGTGTCTATCCCAAGCTTGTGCAAAATGGACCTGCACTAACGACGCTTGAGATACGGAAACCCTGAGAATCGGGGAGACAGGGCTTCACCAGACGAGTGTTGGACTATCTCGGGAGGTGATTCTACTAGCTCTGCTTGAGATAGTATTCGGGGAACACCTATTAGTCCAAGGAATCTCTACGACTGTGGTTTATTCTAGCGTGGAAAGTGCGTGCTCCTGCATAATCCCTCGATTAACACCAAAGCTGGTGTCGAGTCCATAATCTTTTCGGGATCCGGGTCATGAGATTTAACGCAATTACCTTCGCACTTGACCAAGTATTCTTGGCTGCAAAGGTTACCCTGTGGTTCTCGGTATCCTAGTGTTTACCTCGGAAAATATAATTCATCGTCTACAGGGCGACGACGATTTCCTCCTAGCGAGAGGGTGGAGGATGATAAGCACTACCTGTCTATAACTGGGTGGGCAAGGTGCCTGAGTAGTCAGAGCATCAATTGCAACTACTCTTCTGAAGGTTCTAAGTTTTCTCGGTCTAAGGCAAATCTAGTGGGCATAGGGTCTCTTCACTCGGAACTTTACTAGCTCAATCCGCAGTAGTTCTCTTGATTTCTGCTCCTATGTTATCGAATGGGGTGAAAGTGTTCTGCGAAGAGGTTCATGGTAGAACCCATGCTTGGCTTAACCGCCAATACTTGATGGATGCCAGCAATATACCTAGTCATAGTGGCCAGCCTCATAAGTTCTATTCTCTGGTTTCACGAACCTGTTGTGTGAGGTGCGACGGATTTCCCAGGGAATTCTTAGGAGTGTGCTCCGGTTGGTCGTCGTCTTCTAACGTATCTGCAGTGTCCTTCGCTTTGGTGCTCATCTGACTACGAGGGGTCGGTCCATAGCGCGGGGTACCCTCACTTGGGTACTTCGGAAGGTTTGAGATAAGAGGGATGATTGACGGATTTACCAATCTGTCACACCCCAAAACCAGAACGGCGGAAACGTTCTGGGGTGGATGACGTCATGTCAAGTATCACAACACATGCATATAGTAATCAAAGTACAACAAAACATTGCATTAGATGTGATTATTTGTGTTAGGTTCGGGTTCGAGAGAACCTTCATTTGTCAATATGGCTATGGAGAAAGCTTACAGCACTAAGAATGTACACATGGTTGCACGAAGTCAAACCATGCTCAATAGAGTCGTCGAAGTTGACACACTCCGACATGATTTATAATGAAGATCGATAGAGTCATGTGCCGAATAGGCACACAAGTTCTGGGTGTCTCGAGTTTCGTCCTACATATCGCTACCGCGGATACTTGGACCGATAGAGTCGACGCGGAACTATAGAGAGTTCTAAGTGCTTCCGAATAGAGTATCTTTCATGAATGGATTCTCACGAGGCGTTTCTATAATCGCCTCCCATATACTAGTCATGTATATTTAAGGTGGGGAGGACTGTTGACTGAGCGACTCCGCCCTAAATCCACAACCAAACGAGGAACAGAAAATGAGGTGGCATTCGCTCACTCTAGGTCTGTCCATCTCAAATATATATGGCCGTAACGTATATGTTTAGCCATCATAGTTTTACCTAATGAATTTTAAATTTTATAACAGTGCTGCGACTTTCGCCTTACTGGAAGGAATTTATATTTGAATTAGTCTTTTATTGTTCTTAACTTAGTTATCCGAGATCAAGAGACGTACCAAAATCTAACGAGTTTCCTTGCTGCTTCTCCCTAAGCAGTAGTGTCAGGCTCCTTCTGTGTCTTTGTCTTTCTCTTTAGTTGGGCAGTCCCTCTTAAAGTGTCCCATTTTACCACATAGGTGGCAAACTATACGGGTCGCCCCATTGGTGGTTGGTGTAATTAACTCAACCGGGGTTCTGCAGACACGAGCAGTATGCCCCAGCATGTGGCACCTAGCACAATAGAGTTCCCGGCAGGTACCATAATGATGGTAGCTGCACTTGCTGCATTGGGGAAGGTCTCCTAGGTATGGTCTGCTTGAAGTCGGGAAGGAAGGGTTGGCAGGGGTTGCTTCTGCTTGTTGCCCTTCGGAGGGTCCTTGGGCCGAGGTACTTCCCTCCTCCATCTTGAGTTTTCTCTTTAGGAGATTCGTTTGAGGTTCCTGGGTGACTGGGCATGGAAGTATTGGTTGTTGCTGTCCATTGTCAGGATCGGAATTCCCAACAGGGCCCTTGCTAGCATTGGCGGTGTTAGCATTTAGGTGAGCCATGACAGCTGCTACAGCTGCTGAGACCGCAGCTTGGAACATAGCTTCATCGAATAAGAGAGTAGGTTTCTTGCTTGGGGGCTGATTGCGCTTCTTCGGTGGCATGGTTTTCCTACATGGAAAAGAATACAAGATGATAAGAGGCTATAGCTAACCCTGGACATTTCTGTCCTAAATGGGTCAGGCCTAAATTTTCCCGTGCCTCGGGTACTGGTTGTTTGAACGTTGACCTACATCCCTATGATGTAGTCCTGGTAATCGAAGTGGGAGTATGAGTATCGGAAAAAGGCCATAAGATGCGAGTCGTTCCTACTAAGTTACCTTTTATACTGGGATAAGTTCCACTCTCCGGCCTGGAGAGATATGAGAACGGTTCGGAACGAAACTTGCGGAAAGAGAGACTCTCAAGGGCAGATGGCTAAAATTCTCTCATTAGAGATGCGGGGATCCGCCCTATTCGTGTAACTGGCAACAGGAAACGACGATTTTCCTAACACATAGCGTGAGTAGTGTAGACACTAACTCACTAATTTGTATTATTTTAAGGGTGAATTATCGTGACGAATACAAGGAAAAGACAATTCCCGGTTTCCCATGTACTATCTCCCTCGGTCTGCCTCGTATCTTTGGCTGGAATCGGCGTTGGCTTCCTTCGGGTAGTTTCCTAGGGTTCTCTTCTCGTATGGACATATCGAATTTCTATTCCGCCTTCCTTCTGATTCCCACTGTGGGTGTCATCACTTCATGTTGGATGACTGGGAATCTCCGAAGTTTAGGCGAATCTCTCACCACTGTCCCTAAGAGAATATGGGCACTGGGTGCATTCAATAGTCTCGACCCAGTTTATTCATTTCCGAACAGGAAATCTTCTCAATGAATCTCCTCGGGGTCGGAATCAACTCTTCTGTCAAGCACTGAAGTGGGTAGGGTTTTCTACAGGGTTCGCGCGAGAATGGAAATGTCTAAAGAATCCTAAGGGATTATTAACATTTCACTGTATGATCCATATCGAGTCCTGCTACGATTACACAGGGTATACAAATCATATATAGCTTAGATCCGATAGTCCTTCGAATATGTGATACTACTCCAAAACCACATCCCAACGAGGAAAAGGAAATAGAGCTAAACCACACATTCTCAGCCTATGGGGTCCTTATTATATATAACCTTGGAAGTACACCCTCTGTAGTTGTAGGTATATCAATAAGGATCTTTTTAGTTATTCACGCAAGGTTGCTTATGTATTCTAAAATACTCATATGGTATTTTAACTCTTGTTTGAGTCTTATCTTCTGATTATGATGTTGGGATTAGTGTGGATCTTTTAGCGTTCTAAAATACTCCTATAGTATTTTAACTTTATGTTTGGCTCTAGAATTCCTATTTGGTAAGTTTCAGATCTGCTGCACACCACTATCACTCCCGAGCACACGTTCATCGCATCTCGGATAAATGTAGTTGATCAGGTTACATTTATCCCAGCTTACAATTACATAACTGCCCAGGTTTGGCTGTAGTGCCCAACATCCGAAGACTTTTATTATTGTTCTTCTTGTGATACTTTTGTTCAAGTGTTTAGATTCTGGATGTTATTATACTTTGGTAAAATATGGTTATATTTTAAAGTATAATTCTTGGTCAGAGTGTTTTATCCCATTGTATTTATAGGTTGTATATCTTTTATGAATTGATATACTTAGCTCACTATAAACAAATGCTCTGATACCAATCTGTCACACCCCAAAACCGGAACGGCGGAAACGTTCTGGGGTGGATGACGTCATGTCAAGTATCACAACACATGCATATAGTAATCAAAGTACAACAAAACATTGCATTAATAGAATAATTTTACATGGTTACAATACATAGTATCAAAGTAATACAAGCAAAATATATAAAGTGCAGCAAGGTACTTAAGCCATCTTCATCAGCAGCTCCGGGGATGTACCTGTCTAATTGCTGACCTGAGATTACAAGTTATTTGAAAAGCGAGTATCAGCATTTTTACAAATGCTGGTGAGTTCATAAATATTTAGTGTCATTTAGTCAAATAACTTTAATAAGTAGTAGTTTACGTGTTTTCTGAGCATCAGTGTTCTTTCCAGAAAATCCTATATTTTCTTTAAATAAAGCAGCCTTCTACCAAGACTGTTCAGTGTATTGTGGTAAGAGGTATTTTCCCTTAATTGCTATTATTATCAAAATACTGAGTTTGATTATTAAAGAAAGCAAGAGACATCAGGGAATAACATATGCCTCAGCAGTGAGGACTGATGGCTAAGGCAAAGAATCATAGACTCCAGGAGGGTATCGAACTAACGACACGCCTGGTTCAGTCTAACAAAGGGGAGACACAGACCCCAGAAGGTACTAGGTGAAAGGTATAGCTAGTAAGGTCTAAAACAGTGAATATAGACCACAGACGATACCAAAAGAAAAGTACATCTCGCAAGGTCAAAACAAGGACTACAGACCCCAGACAGTATCGATTGAAAGATACAGCTAGCAAGGTCAAAACAGAGACAATAGACCCCAGACAGTATCAAATGAAAGATACAGCTAGCCAGGTCAAAACAAAGACTATAGACCCCAGACAGTATCAAATGAAAGATACATCTAGCAAGGTCAAAACAAAGACTATAGACCCCAGACAGTATCAAATGAAAGATACAGCTAGCAAGGTCAAAACAGAGGCTATAGACCCCAGACAGTATCAAATGGAAGATACAGCTAGCAAGGTCAAGACAGAGACTATAGACCCCAGACAGTATCAAATGAAAGATACAGCTAGCAAGGTCAAAACAGTGTGAATCTGAAAAGTGACATCAGCATACAGTGTAAATTGCTGACGAAATACCGTTACCTTAAAGCCATGAATTATAAGGCAACCCAGGATACTCGTAACCATACTGACTAGAGTTCCAGACGCCCTACAAGCATCTATAGAATGTGACATTTGTCACCCCTTGGCTTGGTGGGCCGTGGACTGTAGCTAGCAGTCAGGGTGCGGGGTTGTCAATCCCATATAGGCCTATACACATAATGTCCGCTCTCCCTACAGGAGACTCTGGTTACCAACTAGACGACGGAGAAGGCCGCGTCCCGAAGATGCATCCCAAATAGAGGATAGTGTTTTTCTAGAGGGGAGTGGGTTTCTAATGTAAGTGATATACTAGAGGTAAAGACTTTCAAACAGTGGGTAGTGTGTTTCTAAAGTAAGTGTAGAATAGAGGTAGAGATTCTTAACTGACTTGACTAGAGGATTTCCTGTATGTCCATACTCATATACATAGTATTTAACTAATGAACCAAACGACCTTCGGACGGCTACCCGATCCCACCAAACCACATCTCAACGAAGAAAAGGAAATAGGGCCGACGAGCTTTCCTAAGTCTTTCAATCATTACTTATATATACCTATATAAGTACGGACATACATCTAACTATGACTAAGTGCGTTTCAAGTAGAAGTGATCCTTGTGAAGTAGTAGCGCCTAATAAGTGAAGTAGAAGCGTTCGCAAGTGAAGTAGAAGTGTCGCGCAAGTATAAGCGTATCATGAAGTAGAGGCGACAATAAGTGAAGCGAAAGCGTATCAAGTATAAGTGAAGTAGAGTTGTTATCAAGTATAAGCGAAGAAGAATCGTATCACTAAGTAAGAGCGTGAATAAGTATAAGCGTCATAAGGTATAAGCGACTATCAGTATAAGTGGAAGCATTACAGAGTAGGAATATGGAATAAGTATAAGCAAATCAGCAATAACTTCAAATAAAAATATACGTAAAAAGGAATCTTAATGAAAAGCCTTTACGAACAGAAAATTTCACACTTTGTATTCTTTTGTAAAATATGCTTGAAAATCTTGGAAAAATCTTTCACAAACCATTCTAGAATGAATTTAGTTTAAAAGGTATAAGTAAGAGTTTTAAAACAATTGAAGAAGCGTTAAAGCGTCCTACTCGGTAAAAACAGTGTATAGTGGCAAAATCTTGTGCATGCGGGTTATCAATCACATGTGATTGATATGATAACTGGCATGTTTAACTTGTAATCCCCCCCCCCCTATAAAAACATTTAAAAGCATTTAAAAGGTTCATTCAGGGGTATGAACTCACCTGGTGTAAGTAGGTCCGACGGTTGTGTCGTTTAGGCGTTCGGGGTCACGCAAGGACTTGAACACACACAATGACCTATTTTAACATATGATAACATATGTTCACATACAATTAGCATATAATATACCAATTAAACAATTATACACACTCAAAGGAGTGGAAAACACTTTTGGTTGAGTGTTTGGGGTCCCGGGTAGTGTTTAAGGGTGCTAAGGGTCTCTTATCAGTTGTGGAACTTTGCTATACTCACATATCTAGTGTGTAAATGGATTTAAAACACCAACATGGACCAATCAAGGAGTTTACGGCCCAAGCTAAGGGAGTTTACGGCCGTAAACTCCCAAGGTCACATTCTTGGGTGTTTGATGCTTCTAGCTTGTTCATAGAATTATTCCAAGCACTTTTCCTCAAAGGCATGAGTGGATTTGAGGTTCCTAAGGGCCTTAACAAGGAGTTTACGGCCTAAGAACAACTCCTAAAGGAGTTTACGGCCGTAAACTCTAAATGATTTAGTTTTGTGATGTTTCAAGCCCCTAATGCCTTTCTAGTGATTTCTAACGAAGTGTGATGCCATTTTGGGTGATTAAAACCAACATTTGAGGAGGTTTTGGGGAGTTTACGGCCTAGATAAATGCTTGGGCCGTAAACTCCAAGAAATCCCTCATTTTCCTTGTGTTTAAGCCCTTAAATCCTTCCTAGCATTTTATAGAGATAGCCTATGGTCATTTGGGGGGCAAAAACTACAATTTTGGGCATGATTTAGGGAGTTTACGGCCTTGACCATTTCTGGGCCGTAAACTCCTTTCTTTAATTCATTTTGGAGTGTTCAAGTGTCCTAAACTCAAAGGAATAAGTCCCTAAATTATGTAATAAGCCCTAGGATGAGTTTGGAGTGCATTTGGGACCATGACTTGTGGAGTTTACGGCCTAAGCATGTGCTTGGGCCGTAAACTCTTCTTTGAGTCCTAAATCCATGCATTTTAGTGTTTAAACACCCCTAGGCTATAACCCCTAATTATTTCTAAGCTTATGGTCAAGTTCAAAGGCATGATTGGCTCCATTTTAGGGGTTTACGGCCCTAGAATGTTCTTGGGCCGTAAACTCCTTATACCATGCCTTCTTGGATGATTTTTGGGCTATAAACATAAATCAATACGTTTAGAATAAGCTAGGGTAAGCGGACTTACAATTTGGAAGCGTTTGGTTACGAATTCGGGGCGAAAACGGGTCTAGAGAGAGAGTTTAGAGAGAGAGTGTAAAAAGTCTCCAATGGACTCCACTCACCCATATATAGGTTTCACAGTCGGGCTCAGTGGAATTTTACCCGATACTGCCGTTAAACGGGGCTTTTGGTCGCAGTCGATTTAGTGGTCGTAATATTAATACTTGACATTTTCCAAATGAATGGAAATGTGTGTCCTGTGTTTTTATTTCCTTTTATCACGACTTAACGGCATGTTAAAGGTAATCAAATGGAATGTTTATTAAATTGATGCCCTCTAATTAACGGAACTTCTATACAGTGGAATATTCCGTTAACGGTAACGGGGAAATGTAACGGGACAACTTGGGTTGTCACAGTTTGGCAAATTTTACAAAACTGCCTATCAAATTTGAAACACTTTCGGACCAACCTGTGAAGGTGAGCAATTTCACACTAGTTTGAGGCCATCAAAAATTTTAAGAAACATTGTGAACAAGGTAGACAAAATTTCCAAACTTCCAGAGTTTACAGATCCAAATTTCGACTTAGGGTGAATTTTATACAAATTTTCCAAAAACTAGGTCGGAGAAGCCCAAAACCAGAAAAATGTGCACTTTCACAAAAACCAAGCCAAAATGATATTTTTGACAAAAATGAGTTTATAAATCTTATTTTTACCACAAAATAGGCATCAACATAAGTTTTGAACAAAAATGGAGACTAAAGTGTTATTCTTACAAAATTGGGCTTTAATCGCAAATTTTTGGCTTATTGGGCCAAGAATGTCATTTTTTACAAAAAGTGGGCTTTTTATATCAACTTTGTAAATAATCAAGCTAAAATAAATAAAACAATAACAAACGGGTTAAAAACAATATTCATATCCTTATTGGGCCTGGAAATAATATACATGTTTAGTGGGCCTTAGTGTCCTTTTACATGTATATTGGGCTCGAGATAGGTATTCATATCCTTATTGGGCCTGGAAATAATATACATGTTTAGTGGGCTTTAGTGTCCTTTTACATGTATATTGGGCTTAGGATAGACATTCATATTCCTTTTGAGCCTGGAAATAATAGACATGTATAATGGGCCTTAGTGGTCAACTTACATGTTTATTGGTCCTGGGAATAGATTTTATATGCATTCTTCTTTTTTATGATATTTAGTGAATACTTGAGCTAAAACCAATGATAAACCAACAAATGGATTTAATTTGATCATTTTCTAGGTTATTGGGCCTTAGTGACCCATTTTTATGTGTGAGAGGTTCTGTATACAATTTATATGTTTAGTGGGCCTCATTGACCCATTAACATGTGCAACGGACCTTGGATACTATTTGTGTGCTATTTGGTCCTGTAAATACTTTACATGTGACATGGGCCTTAGTTGTCCTTTCATATATATTTCGGGCCCATGTTATATAATCTCATTCCATTTGGGTCTTGAAATGATTTACATGTTTAGCGATGCCTTAGTGGTTCACTTACATGGATCATTGGTCCTAGAATGAGTTTATACCTTTTTATTCGCGTAAATTCGATTAAGGATCTAGCGAGTTTTTGTCGGTTGGCACCTATTAAGTGTACAACCGTAGCCTGTAGTTATAACCAGAGTTTCTTGGAGGGAGAACGGGGATTTGTGTATAGATCTATACGGGGATGACACCCCACACCTCAGTTGTTTGCTACAGTTAGACTAACTCAGTCTAGGGTGACGAAAACCTTATAATCAAAGTCAAAATCGGCGTCCAACGACGCCAAGACAGGCGAAATTGTCATTATTTAGTATGGTTATGACGGCTCGCTTAGAGGAATTAACGTTATGAAGTTTACGGAAGACCTTTTTTTTTACAGGCAACATCGGGTTGTCTGGGAACATTCTCTTTACATGCTCTTACATTCTCTCTACATTATGTTTACCTTTTTTTAGTCAAATAAACAATAACATACATGCATTAATACAAGATCTAACACAAACACACTAAACACTTTTCAAAAAATATCGGATTTTCTGGTGGTTTTCAAAGTTATACAAATCATTTTCACAAACCTGCTTATGAGCTCACCAACATTTTTATGTTGACCGCTTTCAAAATAACTTGTATTCTCAGGAAACCATTGAAGCAGGATGAACGAAACGAACTAATGGATGTTGTGTGATATTTTGTTTCTTCATACTCTTACTATTTTAGCATGTAATATTCAAATACAATACTCGATGTAAACAATGAATGTTGTTATATTACATGTGTGATGATGATGATGTTATGTTTCAATTATATTCACTATAATGATATTTCAAGATGAAGTCACGCGCAAGCCCCCGGACGTTTCCGCCGTCTGGTTCGGGGGTGTGACACTTAGGGACCATTTGAGGAGTTTACGGCAGTAAACTATGTGTTTACGGCCGTAAGCTCTTGTATACATATTCAAAATGTGTTTTGGTGGTCCTTAGTCAATCACATGTGATTTCAAGTCATGTTACAAGCCTTGGATGGAATTTAAGGCATCCTTTGACCATGTTTTAGGAGTTTACGGCCCAAGAACCCATCTTTGGAGGGTTTATGGCCGTGAAATCCTTAGGGAGTTGTTTTCATCAAGTTTTAGGCTTCTAATTCGATTGTGGTTGTTTCTAGACTTTAATCCAAGGCTATTGACGTGTTTAAGTGGCATTTAAACACTTGGAAATGAGTTTACTCTCCATGTTAATGAGTTTACGGCCCAAGCATGTTCTTGGGAAGTAAACTCATGTTTACTCCTCTAATGATGAGTTTAAGGTGTTCTAAGTCCAATCCCATAAGTCTATAAGCCATATCTAAGCTCCAATGGTGTTTTGGAAGGGTTTTAAGGCTCAATGTCACACCCCCAAACCAAGGATGGTGGAAACGTCCGGGGGTGGAGGACTTCATGTAGAGTATCACAACAATGAGTATAATAGTGCTCAAAGTAAATACAACCATCATAAATATAATTGATAAAGTTACACCAAAGTATATGTTTACATGATTCGAATCAATTACATTATGATACAAAATGAACTGTTTGACGATTTATCGTCCCATCCTCAAAACGTTGTTGATTTCCTGTTTTCACTGAATTCCTGAGAATACAAGTAGTTTTGAAAAGTGTCAACACAAAGGTTGGTGAGTTCATAAGCTTTTGACGGTAAGAGTTTGAAAATCGATCTTTGTAAAGAGATGTATGTTACCAAGAAAAATCCAATATTTTCCTTACATAAGTTATGTGGTCCTAATACCAGGACCGAAATCGAACTAGTATTTGTCATACTTAAAGATATAAAAGTGGTTTCAAATTGGCGTAAAACCCTTTCTGATTTGAGAAAAACTCTCGTAATGAATGGGGTGTAGTCTTAAATACTAAGACTGAAAATATACAGCGATATTTGTAATTGATATAAAAAGTGATTTTAAATGAACATAAAACCCTTTTTAATATGAAGACGTACAAGTATTTTTCCGTACTTAAAGTAATTTTTGAGAGCTAAATCGACATAACTCCCTAATTTAAAGTTAGAACCCGTAAATCTTATGATTGTTAATACCACATGTGAGCTATCATAACCATACTTGACATAGACGGCCTCGTAATACGACGTTCTTCAGGCGTCGTCGTTAAATGACACTTGTCACCACAGACCTGCCGGTCTAGATGTTGCAAGCAGCTCTGGTGTGGGTTTGTCAAACCCAATATAGATCTATACACAACTATCACGTCCTCCCTACAAGAGACTCTTGTTACAATTTACAGGACTTTTTGACTTTGTTACTTTGGAAGTAACCCGAAGGGAATGACTCACAAATTTATTCATTAACAGATTTACGTGAACTAAACTGAAAACCTTTGGTAAATAAGTTTGAGAAGTAAATGATACATAAACTATACCTATTATGGTTTATCCAAAACGTTTGTAATGTATAAGAATTCTTTTATGAAAATGCCTTGATGCTATGAATCCATAAACTATGCTCATTATAGCTTAATATACGTGTTCTAAATGAATGAATAATCTTATCATGAATGACTATGTTTCAGTTTATGATGATAAACTAACAAGGAAACACATTCAATATTTAGAACTTATCGTTATACACTTTGCTCAACATAATACAAAGTGTTATGAAATTTATAAGTTGTTAACTAATTTTCAACCTTTCTACACTGTTTTTGAAAAGTCATAGAAAAATCATACGAAGTTGAAAACTAAATCCGTAAATTCTGAGAGTTCCCAAAATGTGTCTAGTTTACTCATAATTTTTATCATGATTTTTAATGACCTCCAACTTGGGTGAAAAGGTCCATAATCACATACTGGTCCGGATTGGTGTTTGAAATGATAGGCAGTTTTGTAAAAATCACCATAAATTGTAGAAAAATCGTATGGAGATGTGCAAGTAGTCATTTTAAAGCTAAGAACTGGAACTACTTACAATTAAAACAGTTTTTCAAACAAAAATGTTTAAGTTGTCCAAAACAGTCCGTGAATGGAGTCCAACTTTTCTGATGAAAGCTGTTAGAAAAATTTAGTTATGTTCTTGGTGTTTTAACTTGTATTCCCCCCCTAAGAACTTAAGAAAACATAAAAATGTAGGGGTATGAACTCACCTTGAGTGATTTCAATAGGTAAGTGTTGAAGAAGAGAAGTGTTCAACCCAAGAACACTTGAAGAATCACTTGAAGATTCGAAGATCTAACAAGAATGTGATGATGTTTGTGTAAGCAATCTATGATTTTGAGTAGGAGGGTGTGCAATAATCATAATAAAGATGATGATACTTACTAATTGTAGGAGAAAAGTCTTGGAGTATGCCTTGAAATTCTCGAATTGGAGAGAAAGATGAGAGAGTTTGGAGTGTGGTTCTTGGTGAAAAATGAGAGAATGAATGAAGTGTGAGGAAAGAGGGTGGATGTTCCAGCCCTAAGAACGTGGGAATGGTTGAAAATAGTGAGAAAGGACTTATGAAGTGACTAGGGATGGGCTGGTGGTGAATAGTGACATGGAATGGGTATGGGAGTGGTTGCTTGTGTCATAGAATAAAGGAAAGTCAACACTCCACCTTTGTACTTCACCCACTCTTTTGGATAAGGTTTTATCCTAAAAAAATGATAATTTAATAATTATGGGTCCTTATATGTTAAAATAAAGTTTTGGGTGAAAATCCCGTGTTAAAATAATTAAAAACGGGCCTAAAACGCGAAATTAGTCGAAAACCGGGAAGAAAGGCATTCCCAGCGAGACCTCTCGGTCCTAGGCCGAGGTTCGGTCCTTGCTGGTGTCGAGCCGGAAGCGAAGTGCGAACTAGAAGAAGAGGCGAGGGCGAGGGCTCGGTCAAGGGCTCAGAAGCGAGGGTTCGGTAGGTCATCAGAAGCGAAGGCTCGGTAGGTCATCAGAAGAGGAAGTGGTCAGACCCGAAATGTGCCGAACGTTCGGGTTCGGGTGAGGCATGCGAGGTTCGGGCCCGAGAGGACCTTTCGGGTTCGGTTCAGCAGCCTTCGGCTCAGAAGGCTTTCGGGTCCTAAGAGGACTTTCGGGTCCTAAGAGGGGTTTCGGGTCCTAAGAGGGGTTTCGGCTCCTTAAGTCCGTTTTTTGCGTAGACTTTCGTTTTTGGGCTGTTTTCGCCAAATTCGAGGGTCGGGATGCCCCGAGTAATTATAGAAAGTTGAGAGAGATTTTGAGAGAGATTTGAGAGAGATTCCACATACTTAGAGAGATTTGGGAGAGATTTGACATACTTGGAGAGATTTCACATACAAAGAGATATTTGGGAGAGATTTCACATTCGTAGAGAGATTTGGGAGAGATTTGACATTCTTGGAGAGATTTCACATACAAAGAGATATTTAAGAGAGATTTCACATTCGTAGAGATATTTGGGAGAGATTTCACATTCTTGGAGAGATTTCTCATACAAAGAGAGATTTGGGAGAGATTTCACATACTTAGAGAGATTTGGGAGAGATTTGACATTCTTGGAGAGATTTCTCATACAAAGAGAGATTTGGGAGAGATTTCACATACTTAGAGAGATTTGGGAGAGATTTGACATTCTTGGAGAGATTTCTCATACAAAGAGAGATTTGGGAGAGATTTCACATACTTAGAGAGATTTGGGAGAGATTTGACATTCTTGGAGAGATTTCTCATACAAAGAGAGATCTAGGAGAGATTTCACACACTTAGAGGGATTTGGGAGAGATTTTCGATAAGAAGAGATGGAGTGAAAACGATTGAGAGCGGTTTTTGTGTGTGACGAATGTGAGTGTCCGGCTTCGCAGTGCAAGGTCCGTAAACCCCGTTAAGCCTTGTTTAAGGATCTTGCATACTCCCGATGAGTATGTAACATTGTTTTATCGGTTTGGCTCTCCATGTACCACCGTTTTAGGTTAAGGAGATCTAGATGTACGCACTTTTCGATTTATGATCTCTCATTAGAATAGAGAGTTGTTTAGAAATTACATAACGTAAACTCTAGTACCTATGGGCAAATTGAGTTGACCGGTTTGACTTGTTGACTTTAGTTGACTTTAGTTGACTTTGACTTGACCGAAAATTGACGGTTGTCACACTCAAAAACCCCAATAATATGTGTTCACGACCCAAGAATGTTCCAGGGCCGTAAACACATGTTTATGGTCCTAAATCATGATTTGAACTCGAAATTGAAGGCTAAAGATGTTATACTAGGTGTTAGGGTAGTTACCTTGATGATTTGGAGCCTTAATTTGATGATTTTGGACCCTTAGATTGGATTTGAGGAGAGAGGTTAGAGAGAGAGTAGTGAGAGAGTGCAAAAGCTTCAAAATGAAGCTTAATCAACTTTATATATGGTTCGGGTTTGGGGCACAGTGGAATTCTACCCGATACCGACGTTAAATGGGGCTTTTGGTCACACCCGATTAAGTTGTCGTAACCCGGCGGGACCGATTCTAAAAATTTTCAAATAAATAATTTGGGCCATTTACATGAGTTTAAAAAAAGTTTAGACACTCATGAGATTATAACGAACATATAAATTTAAATAATTTAGCCCAAAAACGAAATCGGAACGAATTGCTAAAGACGGGTTTTGCGGACGAATTGGGTTACGACGATGGACAAACTTCAGGTTGTCACAAAAGTAGAGGGGAAGGCTAGTTATGGTCGTGTATTAGCTAATCTAAGGATGAATCACTTACTTGTTTGAAGATTAGAGTGAAAAGTTGGATGATACTTGAGAGGATTTCGAGTTCCAGCTTTGAAGGAGTGGTAAAAAAGTGTTCAAAAATGACTAAGGGTTATATTTATAGGTGGGAGTGTGTGGCTGGAGTGGGTGTGCAGCCGCACACTCCTGTGTGTGGTCGTACACTCAAGTATGCGGCCGCACACTCCAAATGTTGGAGTGTTTGGCCCGATTTCGCTTGATATGCATCATGTTATCCCATTTCTAGGATCCTACCTTAATTGTACTAGGTTTAGTACACTCAAATAGACTCCAAACAGTGCTAAAAGTTAGCAAAACGTGGCTATCTTTGATAGATTTGAACAAGTGTACGGGATAAAAAAAATTTGGGTTGTCACATGAAAGGATAGTAGGGGTTTGGCTTTGATTAGTTTAGAGTAGCTAGACAAAAGTAGGAGAGTCTAAAATTTGAATCGAGATTAGGTTTTGAGAGAAAAGTGGATCATGTGAGGTAAAATCGGAATACACATCCAAATTTAATGGCCAAGAGGTAGTTTCAAAACTTCACTTAGCAAAATTAAGAGGTGTTTGTTTTAGCTTATTTTTTAGGCTTTTTAGCTTATCAGTTTATTTTTTAGGCTTATAAAAAGTGTTTGGGTTAGTTTATTAGCTTAAGCTTATGAACTTATTTTATCTAAAAATAAACCAATTTTCATAAGCCAAGTGAAAACAACTTTTTTTCCAAATCATTAGCTTATTTGTCTATATTTACCTATTTACCCTCAACCCTAAATAATCCTTCTTTTTCCAACACTATATTATTCTCCTTTTTAATCATTTTACAAAAATAAGTTAACCCAAACATTATTTTTTTTAAATCTTATTAGCTAATTAGTCATAAGCTAATCTAAACATTTTTTTTATCTTATAAGCTTATAAGTTGTTAAGCTCTTAAGCTCATAAGCTCATAAGCTTAAGCCCAAAATAATAAGCTTACACAAACTCCCCATAACTGAAAAGTCATTAAAATGAGTTATTAGGCCACTCACCTCATAAAGTCAATGGGGATGGTCTGTAAGGGACATCAGATAGATTTCTAATAACATCTGGACATCATTGTTTGACTTTCATCAAAAATCAAATCCATCAGAGCATTACCACCAAAGACCGCCTCCACCTCAAACCTCCGTTCGACTTCCAAAAATCCCCAAGTGAATAAGACTTCGCAGACATACCCTTGCACACCAACCACCGGTTCCTCTTTTTTATCCTCTTTCATCACCTTTCTGCCACCAAGACACATTAGATAGACAGAAAGAGCGAGGAAAAAAAAAGTTGGTTAGGGCTTCGAGACGGACTAATGGCGGTTTCTGGTTAGGGTTTTAAGAGAGTCAAAGAGAGGATGGTATCCGGAGAGAGCAAATGAGGTTGACAGGGAAGAAGGAATACAGGAGAAGAAGTGGAACAAAAGGCCTTTCAAGCATAGTGCAGAAGAACAAATATGATGGATTTCTTGAGGAAACATGCGACAGAGTTTTGAATAGACAGGCGAAGAGAGAGTAAGGTGTTGTTTTTTTATTTATTAAAAAAAAAAAAAAAAAAAAAAAAAAAAAACTCTTCTAACCACTTATTGTTGCGTCGCGCAACACACGCGTAACACTTGACCATTCGCAGTTGTTTGTTTTTCAGAAGACTTCTAACTTAAAAACTGTTATGCATGTGTTGCATGGCGCAGCACTTGACCATCTGCTTCAAAGTTCTTCACATCTTACTTTAATTTATTGCAGCAGTCTGTAGAGGTTAAAAAACAAACAAACTTTTTATTACATGCTACAACCGTTTGGTCCCCCTCTTCTTCTGCTACAAGGGTTGTAGAGGTGGTCCGCAGACTTCAGACATTTTCGCTTCGAAAAAACAAACGGCACCTAAGTTGTGGAAAGCCTTCAAGTACAGTGAAAGCACGGTAACGTGATGTGCTCTTATCTAGAGAAGCAACATTTTGTCAAATGTTAATGTTATAATTTGTCACTTGATTTATAAATGGGTTTAAAATTTAATTGATCTATGTAGTTGCTCAAAATTATTGTCATGTTATTTTTCATCAATTTTAACATTCTTCGTTGGTTAACCTCTAACTTGACTAATTTATCATCTACAAATAATGTTTCATAAAACTCTCATATAATTTCTTGTTTTCTAAAATACCATCATATTTTAATACAAAAATATTTATTAAAAATTATTACTAAACATTACTATTTAAATACAACTATGTCGAGTCTTTATTTGAAATATGTAAAATATAAGAAAAAACTTATTGCATTATAATTATAAAGATAAAAAGAGAGTTTAAAATAATCATTATAAGTTTAATACTTTATAAATAAAATACTATAAATTATCTAATAAAATAAATTAACTAGTAAATAAACAAGTATTTTAAATATAATTAAATTAGTAAAATGAAATACAATTGAATAAGAATCACGTAGATGCAAAAATAATAATAATAATAATAATAATAATAATAATAATAAATATAAAAATTCCATAACTAAAATGAGCATTTGAACGGTGGATAAAAAGACTATTCGCTCCAATGATGTTGAGAGTATTTAATCAAATAACAATTAATATTTTTTTAATGGTTGGTTTGTTGTTCAAAGTCATCATGTTAGTAGAATGCGCTATCGTCCAGATTAAAACGTAGGACCTTCAAACTAAGAGCAAAATCTCTATCAAATGGGCTACTCCTACACTGGCAAACAATTTTTGTCCACATTTCGAATCATATTAAATAAATGTTGGCAACCATTTCCATATTCATCTTACAAGGTGTTAGGGGTGAGCAAAAACCAAACCGCAAACCAAAAAAACCGAAAAAACCGCATAAACCAAAACCGATGGTGCGGTTTTTAGTTTTGCAAAAACCGAAAATACTCGGTGCGGTGCGGTTTCTAGTCTCGCAAAAACTGCAAAATACCGAACCGCACCGCATATATATATATATATATATATATATATATATATATATATATATATATATATATAAAGTGTTGATATTTGTAAGAAACAAGAACTTATGACAATTAAAATTTCTATAAATGTAAATATCTATCTTATCTATCGGAGGATAACTGTATATTTTTAAGCATACATTCAGTGGTATTTACAATAACAAATAATATTTATAACATTTTTTTAATATTTAAATATGAATAGTACCAGTGATATAGTATCATTTTTAATAATACATTAATTGATATTATCTCATGTACTTGTGAAATAAATATTATATTAAATTCATATTATATTAAAGCATTAGAAACATGTTGGATGAGTCGTTATGAAATTTGATTTCGAACAAAGAGGTGGTGGTATCAGTTTATATCCAATAAAAGATTAGCACTCCTCATTTGAGTCAAAGTAACTCGTTAAGTTACTTAAGTTTTAGTAAAAAGGCAAAACGAAAAAAAAAAAAAAAAAAAAAAAAAAAAAAAAAAAAAAAAAAAAAAACTAATAAAAACCGCAAAAAAAACCGAACCGCAATAAAAAACCGCATAAAACCGAACGGTGCGGTTTCTAAATTTCAAAAAACCGAAGTTGCAGTTTTTGGTTCGGTTTTGACCAAAAAACGTACCGAACCGCACCATGCTCACCCCTACAAGGTGTTATCTACCTTGATACTAATGTCATACCAAGAAGATATATGTACATATAATTTACACACACACAACAATGATTGTCAAGCTCCATTCATGACTGTTTAAATTACACAATCAAGAATTCCCTTGATGTTTTTGCAAATTACACCAAAAACAAAATCGTCACTTTACAAAACTTGGCGCAACATGTATGAAGCACAAAATCGTTGCACCAAAAGTTTCGAAAACTACAAAACATCTACTACTCTAAAATCAACCTAGGACTCCTCCATTAATCATCTTATCTATGTAAGCTTATACCTTGTACAGAAACATCACAAGTACCAAAGTTCCTATGTTTTCCATCAGCCACATTCGTGAGTTGAAACCCATGTTTAGGCAGCCGATTAATCAACAATGTTTCCAGCTGGCATGCCACACTTTTCCCTGAAACTAAGAAATACAAAAAAGTTGCATTTTCCATTCCTGGCTTTCCCCGATGTGCCCTAACCCTTCCTTCAAGATCATCAGTCTGCATGCAACAACAATTTTATCAAAAAATTTAATAAATATTCTTTTAAACATAAACTGATAAAAGGGTAAATTGTGAACAATAGCAATGTTTTTTGCTATTTGTTTCTTAACCCATAATAGCAACATACTTCCATTTCTTTACTGAATATAGCTATTTACTTTATATTTTACCTATAGGGTTAATCTCATAATAGACCTTATATTTTGTGTTTTTTCCTGATTAGACCTCAACTTTATTTTTTCTTGAAAAAGACTTTGTTTTTTTCATTTTTTCTGAAAAAACCCTTGACTTTGTTTTTTTCCAAAAAAAACGTCAACCTTCAAAACTGTTTCCGAAAAAACCCTCCACATTGTCTTTTTTTCCAAAAAAAAACCCTCAACCTTCAAAATGTTTCCGAAAAAACCCTCCCATTGTCTTTTTACCAAAAAAAAACCCTCAACCTTCAAACTGCTTCCAAAAATGACCCTCAACTGTCTTTTTTTCCAAAAAAAAAAAAAGCCTCAACCTTCAAACTGCTTCCAAAAAGACCCTCAACTTTGTCTTTTTTTTCCAAAAAAAACCATCAACCTTCAAACTGTTTCCAAAAAAACCCTCAACTGTCTTTTCTGAAAAAAAAACCCTCAACCTTCAAACTGCTTCCAAAAATGACCCTCAACTTTGTCTTTTTTTCCAAAAAAGACCCTCAACCTTCAAACTGTTTCCGAAAAAACCCTCAACTTTTTTAGTTTTTTTCCTAAAAAACCCTCACATTTTACAAGTTTTTTCGGAAAAAAAATGACTAAAAGGGCTGGATCGAAAAAAAATGAAAAAACACAAGGTTTTTGTCAGAAAAAAAAAAGTAAAGTTGAGGTTTAATCCGTAAAAAACACAAAATATAAGTTTTTTTACAAGGTAAACCCTTACCTATAATAGCAACATACTTGTATTTGGCTTCATTTGTTATGTATTGCTATTATTGGTAAGGAAATGTAAATATGTTGCTATAATAAGAGTTACATATTACCATTATAGGTAAAAAAAAGTGTAATTATGTTGCGATTATAGATTAAAAAAACAAAATATATAGCTTATATTGGTAAAAAAAAAAAAAATAAGAGTAAAGTACGTTGCTATTTCTTCCAATTTGCTAAAAATAAAACACCATTTGTAATTTAGCTATGTGAAAAAAGTGAAACAGATACCTCTCCAACATAAAGCCTATTATCAGGCCTAATAATCACATAAACACTTGAAGCACCAATCACTGAAGGAGGTGGTTGTTTTCTAGGAGCAATCACAACACATCTAATCAAAACTTCTGATTTACTTTTCTTACATATCAAACTCACAGCTTTCTCCAAATCCTTCAAAACTTTCTCCATTTGATCTTTTGATTCATTAACAATTGAAGAAACAAAAGCCGTTGACTCTTGACTTGATTCTTGAATTGTGTGATTGTAGGTTTTGTTGTGTGTGTAAACCGAGGCATAAAGCTGTTGAGCTCTTTGTATGATTGTTTCAGGGACACCTTCTCTTTGAGCTGTTTCAAATGCAAGACTTTCTCTGCAAATCCCATTGGTCAACTTCCATGTGGGTTTAGTTTGACCATTGACAAATTCACTTCCCATTGCTTTGAAAACCGTGCTGTTTGTGTTCAATGGTAATTTGAAAATGTCATGTAAGTGAGTTGATACTATGCCTAAACAACCGATTGAATCTAGGGTTTCAATAAAACTTCCAGCAATACATGTCCCTTTTGCTGTTTCTGTACCTCTGCAGATTTCATCCACAAGAACAAGGCTGTTTGATGTGGCTCCTGTGATTATAGAACGCAATTCTGACATTTCAATCTGAAAATTATAAGTTTCATGGATTTTAATAGTTGATAAGGTGTTTGTATACATAATAAAGTTTAAGGAAATTGTCAGAAAAGTCCCAATATTTTCAGGAAAGTTACACTTTAGTGCTAAGATTTTCTTTTTCATCATAGAAGTCCTGATTATTTCATTTTGGCTCAAGTTTACAAAAAAGTCCTTTTGTTTCTTTTAACATGAAATGACATATTATCGTGTTTGTACAAATAATTGGGACTTTTATGTTCAAAAAAAATTTTTGGGACTAAAGTGTAACTTTCCAGAAAATATTGGGACTTTTCTGACAATTTCCCTAAAGTTTATTTCTTTTCTATGTTGAATAAACTGTCTGAATGAGACTAAATGATCGTTTTACCTTTACATTCTAAAAAACCAAATTCACTATATTTATTAAATTTAACAATATTCATCAATTTAAATGTAAAAGGAGTTGAGAGAGGGAAAAAAAAAAGGTTAATCTTATAAAAGACATTATATTTTGTGTTTTTTTCGGATTAAACCTTATCTTTATTTTTTTCATGAAAAAAACCTTGTATTTTTTCATTTTTTTCGAAAAACCCTCAACTGTCTTTTTTTTCCGGAAAAAAACCCTCAACCTTCTAATATTTCAGAATAAATCCTCAACTTTTTTAGTTTTTCCTGAAATTACCCTAACATTTTACAACTTTTTTGGGAAAAAAATGAGTAAAAGGGCCAGATCAAAAAATGAAAAAATGTAAGGTCTTTTTCAGGGAAAAAATATAGTTGAGGTTTAATCCGAAAAAACAGAGAGTATAAGGTCTTTTATGAGATTAAATAAATAAATAAAAGAAGGGAAACATGTAAAGAGTTAGTGTCTTAATACATTAAGCCAATTTTCTTGGCTTAACTTATTAAGTCATTGTCTTCAGATTTAAAAAAAAAAAAAAGAAAGAAAGAAACAACTTAATGAGTTAAGCCAAAAATATGACTTAATGTATTAAGATACTTACTTTTTACCTATTTTCCCTTTTGTTTTTCTTCCAACTCAGTTAACGAATATTGTGAAGTTTGTGTTTTTAGATGGAAGGGTAAAATGGTCATTTAGTATGATTGTGTAAGAATTTAAGGGATGACCTGGAATGAGCTCTTTCCATCAGAAGGGCTATCATAGGATTTCATGTGTAACATAATGGAGTCAAATTGAGGAATTATTGCTGACTCAGCAGGGACCATGAATCCACATATTCCAAATAAAGCTGCAGCACAAATTGACCGAAGTAAACTTGATTTTCCACCTCCATTTGGACCAGTCAACAGAAATATTGACTTCATTTCAATTGTGTTAACAACAGCACTTCCTTCAGCTGCATCAAACCAATACGGTGATAAACCAGTTATCTTCATTCCATCAATTTCTCCCTTTTCCTGTGAAAAATAATTACATATCAGACCTTCAAAAATAACAAAATCAAATAACTTTCCATTTGCTATAAATGCATGTTTCTCTTTTTGACTTAATAGACAATGTTATCCTAAGCTATATATATGAGTGCTTCTTGTTGACTTAAAGCATAAACAATGACTTAACAGATTTTTCCCATTTAAGCCCTAACTTTTTTTTACAAATTTGCCCTTGTTTCATTTTTCCTTCCATTTCTCTTAGGGTGTCGTCTTTTTCTAAAATATCTTTTTAAGAATCATTTATACAGACATCACTTTATCCAAACAACACTTAAAAGAAGATAAAAGTAAAGGGTGGGGTGGGGGGGTGGGGGTACCTTGGAGCCATGGGACTGAATGAGAATAGGGAACACCCATCTCCTCCTTTTCCCCTCACTGTTTCAGCATTAAAAAATGTTCAGTCTTTAGATAATAAAAGAAGCAATTATGACTAAACTAAAAAAACATTATGCTACAAGTTTCTTGTTTATTGAAAAGCCTCTTTAATAATGAGAATATATGCAATAAACATGAGTAAATATAGACGAGGAAAAAGTAATAAAAAGGCATGAACATTCTTGAAATTAAACCTTTTAAAAAACAACACTTCATGTTCACAACAATGAACTTAATGTATTTATTTAATGAACAAAAAGAAAATTAAGTTTACAAAAATATGCAAATGAATTTGATTTATGATTTATCAGCTAAAAATTAAAAATCTTTTAAACTAGAATACAGTTGTAACATTTGATCTCTTACCTCACATGAGCAAATAATGCTTTTGCAATGACAAGCAACATGGAGGCAAAAATGAGAACATTAATTTTATCTTGCAATTCTGTAGAAAGTCCCCTTAACAATTCCAACACCATTGCCTTTGCATTAGCACCAGCTTCATGGTACCTGAAAAGACGAAAATGCCCTCATTATCTTCATCATTGAAAACAGCCTAAAAACCTTGTCTAGTCTAACATAACAAACACAGCCTTTCTTTTTGAAACAAAGTTTTTTTTTCTTATTAAAGGTTAACCTTGTGAGGGCATTTTCGACCTTTACTGTGGTGAACCATTCTTCTCCGACTTTTCTACCCTTTGAGTCTATAGAAGGTTTGAGTTGTTTTATTTGTTCTTCTCCAGGGGTATTAGCCCAAACAGAAGGAGCAAATCTTTTTCCTTTAAACCAAACAGATTTATGCTCACGTGCATATGTGATTTCTCCTCTTACACCTCCAAATGGTGCTGTGGTAGCTTTTATTCTTGAAATTATAGGAAGGAAATCTTCTGTAACCTTAAAAAAATGCCACCTGGCATCTGTTAACTTACTAAAAGATAATAATAATAATAACAAACTATGGAAGCAAAGGAAGGACACTTACTGCTAAAGATAAGGCTTCAGCTGCTTTATCAACCTCTTCATAGGATTCTTTTAGATGGATCTTTTTAACACGGTTTTTCCATGAAGATTCCATCTCTTCAAAAAAATCATTTGGTATGTTTGGATATGAACTTGTTTTCTGATCGTTTTCACCATCTAAAGAGATAAGTTCACCAATTCTATGGGAGATAGATTCACATTCATTCACCTGAAAATAACCAAACAAAGCATAGATAACAGATAAGTCTCATAGTATATAAAAGAAAAAAAAAAAAAATATATATATATATATATATATATATATATATATATATATATATATCATTTAAAGAAATTTCAGCACTTACAAGTGTCTGAAAGTCGATTTTCAATCCAGTTGATACCCAAGTGGGGTCCATTAACAATCTGAGTATCTCATTGAGCTCTGAGTCTTTATACAATTGCAAAATCTCATCAAGCACACTTTTTATCTTGCAAAACTCAACATGATTTGCTTCCCTTAACTCAAGTAACTTTACAAGCTGCAAGATTCACAAAGGTTTAAACTATGGAAATATGACAAGAAATGTATAGATACAGATTCACAAAGGGTGAAAGTTGTAATTTCATGTCTTCAATGAAGTTGGAAATGAGAAAGAAGTTTCATTACCTTTGATGGTGAGATGCAAGTAAACTGAGGAATTGAACATGACACATTGCTCATGAGTTTGCATATCTCTGCAAATGTTGCAAAAAGAATACAAAGCTAATATTAAATTAAGAAAAATATCATAAATCAAATGAACATGGATAATCTACTAATCGGAAACTGACCTTGAATTGTAGATGCAATTGCATAAGCAGGAGGATTTAGAAGAAGATCTCTGACATACCTGTAGATAGAACCATAAAAACAAAAACAAAAAATATAAAAAAGATAATGAAAGAAAGATGAATGGAATGGAATGAAGTGGACAAGGTAATGGAATGAGTTGATGAGTCATCACTACATTCCATTATCATGTAATGTGAATTTTCATATTATATGTAGTTTAAACTCTGTTGTATGCAGTATTTAGGATTCAAAATAATCAACTCTTGACTTACATAGCAGGTAGCCCAGTGCAATTTGAGGGTAACAAAATTTTTAACAAAAAAGGTATCCCTTCAGTCTGAATAGCACCTATTACATTAAATGAATGACAGGTGTCAAACAAAGTATAACATAAATGTTACAATGTATAGCAAAACAAGAGAACCTAAAAGATTAGGGAAATCTCCTATAAAGGCCCTATATTTTGACCTCATATTCAATTAACTCCCTATAAAGTCAAAATGTATTGACTTAATTGAATATGAGGTCAAAATATAGGGACTTTATAGGAAATTTCCCAAAAGATTATAGCTGACCAATTTGTGAAGCTGTTCCAAGGTGCAATGAACGAGGCCTGTTTTCTGAAGCAACAGTGACATTCCTAAATGTGACCTTTTCATCAAGGCCATATAGCTCTTTTACCTGAGGTTATAATATAAATAGTAAAAAAAAACTATGTATGTAGCTTCAATAGTCAATGCCATGTTGATAAATGGAAGTATAAAAGTATATAGAAAGTGGATTAAAGATGTATCAAACCCTAAATAAGATCTCATTAATCATATCCCCTTCAAGCCATTCAAAGTGTCTGCCATTGCATTCAGACCATAGTAATCCACCTTCACCAAATTCTCTCCAATTAGAAGTCCCTGTTAAAAAGATATTGCCATTATTGAGGATCAACTAATGATTCTTAGGGTTGTTTCTTTTTTTTCTTCAATTAAGTCATGTATAGGTAAAGTGACTTAATGGGTAGTGATGTTTGTCTAGATAAAGTGTTTCTGTTTGTTTTCTAGACTGAATAAACCGTTTGAATGAGCCTAAATGACCATTTTACCCTTACACTCTAATAAACAAATTTCACCATATTCATCGATGTTAACAATATGAATCAAAGTTAACATGAGAGGAGTTAGGAGGGGAAAAAAAGGAAAATAGGTAAAGGGTTAGTGTGTGTGTGTGTGTCAAGACACAAAGTCATAAGAGTGTGTTTCTTTTTGACTTAATGTTTAGAAAACTTAATGGGTTAAGATATATATAGTCGTTTCTTTTTAAGAAAAGGTCCTAATAAAGTAAGTTAGGAAAATGATATCTTTAGTATTAAGTTGTAGTTCCATATCCATTTTTCCATAAATACCCTCCTAACAAATTTCCTGTGTTGCAATCCTTGTATTTCTACTTTGTTTTTTTTTTGTCAACCTTCTTCTAGAACAATCTAATTGATTATCCATAATCTGTGTAAAACAATTATCCATTGTGAGTTACAATGTGATGATGCATATTTTTAATCTTATCTTTAATTTATGTAAACTTGAAAAGTTATTTACTGTGAACATTTTTAATTTATTATGGTTATTAAATAAATTATCATTTTGTATATTTACATTTTATAACAACTACTAAAGAAATGATAATTTATTATTTTTAAATAGGAGGGTAAAATAGTCATTTATTCATATTCAATAATTCAAACAGTGCATTCTGTCCAAAAAAGAAACAACATTTATATCAGCAATACTTTATCAGTTCAGATATCATTATCAATTCAGTACACTTTATAAATTCAGGACTTAACAAAGGAAAAAACAAAAAAAAGGGACATAAGTCATGTATTTTAGCTTTATAAATTCATTAAGTCATTTTGTATGGATTAAGTAAAAAAGAAACAAGCATATATAGTTGTTGTACAGATTAAGTGCTTAACCTATTAAGTTCATTGAGTTAAAAAGAAACATCCCTTAGGTTTGTATACAAAGAATGTATACAAACCTAAAAGAAAATTACCTGAAGAATTGTTCTTCAATGAATTATGAAGATACAAATGATGATAATGACAAGTCCGAAGCTTTGTAACAATTGCCTCTTCAGTTAAACCATCCTCTGAAGAAAAAGTCTTCATAGTCTCCAACACTTGAACCATGAAATACCCTTTTGCAGAACGTGAGATTCCTACAATTTAACTAATGGAAATTAGAATGTAAAGATTAAAATTATTATATTAAATAGATATTCAAATGAAGCAAAAAAAAAGAGAAATTCTACATACCAACAACTGGCATTGGCTCTGGAAACTCAAGATCATGATCATCTTCAACAAGTCCAAAAACATAAGGACTTCCAGGATGTGCATGACTAAATAAACCAACAAAAACTTACTATATCAAGATTTCAACAACATTGAAAGAATGTAAAAACTCAGAAATACCCTGATATAAAACGGCTTTTACGAGAACGTGCTTGAGTTGGACCTTGAACTTCTTCCACAATACACTACAAAAACATTAAGAAATAAACTTTTCCAGCTCACAAGTCATCTTATATTAAAGTCAAACAAGAAAAAGTCAAAGTGAACTTACTACTGAGAACCCATTACGTGTCAAATCATCCAATGTTTGGCGTAAATTCTACATAGGGAAAAATGAATGCAAGAAAATAGGCATTCAAAAACTGTTTGAAATTGATCAATATTATAATTTTTAATGAAATAAGTATGCAATACCACAACAGGGCATCCAGCTTTTGGAATGCTATCAGAGCGTAAGCCACCCATAGGGTTCAAACCAGCATATTCCACAAGAACACAAGCATCAAATCCAACAGCTTCATAAAACTCTCCAACCTAATGAGATGAAAAAAGATTCATGAAATTGTTCTTAATGTTGACTAGTATAATCATTAATCAAACAAACATGAGAAAAACATGCCTTTAGTATGATATAATGGAGTATAAAAACATACCCTACAAAGTAAAACTTCACGTGGGAACCTTGACTTGAATTTCAGTACTTCGGAATTAAGTGTTCCTTCTTTTAAACTTCACAAAATAGAAAATAAAAGGAAAAGATCACTAACACATAAGGATCAAGATTCAAGAAGAGTTCATGTTGAGTATTGACATCATGAGAAAGACTTGCCTTCCGTTCTTCAGGTTCTCATCCAAACCAAGAAGATTAGAGTAAGAAAGTTTTTTTACCAATTGGGAAGAAGATGTCTTCATACATGTTTGCATTTTCTGGAAGAAGGAATAAGAGTGATATTGATAAGTCTAGAAGAGATAAGAAGATGATCTATGAAAATAAGCAACTTTCGTATCATGTAGATTACCTCTTTCCACCATATAATGTGAGGATAATTCTTCTCATCAAGATCATCCTTTAGTTCCCTGACTTTTTTTGCTGATTTGGTGCTTGTTGACTTTCTTTCTTTGGAGCAGTTGATCTTCTTTGGCTGCCTGGTGTTTTGAAGAAAACTCAACAAATTTTAGAAGAAGAAGAAGAAGTGACCCAACTATACCCATGGATTATGTCTTCAACAAATTATCATCACTTTCAAAGTATACTCTGTGGGGTAAACCAAGGATTTCTACGTATTTAATTCTTTAACACTTATAACTAATTAATATCTATTATCCTATGGAGAACCATTTTTATTTCCTTGTATACAGCGTGTGGGGTCATTCAATTTAACTTTTCTTATTGCGATTTGAGCTCATTTGGTTAGGTTTTGCTCAAATCCCAGTTCGAAATAGCATGTAGAATCTCTTCCATCGTGCAATGACTACAAGTTCCACATTTGGAACACCCATTGAAGAATTTCGAAACCGTAGAAAAACAGCAAAATAAGAAAGCATTACAATGGAGATAAATACTGTGCTAGCAGTAAACTAGCGCCCCCATTTCACCTTTTCTTTTTTACTTTTGTCTATTTACTAGATAAACAGCTTATATTTTCCTACTTACAAGCAAACCAATGGCATATGCAACTAAAAAAATGTTAAGAAACAGATAGAAGGGGAAAGAGGGTTAAGACCATGGTGTAGAGAATGCAAAGTGACGACGGGAGAGGAGGAAATGGGTGTGAAGGCCGATTGAGCACCACCGAGGAACTGAGAAGGCGACGGACTTGGCCGCGACCCAGCACATGTTGTTGTGAACCGGAGGCGGAGATGGGATTCTTTTCAAATTTAGGGATTTCCAGGGGATACGGTGTGAGAGAAGAGAAGTTGTTCCCGCCATAAAAATGAGGGAGGTGGAAGTGGAAAGGGTTTTCTACAGAAATGAACGTCTATGGTTAGAAGCAGAGGTCTCATTTGTCATATTTTGAAACAGATTATACAGTCAAATTATTATTATTATTATTATTATTTTCATAATTTATTTAACGGTTTGATATTTGACCGAGAGAAAACCACCATAAACAATGGCAGGAACCGGTTTTGCAATATTATAAGAAACGAGAATCGGATTGTCGGCTTTGGTTCGGGGTCGGTTTTACAATTATTTAACCAAAATATGATTTTTTTTTTATAGTCTAAACTGAAGTACAAATAGTAAATTACATGCTCGAAAAAAAAAATCAAATAATTCTAACTTCATATAAGGTCATACGGTATGAAGGTCTTTCCTATGCGTGAAAACTGAGCTGGAAGTCTTTCTTACCCATGAACACCGCCCTCTTGGGGCGTAGTTGTGTTGTGGAGTGGGGCTACACATGGATGTTCACGGACAATTTGATTGGGCAAGAGTATTTAATTGTTGAATGTATTGATAGAGAAAGTTTAGATGTAGTTAAATGGTTTAAAAATGGATAGATTGAACCTTTGAAATTTGGTAACGGCTTGTAGTCATATAAATGAAAAAACACTAAACTCTAAAAACACTAAAGTATATTATGAAAAAAAAAATCAAGTAACTTTGACTTCATATAAATGACTTATGGTATTTTAAAAACCAGGATTTTGACTATTACATTTTCGGGTCGGTTCCAGTTTTTTAACCGGTTTTTGTTAGAATCGGGACTGGTTTTGCTATAAATTGTGATCAGTTCTGGTCCGGTTTCAATAATTCTAAAGTTCATCCCTAATCATCACCAATATTTAAATAGATTTTGAATAAACTGACCGACATAAATATTTATTTTGACAAAATTAATTAAAAAATATTTCTTCGTAAAATGGTTAACTGTTGAGGACATGTTATTCAAAGTAGACTCCTGTAGAGCCTGTAGCCTTAAGGGACGAGTTTTCATTCAATGATTTTTTGGTAATTTTTATTTTTATTTTTTTATGGTAGTTTCTTTATATATTTTTGTTTGTTTTTTTGTGTAAATGTTTTTACATTAATTTCGGGTAATGGTTGGTTATTTGTATTATGCTTAATTTTGTATGTATTTTGTGCTTATGTGTTCAATTATGGTTTTATAAAATATCATGAAATAAAAAATCTACTATAAAAATACGTAATTATTAACATTCACATATACTCAAATAATAATAAATCGTACAAATAGACTTCTACTTTTGACATGTACCCCGTGTAATATGTATAAATCGTTTTCGATATGTATTGGTCCGACTCTTGATGCAACCCTTCATGCTTATTCATTGACCAATAGTAAACGTCTTTATGAACCAACATAAAAGAAAAAAAAATCATAATCTTTTATCATAGAATTGTGTGGTACGTTTGACGCCTTTACAAGGATGAATGTGAAACTCTTAGAGATTTGGTACCCCAATAGTTGATATACCAATAGCTATCACGTATAGTGAGAGTGAGAGTCCGAAAATCCAAAATCTCCAAAAACCATTGGGCACTTAATGGGATATATTATTGGAAATTTGTTTTATCAATTTCCAAAAATAATAGTTTTTTCCCATTTTGAGCACGAATTTCAAACTTTAGATATAATCAAAATGGACAAGTGATTACATATTCATGTTCTCCTCTGTGACACATTCATTTTGATATATTATGTGTCCATAATTGATTAAAGATAAATAAAAAATTACATGTTAAAGTGAGGTTTATGAAGAGTATAAACAAGTGGTTTATTAGGTTTACTTTATCTTACATTTGTGGGAGTATGAAAAGGAAATGGGTTTATAACTACAAAGTTTAGCTACCTTTGTAAGACTTATGGAATCAATGTTCTCTCTTGCACGTGCACACAATTGCGTACAAATGTAAGTCAGTTTAGCTTCAGATCACTGAACTTTTGTGCGAACACGCGTCATGCGAGTACAAATGCACCACCGGTCGACTAGAAAAGTTCAAGGACTTTATTGTAATTATTTCTTTTTTAGTTAACAGTTAAAACCCGAATTAAAAAACTATTAATAATTAGATTTCGGTTTTGATTTTTTAATTAAATGGGGCTCTTTAATTCTTCATCAGTATTTTTTTTACCTCTATTATTCTGAGTATAAATACAGGTCTTAGGCTACTGATTGAACACACCGAATGAAACGAAATACTTCTCGTCCTCTCTTACGCTTCTATTTCGTTTTCCAACTCTTGTTGCAACCAAGGTATTTTCCGGGTCAAGTGAGGGTTCGGGTGACTTAGAAGAGTCACTTACTGCTATTGTATCATTGGAAACAAACACTTATATAGGCCGAATTTGTTTTAAGGAAATTGTGTTTAACATAAACCTGTGTTTGTTCTTTTTGTGTAGCTTTGGGTGATACTCTCTTAAAAGTCTTAAAACAAATCGTTTGTACAAAATAAACAATTGAAGGGAAAAAATAACTACTCCTGCCTTTTGTTACAATTCTCAAAGAAAAACGGATTTTTTTTCTAAAACAGCTTATGATTTCTATTTTGTTTCAATTTCCAGTAATACCATTCCTAGTTTACTTCTGTTTTCGTAAATTATTTTCTAAAACAGATTTCAAAACCAAGTGTTTAATAGTTTTCATATTATTTTCTGAAATAACACTCATTTAATAGTTTTACTTGTTGTGATTGAGTACTAATCTTTAACTATTTTATTTTGGTTTAACTAAAACTGTTGGTTTTTATGTGTATTATGACTGTTGAAAGCTCCCAGCAACCAAAGTCTATTGGTACTCCTAATGCTCAAGGAGCTCCGATGATGACCATGTCGGTTAATCACGCTGAGAAACCTGAGAAATTATTAGGATTGTACTTTAAGCGGTGGCAACAATAGTGCTGTATAGAGGTATTGATTTTTTGTTTATTGCTATTAAATTTAGAGAGTTATCCAGGGGCAGACGCAGGATTTCACAATAGGGGTTGTACGGGAAAGTCAGGGGTTGCACGATAGTAAAAAAATAATAAAACTTTTGAAAATTTTCGAAAAATTTCCCATTATAGCCGGAAAAGTCAGGGGTTGTAGGTGCCACCCTGGAGCCCCCCCCCCCCCTAAATATGCCCCTGGAGCTATCCACCCAAGAAATTCAAATGAAGGAAAATTAGGGAAAATAATCAAAACAACGTAAATCATGGAAAATAATCAAAACAATGTAAATAAGATGAAGTTCATACCTACAATAGTGGGATTGGGGAAAAGCGTCGGAATTGAGAAAAAGGCACCAGCTGATCCAGATGCCTCTATGTTCCTAACTAATTGAAATCTATCTAAGAAACGTTAAATTTTATCCGACTACATCACATATATTTCAAGCATGATGTGATGGAAAACATAGGTTATAAAATTTCTATGTACTAAGCGGAAAACATTTAAACAATTCAAATGATTAGGGCACATGCAATCTATTGAGGATCTATTTCTTTCACATATAGGCAACATACTATGAACTATCATCCTACAAAACTTTTCTTATGAAAATCGAATTCAATAGAATAAGAAACTTACTTTGAAGATTATTATTGCAAATAACCTTGAATCCTTCTTCAAATCTTTTGGCAGCTAGCACCACAAGTGTCATGTCTCTGATGGTTCACACCCAAGACTAGCAACTAAGGATTATGGAGAGGGAGGAGGTGATTTTTGGCCTATCTCTTCTAGGGTTAGGAGTGTCGAAAATATGAAGGGTATGATCCTTTATATAGCTGAGTTAGCTTAGTGTCAAAGCTAGGGTTTAAGGAGGAAACATTAATTCCTTTGCTTAGTGACTAAGCAGTTTATTCCCCTCTTTAAAGGGCTTGGACGAAAACTCCATAGGATTGGACGAAAACTCCTTGGGCTTGCCCAAGTGATTTTCGTCCGCCTCATCCAATAAGGTTCATGGGCTCCTTTCTTCAACTTTCAATAAATAACCAAACAGACGCTGCATTTTTAATTAATCCAATTAATCCCAAAATTAATTCAAATTAATTTCTGATTAATTATTAATTAAATAATATGATTTCTAATTAATATATTATTTTCATAACAAATTAATAAATCAATTATTTCAATTTATTATTTAAATAATAAATTAAACCCTCTCTCCAAAATAATAATGTCTAATTGCTAGGTTTGAAGGTAACCCAAAAGGACCGTGCTACCATCAATTCAAGTATATACCAATTATAGTTAATGGTGTAACATCCAAAAATATGGTCCCAAAAATTTCATTTTCTTATATAAATAAAATAGTATTTCCAAATATCAAACATTCATCACAACAAAACCAACGTATCAAGTATTATAAAAAATCAGAGTGAATGTCAAATGTGAAACTCCAATGGTGTGTGCGATGCAGTCAACTCGAGTTATTCCCATTGGAACCAGAAGTACTTGAAACAAAACTAGAAACCATAAGCACAAAGCTTAGTGAGTTCCCCCAAACTACCACATATCATACATACAATAAAACATATAGTGGGCCCTGTGTCACACCCCCAAACCTGAACGGCGGAAACGTTCGGGGGCGGATGACTTCATGTGGTAACGTAACAAATGAATACATAGTAAAGAAAGCAATACAACCATCATATATATAATTGAAAGTTTACATTTGTCCAAAAGTTACATGTTCAAAACTCAATTACAATATGATGTCAAAATACGAGATTAAACTGGCGCCGCAGCATCCCTTCATCAAAAGCGAAATGAATACCTGAAATTACTGATTTCCTGGGACATACAAGTAATTTTGAAAGAGTAGATCAGCATTTAAGCTGGTGAATTTCATAAGTATTGAAGTGACAATGTTTGAATGAACTGAAATGTTTTATCTTCGTTTGTTTGTGGTTAGAAAATCCAATATTTTCTACTAGTATAAAAGTAGCCTTCACTCAAGACCAATGTTTGTTTCTAAAATGTATGTAAATGTAAAAGAACCAATGAATTTGAAAACCTTGTAAATCAATGCATTTTAATACCCCTTGTGAGTTTTATAACCATACTATTGACTCTGAATGCCTATACACAACGTTCTTCAGGCGTTGAAATGTTATGACGTTTGTCACCCCAAACGGTGGACTGCAGCTAACAGTCAGGGCGCGGGTTTGTCAAGCCCGTATAGATCTATACACAAACACCATGCTCCCCCTCCAAGGGATTCTGGTATATAATACAGGACTTGAAATATGTACTCGAACGTACATGAAGTTAGTGTCTCACAAATCCGTGGTATAAAAACAGATCTACTTGTTAAAATGTTACGTTTGTTCTTGTACACGAAAGTGAACTTCTTGAAATATGTGATTCTACTACATAAGAGTTAGAAATTTGTTTCGTAAAACCATACCTATTATAGTTTCCAAAAAGCGTGTCTTGTTTGTTTAGAAACATTGAGAAAAGGAATCGCTTGTTTATGAAAGTATAGATTTTTGGGTGTAGAGTCTAGGATAGACAAGAAAAATCTCAGAACAGATTAGTTTATACATGCATTACAACAACATTATATTTTTAAAAGGGAAAATGCTATTGTGACATATGTTATATATATACATATATACATATATATATATAAGTTCCTTTAAATGTTTATAAATCGCATGTGATTTGAATATATAACAGTATATAAAAGAATTTCTTTATGTAACGCACGATAATACTCGTGTGTTTTACTTGTAATCCCCCCCTTTGAAAGCATATAAAAGTATTTAGACTAATTAAAAAGGTTGATTTAGGGGTATGAAACTCACTTGAAAGTTTGAAGATAGCGAGATGGAAAACCGGGCAGAGTTTCGTCTCGGGAAACGGATTTTCCTCGGGATTCTCGGGAATCTCGGAAGTAAAATCGACCTTCGGGACTTGAGCCAAAAAGACCAGAGTTTCGGGTTTGAACGGACACGGAAAACGAGGCCAAGTTGGGAGAGAGAGAAGAGAAATGAACCCTTTCTTTGGAAACCCTCGCATTCTATTTATAGGAAGGCTGGTCTGCCTCGGTACGCGGGGCGTACGCTCGTACGCGCTGCGTACGCGTACGTCATGCATGACCGAAGCCTCGACTGCCTCGGTTCGGATGGGACGGGTTGTTGGGTTCTCGGGTCGGATGGGACGGGTTGCTGGGGAGGTGGGTCGGATGGGACGCCGGGTCGGATGGGACGTCGGGTCGGACGGGTCGGATGGATCGGATTCCTCGGATATGGCGACGTGGACGATCCGAGGCCAATCCTCTCGGTTACGCGGGGCGTACAGGAGTACGCAGCGCGTACTTCGGAGGAGGATGCTGACTCCCCTTCGGATAATATCCGAATTTTGAATTAAATAAATAAATAATATATTTAATAAACTTCAAAAATCCATATCTTCTTCATACGAACTCCGTTTTCGATGGTCTTTATATCCTTGCGTAGGTGAGACTACGCTCTACAACTTTCGTTTAGACACCGTCGGCAAATTCCAAAATTATATTTTTATTATTTATTAAAAATCCATCGTGTTTAAGGAATTTCTTAGAAAATTCATAACTTCTTTATCTGATGTCGGTTTTTGCCAGACTTTTTACCGCTGGAATACCATTGTCGAGACCTTCGATTCTCGTTTAGGTCATTCCGGCCAAAAGTCGCTCGATCTCCGATTCGAGTTTTTAGCGGTCTGTTGCTAAGCCGAACTTGGAAAAATCACATCTTCGCTATATGAAGTCGGATTTGGGCGTTCTTTTCACATACGATCATGGTTCAAAGACATTTAATCATAGAAGGAAATTAAATAGAACTATTTGTACGTTTTATTATGAAAGTAAATTTTATTACTTAGAAGCGGTTACAATACTTGACCCATTATGGTCCTTACAAGGAGTTGAAATATCGGGTTGCCACATCATCCCCCCGTTAGAGAGAATTTCGTCCCGAAATTTAAAGTAGCAAAGATACTAGTGAACATGAAAGAGATGAGGGTACTTTTGTTTCATCTGATCTTCGCGTTCCCATGTGAATTCGGGTCCCCGCTTGGCGTTCCAGCGAACCTTCACGATGGGTATGCGACTTTGTTTTGTTTGTTTGACCTCTCGATCCATGATTTCTACTGGCTCTTCCACAAAGTTGAGGCTCTCGTTGATCTCGATCTCGTCGAGTGGAATAACAAGAGTCTCGTCGGACAGACACTTTTTCAAGTTTGAGACGTGGAAGGTTGGATGGATGTTACTAAGTTCGCGCGGTAGGTTAAGCTTGTAAGCCACAGGGCCGATTCTGGCAAGAATCTCGAAAGGCCCTATGTATCTTGGATTTAGTTTCCCACGCTTTCCAAATCGTATTAAACCCTTCCACGGTGAGACCTTTAATAAGACGTGGTCTCCTACCTGGAATTCTAAAGGTTTCCTCCTTTGGTCAGCGTAGCTTTTCTGTCGGTCTCTTGAGGCCTTCAATCGTTCACGAATCTGAACGATCTTCTCTGTTGTTTCACGTATGATCTCCGGACCTGTGAGAGTGCTTTCAGGAACTCTTCCTCTAGCTAACTGGGTATCGCCAACTTCAGTCCAGCACAGAGGGGATCTGCACTTTCGACCATAGAGGGCTTCAAACGGAGCAGCCTTTATGCTTGTATGATAACTATTGTTGTATGAAAATTCGACAAGGGGTAAATGAATATCCCATGCCTTTCCAAAGTCAATCACGCAGGCTCTCAGCATGTCTTCTAAAGTTTGTATTGTTCTCTCACTTTGTCCGTCTGTCTGTGGGTGGTAGGCTGTACTCATGTCTAGCCTAGTTCCCAGGGAACTTTGTAGTGATTGCCAGAACCTTGAAGTGAATCTACTATCTCGATCGGAGATAATGGATATCGGAACACCATGCAGTCGCACTACTTCCCTTAAGTAAGTTCTTGTCAGCTTCTCCATTTTGTCAGTCTCCTTGATGGGTAGGAAATGTGCGGATTTGGTCAATCTGTCGACAATGACCCATATGGTATCGAGTCCAATTGTCATCTTGGGTAACTTGGTTATGAAGTCCATAGTAATCCGCTCCCATTTCCATTCCGGTATCTCTGGTTGTTGTAGTAGTCCTGACGGTTTCTGATACTCGACCTTAACCTTAGCGCAAGTAAGACATTTACTCACGAAGGTAGCAATTTCTGCTTTCATGTTAGGCCACCAGTACAGTTTCTTAAGATCCAGATACATTTTATCTGAACCCGGGTGAACGGAATATCTTGAATTGTGAGCCTCGGTCATGACTACGTTTCTGAAACCACCATGATTTGGGGTCCAGATTCGGTCCATGAGATAGTAGGCTCCGCCACCCTTGACTTCTAAATTCTTCTCCATTCCTCGCAGGGATTCACCCGCCACATTTTCAGGTTGCAAAGCTTCCATTTGTGCTTCTTTAATTTGTGTGGATAGGTGGGAATGGATAGTCATGGTCAGAGATTTGACCCTCCGACCAGTGTATTCCTTTCGACTGAGGGCGTCGGCTACTACGTTGGCCTTGCCAGGATGATAACGAATTTCGCATTCGTAGTCATTCAGTAACTCAACCCATCGTCGTTGTCGCATGTTGAGTTCCTTCTGATCGAAAATGTGTTGAAGGCTCTTGTGATCGGTGAATATAGTACTCTTTGTTCCGTATAAGTAGTGCCTCCAGATCTTCAGAGCAAATACCACTGCTCCTAACTCGAGGTCGTGTGTCGTATAGTTCACTTCGTGTGTCTTAAGCTGTCGGGAGGCATAAGCGATAACCTTCCCTCTTTGCATAAGAACACAACCAAGTCCTTGATTTGAAGCATCGCAATACACTACGAAGTCTTCTATCCCTTCGGGGAGGGATAGTATCGGTGCGGTGCACAAGGCCTGTTTTAGTGTCTGGAATGCCTTCTCTTGTTTCGCTTCCCAGTCAAAGGCCACTCCTTTCTGGGTTAATGAAGTAAGAGGTTTCGCAATGCTCGAAAAGTTCTTTATGAATCTGCGATAGTAGCCAGCTAGACCTAGAAATTGACGAATTTCTGTAGGTGTCTTTGGTGCCGACCAGTTCTCAATAGCCTTAATTTTGGAAGGGTCCAAGTGTATACCTTTCTCGCTAACAACGTGACCTAAAAATTCGACTCTTCGAATCCAAAATTCGCATTTAGAGAACTTCGCATAGAGTTTCTCCGTTCGCAGTGTTTCTAGGACTTTTCGTAGGTGTTGACTATGCTCTTCCTCACTTCGAGAGTAGATAAGTATATCATCGATAAAGACGATGACGAACTGATCCAAGTAAGGGCGGCATACCCTATTCATTAGGTCCATAAATACTGCTGGTGCATTGGTTAATCCGAACGGCATCACCACGAATTCGTAGTGTCCATAACGAGTTCGGAAGGCTGTCTTTGGAATGTCCCTCTCTAGAACTCGTAATTGGTGATATCCGGATCGCAGGTCTATTTTGGAGAAGTAGTTCGCCCCTTGAAGTTGATCGAATAGGTCGTCGATACGGGGTAGAGGATAGCGGTTCTTGACAGTAAGTTTGTTCAGCTCTCTGTAGTCGATGCACATACGGAACGATCCGTCTTTCTTCTTTACAAACAAGACCGGTGCTCCCCAAGGTGAGAAACTTGGTCTTATGAATCCTTTGTGAAGGAGTTCATTAAGTTGACTGGAAAGTTCCTGCATCTCTGCTGGTGCAAGACGATAAGGCGACTTCGCTACTGGGGTAGCTCCTGGAATTAAGTCGATTCTAAACTCGACTTGGCGTTGCGGTGGTAATCCTGGCAGTTCTTCTGGAAAGATATCGGGAAAGTCGCGTACTACCGAGATGCTCTTGATGTCCTTCAGTTCTTGACTTGTATCGACGATGTGCGCTAGGAATGCTCGACAATCCTTCCGCAAGCACTTTCGAGCTTGGATGCACGAAATGATGCGAAGGTTTGCACTAGATTTGTCGCCGTAGATAACTAATGTTTCGTTGTTTGGGAGGTTAAGACGGACTGCTTTCTCAAAGCACATGATGTCGGCGCGAAGAAGGCTCAACCAATCCATGCCGACTATGACGTCGAAACTTTTAATTTGAACCGGCATGAGATTGATTGGGAAAGAATGGCCGTCTAATGTTAACGTACAGCCCATGTATATGCAATTTGTGTTTTCGGTTTTTCCATTGGCCATCTCTATAGTGAATGATTTTTCTAACTTGCTAGGTTTAGGTTTAAGTAAATGAATAAAGTTTTGACTCACGAAACTTCTCTCCGCCCCACTATCGAATAATATGCATGCGTATGAATTATCGAGAAGGAACGTACCAGCAACAATAGTTGGGTCAGCTACAGCTTCGTTGTGGCCTATTGCGAAAACTCGTCTCACACCTCCGGTGCCTGCTGCCTTAGGACAGTTTCTCTGGTAGTGGCCCACCTCGCCACAACCGTAGCAAGCCTGCCCTACACCCGCACCGGGAATTTGAGTGATCGGCTTTGCGGGTTCCTTGCAGAAACGGGCTGTGTGCCCTTTCTGGCTGCAGTTGGCGCACTGTATAGCTCGACAAAGTCCATGGTGGTGGTAATTGCATTTGGTGCATTTTGGGAGGTTGCCTATATAAGGCTTTGTTGGGTAGGTATTTGTAGGGGCTGTAGCAGGTACAGTGGCCGCATTTACTGACACCAGCTGTTTCTTTGCGGATTCTTGGGAAGATCCACCCTTCCCTTTAATCCATGCCCTCTTCCTGCCATTGTTGTTGTTGTAGTTGTTGTAGTTGTTGTTTGCTTTCTGTGGGGCTGGTGCAGAAGTGGTTGAGTTCTGATGACCTCCGTAGTCGATCAGAGATTGTGCCAGTTCCTTAGCACTTTCAAAGGTGTCAGGTTTAGAAGCTAACACGCTTGATCGCATTTGGGGCGTCAGTCCCCAGATGTACCTTTCTATCTTCTTGCTCTCGGGAGCAATCATATCTGGACAAAGGATTGCCAGCTCGCAAAATCTGTTGGTATAAGTAGCGATGTCGGTACCAACCATTCCGAGAGTCCATAGCTCGTGTTCAAGCTTTTGAATCTCTCCCCGTGGGCAGTATTCTCTCATCATCATGGCCTTCAAGTTCTCCCAGCTTATGGAGTTTGCCACGATTAGGGTGAGTACTTTAACGTGGCCATTCCACCAAGTTAAAGCTTTATCGAGAAGGGTGAAAGTTGCAAATTTGACCTTGCTGTGCTCGGGGCAGGAGCATATTTCAAAGACTGCCTCCGTCCTTTCGATCCACTGCCTCAGGGCCATCACACCACCAGTACCATAAAACATCCGGGGCTTGGCATTAGTGAAGTCCTTATAGGTGCATTCTCGAGGTGGTCCATGACTCTCGCCATGGTTGGATAGGTGTGTGCCAGATCCCGAGCCATTAGTACTCGAGTTATTGATCTGTGACATGGCAGCTGCCACTGCCGCGGTGACTGCTGCTTGAAACATAACAGCATCAAATTGAGGTGGTGGAGGTGGTGGTGGTATAGGTGCTTCCTCACCGTTGTTTCGCCTTGGATTCCTACGCGGAGGCATCCTTCAACTATAGATTGAAAAGACAAGGATAAGAATTTCATAGAATGGAAAAAATGTATGTGTCTCATGAACTAAATCGCTATAGTTCAACAACAGATGAAAGTATAAGTCTTAAAATAGAAAAATGAAAGTTATTTGTAAGACTGAAGGTATGAAACGAGTGTTTGGGTTCACAAAGACCATTCAATGTTCGAACGAAATACTCAACATAGTAGTAATAGTGCCACTTATATTAATATAAAAGTTGTTACAACGATCATGAAAATTTGACCCCCATAAGGGTCTCCGATTACAAAGTTCGAGAAGTTTAAAGACTTTTAGCCGAGGTCCTAAGCTATAACAAAATTTGAGTCCTAGACAAGCACTACTTGCGTCGAAGGTTGCGCTTGGAGCTTGACTCCGTATCTGATTGCTTTGACTCCATTAGACGCCTATCGAAAACGGCTTGTTGTTCCCTTAGTTCGGCGAGGGCTGCAATCATTTGCGCTTGAAACGATTCAGCTTGAAATTGGGCGTTGTCTTGCATCTTGTCCAGCCTACGGATGTCAGAAGTGTGAACCTGCACTTCCACGTTGATATCCCGGAGTCGACTAGCTTGTACTCCAGACTGATAGGACTGATTGGCTAACTTACCCACCATTACCGGGAGTGCTCGATCAGCCGAACCTCCGCCGCGGACATCATAGAATTCCCGGCACATGCCGTAGGGAGGGCGTAGGTTTTGCTGTTGGCTCCAATGGTGGAGGTGACTTCCCCAGACGGGAGTCGGTCCTTGAAAGTTCCTTACGAAGACGGGAGGTTGAATGGGTGGTGGATCGATAACTTCCGGCTCTGAGTCGGTACCGGAGTCATCACCCACTTCTATGGGTTCCTCGTCCTCTTCGGGATCATCTTCGATCCATCCTCCGTTGCCTTGGTTGGGAAAGTAGGGGTCGCCAGGGTGGTGAAATCCAGCCATTTGACTGTACGAGAAAAAGGGTTATAAGAATCGAGTAAAGCCGGAACATGTAAAACATGTAAGTTAAACTAGTTTAGATAGCAAATACTCCTATAGTATTTAAGTGCTTGTGTTTGATTCTTGTAATGGTTTGGTAAGTTTTGACTTGTTGCTTACTACGATCATTCCTCGATATACGTTGGTCCAATCTTGGGCAAATATAGTTGATCACGCTATATTTGTCCAAAATCTGATTATATATATCGAGTCCCAATCGTAGTGTCAACTTGTCTAAATACTTGTATAGTTGTATAACATGAAAATAGTTCGTGGTAGGCATGTATTTGTACTTAAATGAACTACCAATTTAAGTTGAACGAAATGCTGCTTAAGTGTAAAAAGAAAATTTGTTTTGTCAGAGAGTATTAGTCCCCTAAGCATTTATAGTTTGTATATCTTATGTGGTTCGATATACTTAGTTCACTATAAACATTGCTCTGATACCAATCTGTCACACCCCCAAACCTGAACGGCGGAAACGTTCGGGGGCGGATGACTTCATGTGGTAACGTAACAAATGAATACATAGTAAAGAAAGCAATACAACCATCATATATATAATTGAAAGTTTACATTTGTCCAAAAGTTACATGTTCAAAACTCAATTACAATATGATGTCAAAATACGAGATTAAACTGGCGCCGCAGCATCCCTTCATCAAAAGCGAAATGAATACCTGAAATTACTGATTTCCTGGGACATACAAGTAATTTTGAAAGAGTAGATCAGCATTTAAGCTGGTGAATTTCATAAGTATTGAAGTGACAATGTTTGAATGAACTGAAATGTTTTATCTTCGTTTGTTTGTGGTTAGAAAATCCAATATTTTCTACTAGTATAAAAGTAGCCTTCACTCAAGACCAATGTTTGTTTCTAAAATGTATGTAAATGTAAAGGAACCAATGAATTTGAAAACCTTGTAAATCAATGCATTTTAATACCCCTTGTGAGTTTTATAACCATACTATTGACTCTGAATGCCTATACACAACGTTCTTCAGGCGTTGAAATGTTATGACGTTTGTCACCCCAAACGGTGGACTGCAGCTAACAGTCAGGGCGCGGGTTTGTCAAGCCCGTATAGATCTATACACAAACACCATGCTCCCCCTCCAAGGGATTCTGGTATATAATACAGGACTTGAAATATGTACTCGAACGTACATGAAGTTAGTGTCTCACAAATCCGTGGTATAAAAACAGATCTACTTGTTAAAATGTTACGTTTGTTCTTGTACACGAAAGTGAACTTCTTGAAATATGTGATTCTACTACATAAGAGTTAGAAATTTGTTTCGTAAAACCATACCTATTATAGTTTCCAAAAAGCGTGTCTTGTTTGTTTAGAAACATTGAGAAAAGGAATCGCTTGTTTATGAAAGTATAGATTTTTGGGTGTAGAGTCTAGGATAGACAAGAAAAATCTCAGAACAGATTAGTTTATACATGCATTACAACAACATTATATTTTTAAAAGGGAAAATGCTATTGTGACATATGTTATATATATACATATATACATATATATATAAGTTCCTTTAAATGTTTATAAATCGCATGTGATTTGAATATATAACAGTATATAAAAGAATTTCTTTATGTAACGCACGATAATACTCGTGTGTTTTACTTGTAATCCCCCCCTTTGAAAGCATATAAAAGTATTTAGACTAATTAAAAAGGTTGATTTAGGGGTATGAAACTCACTTGAAAGTTTGAAGATAGCGAGATGGAAAACCGGGCAGAGTTTCGTCTCGGGAAACGGATTTTCCTCGGGATTCTCGGGAATCTCGGAAGTAAAATCGACCTTCGGGACTTGAGCCAAAAAGACCAGAGTTTCGGGTTTGAACGGACACGGAAAACGAGGCCAAGTTGGGAGAGAGAGAAGAGAAATGAACCCTTTCTTTGGAAACCCTCGCATTCTATTTATAGGAAGGCTGGTCTGCCTCGGTACGCGGGGCGTACGCTCGTACGCGCTGCGTACGCGTACGTCATGCATGACCGAAGCCTCGACTGCCTCGGTTCGGATGGGACGGGTTGTTGGGTTCTCGGGTCGGATGGGACGGGTTGCTGGGGAGGTGGGTCGGATGGGACGCCGGGTCGGATGGGACGTCGGGTCGGACGGGTCGGATGGATCGGATTCCTCGGATATGGCGACGTGGACGATCCGAGGCCAATCCTCTCGGTTACGCGGGGCGTACAGGAGTACGCAGCGCGTACTTCGGAGGAGGATGCTGACTCCCCTTCGGATAATATCCGAATTTTGAATTAAATAAATAAATAATATATTTAATAAACTTCAAAAATCCATATCTTCTTCATACGAACTCCGTTTTCGATGGTCTTTATATCCTTGCGTAGGTGAGACTACGCTCTACAACTTTCGTTTAGACACCGTCGGCAAATTCCAAAATTATATTTTTATTATTTATTAAAAATCCATCGTGTTTAAGGAATTTCTTAGAAAATTCATAACTTCTTTATCTGATGTCGGTTTTTGCCAGACTTTTTACCGCTGGAATACCATTGTCGAGACCTTCGATTCTCGTTTAGGTCATTCCGGCCAAAAGTCGCTCGATCTCCGATTCGAGTTTTTAGCGGTCTGTTGCTAAGCCGAACTTGGAAAAATCACATCTTCGCTATATGAAGTCGGATTTGGGCGTTCTTTTCACATACGATCATGGTTCAAAGACATTTAATCATAGAAGGAAATTAAATAGAACTATTTGTACGTTTTATTATGAAAGTAAATTTTATTACTTAGAAGCGGTTACAATACTTGACCCATTCTGGTCCTTACAAGGAGTTGAAATATCGGGTTGCCACACCCTGCCCTGTCATCGGACCTCGTCCGACATCGGGCCCCGCCTGACATCGAGTTGAGCTCGGTAACAGAACGGGCCCCGCCCAACATACAAATAACATATATCAAATAAACACATACACATGAAATAATCACATAGATACATAACAACAAATAGTCATCGGGCCCCGCCCGACATCGGACATTAGCCTGGAAAGCATATAAACACATACACATGCAAGAGTCACGAAGACGGCAAGCATACTGACAAAGCATAAACATGGTCTGCCATTGGTGCCTTCAACCCGCTAAACCCAATAAGGAAGCTCACCTCGAATAGATGAATCTATCAGAAAGAAGTCTCTAGTTGTTGCTCTAACGACTCCCCGAGCTATCAATGCAACATAACATCCAATCAAAATCCAATAATCCATCTCAGGGTAAAATAACCATTTTAACTCTGGTCTAATTTGGTTAATTACTAAGGCCCAAAACCATAACATAAAAGGTCTATCACTAGATAATCTTCTAAAGTCCACCAGTAGCCCACTTATGGCCCAGTTTTCCAAATTGGGCCCAAACTCCTCTAATGGGCTTTACTCTAAAGCCCAAGCATATACATAGTCCAAAGACCTGATTTCGGATGGTCCACTAAAGCCTAAAACAACAAGGTCCAAGAAAATGGCCCAAAGGAAGACCACTAAGGGATCGAACGCTGGGTGTTCCCTTGTGGAACATTGGGCATTTTTCACCAACCAACAGATCGCGAGCCTCAGCCAGAACGCTAGGCGTTCCTTAACCCAACGATGGACGTTCGCACACTGATTCCCAAAAGTGATTATTAAGCACTTAATGCTTAAATCCACATGACCAAAACATCGATCCAAGTCTTAAGAAACATCTAGAACCATAAAGTCACTGACTCGGTGGCTTTGCATGCCCCAAAAGGTCCCAACTTCAAGATATAGCATTTAACTTCCACAAAAAGGGATTAATCTCATGCATGGGGCTTATACAACTCTAAAGATGCAAACTTTATGAATCTAAAATATCATAAACACCTAGAGGATCAACTCAAAGCTTTTGGAGTGATCATAACTACAAGATCTCGACCATGGGGCAAAAATGTCACACCCCCAAACCAAGGATGACGGAAATGTCCGGGGGTGGTGGGCTTCATGTGTAGTATCATAACAACGAGTATAATAGTGTTCAAAGTAAATACAACCATCATAAATATAATTGAAAAGTTACATCGTAGTACGTTGTTCACATATTCTAAAATCAATTACATTATGATGACAAATGAAATGTTTGACGTCTGAGCGTCCCATCCTCAAAAACTGTTGTTTATCTGATTCACTGATTTCCTGAGAATACAAGAAAAAGTGTCAACAATTAAGTTGGTGAGTTCATAAGCTTTTGAAAGTGATGCTAAAATCCTTTTCTCGTAAAAGTGACATTTGTTCGAGAAAATCCAATATTTTCCTTATGAAATGTGTTGTAGTCTTAAAAGTCAAGACCAAAATATACATGTATTTTCCCATACTTAAAGAAATTTATGCAAGTTTAAATCGACATAAACTCGTTAAATTAGAAGTAAAACCCGTAAATCTTATGTTTTGTTAATACCACATGTGAGTTATTATAACCATACTATGACTCAGACGGCCTTGTAATATGACGTTCTTCAAGCGTCGCAAGTTAAATGACACTTGTCACCCCATACCCGCCAGTCTAGCTGTTGCATGCAGCTAAGGTGTGGGTTTGTCAGACCCAATATAGATCTATACACAACTATCACGTTCTTCCTACAAGAGACTGGTTACAATTTACAGGACTTTTGATTTTGTTACATTAGATGTAACGCGAAGCGAATGTCTCACAAATTTATTCATTAACAGATTTACGTGAACTGACCTGAAAACCCTTGGTGATGAGTTTGAAATGTAATTGAAACATAAATTATACTTATTATAGTTTAACAAAACTGTTTGTAAGGTATATGAAACATAAACTATACCTATTATAGTTTATCCAAAACGTTTGTAATGAAAATGAACCCCATTTTATGTAAGTCGAATGTATAGCAAAATCATAACTATGTTTATCATGCCTTATCTTGTATTATTTGTAATGACAAAGGACTCTTACCAATCAGTGAGTATTTTCTATTATATAATTATATCCCAACGGAAAACACCGGTAAAACATGAAATCATCAAAGATTAACACTTTGCTCAACATGTTACAAAGTGTGATGAAAGTTGTAAGTTGTTAACTTGTTTTTAACATTTCTTCATTGTTTTGGAAAAATCACAGAAAAATCATACGAAGTCGAAAACTGAATCCGTAAACTCTGAGAGTCTAGAAAATGTGTCTAGTTTGTTCATAAATTTTATTTTGATTTTTAGATGTCTCTAACTTGTGCGAAAATGTCCATATTCACAGACTGGTCCGAATTCGTAGCTACAGTGATAGGCAGTTTTGTAAAAATCACCATAAATTGTACAAAAATCGTATGAACATGTGCAAGTAGTCATTTTAAAGGTATAAACCTGAACTATTTGCATCTAATACAGTTTTGAATACTAAAATGTTTAAGTTTCCCAAAACAGTCCGTGAATGAACATTAACTTTTATGTTGAAAGCTGATGTTTGAATTAAGTTGTGTTCTTGGTGTTTTAACTTGTATTCTCACACCTTAAAACTTAAGAAAAACATGAAAAGATAGGGGTATGAACTCACCTTGTGTGATTTCAGTAGATGGATGATGAAGAAAAGAAGTGTTCAACTCCAGAACACTTGGGAGATGCTTGAAGATTCGAAGATCTAGCAACAATTATGGTGATATTTGTGTAAGGAGATCATGATTTGAGTGAAGAAGTGTAAGGAAATCAAGAGTGGGAAGAGATTTACTTACCAAGGTGTGTGAAGAGCTCAAGATCAGCCTTGAATCTCGAATTCTTGGTGAGAGGGAGTGAGAGAAAATGTGTTTGTTCTCCTTGAGAAATAGTGAATAAAGTGGGAGGAGAGATAAGGATATTTCCAGATTTTGTTCAAGATTATGGCTGAAAAAGAATGTAAAAAGGACAATGATTGACTAGGTATAGGTGAATAGTGACTGGGGGTTGTACTATGAAGGTATGGGGAGGTTGCTTGTGTCCTTGTCCAAAGGATAAGTCAACACTCCACCTAATTATCTCACCAAATAGATTTTATTCTTAGGCAATGATTTTCCTCAAAATGTGATTAAAATATGAATATTTAGGGTTTTATATGTCAAAATACGAGTTTGGGTGAAGATCTCATGTTAAAATAATTAAAAACGGACTTAAAATGGAGTCGTGGTCGAAAACCGGGCAAAGAGGCGAAAATCCGAAATTGGGGCCGAAGGTAGCGAAGGCTCGGTCTTAGCAGCACTAGAACCGAAGGTAGGGTTCGGCTGGTGCATTGGAACCGAGAGGGAGGAGGTTCGGTCCGAGGGGACCTTCGGTCTTCCAAGGTTCGGCTTCGGTTCTTCATCAGCAGAGTTCGGTCCTCCAAGGTGCTTCTGGCAGTTTTGCTTCTAACAAGGAAGGGTTTCGGTTCCTAAGAAGGGTTTCGGTTCCTAAGAAGGTTCGGCTCCTTAAGAGGTTTCGGCTCCTTAAGAGGGTTCGGCTCCTTAAGAGGTTTCGACTTCTTAAGGCTGTTTTTCGCGTAGACTCCCGTTTTCGAGCTGTTTTGGTCAAATTCGAGGGTCGGGATGCCCCGAGTGATTATAAAAATTTAAGAGAGATTTTGAGAGAGATTTGGGAGAGATTTCACACACTTGGAGAGATTTCTCATACAGAGAGAGATTTAGGAGAGATTTCACATACTTTGAGAGATTTCTCATACAGAGAGAGATTTGGGAGAGATTTCACACACTTGGAGAGATTTCTCATACAAAGAGACATTTGGGAGAGATTTCACATACTTGGAGAGATTTCTCATACAGAGAGATATTTGGGAGAGATTTCACATACTTGGAGAGATTTCTCATACAAAGAGAGATTTGGGAGAGATCTCGTTTGCGACCTTCTTAAGTGTCTGGCTTTGTAACGCAAGGTCTGTCCATCCTGTTAAGCCTCGTTATGATTGTTATATGCCCCCGAGGGTTAAGGAATAATGTTTTACCGAGTAGTTTTATCACTTGCACTGATTAGGGTTTAGAATTTCTGAACACGTGAAAAATCTAAGTGATACTTTGTATTAAGATTGCGAGTTGTATAATAAGAAACATAATGGAAACCCTAATATACAAGGGTTAGATGAGTCGACCGGTTTGACTTGTTGACTTTAGTTGACTTTGACTTGGCCAAAAATTGATGGTTGTCACAAAAAAAGGGACTAAAATCCATAAAAACTTAGATCTAAGATTCTAATGAGCAAGGTTAGAGCTTTATACCTTAAATGTGTTGGAAATAGAGCAGAGAACCAAGATCTATAAGCTCCCACTTGAACTACCACCTTGCACCAAGATTCTCTTCCTTGAATGAGCTTAAAACACAGACCAAACCACACACAATGAGCTCACAACACTCAAGGAGGCTTTAGGGTTTTGAGATTGGAGTTTGAGGCTATGGAGGCTGGAAATGAGGCCAAAACCTGGAACTTAAGGTGTTTAAATATGTCTTAAACCCTAAAAATTAGGGTTTGAGCACCACACATAAACACCTTGCGTTCCCCAAGGGAATGCTCCGCGTTCGAGCTCCGCCCCAAAAGTCCAATATTGGCAAGAATGGTCCCTCCTCCCCCATAAACTTGCAAAACAAGGCGAAAAATCAATAACTTAATATATATAAGGGACCAAAAATGAATAATACCTAGATCTGACATTACAAATGGCTTAGACACCTAATCCATCAGTCTCCCACTTGGATAAGTCCTTAACTATAATTGTCAGTATAACTTCCAAATTGATCAGCAAATTGTAGCTACCAAAAGCTGTTGTCGAACTCTGATCCAGTCAGTTACACGTCCTAAGATAAGTCATTATATAATCCTCTGTTCTGCAAGATAACATTTGAACACGACACATGGAATAGAATCAATCTCATTGTCCAATACTTTGTTTCCAGATTTATGATTTCTAATGACATAGAACTGATGGGTTTTGGTCCTAAGAACATCCTATGTGCTCATACAAACCCTAATGCTTGGATCTAGGTTTCTCTATTGTACATGCAAGTTATCCAAGACTATAAACCCTAATTCTAGTATTCAAGTAATCATATTAACATGAGAATAGGTTTAAGATGTTACCTTGATTGTTATGTAGTAATAATAATCCCAAATCTCCTTGTATTGACTTTAGAAAGCTTAGAGTCATAATTGTCACTCCTCTAATGGTTCACAAACACCATAAGCAAGAGGATGAAGAGGAGAGAGGATAGAGGCTGCCCAAAACGTGTTCTAACCCTAGAAGAATGCTTCACCACGTTTTTTGTTCATAAGGGTCTTATATATAGTAAGGCTATTAGGGTTATCTAACAAGGAAACCATAATTTGGATGCTTAAGCCCTAAGCAACCCATGGACTCCTTTAATCAAGCCCTTGGACGATTTCCTTACGGTTTTCCCCATAGAATTCGTCCACCCCTTGATACAAGGCAATCCATGGCCCAAATTGCAATTATCTTATAATTACAATTTCAGTCCCTTAAGTTTACTTAATCTCTTTTAGTCACAAAACTAATTACTAATTAATTATCGACTAATATTAATTAAACAATATGATTTCTCCTTTAATATATTATTCTCATAATATATTAATAAATCATATTTAATCCTTTCTCTCCATAATTCATCCTATCAAGTTGCTTTGGTGAAGGCAACCCAAAAGGACCATGCACCATCGGGTCAAGTACATACCAAAATATTTATGGACTTAGACACTAATCCAACAAGAACTTCTAATCGAACACATCAATTAAGTCTTGGGCGCGCCCTACACTATAAGTTAACACAAAATCACTGAGGGGCCCAAAGATATCGCTTTTACCATTAAGGAAAAAGGAACGAATAAAATTTTACTTATATGCTTGCACCATTTACTCATCAAATCAATCACAACAATACGTTTTATAACATCAAGTTACTAATGTGTTTACGTATCATCAATGCACAACTGACTTGTAAATCACAATGAAAACCTCGAACTATCATAATAAATAAACCTCCAATTAATAATTGGATTATCACCACTAGTCTCTTAACTCATAATTGTCCATTAACTCTCCCTTAACTAGACCAAAGCGCAAGTCCAACCTTGATCCAAAAAGGTCCAATTATACAAGGCCCATAATTGGCCCAATATTCCAAATTGGGCCCAACTCCCTAATAGACCTCATCCTAAGGTCCAATTCCCTTAACTAGCCCAAAATACTTCTACTCAGAAAGTTCATTAAGGGACTGGCCCATAAATGGCGCAAATCTGAAGCCCAACTCGTAAAAGCCCAATAGAAGGCGTACGCTGGGTGTACCCCGAAGTTACGCAGGGCGTACGCGAGCCTCGCATTGACTGGAAACAGGGGCGTTGACCGCGTACACGGGGCGTACTCCCTTTTATGCGGGGCGTACCCTCACAGAGTTCAAACTTCAATAACTACTTAATGCCTTAAGCACATAAGCCCAAACATCAGATCCATGGTCTAAATGCACCTTAGAGTCATAAAGTTTCCAACTTTATGACTTTAGACGTCCAAAAGTTCTTAATACAAGATATTAGCCCATTAAGACCTTTCTACCAAATGCATAAGACACTTCTAGCCATTGGGACCTCAATTTTATAATTAAGGACCCTTCTAAGGGTCTGAAAGGACAGCTCAAATCATCCAGAACATGTCATGTTCAAAATGGAGCGTTTGGGACCAAGAAAGAAGCAAATAAGAACCCAACAAGAGATCTAGCAAAACAACCATAAAGGTTTGAGCGTTATACCTTTGGATGATGAAGAAGGAAGCCAAAACTCCGGATCCAAGCTTTCCTTCACGATCACGAGCTTCATGATGCACTTCCTTTGACTCACACATCAAAAACACACTTTAAGGATCTCACTCTCACTCAAGGGAGCTAGGGTTTTGCAAGAACATCTGAGGGACTTGGAGGCTGAAAGGATAAGGGCACTTGGTCCATAACAATGGTTAAATACTCGTCAAACCCTAAAATTTAGGGTTTCACTCGGACACTAGTACGCTCAACGTATATATGTGTACGCCCGGTGTACTAGGGTGCTCCCTAGTACGCTTAGTGTACCCACATGTACGCGCAGTGTACATCTCCTGCCCTCTAAATAACCAAAATACCACTAGGGCTCCTTAGGGCTAACTCCAAACAACTTCTAGGACCAAAATGTGACAAATGAAACATCAATGAAAGGATTCAAAAATACCTGCAAATCTGAGATGTTACATTGGCAAGTCGCATGATGTACCGTTTGAAACAAATAGGGTAGCATATAAGCGTGGGTACTATCTTCTTGACGAGATATATCCTACCTTCTCTGTTTTTATGAAATTGTTCACATGTGTGAAAGAAGAAAAAGAAAAAAGTTTAAGCAAGCACAAGAGTCAGCTAGGAAGGATATGGAGCGAACATGTGGTGTACTCAAGAGGCATTGACAAGTATTACAAGTTGGGGCACAATCATATGAAGTGAAAAGGTTGAGACACATAACATATGCGTGCATCATATGTGACATCCCCAAAATCACGGCCAGAAAAGACCGGTTTGTTTATGCTTTGTTTAAAAATCAGAGTAACATTTTAAATAAAAGTGTTGCGGAATTTGTCCCAAAACAATAATATGATAAAGATTTATCAAAAGCATTTCCATAGAAATGTATTTCATTAAAAGACTCGGGATGTCATGTTCGTACAGATCAAAAGCATAAACAGTACAATACAAGCCTTACTACATTATTTCATATCTACAGGCCTATATCCGTAATCCCTCGTCCAAACATCATATATATGCTCAAGCGCCACTACCTGTAATACATAAAACTGAGTGGGTCAGGCTTGGGAGCTTGGTGAGCACATAGGGTTTTCAACCCACAATAAATAGTTTATTAATTTCATCAATCAACAATAACCCGATTACCCGTTCCCGTTATCCTCACTTTACGTCCCTAAACACCTATCATAAGGGACCTAGCCTAAGGATCATCATCGGGACGGACACTACTACTAAGGGGATTCCTCAGCAATAAATGTCCTAATAGGCAACCATGTGGGGGATGGAGTACATCTGGTGAGCACACAGTTCAAATAAACACACAGTTCAAATAAACACCTACAGGTTGCGAGCCTGCTAGTGTTCCACTGGACTGTCTAGAATAGTCTGTGGTCGTCATCTATACTCCGCTAGATGACTGGATCATCAATAACATCTATAACGAGGCCTCTCATTATTTTATTTTGTCACACAGCAACTATTACATCTACCCATGTTTTACCCAACACATTTTGTAGATATAAAATACATATACAGTTTAAATCTTTGAAAACATGTATAAAACGTTCATCCAGCATAGATAGCAAGTATTCAGATAATATGCACAAATAGCACGTAATTTATATTAAATACTTCATATCTATGTGTAAGTTGAAAGTAAATATGCACTCACCTGAAAAGGTGGTGATTCCGAACTCAGACAGCGCTTCGCTTCTTAAAAAGAATTTTCTTCGACGAAACCTAGTATTATTACCACTAGAGTTTAGTTTATTATTCGTCGAGACTAATTAATAGTCTAGCTATTATTATTATTATTATATAAGCGTCAAAAAAATACTTATATAACCCATAATAATAGCCCAAGTATTTATTATAAGTTCCTAATAACGTTACTATAATTAAATAAAAGCTATATTAAAAATAGCGTAGGCGTAGCTCACTTACAGCGGGTTTTATAGAAAACCGGGCTTTGCTTGGAGCAGCGTTCCCGAGCCGAAAAGATCTTCTTCTCGGAGCCTTCGAGCACTCCGGGGCTTCCGCCTCGTGCTAGGGAGGTTCCCTAGGCTTTTCGGGGGATTTCGGGGCTAGAGAGAGGTTCTAGAGAGAGAGAGAGAGTAAAGAGAAGAAAGAATGGGAAAGGTGTGAAGAAAATGAGGGTGGGAGAGGTGGTATTTATAGGGTGAAATGTGGCTGAACTTGGTGCCACATGTCACCATCTGGTGGCAAGCCTTGGGGAGAAAGCAATGGCCAAGATTGTGCCACATCACCCATTTTCGCACAGCACACTTCCGACTTCTAAAATCCGTAACTTTCACATACGACCTCCGTTTTTGACGTTCTTTATATCCACGCGTAGGTAATAATAAGATCTACAACTTTCATTTTGACACTGTCAGCCAATTCTCGATCGATCTTAAATTTAACAGTACAAGGAGATTATACTGTTAAACGTCTGCGTAAAATTAATAACTTCTACATACGGACTCTGTTTTTGTCTGTCTTTTTACCGTTGATTTCCTATTAATGAGATCTTCAACTCTCATTTACGTTGCGTAAGCCAAAAACCGCTCGAACTAAAATTCGAGTTTCAGGCCGTGGACTGCTAAGCCGAATCTTAGAAAAATCATAACTTCTTCATACGAAGTCAGATTTGGGCGTTCTTTTTATCGATGTTCTTAGTTTAACATATTCTACGACTTTTGTTTAGATTGATAAGGCTAAAAAGTCTTCTATCGTAAATTCACTATTTACGTCTCCCGGTGTCGTGCCGGTTTTGCCGTAAAACTTCGGCGGGCCATAACTTCTTCGTTATAGCTCGGATTTCGGCATTCTTTATATGTACGGAAACCTTGAGACGTATTCTACAACTTTATGTAGAGATATCAGGATTATCTCACACTTTAATTTTGACGCTCATTTTTATTCTTTATTAATTATACATTTATAATTAAATAATAAACACATAAACACACATAATTCACATAATACTCAAATATTTTATATTTATTACTTCAAAAAGAGTTACAATAGTTGACCTAGACTATTACATTGACAAAAATGCTTAGCCCTGAAAACCCGGGCGTTACAATTCTCTCCCCCTTAGGATGATTCCGTCCCGGAATCATGCATCAGCAAACAGATGTGGATAGCGACTCATCATGTCATCCTCTGTTTCCCAAGTGAGATTCGGCCCATTCGAATGTTTCCATCGGACTAGCACCAAGTTGACCATCTTGCGTCGTAGCTTCTTAGTCTTACGGTCAATAATTGCCTCAGGCTCTTCGATCAGCCTTTTATTCTCATCCATCCTTAATTCCGAGATTGGAGTTATGTCGGGAACATCTCCCATGAATTTTCTCAAATAACACACATGGAAGGTGTTATGAATACCATTGAGTTCTTCGGGCAATTCCAGCTTGTAAGCTTGGTTCCCAATCTTCTGAAGAACTTTGAACGGTCCAATAAACCTTGGACTCAACTTTCCTCGTTTCCCAAATCGTATAAGTCCCTTCCACGGTGAGACTTTAAGTAAAACGGAATCCCCAACTTCGAAGGTTATCGGTCGTCTTTTCTTGTCAGCATAGCTCTTCTGACGATCCTGAGCTGCTAACATTCTTTCCCTAATCACCTTCAATTTCTCAGCAGTCTCATGGACTATCTCGGGGCCCATAAACTGCTTCTCTCCGGCTTCAAGCCAACAAGACGGCGTACGACACTTCTGTCCATACAAGGCCTGATAAGGTGCCATCTTGATGCTCGAGTGAAAACTATTGTTGTAGGAAAATTCTACCAGAGGTAAGTGCTCGTCCCAATTCCCTTGGAATTCGAGGGTACATGCTCTCAGCATGTCTTCCAACGTCTGAATCGTTCTTTCACTCTGACCATCAGTTTGCGGATGGTAAGCAGTACTCAAACACAACTTTGTACCCAACTCCTCTTGTAGACTCCTCCAAAACCTTGACGTGAAACGACTATCACGATCTGACACAATCGTAAGAGGGACACCGTGAAGTCTTACAATTTCCTTCACGTAAGCGTTTGCGAGCTTATCCATAGACCACTTCTCGTTGGCGGCTATGAAGTGTGCACTCTTGGTGAAACGATCCACGACTACCCAAATCATGTCGTGTCCGTTCTTCGTTCTGGGCAGTTTAGTCACAAAATCCATGGTGATGTCTTCCCATTTACCCATGGGTACAGGTAAAGGTTCTAAACTCCCATACGGTTTCTGATGTTGTGCCTTAACCCTCGCGCATGTTACGCACTCGGCCACATACTTCGCAACATCGAGCTTCATCGTCGGCCACCAGTAGTAGGGTTTTAGGTCCCTATACATTTTAGTGCTACCGGGATGAATCGAGTACATGGTCTTGTGTGCTTCTTCCATTAGAAGATCTCTTATTCCTCCCATCTTAGGTACCCAGATTCGATCTTGGAATACCTTCAGTCCTCGACTGTTTGTACCGAACACTAACGTTTTTCCCAAACGTTCTTCCTTTCGGTTATTCTTTTCTAAGGCTTCTTCTTGAGCTTTCCTGATACTTTCCACAATCGTCGAGACGACTTCAATTCTTAACGCTCTTGGCCTTTTTCTTTCAAGATTGACTTTCCGACTGAGAGCATCAGCAACAATATTTGCTTTACCTGGGTGGTAAAGTATCTCACAGTCGTAGTCCTTGAGAAGCTCTAGCCAGCGTCGTTGCCTCATGTTCAACTCCTTCTGATTAAAGAGATACTGGAGACTCTTATGATCAGTGAAGAGCTTACACTTCGTGCCATAGAGGTAATGCCTCCATATCTTTAAGGCAAATACTACCGCTGCCAACTCCAGATCATGAGTGGGGTAGTTCTTTTCGTGCTCTTTCAATTGTCGAGATGCGTATGCTATCACCTTTTCTCTTTGGGTCAGAACACAACCCAACCCGACTCCAGATGCATCACTATAAACCGCGAAATCTTCAACTCCATCGGGTAGAGAAAGTATCGGTGCTTCACATAACTTCTTCTTTAGCTTCTTGAACGCCTCATCGTGTTTCTCACTCCATGTATACGTAGCTCCTTTATGGGTCAAAGCTGTTAATGGAGCAGCTATCGAAGAAAAGCCTTGGATAAATCGTCGGTAATATCCGGCTAATCCTAGAAAGCTTCGAACCTCCGTGGGACTCTTCGGACGTTCCCACTTCATTACAGCCTCGATCTTGGCGGGGTCAACCATTATTCCTTCTTGGTTAACAACATGACCCAAGAATTGGACTTCCCGTATCCAGAAGTCGCATTTGGAGAACTTCGCAAAAAGCTTCTCCTTCTTTAACACCTCCAACACTTCTCGTAGATGCTTGCCATGCTCCTCCTGGCTTTTCGAGTAAATAAGAATGTCGTCGATGAACACTATCACAGATTTATCGAGGAATGGTTTACAAACCCTATTCATCAAATCCATGAATGCTGCGGGAGCATTGGTTAGTCCGAATGACATAACCAAGAACTCGTAGTGTCCATATCTTGTTCTGAATGCAGTCTTCTCAATATCCTGCTCTCTCACCTTCAGCTGATGATATCCTGACCTAAGATCGATCTTAGAGAAGTAGCTCGAACCTTGCAGCTGATCGAATAGGTCATCAATCCTCGGCAATGGATACTTGTTCTTCACCGTTGCCTTATTCAGCTCTCGGTAGTCTATGCACATCCTCATGCTTCCGTCCTTCTTCTTCACGAATAACACCGGAGCTCCCCAGGGTGATGAACTAGGTCGAATGAATCCGCTGTCCAACAACTCCTGAAGTTGTGTCATGAGCTCCTTCATCTCCGTCGGTGCTAATCGGTAAGGTGGCTTTGCTATCGGTGTTGTTCCTGGTAACAAGTCTATACGAAACTCCACTTGTCTATCAGGTGGTAATCCGGGAAGATCTTCGGGAAAGACTTCCGGATAATCGCACACAACCGATATATTCTGCACCTCTTTCTTTTCTTTCTTAGCATCGATTACGAATGCCAAGTATGATGCACATCCCTTGGACAAACATTTCCTGGCTTTCATCAGGGAGATGATTCCAGAAGTTACTCTGCGTTTGTCCCCGTACACCATAAATGATTCCTTTCCGGGTGGGTTTATCCTAACTATCTTCTTTTGGCATAATATCTCGGCATCGTTGGCGCTAAGCCAATCCATACCCAAAACGATGTCGAAACCGTTTAACTCTATGGGTAATAGTTCCTCATGGAATTCGTTTCCGTTTAGGTCAATGACGATGTTCCTAATACGATTACTAACAGGTACGAGTTTGCCACTGGCAACTTCTACAATCAGAGAATTATCTAGTTTTTCTACAGGCAATGCTAATCTTCCACCAAATTTATGCGACACAAAGGAGTAATTGGCTCCGGAATCAAATAGTATATTTGCAGGCAAACCATTTACAAGAAAGGTACCTGAAGCGACGTCTGCTGCCTCCTTCGCAGCCTCGAGCGTCATCTGAAAGGCTCTCGCCTTTGGCTTTGGTGGTATGTTGGGCCTTCCCGCATCTTTCTTCCTTGGGCAATCCTTAGCAATATGCCCTTCTTCACGACACTCGTAGCACACCTTCTTGTTGGTGGTGCACTCATTGGCATAGTGCCCTGTTTTCCCACACTTGTAGCAGGTTACTTCATCGCCACATTTTCCCGAGTGCTTCTTCTTGCACTTCTCGCACCATTTAAATTCGTTTCCTCCCCCGAATTTTTTTGAACCGAACTTGCTCTTCTTTTTGTTGGGTTTAGCAGACCCTTCAAATTTCCTCTTCTCGCCAACCTCGATTTTGCTGGCAGCTCTTCCCTTAATCATGTCCTCCACAGACTTGGCAGCCCAGATAGCTGCCTCCAAAGTAGGTGCCTGACGTACTGGCACCGCGTACTCCCATGGAAGTCCCTTTGCGTACTTATCAATTTTCGTCAGCTCATCCGGAACAAGACGCAAGGCAAACTCCATCTTTTCTGTGAAGTTGTTCGTGTATTCATCGATTGACATGCTTCCCTTCTTCAAGGTTAGAAACTGGTTCTCTAACTCTAGCAGGTTTTGAGCCGAGCAGTATTTTCGTTTGAATTGCACCAGAAATTCTGCCCATGTCAGTTGCAGGGGCTTGTTGGGGCTTAAAGTCTTCCCCAAGGTATTCCACCAACGTACAACGCCTCCTCGAAACTGACGTACTGCAAATGTGGTCTGTAGCTTTCCTCTGCAACCGCATGTCATGAAAGCTAACTCCATCTCCGAGATCCAATCCATGACTCCGATTGGATCTTCCTTTCCCGTGAAAGTCGATGGCTTGCAAGTCTGAAAATCCTTGTACTTGCATCCATTTCTCTCGAATCCGTCATCTTGGTTATTTTCTTGAACTATTGGTTGGTTGACTTGACCAACAGTTCCACTGTAGTCTCCTTCCTCAGTCTGCCCTTCGTTCAACTCGGGCTGTTCGATTTGAATAGTGCCTTCCTCTCGATTTTGCTGGAGCAAACGTCTAGTTTCCTCCATTTGACGATCCAACATAGCCTGGATCATCGCTTGCACTCCGGCCATCGTTATTGGTCCGGCAACGGCTTCCACAACTGGTATTTGCTCGATCACGGGGGGTTGGTGTCTGTTCCCATTTGCGTTTACGTTTCCGCTACGGGTCCTTGCCATCTTGATCTATACACCGAATAAGGTGAATTTAGATCTTTATTTAGGAGAGACGTTTTAAATCGTCCTTATCACTCCGAAACATTTACATGCTAGTTCTAATAGCGTAGTCGTACGTTTAGAATCCTAAACACATAAAGTTTCCAGATCCGGTCGGCAACAGACCATAGATCCGAACAATTAACAGCATATTATGCACAAAGCATTTAGCACATAAAAGCATTTTACGCACAATTCCTAAAATAGGCTAGTGCTCACACCTCACAATCATCACTTAGCATTCTAAGTTTAAGTCTAGAAATCCTACAAATTCCTAGTTCTCTTAAACTAATGCTCTGATACCAACTGTGACATCCCCAAAATCACGGCCAGAAAAGACCGGTTTGTTTATGCTTTGTTTAAAAATCAGAGTAACATTTTAAATAAAAGTGTTGCGGAATTTGTCCCAAAACAATAATATGATAAAGATTTATCAAAAGCATTTCCATAGAAATGTATTTCATTAAAAGACTCGGGATGTCATGTTCGTACAGATCAAAAGCATAAACAGTACAATACAAGCCTTACTACATTATTTCATATCTACAGGCCTATATCCGTAATCCCTCGTCCAAACATCATATATATGCTCAAGCGCCACTACCTGTAATACATAAAACTGAGTGGGTCAGGCTTGGGAGCTTGGTGAGCACATAGGGTTTTCAACCCACAATAAATAGTTTATTAATTTCATCAATCAACAATAACCCGATTACCCGTTCCCGTTATCCTCACTTTACGTCCCTAAACACCTATCATAAGGGACCTAGCCTAAGAATCATCATCGGGACGGACACTACTACTAAGGGGATTCCTCAGCAATAAATGTCCTAATAGGCAACCATGTGGGGGATGGAGTACATCTGGTGAGCACACAGTTCAAATAAACACACAGTTCAAATAAACACCTACAGGTTGCGAGCCTGCTAGTGTTCCACTGGACTGTCTAGAATAGTCTGTGGTCGTCATCTATACTCCGCTAGATGACTGGATCATCAATAACATCTATAACGAGGCCTCTCATTATTTTATTTTGTCACACAGCAACTATTACATCTACCCATGTTTTACCCAACACATTTTGTAGATATAAAATACATATACAGTTTAAATCTTTGAAAACATGTATAAAACGTTCATCCAGCATAGATAGCAAGTATTCAGATAATATGCACAAATAGCACGTAATTTATATTAAATACTTCATATCTATGTGTAAGTTGAAAGTAAATATGCACTCACCTGAAAAGGTGGTGATTCCGAACTCAGACAGCGCTTCGCTTCTTAAAAAGAATTTTCTTCGACGAAACCTAGTATTATTACCACTAGAGTTTAGTTTATTATTCGTCGAGACTAATTAATAGTCTAGCTATTATTATTATTATTATATAAGCGTCAAAAAAATACTTATATAACCCATAATAATAGCCCAAGTATTTATTATAAGTTCCTAATAACGTTACTATAATTAAATAAAAGCTATATTAAAAATAGCGTAGGCGTAGCTCACTTACAGCGGGTTTTATAGAAAACCGGGCTTTGCTTGGAGCAGCGTTCCCGAGCCGAAAAGATCTTCTTCTCGGAGCCTTCGAGCACTCCGGGGCTTCCGCCTCGTGCTAGGGAGGTTCCCTAGGCTTTTCGGGGGATTTCGGGGCTAGAGAGAGGTTCTAGAGAGAGAGAGAGAGTAAAGAGAAGAAAGAATGGGAAAGGTGTGAAGAAAATGAGGGTGGGAGAGGTGGTATTTATAGGGTGAAATGTGGCTGAACTTGGTGCCACATGTCACCATCTGGTGGCAAGCCTTGGGGAGAAAGCAATGGCCAAGATTGTGCCACATCACCCATTTTCGCACAGCACACTTCCGACTTCTAAAATCCGTAACTTTCACATACGACCTCCGTTTTTGACGTTCTTTATATCCACGCGTAGGTAATAATAAGATCTACAACTTTCATTTTGACACCGTCAGCCAATTCTCGATCGATCTTAAATTTAACAGTAGAAGGAGATTATACTGTTAAACGTCTGCGTAAAATTAATAACTTCTACATACGGACTCTGTTTTTGTCTGTCTTTTTACCGTTGATTTCCTATTAATGAGATCTTCAACTCTCATTTACGTTGCGTAAGCCAAAAACCGCTCGAACTAAAATTCGAGTTTCAGGCCGTGGACTGCTAAGCCGAATCTTAGAAAAATCATAACTTCTTCATACGAAGTCAGATTTGGGCGTTCTTTTTATCGATGTTCTTAGTTTAACATATTCTACGACTTTTGTTTAGATTGATAAGGCTAAAAAGTCTTCTATCGTAAATTCACTATTTACGTCTCCCGGTGTCGTGCCGGTTTTGCCGTAAAACTTCGGCGGGCCATAACTTCTTCGTTATAGCTCGGATTTCGGCATTCTTTATATGTACGGAAACCTTGAGACGTATTCTACAACTTTATGTAGAGATATCAGGATTATCTCACACTTTAATTTTGACGCTCATTTTTATTCTTTATTAATTATACATTTATAATTAAATAATAAACACATAAACACACATAATTCACATAATACTCAAATATTTTATATTTATTACTTCAAAAAGAGTTACAATAGTTGACCTAGACTATTACATTGACAAAAATGCTTAGCCCTGAAAACCCGAGCGTTACATCATATTACATTCTATGATTCTAAATTCCCAAAATTAAAATTCATTACTTTCTTTTCTTTATTTAAATTATTTATTTAAATTTAAAAGATAAAAAAACATTTTCATTATAATAATTCATTATTTTTCTTATTTTATAAATTCAAAATTCTCAAATATTTCAAAATTCTCAAATATTTTGACATTTATATTTAATTTTTTGTTTTTTTTTTAAATTAACTCATGTAATAAATAGGTCTCACAACTAGTTTTTAATATTGTTAAGAAGTGACGGAGAGAGCAACAAAAACAAAGTTTAGTGAATTTCAAAAATTTTGACATGCTGCAAGACTATGCTATTAATCTACTCTTTTACATTTTTAGTTTTAGATCATATTCATTTCTATTGTAATGTTTTGTGTTTACTGATTTATTTATTTATTTATAATATTCTAATATAGTCAACTGTCGTAAGGGAAATGGTATGCGCCCGCCAAACTATTCCCAACGACCAGTCTTCTCCATTGATAATGCAAACAGTTCTCCACCAACTCAACGCATAATCATCTCATCATTCATCAATGGCGACTTCATGTTCAATCTCTTCAGCCTCTTCCTCTTTCTTCAACAAGGTTACTACTTACATATCTATTTTCGAGTCAAATATTTCATCATGGAATAATCCTCTTTAACAAATCTTGTTATCTGAATCTTCAGATTTCCCAGAAAGATGGGGATCAATATGCGCAACCCTCATTTGCGATCACCATTTCCACGCAAAAACAAGCTTCAAGGAAGATCCTTTCTATCATGACACCACAAACATATGAACGTAAACCATCAACAACCGGTTCAGTTGGGTTCTTTTCTTCTTGAGTCTTGACCCTTTCTTTATTCATCTCTTTGATTATATGTTTAACTTTGCTCCGATATCCATGGAGTTTATGTAACTTAAAGAGGGTTTTTGATTACTTAGATGTATCTTTGCTTCAGGTAAAGACAGGAATGACGATGACAGAAAAAATATTTTCTCGAGCTTCTGAAAAATCCAATCTGATCCCTGGTGAGAATGTTTGGGTCAACGTTGACACTTTGATGACCCATGATGTTTGTGGCCCTGGTGCTATAGGAGTCTTCAAGAAAGAATTTGGCAACAATGCTAAGGTACATCTACTCATATTCACACATTTTTACCTTTTTTTAGTGATTAAACTTTATATAAATGAATTTGGATATTTAAGGTTTGGGATTGTGAAAAGATTGTCATCATACCTGACCACTATATATTCACAAGTGACGAAAGGGCAAACAGAAATGTTGATATCATAAGGGATTTCTCAAACGAGCAAAACATAAAGTATTTCTACGATATAACGGATCGTAGTAATTTCAAGGTATATATATGGTTCTCTCTTTTTGTCAAAAGATTTGTTATATAATAGATATTAAAAAGATATATAAGCCATAATTTTTCAGGCTAATCCTGATTATAAAGGTGTATGTCATATTGCTCTTGCACAAGAAGGCCATTGCAGACCTGGAGAGGTACCTCTAATTAATTAATCTATGTGACTTGATACATTTTGAAAGTTATCTTACTATATGAAAATTGTCTCATTAACTCCTTTACATGTTACTTTTCTTTTAGATTCTTCTTGGTACTGATTCCCACACATGTACTGCTGGAGCATTTGGCCAGTTTGCAACCGGAATTGGAAACACGGATGCCGGTTTTGTGTTGGGAACCGGAAAGCTTTTGCTTAAGGTTTGTAGATAAATTAGTATTCTTCATTTGTGTGTGATGTTGTAATCTTCCTTACTTAATATGGTGGGGTATGTATGTATTGCACAACCTATGTATCTACAAAATGATTATTCTATGGTGACCCCTGAGCTTGCTCACATCATTGGTATATAGTGGGCCCACTAGGTGGCTGACATAAGAGCCCTGAGTGTCTGTAAGGAGCCCAATCCACATTGGAATTGAAACTATTGAGACTTGAAACCCTTGTTTGATTATGTCCGAGTGGCCTTTGTTTAATTGGAGATAGAAGTTAATGAAAAGTTTTGATTCTTTTTTGGAATGATAGAAAACAAATTGTACACCTTTTTTATTATCGAAATGTACCTATTTTGTAACAATTTGTCTTTGTACTTGACACTTTCTACTTTTCTTCTTTGTGACCATGTTTAATAGGTACCTCCAACTTTAAGATTTGTGATGGATGGAGAAATGCCGGATTATCTTCTTGCAAAGGATCTGATCCTACAAGTAAGTTTAATTTTGTCTTACCTTATGACAATATCTTTTAATCAAATAATCTTGAAATATTGTATAAAACTCAATCACACTATTTATATGTAACAAGCTTAAAGACATACTATTATGACATCTTTAAAAACTCATGGTTGACTAACCTTCTTATTGTAGATAATTGGTGAAATATCTGTATCTGGTGCAACATATAAAGCAATGGAGTTTGTTGGGACAACTGTGGAAAGTCTAAGTGTAAGTTTTGATTGTTCTTAATTTCTCCTTGGTATAGAACTATTTCACAAATATAAAATGTATTAATTATATTTGCATTTTCATTTCATAGATGGAAGAAAGAATGACATTATGCAACATGGTGGTTGAAGCCGGGGGTAAGAATGGTATTGTTCCAGCCGATGCTACAACATTTAAATACCTTGAGGTTAGTTTTCCTTTGATCTTTTCAATATTATGATTGATCATCTTCCTCTTAATTAGCTAGTTCTTAATAAAGGTTAAGGTCACTAAATGTCAACATACTTTTCATTTTTCAAAAATATGAATTAGTGGGATAATTGAACAAGATCCTTCCATTACAAATGTATTTTTATGTCTATGATGTGTAACCTCCCCCCCTCTCCCATTCACTCCTGTTCACAGGACAAAACTTCTATGCCTTATGAACCAGTCTACAGTGATGCTCAAGCAAGGTTAATTACTCAACCATTAATGTTATAACCAGATGATTTTTCTACTTCTTAACTTGTTTTGAGAAATTTTAGAAGTAAAATCCTTGACCTTATTCAACTTTGGATACAGATTTCTTTCCGAATATAGAATTGATGTCACAAAATTGGAGCCACTTGTGGCAAAGGTTAGAGATATTGTTTCATTCTTCTAATTTAATTTATGCTTTTGATAATCGATATAATATTAAAATGTTAACTTATGTTCTTTTACATATTTCAGCCACATTCTCCTGATAATCGTGCTTTAGCACGAGAATGCAAGGATGTGAAACTAGACAGAGTGTATATCGGCTCATGCACAGGAGGCAAAACCGAGGATTTTCTAGCTGCTGCTAGAGTGTTCCTAGCTTCCGTAAGCTTTTAGGTGTCTTGCTTTTTTACTTTATATATTATGCCCCAAGTGTGCACAACAGTGCCCTGGACTCTTATGTCAACCATCTAATGGGCCACTGTGTACCATGATTCTCCTGGGGTTGAGCAGTGTGGGCCAGCTTAAGGGTTGCTGGAAGAATAACTTTTTTGCAGAAACTTGTGATGTTATGTGCAACTAAATCTAATATCTGATGTGTACTTATTTACGCGTCAAGTTTTTATGATACCATATTTAATAAATTATTTATATAACATGCAGGGTGGTAATGGTAAGGTCAAAGTTCCCACATTCATTGTCCCAGCTACACAAAAGGTTTGTGCTTTAAAGTATTATATGTAATCATGCTACCAAGGGTTTTCGATACTTTTACAACTACCATGATACTAATGCTTAAAACACAAACACGCAAGGGTTCGAGTCTCAATAGTTGTAATGTAGAAGTTTCAGTTCCAATGTGGTGCACATTAAGCTAGCTCTTATAGTAGCCACCTAGCAGACTGTTGTGTACCTGATTCATTGATTCATATCTAACAGACTGTTATGTACCTGATTTATATCTAACAAAATGTTGTGTACCTGATTTATATCTAGCAGACTGTTGTGTACCTGATTTATATCTCACATGATGCTTTTTGGGGTGGGCCAGTGTAGGCCAACTTAGAGGAAGATGACATTTTTACATAAAACTTTGAAGAGTAGTAATGTTTTTATTTTATGTTTGGTAGGTGTGGATGGACTTGTATACCCTACCAGTGCCAGGTTCGGGTGGCAAAACTTGTTCCCAGATATTTGAACAAGTGGGCTGCGATTCACCTAGGAGTCCTAGTTGTGGTGCTTGTGTGGGTGGTCCATTGGATAATTATGCACGCATGAATGAACCTCAGGCAAGTATCCTTTTTCAAACACATACTTTTAATGCCTAATTAACTTCAAAACTCCATTTTTTTCTCAACTTTTGAGTGTTATTTAGCTTCTGCTGACATTCATTTGATAATGGCAGGTTTGTTTATCAACCACCAATCGGAACTTTCCAGGTCGCATGGGACACAAAGCTGGTCAAATCTATTTAGCTTCTCCTTACACTGCTGCAGCTTCGGCTTTGACTGGTTTTGTGACTGATCCAAGAGAGTTTCTTCATTGACATCATCCATGAGTTACATAAACATTTGTATAAGTTTTGAATTATCAAAATTCGTTGCTACATCCGTTAGGTAATTTGAGAATGCATCTTTCTCTTCATATGTGTTTATGTTTTAATTTCAAAATCTTTGGAAATGTTTTACTTTTACTACAAACTCCATAGGAACTTGTCAAGAAACCTTGATTTCGGTTGCTTGTTTTACTTCATTGAGTGCATTGTAAAGTAAAAAACTTTCTGTAAAAAGATTATTCTTCTAGCAACCCCTGGGCCTAAGCTGGCATACGAAAACCAACAACAAAAGTAGAAAACTTGACACAAGAAATATAATGATTGTAACCTAAGCAAACTGTTATCCCATAGCTAAATGCCAATATGGTTTCTGATTAATTTCTTTCTTTCTACAAAGGGACTCCATACATTTTGCTACAAGTATGCCTTATGTGCTTGAATTTGAAATCTTGAAATCTTGAATATTGGCTACTCTTACTGCTTTTTTCCTTGTGCCAAGCTAACTCTCACTGATCGCCCTTCTAGTTCCTGTTAAAAACAAGAAACATAAATCTTTTTTTATTTTTTTTTTCATGAAATCAAGATAATTTGAAGTAATTAGTTATTAGTTATTAAATTATTACCACTCCATTAAGAGCCTGAAGGGCTGACTCCATTTCTGATTTCGTGGAGTAACTCACAAAGCCATAACCACGAGACCTTCCAGTTTCACCATCATATAGAACCCTTGCTCCAACCACATTGCCATGTTCGCTAAATTTTTCTGTTAGACTCTCGGAGGTAACAGACCATGAAAGATTTCCAACGAATAACTTGTACTCTGTTTCTGGGTATAATGGTTCTTTCGGCTTTGGTTTATCAGAAAAATTCACCCTTAATGTTCTTCCACCATATTCCTGTAAACAGACATGAAACTCTATTGATTAAGTAACCTTTTTTTGTTTGAAACCATCTAATGTTCTATGTTGTCATGTCATGTGAATGCTTACTCTTCCATCGAGGTTTTCAATGACAGCTTTACAATCTTCGATGCTACTCATTGTCACAAACGCAAAGCCTCTGCTTTTACCAGTGTCCCTATCGTAGAGTACCTGGTCAAGAACTTGATCCATAAATATATAACTTTAACAATATGAATCGATGATCTTTTTAAATTCTTTTGGCGAAAGTTAATCTGTGTAAACCAACACTGTAACAGATCGAGGAAATACTCATGGATTTTGAACAATACGTGTAGAAAAGAATCAATCTTTTTGATGTTAATGAAACAGTCGATTATTTGGGTGTATAAAGATGGAGAATTTGAGATGTATGTACCTCAACAAGCTCCGGACTAGCGTAATCTTGAATTATTCCGGCGAGCTGAGCACTATCGCAGAGATACGGCAAATTCCCGAAGTAAAGCTTGGTATGTACAGAACTGATTGCCTCGGGTTGATCTCCTCCGTCACCGGAGACTTCTTGCACTTCTTCCTTGACCACCGGTTCCTCCTCTTGCTCGAGGGTTTCCTCCTCCGTCGCTGATACCGCCGCTTCTTCTTGCGCCACCGAAGCTGATACCCTTAGCACCCGCCACTTTCCGGATATGGGTATTGGCTCAGTTCTCGTAAGAGAATGAGATAATGATGATGATTGTAACCTGGGTACTGTAGAAGTTAATCTAAGAAATATAGGATCCGAAGACCATGGCTTTGATTTTATGTTACATTTGGAGAAAGGAGAGCCGATGGCAGCGGCAGCAGTGGCAGTCGCAGCGGCCATGTTGCCTGATCCGGTGGTGGTCGCTGGTTAATTTGCTAGTGATGACTGGTGGTTGTTTTCTCCGATTGATGAAAGCTGCCCTAAAGGGAAATGTGGGGGCTTTTTAGCCATCTATGCTGACGTGGACGGATGATATCCAGTGAGATGTGAAGATGAGTGAGATGATAAGATTCTTATGGGGGCCACTTTATGGTAAAAGAATTTTGGGTTATTTTTTCTTGCTCTTTTGGAATTTATCCCTTACCTTGCTTCTAATTGCGATTAATAACGGATTTATTCCTTGTGATAAAAAGATTACCAATTTTGTGCAGAAACTCAAAAACTGATTCGATGAAATGTCTTAAAGAAAAACAATGGCATGGTATACCAAAATGGGAACTTGGAAAACGCATTGTAGCATTACATTAAGATCGCTCATGAGTTGTTAAGTCACTAAATACTATGTAACCATAGATTTGAAGTTTGTGAACTCGTGGAATGATATGATGAACGGGTTGTTGAATCAAATGACCCAAAATGTGGAATACAATGGTACTCATTGTGGTGGTCAAGTGGCTTTGTAGTAACGTAACCATAGATTTGAAGTTTGTATACACCCCTTCCATTTTAAAGAAATTGAGTTTGAGTAAAGATTTTTGAAAAGAAATTGAGTTTGAGTAAAGATTTTTGAAGTTAAACAGGGAATAATGACTTAAAAAGAAATATATTTTTCGATTTATATAAATTTAGTTACTGAGATTTTTTTCGTCCATATTTGTTCTTTCAACTTGTTTAACTGTACACGTTAGTCCTTATGACTGACTACTCCAAATAAACCGGAAAAAATAACTTAATAGGGTAATATATTTCTCATTTTGTACACATTTGGTCATTAATATATATTTTTTTACATTTAGTCATTCTTTGTTGCAAAGTAAGTCATTGTTATTTTTGCACATATTCAATACTTATGAATGGTTTCTTTAGGTTTTTCCCACGTCATTCTACATGGGATAATCATTAATGAGGTGTTAGAGGTTGTTCATGCTTATGACCATCGCGATCTCAACTGCTTGATTGCTTAGGCTTTGTGTTCTGAACGTCGTAACTTCTTCATACGATCTCAGATTTTTACAATCTATTTATTGTGATATGAACTTCGAAACTTCTTCATATGATCTTAAATTTAACGATCTTTATATTCATGTGTTCGTATTTGAGTCTACTAAAACTTCCATTTAGATTACTCCCGTTAAAAAATAATATATTTTTACTTACGATCTTTATATACATGAGTTTTGTGTGAATATATGTAAGTGAAAATATATTACTTTTTAACGGGAGTAATCTAAACGAAAGTCGTAGTAGACTCAAATACGAACAGGTGGATATAAAGATCATTAAAATTCGAGATTATATAAAGAAATTACGACATTCAGAACATAACAAATACAAATGTGTGGATATAAAGATCATAAAAATCTAAGATCGTATGAAGTTACGACATCCAAAACACAAAACCTAAGCAACCAAGCAGTTGAGGTCGCAATGTCCATAAGCACGAATAGCCCCAAATACCTCATTAATGATTGTCCTACATAAGATGCCGTGAGAAAAACCTCAAGAAACCGTTCATAAGTATTGAATCTGTACAAAAACAATAAGGACTTATTTTGCAATAAAAAAATATTAAGGACTAAATGTGTACAAAGTGAGAAATATATTACCCTATTAAGTAATTTTTCCAGTTTACCGGAATTAACCGGTCATAAGGACTGAAATGTGTACGGTTAAACAAATTGAAGGGCAAATGTGGACGAAAAAAAAAAAAACTCAGTGACCAAATATATATACAAATCGAAAAATATATTATCATTTTAAGTCATTATACATTTTTTTAATGCAATTTGTCTTTTTAAGTACGATGAATTTGTTTATCTTTAACACGTAACTATAAATTATGTGATGAAAATTATAAGTTTCCATAAAGTATGGATAATAATAAAATAATGTGTATAATTTCATTACTTACTGTAATGTTGCATAATTTTTTATCTAGTTTTTCGTAGGGTAACTATATAATGGTAGTGCATACAAGGAGTCGAATTTATGGATACGTGGACAAATATTAGAGAATGTTATGTTAGAATAGTGTCTAAGCCCGTAACTATATTTGATATGTACTTGACCCGGTTGTGCATGGTCCTTTTGGGTTGCCTTCTCCAAAGCAACTTGACAAGGTAATTTAAGGAGAAAGAGGGAATATTGTGGTTTATTAATATATTATAAGAATAATATATTAAAGGAGAAATCATATTTATTTAATTGGTATTGGTCATAAATCAATTAGGAATTAATTTGGTGACTAAAAGATATTAATTAAATAGAGGGGTATAAACTGTCAAATGTATGATAGTTGAGTTTTGGACTAAGGAAACCTAATGGATCAAAGGGTGAACAAAATTATGATGGGGATCCATCAAAATTTCGTCCATAGGCCTTATTCCAGAAGGTTCTTTGGGCTGCTTGGTAGTTAAGTTGTCCATTAGGGTTTAGACTGAAACCCTAGTAGCTTGCAAGTATAAATATGGACCCCTAGCTCCCAAATTCGACCACTTGCTTCCAAGGGAACCCTAGGGAAGAATTTAGAATCCTTCTATCTCTCTCATATAATTACCTTCTTGCTTGTGGGGTTTGTGAACCATTAGAGGAGTTACAATTGTGACTCTAAGCTCAAGATCAAGAAGATTACAAGGATTTCAAGCCATTTGAAAGAGGTAAACACTTAGATCTCTTCTTATGATGTTAATTTCGAATTTTATATGATAGATCTAGGGTTGTAAGTCTTGGATTCAAAGCATGTACAATAGAGAAACCTAGATCCAAGCATTAGGGTTTGTATGAGCACATAAGATTGTTCTTATGCATAAAACCCATCAGTGGTATCAGAGCCTTGATTGGTTTCAATTGTATGTGATGCTTAACTGTTTTGCTTACTGAAAATCGAGTTTTTTTTGCCTCTGCCCGACTCAACTCGGCGAGTCCAGAGCTGACTCGGCGAGTTCGTGCGTCAGGCAGAGGGTATTTCGGGATGTAGTTGCTGTTTTGACTTGGATTTGATGCCTAAATCGTTTTTTGAAGTTAAAATCCGAATTTTATCTTAATTAAATGATTATCCTTGCCAAAACAATAGATATCAAATCTTTTCAATATTGGTTGTTTATATGATAAATATGGATTATTTAAAATTATTTGGTAATTATCTAATGACTAAAATTGGATTAAGTCAAATATAGATAATTATAAAATTAATTGTTTAATTTAAATTATTTGTTATTTGATCCCTTTAGTTTTGGAAAGTTCAAAAACTTGTCCTCAAGTTTTGAAATTTGAGTTTTGTGATTAAAAGTTTAATTTTGAAGAATTTAAATTTCAAACCCTTAGAGTTTTACAAGTTTAAAATTCAACCCTATACTATTATATTATTACAAGCTTAATGTATATATATGTATAACTAAAATGTTAGTCTTACCGTTAGTAGGTCTCATTCACGAAGTCGGTCTATAAGGTGGGTATAAGGTTGCTGCCTATAAAATGACGCTTAATGGGTGTACACTCACACTCACCGCTTGCTTGACTGGTGGAGGGTCGTTAGCCGAACGGGTAGGATAGGGCAATCCTATCATCATTAAAAGTATAATGTAAAATACAAAGTAACTACATGTTTTTTACAAATTCCCAATCTTAGTTACTTTAGGGTAAAATGTGAAAATGATGCTATTCCATGGAATTACACTTTGTACCCTTGTCAAATGTTAGTGGAGCGTGTGTGGTTAACCGACACACTAATTTGGGATTGACATTGGTGGCGAAGGGTGACTCGATGTTTATCATAGATCAATGGAGCGTGTGTGGTTTACCGGCACATTGATTAGGTGATAGAGACATTGAGTGCACCATGTTGATTCGTATGGTTATTCACAACTTGTTTGCGATCCTCGGTATCCCAGTCACAAATTTGAAGTGCATATCCAGATTTAAACATGCCATTGAATAGTTCAATGAATCTCAAAGATCTAGGAGTTTTCAATACATTTAAAACTTAAATCTTCTTTTTTGTTTTTCATGGTGAGAATTAGTGAATCGTCATTCACTTACCTTCAAATTATTTACTTTTAGAGTACGACATCCCTTTCTAAGTTGTAAATAATGTTGTTGGGTCCTAGTCCTAATTTCGCATTTGGGTGTTTAATTAGGGACTTATTTCTAATCAAACTTTGTTCCTTTTCTTTTTCAGGTGTCTGCAAACAACAACAACAACAACAACGCGTCTGGGTCATTCTCGTTGATGAACCTATGTCAAAAGGTGACATTTGATGGCTCAAACTTCAACGAGTGGATGAGGTATATTCGCATGATCACTCGCTACGAGGACAAAGAGTATGTTCTTAATGAAAAGCTTGAGAAGATCATCCTAGATGTTGCTACTCCTGAAGAGTTGGCCGCCTTTGAGGCCCACTAGCATGAAGCTACGAAAGTTCATTGCATCATGCTGGCCACCATGAACCTCGAACTCCAAAAGTCCTACGAGGACATGTATCCATATGAAATGCATCAGGATTTGCTGGACCGGTACCACCAAAGCGCGAGGCAAGAGCGCTATGAGATCATTACTAACATGATCACCGCTAAGATGGGGAGTGGAGAATCCCTAACCTCTCATTTGCATAAAATGCAGAGGTATGTTGATCGTCTTCTCAAACTTAATGTTAAGTTTGATGAGGATTTGGCTATCGACATAATCCTCCACTCCTTGCCCTCCTGTTACAACCAGTTCAGAATGACCTACCACATGAACAAGGAGGAGGTCTCCTTGAGCAAGCTCCAAGGACTGCTGAGGACTGCTGAGAGCAACCTTAAAGACAAATCCGTTGCACCATCCCCTACTGTGGCTGCTCCCGTGTTGGCAATTGGTCAAGGAAAGGGTAAGAAGAGAAAGGCTCCCTGTAAGGGCCACCATAAAGGTAAGACCCAAGATGGTTCCTCTTCTAGTGGAACCAAAGCTGGTTCGGCTAAACCCTCTTCCGACCCCAAAGAAGCAGAGTGTTATTACTGCCACAAGAAGGGCCACTGGAAACGAAGATGCCCTCAATATTTGCAAGACATAAAGGATGGGAAGATCAACCCCACCTTCGCAGGTATGTATTCTATTAAATCTAATAACTCATCATTTGATACTTCATGGGTTCTTGATACAGGTTGTGGTTACCACATTTGTTCTGATTTGCAGGGCCTAAGAAGAAGTAGGGAAATGGAACATGGGAAGATAAACTTGATTATGGGAAACAGAAGATCGTCGCCTGTGACCAGAGTCAGAGTTTATTCTTTAGTGCTTAGTAATGGGTTAGGGTTAGATTTAGAAAATTGCTGTTATTTGCCAGATATGGCAAGAAACATTATTTCATTTCATGGGTTGTTTAGACAAGGTTTCTGTGACATCTCCATTTTTCACGGCCAGAAAAGACCGATTTTGTTTATGCTTTATAAAAATCAGAGTATCTCTTTTAATAAAAATGTTGCGGAATTTGTTCCCAGAAAAACATGATAATCGTGTTATCAAAGCATTTCTAAAGAAATATATTTTTATTTACTTTTAAAACATTTGGGATGTCATCGTCAATACAGAAACATAAGCATAAACAGAACTTACATTTATTTACACTAGTGATCTACATCTCTTTTAAATCTCTCAGTGTAATGTGACTTCATATCAACATCTATGATATAAATAAACTGAGTGGGTCAGGTTGGGAAACCTGGTGAGTACATAGGGTTTTCAACCCACAATAATATAATTATTATGTTTAAATAATCAAACAATTAACCCAATTACCCATCCCCATTATCTTCTTTATTCTTAAGAGTCTACCCTAAGAATCAGCTATTTCTCATTCATTCATTCCTAAGGATCATCCTAAGGAAACAACATGAAGTCCATTGTTGCCAATGACACATTGGTCAAGCGCAGCTGCTAATATTGTCACTTAGGCGCAGCTGCCAGAATTGGGACATTTTCTATGAGGCGCTTCTGCCGGTATTGACCTTTAAACGCTACTGTCATGGTCATAAGGCTCCCTATTAGGCGCAGCTGCTAGGACGTTTACCGTAGATCTAAAACATCTACGGGTTGTGGCGCAACTGCCAGTGCTCTTCTATAGGGTACTAGGTCCACTGCTGCCAATGTATACCTATAGGGCACTAGGTCTATGCTACTAATGTTCCTCTATTTCAGCTTTTATCCCTCATCATTCATCTACCTATGTTTTACCCAACATATTTTGTATATATAAAATACTTTATACAGTTTACTTCATTTAAAACATGTATAAAAATCTTTCACCAGCATAGACAGCAAGTATTCAGACAATATGCACACATAGCACGTAATTTATAATAAAATACTTCATATCTATGTGTAAGATGAAAGGGACCATGCACTCACTTGATAAGGTGATGACTTGGTACTCGGACAACACTTCGTTACTGTTAAAACAATTTCCCTCGGACAAAACCTAGTATCATTACCACTAGAGTTTAGTCTAACGACAACCGTGACAAATTAATAGTCTAGCTATTATTATTATTATTATTATTATTATTATTATTATTATTATTATTATTATTATTATCTAAGCGTTAAATAACACTCAATATAACCCATAATAATAGCCCAAATAATTATTTTAAGGTCCTAATAACATTTACTATATCGAAACATAAGCTATGCTAAAGATAGGGTAGGCGTAGCTTACTTACAGCGGGTTTTCTTGAAAACCGGGTTTCGCTGGAGCAACGTTTCCGAGCCGAAAGACCCTTTTTCTCAGGACTCCGGGAGTCTCGGGGCTTCCTTCGGGTGCTAGGGGGTTTACCTAGGTTTTAGGGGGGGGGGGGTTTGGGGGCTAGAGAGAGAGTCTAGAGAGAGAAAGAATAGTTTGGGAAGGTGTGAAGAATGAGGGAACTCGGCACCTCTATTTATAGGCTGAATTCCTGATGGAATCTCCGAGTAGGAGGACCTACTCGCCGAGTTGGGGCATGTGGCAGCTTTCTGGTGGTGCCACGTGTCCAATTCTGGTGGTGCCACGTCACCCCCTATCACGTATCAGCCTTCAAACTTAGAAAAATCATAACTCTCGCATACGAGCTCCGCTTTTGATGTTCTTTTTTTCAACGTGTAGGTAAAATCAAGATCTACAACTTTCATTTAGACTCTGTCGGCTAATTCTCAACCGATCTCAAATTTAACAGTAGGAGGCGTTTAGACTGTTAAATAACCGCGAAGAATTCGTAACTCCTTCATACAGAATCCGTTTTCGTCTATCTTTTTACCGTTGAGTTCCTATTAATGAGATCTTCAACTCTCATTTAGGTCACGTAAGCCAAAAACCGCTCGAACTAAATTCGAGTTTCGGGTCGTGCACTGCTAAGCCGAATCTTTAGAAAAATCATAACTTCCTCATACGAAGTCAGATTTGGGCGTTCTTTTTTTTTTGTATGTTCTTGTTTTAACATATACTACAAATTTCGTTTAGATTTCTAAGGCTAAAATTCGCTCCATTGTAAATTTACTATTTACGCTTCCCGGTGCCGTGCCGGTTTTGCCGTAAAACTTCGACGAGCCATAACTTTTTCGTTATAACTCGGATTTCGGCGTTCTTTATATGTACGGAAACCTTGAGACATATTCTACAACTTAGTTAAGACTATTTATTATAAATAATCTTTTGCCTAAAATTCGTTTTCGACACTTATTGCCTCAAAATTGACTAGCCCGGATCTACGGGCGTTACAGTTTCAGAAATTCTTTTCATAATAGTGATGGTTCTATTAATGTTTATTTGAATGATGTCTTTTATTTCAATGCATTACCTTATAATGGGATTTATGAATCTCTGATGGTTGTTAATAATTTAGGAAATAATTTTTTGAATATTGATTCGTCAACTAGTCTAGACAAAGCATGCTTGTGGCATTGTCGCCTTGGCCATATCAACAAGAAACGCATAGCCCAAATCCAAAAGGATGGAGTGTTGGATTCATTCGACCTTAGGGACGAAGACACGTGTGAATCTTGTTTACTTGGGAAGATGACCAAGTCACCCTTTACTGACACTTGTGAAAGGGGTGAGGGTTTATTAGAACTCATACACACCGATGTGTGTGGGCCCTTTAGATCCACCACAAGGGATGCTTGTCGCTTCTACGTGACTTTTACAGATGATTATAGCATATATGGATATATCTACTTGATCAAGCAAAAGTCGGAAACTTTTGAAAAGTTCAAAGAGTTTAAGAATGAAGTGGAGAATCAGCTGGGCAGGAAAATCAAGATGCTTCGGTCAGACCGAGGAGGAGAGTACCTAAGTCTTGAGTTTCACGACTATCTAAAAGATTGCGGAATCGTTTCGCAATTTACACCTCCGAGGATGCCACAATTGAATGGTGTGGCTGAGAGACGTAATCGGACCTTGTTGGACATGGTTTGTTCTATGATGAGTCGGACTTCGTTACCAATATCTTTCTGGGGGGTATGCCTTAGCGACTGCCGCCCACATACTTAACTTAGTTCCCACCAATAAGGTTACCAAGACTCCTCACGAGATGTGGACAGGGAAAGCTCCCTCGTTAGCACATATTAAGGTTTGGGGTTGTGAGGCTTTCGTACGATGAGAGACTCATGACAAGCTCGAACCTCATAGTGAGAAGTATTATTTCATCGGCTATCCACAGAAGTCTTTTGGTTATCTTTTCTATAGACCGAATGACAATGTTGTCTTCGTTGCTAGAAGAGGAGTGTTCCAAGAAAGGGAATTGATAAGCCAAGAAGACAGTGGGAGGCAAATTGATCTTGAAGAGATTCAAGAACAAAGTGATGAAGGAACCTCTAACGCTGGCTCTCAACCCGAGGAGGAAACTCCTGTTGAACCTGTTGACGAGTTTCCTCCTCGGGTTGAGAGCCAGCGTTAGAGGTTCCTTCATCACTTTGTTCTTGAATCTCTTCAAGATCAATTTGGAAGAACCTAGCAGCTACAAAGAAGCCATGGCAGGCCCGGAGTCTGCTAAATGGAAAGAGGCGATGGACAGCGAGATTCAGTCTATGTACGACAACCAAGTTTGGAATTTGGTTGATAATATGCCGGGTCGCAAGACAGTCGGGTGCAAATGGATCTTCAAGAAGAAGACGATAATGGATGGGAATGTGCACACTTATAAAGCGCGATTGGTTGCGAAGGACTTTAATCAAACTCCCAGAGTTGACTATGATGAGACCTTCTCACCAGTTGTGAATATAAAGTCTATCAGAGTAATGCTTGCAATAGCTGCGTTTCATGATTATGAAATCTGGCAGATGGACGTGAAAACCGCTTTCCTTAATGGGAAGTTGACTGAGGATGTGTGTATGAATCAGCCCGAGGGTTTCGTCGATGCGAAGCATCCAAATAGAGTGTGTAAGCTTGAGAAATCCATTTATGGATTGAAACAAGTATCTTGTAGATGGAATCTTTGTTTTGATGAGAAAGTTAAAGAGTTTGGCTTTCTACGAAGCGAAGATGAATCTTGTGTATATGTCAAAGCCAGTGGGAGTATAGTGAGCTTCCTCGTATTGTATGTTGATGACATACTACTCATAGGAAACGATGTCCCAACCTTGCAGGAAGTCAAGTCCTGGCTTGGGAAATGTTTCGCTATGAAGGACCTCGGAGAGGCTGCTTATATTATGGGAATAAGGATAGTAAGAAATAGGGAAAAGAGACTGATAGGACTCAGTCAGGATACATACTTGGACAAGGTACTAAAGCGTTTTAGTATGGAAAATTCCAAGAAAGGGGAGTTGCCAATCCAAAGCAATACCAAGTTGAGTAAGACTCAAAGCCCGAGTACAGAGTTAGAGATAGCTGATATGAGCCAAGTACCTTACGCTTCCGTAATAGGCTCTATCATGTATGCTATGACTTGTACTCGCCTTGATGTGGCCTTCGCTTTGAGCATGGTCAGCAGATATCAAGGGAACCCTGGTAGAGCTCATTGGATTGCGGTAAAGAATATTCTTAAGTACCTACGAAGGACCAAGGAATGGTTTCTAGTCCTCGGTAGGAGTGATGAATTGAGGGTACGAGGGTATAGTGACGCAAGTTTTCAGATGGATCGGGATAGTTACCGATCGCAGTCGGGCTGGGTCTTTACCCTAAATGGAGGAGCAGTGACTTGGAAAAGTTCCAAGCAGGAGACCGTAGCTGATTCAACGTGCGAATCAGAGTACATTGCGACGAGCGAAGTGTCAAAGGAGGCTATATGGTTGAAAAACTTCATTGGAGACCTTAGAGTTGTGCCACCCATAAAGGAGCCGATGGAAATTTTCAGTGATAATGAAGGAGCGGTTGCCTTGACCAAGGAACCGATAGATCATGGTAGATCTTGGCATATCGACAGAAAATACCATTTTATCAGACATCGGGTAGAAGAGGGACTCCTCATTGTGAAGAGGGTATCATCAGAAGAAAACCCAGCAGATCCCCTTACCAAGGGACTGAGTAGGGTCAAACACTTGCAGCACATTAGGAGCATTGGGCTGAAGGATGATGTAAGTTTGGATTAGATAGGAAATGTGTAATAGATAGTTTGTACTTGACATTTGATGAATGAATAAAATTGTGTTATTTATGAGTAAAGCTACTATATTGTGTTGGTTATTTATCTATTGTTTCATTTTTTCATGTTTTGACTTCGTGAATGATAGGATTATTCAAACAGTCCACAGTCGGTCATATTTTAGAAGTAGATATGAATGAAGACTGTCATGAATTGTTTGTAGATTGTCTAAAAGGTTTGCTACAAAGTTCATGAGTGCTTATGAATATGATTTGAGCATTGGAATAAACCCACGTTTGCTGGTATCACTTTGTGGTGCTGTACCTAAAGTGATTGCAAAGCGATAATATCATATAGTCTTAAAACTTAGAGATATGGTTGTTGTTTGCTGGTTGGTTATGCATTGATGATGTGTAAACGCATCAGTAACTTGATGTTATAAAACACATTGTTGTGCATGACTCAATTAGTAAATAATAGATGCATATGAGTCGAAGTTAATCTGTTCCTTTTACTCTATGAGAATAAAAGTGATATCTTGGCCACTTGATGATTTGGTTTGACTTATGTGTCAGGCCCGGTCAGAATAAGGTTGATGTGTTCAACTGAATTCTATGTCAAACAAATCAGAGATCAAGAAACAAGTGCAGGACAATAAGCATTGTCAGCATGATATCTAGAACAAAGGATTATGACAAGTTAATTAGAGTTGACAGCGAAGTATAAGAGCTACGATTGCTAATCGGATTCTGAAGTCAGATGTGAGATATAGTTACTAGACTTATCCAAGTGGGAGACTGTTGGAATAGTGTCTAAGCCCGTAACTATATTTGGTATGTACTTGACCCGGTTGTGCATGGTCCTTTTGGGTTGCCTTCTCCAAAGCAACTTGACAAGGTAATTTAAGGAGAAAGAGAGAATATTGTGGTTTATTAATATATTATAAGAATCATATATTAAAGGTGAAATCATATTTATTTAATTAGTATTGGTCATAAATTAATTAGGAATTAATTCGGTGACTAAAAGAGATTAATTAAATAGAGGGGTATAAACTATCAAATGTATGATAGTTGAGTTTTGGACTCAGGAAACCTAATGGATCAAAGGGTGAACGAAATTATGATGGGGATCCATCAAAATTTCGTCCATAGGCCTTATTCCAGAAGGTTCCTTGGGTTGCTTGGTGGTTAAGCTGTCCATTAGGGTTTAGACTGAAACCCTAGTAGCTTGCAAGTATAAATATGGACCCCTAGCTCCCAAATTTGGCCACTTGCTTCTAAGGGAACCCTAGGGCCGAATTTAGCATCCTCTCTCATATAATTACCTTCTTGCTTTTGGGGTTTGTGAACCATTAGAGGAGTTACAATTGTGACTCTAAGCTCAAGATCAAGAAGATTACAAGGATTTCAAGCCATTTGAAAGAGGTAAACACTTAGATCTGTTCTTATGATGTTAATTTCGAATTTTATATGATAGATCTAGGGTTGTAAGTCTTGGATTCAAAGCATGTACAATAGAGAAACCTAGATCCAAGCATTAGGGTTTGTATGAGCACATAGGATTGTTCTTATGCATAAAACCCATCATGTTAGAGGGTGAAAACACAAACATACCCTTGACAAGAGGCAAAAAAGAGATTGCATATGATTTCGAATCACCAAGAAATGTAAGAGACTTTCCCCTCGTCATCTCCAGAAGCTGCACCGTTACAAAATTCTTATTTACAAAACCCCACTTGAAGTTTCACCATGCTCAAGAACACGGAAATCATCATTCACAAAACCTTCCATACATGTTGGTATATACCATTATCAACATGTATCAATCAAACTTACTGGTAGCCAAACAAGTTGTTACCAACCATACTTGGTAGGGTAGTGGTAGCAATTTTTTTGTACCAAGTATAATTAATACGTACACGGTTTAGTGAAAAAATGAATTGGTACCTACCATACATGTTGGTATATAACTCTAACATAAATGTTGGTATATACCATTACCAACATATACCAATTGAACTTACTGGTAGCAAAACAAGTTGTTACCAACTATACTTGGTATGATAGTGGTAGCAATTTTTTTATATCAAGTATAATTGGTACGTACACGGTTTAGTGAAAAAAATAAATCGGTACCTACCAATTCCACCCCTAGACTTACATCTATAACTCCAAAATAAATACGTTAAAAGTAAAACAATATATTGTTCATTGTGTAACATCATTCTTAGGGGTGACAATTTATGACATGACACGACAAAAATACACGACACGAAACGAAAGTGAGACGAAACTCAAATTCGAATTCGTGTTCATGTCGTGTTTGTGTCCGATATAAAAAAATATGATGTCGTGTCATGTTCGTATTCGAAATTCGACACAAAATTGACACGATTACGCATTTATTTTTCTTGTTTTTCGTGTTTTTCGTGTTATGTATGATTAAGTATTAACTAAATAAACTAATTGTTATTTTATGTTATCTTTGTCATGTCATGTTTGTAAATTTTTTAATTAGTTCGTTTTCGTGTTAGTTAAATAAAACATGACATCATGTTGTGTCGTGTTATTGTTACATAAAACCTTGTTATATCATGTCATGTCAGACAAAAACACGACACGATTGACCAATTTGTCACCCTAATCATTCTTTGTTAATTGTATACGTTACGCTGCACTCGTATTCATTACAATTTCGTAGCAAATTTGCTAGAAATTAATATACATATATTATTACAATTTCCGTCTTCATAAATCATCATGAAGGTCCCACAACAATATATACATCGTATTTTATTCATTTATAATTGCAAATGTATTGATTTTTTTATATATAATTTATGTTTTATTTATTTTTTAATAAAATTGTATTGTGTTCATTTGTGATTACAAAAATATTTGATTTTTTTACCTTATCGTGTGCTTTATTCAATTTATGATTTTAATTGTATTTATGGATAATGACTTAAAAGGGTAATATATTTTTTTGATCTGTACACATTTGATCATTAAGATTTTTTTCGTCTATATTTACCCCTTCAACTTGTTTAACCGTACATATTTAGTCATTATGACCGGCTACTCCAGGTAACTCGAAAAAACGAAATAATAGGGTAATATATTTCTCATTTTGTACACATTTAGTCATTAATATTTTTTTTTGCACATTTAGTCCTTAATATTTTTTGTTGCAAAATAAATCATTGTTGTTTTTCTACACATTCAACTTATGACCGAGTTTTTTAGGTTTTTCTCATAGCATCCTATGTGGTACAATCATTAATCAAGTGTTCGGAGTTGTTGATGATTATGGCCACTGCCGCATCGGCTGCTTGGTTTCTTAGGTCTTGTGGTTTGGCTTATGTGACAACCCGAAATTTTCGTTCGGTCAAACCCTAAAAGTAAATCACTCCATATTATAAGTCAAGTTCACTTTTACTTGTTTTTAGGAAATTAAAGTTCGTTTGATTATTTTATTAATTAATCTTTAAACGAACGAGTGAACGGATGGGCTGTCTCGGGACTTGAAATTTCTAAACCGCAAACACCTCGTGTCTTAGAAGTTCACGGCCAAACTTTTATGTTTGGGCCGAAAAATCTTCCCAAAAACGTAAACTCATGCTTAAACATGAGTTTACTCCCCAAATTATCACACTTTTCATTTTACCCAAAAGAGTAAACTCCAAAAACTCTCTCAAGTATCATCCAAGTTTTTATTCAAAATCTTCAATCTAGTAAGTGTTTCTAGCCCTTTCAAGTTAGTATATCACTTAATCTAGTGATTGTACATCCTTTAATCCATCCATTTATGTGTTTTGACTAGTTTTCCAGAACACCAAGAACACACACTAGTGTTCTTGGACTTCAAGTTCATATCAAGCTTCCACAAAGTAAGTGCTTCTATCCTAGAGTCATTTAAAGCTTGCTATACATGTTAATATCAAAGAAAAGTCCCAAGAACACCAAGAACACCAAGAACAAGGTGTTCACGGTTTTGGGAGGCTCCTAAAACCGTAAACACCAAGAATAGGGCCAAAGTGGTGTGTTAGGGTGCCTAGATGCTTCACGATGCCTTAGGGACTTGTCTAGATTCATCCTTGATGAGTTTATCACACAAAAAGCACCAAAACCTTACATTTTTATGTGTTTAAGGTTTGGGGATCTCCCAAAACCGTAAACACCCCGAAAGGTGTATAAAAATCCCATAAAAGTCTCATGGTTATTCCTTATGACTAAATCTAGCCTAGACTAGTGCCATGATTGAGCTAAGGACTTGAAAATCCCAAATACCATAAACTTATGTGTTTATGGTAGTAAACTCATGAGTTTAAGGTAGTAAACTCATGAAGAAAAGGTCCTTAGACCGTAAACTCCATTTAGGAGTGTTTTGATGCCACACAACACTTCCTAAGGCTAAATCATGAAGTATGAATGCTTAGAATAGCTTAGTAGTATTCAAAACAACAAATGGTCATAAAGTGTAGATTTTACGACTGTAAACCCTTGAGTTTACTACCATAAACTCCTTGGGTAATGGTCATGAAAACCGTAAACCCCAAGGGAGTTTACCCTTGAACCCCAAGCACACTAGCCTTTCCCTACAACATTTAGATGCAACCCTTGAGACTTATAACACTTGTATAAGGTGTTTAGCATGTCCTAGAGTGTCTTAACTTTGTTTATTACTTGTTTAAAGACTATTTGTTTATATACATATGTCTTTATATGTTATTAGGATCTTTGTGCGTGTCTAAGTCTTCACTTGACACCAAGCACTTATCCGACACTTCCTTCCGATCCACTTGCTACAGGTGAGTTCATACCCCTTAATCAACGTTTTAAATGTTTTTAAATACTTTATGGGTGGGGGATACAAGTAGAATCATGCTAGTTATTATATCAATCACATGTGATTAATAAGTAGCATTCAAATGATTTACTACTCATTAGCCGTTTTACCAAACAGTTTCCTTCAAATGATTTTCATAAACATTTTATATGATTAAAACTCCTTATTAAGTTGTACATTTTACTCTGTATGTTTCATTTCAAACTCATTTAGAATTTTGTTTCAAAAAAATGTTCCTTTATACTTAAACAGTTTTATCAAACCCATGCTTTCACCGTTTTATAGATTGACATCAAGTCGATCTTTTCTTAGATAATAATTATGTTAAAAGGTTTTACAAAACTTATTTTATGCTTTTATATTATTAATTGCATGCCTATATATGTATAGTTATATAAGAAATGTTTAAAAGACTTAGGAAGGCTATCCACCCTATTTCCTTTTCGTGCTTGAGATGTGGTCTGGTGGGATATCGGGTACCCGTCCGAAGGTTGTTTAAATATTAGTTATATATCATGTGTACATATATAGTCATAAAGGTTCTCCCAGTTCATTCAGTACCCTTGGGTAGCAAGGGTATACTTCCATGTTCATACGTGCCAGTTACATTACCAATAAGCTACCATATGGGTAGTTTAGGAAGATACTAGAACTATTAATAGAACACGATATCATAGAATGAGTCAGTTCATTCATGAGTCAATACTTGCTAGATAGAGAGAGAAAACACGTCACAGCTAGTATACATAAGTACATTTACATAGATACATCTACATGAGTACATTTACATGAGTACATTTACATGAGTACATTTACATAGATACATCTACATGAGTACACTTACATAAGTACATTTACATAGATACATCTACATGAGTACATTTACATGAGTACACTTACATGAGTACGTTTACATAGATAACACATGATGAATTAATAGTACATTTTATATGTATAGGTTCTGTTATATAATCCTCATTCTTATCTTCACTTTGTGATACAATCACATAATCGGCGAGATAGATTGGATTCAATATCCTAGTACCAAAGGATACTTTGCCGGATTAACCATTCCTAAAATCTCTGTTAGCTACAGAGGTAAAAGCACATCCACGGATGTCAACGGTTAATACCATTACATGTATACTTTAAGGGACTAACTATTCCGATACCCAGCTGTTAGCAACAGAGGTAAATGTACATCTACGGATGTCTTTAGTTGACACTGTTAGTTATCCTAGTACAAAAGGATAATACTTAGGTTATTTATATTATTACCTCTATCTTGTGACTCGTTCACATAACCGATGAGGTGAATTATTTGAGCATCCTAGTACCAAGGGATACAAATTCTCATGATAATAATAATAATAGAAGCACAGTTAAGTCTTGGTAGAAGACTACATTTAGAACAGTTGGGTCTTGGTAGAAGACTACATTTAGAACAGTTGGGTCTTGGTAGAAGACTACATTCAGAACAGTTAAGTCTTGGTAGAAGACTACATTTAGAACAATTAAGTCTTGGTAGAAGACTACATTTAGAACAGTTAGGTCTTGGTAGAAGACTCCCTTTTATACTAGTAGGAATCATAGGGATTTCTAGAGTTTTTCAAACGTTTACAGTTGGTTTGCAAACATTTTCATACTTAAATGAACTTTCTTTCAAAACATTTTCAAGTCTTTCATTACATGTCATACAAATACTTACATACAAATTAAGACACTAAAATCCTTATGATCTCACCAGCTTTAAAGCTGATACTCTCTTTCAAAATAACTTGTATCCTCAGGTCAGCAGTAGACAGGTACCGATGCAAGGTTTAGAGAAGATGGAGATCGTTCAAGACTCATCTTTCATTTTGATTATACTTTAGTGTCTATTATAATTTGACAGAACACACTTGTATTAAAATTATATTATTAATGCAATGGATGATGTTGTTGCTTGTTTACTACTTTTCATTGTTGTGATACTGTACATGACGTCCTCCGCCCCAGAACGTTTCCGCCGTTCATGGTTTTGGGGTGTGACAGATTGGTATCAGAGCATTGTTTATAGTGAATTAAGTATATCAACCCATAAAAGATATACCAACTATAAATACATAGGGATAAAAAAATACTCTGACCAAGAGTTTATACGTTAACTATTAAAATATTTAATTTAGTATATGTGCCTACATTCATACTAAAGTTCAGTGTCACTAGGACAGTACAAAAGAATTACGATTATTGGGCAACACAGGTGGACTTAGAGACATATGGTCAAAACTGGGAAGATATAGCCTGATCACCTATATTATCCGAGGGTTGACTAGCAGGTGCCTAAGTGTAGTTGTGTGGTTGCAACAAGTCTAAAATCTTACCAACAATACCACAATGAGAACAGTAGAACATAACATTAAACTTAAAATACTATAGGAGTATTTGGTGTTACTATAAGTACTTTATACTTGAGAACTAAAACGGGATCTTCATTACTAAGTTGATAGTTTCTAAGTGGATACACTAAGGCTGTATGTAATTAGGATGTTATAGACTAAGAATTTGTGAAAATTTTACTTTACCCATATTCTTTGTGAATTTGGAGTTAAGGTCACTTATTCGAAGGCCTAACCCGTTTCGATTACATATAACTGGTATGCACTTCACAAATAGCGATGTAACTAATGAATATTTTCTAAATAATTATCTAGATAGTTCATCTAATAATTATTTTCTTACCTCAATTCTCGCGTAGATAACATGGCTAGACTCCATCCCCACGACAACCAGTATCTTCCGAACGAAGTCATTGCTGGTTGGTTTGGAGAAGAACCAGAGAATGATCATCCTATTCCTTTGAATGATCACCATGATGAAGACTTTCTGGATGATGCTAACTCTGATCCCGAAGTTGAGAACCTACCCCAGGCAGCTCCCGTTCCAATTCCTAACCCTCGTCCGACTTTTCATGGCCTGACGCCTCCATGGGTGGAATGCTTGGAAACATGGAGCCAAGGACAAGATCAACCCATGCCATTTGATGGTGACCGAAGCTTCTATGACCTGAGCAATGGGGGCTCAGCAGATAGAATCTTGCCAATCCTGGTCCGCAGAGTGGCCAGAAATGAGATTCAAGGCAGGACAGCCCTACATCAGATCACAGAAGTTGTCGCCGATGCGAGAATGCATACCCTCCGCACCATTCGTCTAGAAGATGCTCATGAGAGATCTGAGAGAAACCATGAAACCCTGCTGCAAGCACTGGCTGAATCACGAGTCAAAGTCATAGAGCTCCGAGTACGCCAGAGGTGTACGAAAGACACCTACTTGATGTGGAACGTCAACTGGCTGAACTGAGAGTTCACCAGAGGGATGACCGTCGCCAGTAGGAGATGCTTACATTATTTTCCTTGTTAAAAGGAATTGTTTTCTGTCTATGCCCGATAAGGCATTTTCTATGAAACTATCTTGTACTGTAAGTACTTTTGATTAGGTCTTTATGCTGTCAAGGACTATCTTCTCTGGATATGATGTAAGACCTTTTTACAAGGTCATCTTTCCCAAACTTTTACATCATGAATGTCAAAGCTATTGACAATAGGCTAACTTCTGTGTCATTTTCTTTATTCAAATAATCTCATCATACTTTCATTTGAGTATACCTAAAACATGCTTTAGTCAAATAATTGGACTATAGCAATTTAGCTCCGGAGACATTTCCAAGTCTCTTTTAGTGGTTGGACCATGTTATTCACCAACCAACGATACCTCGGCTTGAACGACAAACTTCTTGAGACCATTCTACGAACACACTTCCATTCCGTGCTAGGACTGCATCATAGGGATGTAGGTCAAACTTTCGAGAGCATACTCTTACTCTTTACTGGAACAATCGAAGTACACCTAGGGTCAACCAGAATCGCTCACCAAATCCTTAGCTTTCATGTTACAGAATCATGTCTTCATCCGGAAGCAGCCAGCCGAACAACGAAACCTCTGCCTTTCCTATGGACGCTGCTACCTTCCAAACCGCAGTTACAGCTACCGTGATGGCTGCCATAACCGTTGTACTTGCGCACCGTAACGCAGTCAACACAATCAATGCTGATGATGGGTTTGAAGATTCCGATCCTGGTATCCATCCAGGAAGTCGTCAAACGGTAACAGTCACAGGGAGGGGGACTCGACGAGTTTCCCTATCAACTCGATGAGTCGGCCAAGGAGTTCACAACCAAGGGGTTTTCGACTGGATGGGTTTGTGTTCAGGAGTTTACAGTTGAGAGTTTACGACTGCAAACATTAGGTAACTCGACGAGTCACTCAAGTGACTCGACGAGTCGACGAGTTATGCAAGGAACTCGACGAGTGGCAGGTTCTACTCGATGAGTTGAGGTCAACATGGACTGTTGGCCTTGACTTTGACCTTGACCTGGGTTTGACTCTAAGGGTATTTATGGGTCGGTGTATCTTCCTTCAGTTTACCAGTTCAGCATTCTAGAGGCGAGTCTTCTCACCATACCAATGGGTATAAGGCACCAAGGCCGGCCCATTTTATGATATGTGGTACACTAACTGTAGTATAGATATGTGGTATGATAGTTAACTTTATGTTATGTTGTATGCTAGTGAGTTTGTGATATTTGTATGAAAGACCATGAGGGGAGCCCATGACACTTGGATGTAAGTGTTGGATTAATGTCTAAGTCCATAACTATAATTGGTGAGACTTGACCCGACCCGACATGGTCCATTTGGGTTGCATGGCATCATGCATTTGGATAGACTATAATGAGAGAAATAACACTTAAGGTTTGTTAATATGTTATAAGTTCTAATATATTAATAAGATTATTTAATTAGTATTGATCAAGAATTAATCTAGGATTAATTAAGTGATCAAAAGAAGACTAATTAAATATATGGGTTGATTGTATAAATCATCCATACTTATATAGTGGGCTAATGCTCCATGGATTGTCAAGTTGGGCTAAAACCCATAAGATGCTCCATGGATGCTCCATGGTGTATTTGAACCCATGGATCCAAGGAAATGGAAAGCCGTGACAAGTAGGGTTTACCCTAATTGTAACACTATATAAAGATCATATTCTTGGGAAAATCGCCCACTATGTGTGAGTGATAGGGCTAGCCGATTTTCATGAAGTGTGGAATTCTCTCAAGTCTTTCCAAGTGCATATGATGTTGTGCGAACCATTTGAGGTGTCACACTTGGGGCACTAGGCACTCAAGCTTCATGAAGACATTCTACATCAAAGAGGTATGTAATTCTAACTTGATATATTCATATGAATCAATGTTATTATGCTAGTTAGAATGAATACCTTGGAAAGTTCATACTTTCATGTATAATAGAGAAAACATAGATCCAAGGTATTTAGGGTTGCATGTACACTTAGGAGTGTTAGAATGCTGAAAACCCAATAGTGGTATCAGATCCTAGGCTTGTTTTCTTGTTATACTTACAAAATTGGTTGAAAAATCGAAGTTTGGAGTTGTCTGCACAGCAGACTTGTCGAATCCATGAAGGGACTCGACGAGTCCAAGGCAAAAACTATCCAACTCGTCGAGTTGGTTCATGCACTCGACGAGTTGGACCCCCAGACAACATATATTCGACTTTTTTGGCTAGAAATGGACTAGGAACATTACCATAAGTTGTTTTTGGACTTATAAACTTGTTTTTGATGTGGTAATGTTCATGCTAATCCAATTTAAAAGATAATTTTCAATAGATTCATGTTTTGTATTAGTTTAAAAGTTATGCTAATTACATGAAAAAGTTTGATTTGAATTATCTTGTTCTTATGAGTTGCTTAGATTAATAGAAAATTTAATTGATTATGTGTTTTCAATCCATTTTAATCTAAGAGATGATTCTAAAATGTGTTTGTGTAACTTGTCCTCAAGTTATATGAAATGTCACATTTAAGTTTCATAAAACTCATAAAAGTTGGCAATGGTTACAAAAATGAAGAGTCTTGTTTTCAAGTTATGGAGGTTCAAGAGTCACTTCATTAAGTAATAAAATGTGTAACCTTAATTAATTCCATAAGTTACAAAATAAAGAAAAAGTTACATTCTTTTATTAGTTTGAAGTCTTCCATAACTTGTCCTCAAGTTATGGAACTTGAAGAGTTTTTTAATTAAAACTACTTTAAACACATAAGTTATGGAATTAATTAGTTTTGAATAGTTTCAAAACTTGCCCTCAGGTTTTGGAATTTGAAAAGTTTTCACTTATGAATACTTTAATTCCAAGTTAGCCCTTAGAATTTAAAAAGTTAAAATTCAACCATTATACTTTATAATATTATAAGTTAATATATATATATATATATATATATATATATATATGTAAGAGTAAAGTCAGTCTTACCGTTAGTAGGCCTCATTCACGAAGCCGGTCTATAAGGGGGGTATAAGGTTACTGCCTATAAAATGGCAGTTTAATGGGTGTCCACTCTCACCTACCACTTCCTTGACTGGTGGAGGGTCGTTAGCCGAACGGGTAGGACAAGGACTATAATTCTCCCTTCATTAAAAGTATTAATGATAAATACTAAGTAACTAAACCTTTTATAAATACCCAATCTTAGTTACTTAGGAAAAAGTGAATAAGGTGCTAATCCATGAAATTACACTTTGCACTCTGTTTAAGAAGGTTAGTGGAGCGTGTGTGGTTAACCGACACACTAACTCATATTTAACAAGGTAGGCAGAGGGTAACTTAATATTTATCATAGTATCGGTGGAGCGTGTGTGGTTAACCGACACATCGATTAAGGGGTAAATATTAAGGGTACCCAGTATATTTGCATGGTTACTTCACACCTTGTTTTGTGATCCTTGGCATCGCAGTCACAAAACCTGAAGGGCACACCCGAGATTGAAACATGCCATTGAACAGTTCAATGAATCTCCAAAGATCTAGGAGTTTGAAATCCAAGTAAAACCTAATTAAATTATCTCGTTTTCATGGTGGAAATTGGTGAATCGTCATTCACATACCTTCAAATATTTTATAGCTTGGATTACGGCATCCCTCTTCCAAGTTATAAAAGTATTGTGTTGGGTCCTAGCCTTAATATTTCATATTGGGTGTTATATTAAGGACTTTAAATCAACTATCTTGAATATCTCCCAAAAAGATGTCGGGTTTAGACATTTATGATCTTCCAAATATCTTGAAACAAGCTTTCCTAAATGAAGATGATGTCCCATGAAAATCATACTTCTTTCACCTCCTCCAATTATTCTCCCTAACCCACAAGTTCAAGGTCACTCAAGCCTTATTGGCAAGGCAAGGTCTAGGTGTGATCACATCTTGGAAATGAAGTCACATATTGACAAGCCTGGAGAGTTGGGTGTCAAAGTCTTGAGAAATTTGGTGGCTCAGCTACTTTCTAAGTCACATTGTGAGTTCCTTTGGGACTCCTATGAAATAGACTATGACAAGACCCTTAATGATCTTATATATTTGATAAGATCAACTTCCTAAAACTTTATGGACATTGACAATGAAGACACTGGAAATCCAGAAAAAGCATTCTCTTCCCAATGGAAAGGGATCGAACATAGTCAACTCGGTTGACCAAATGGTAAAGAGAAAAGTTAAGTCTGTGATAGTCTTGCATACCATTACCAAAGGGTCCATATGTTTATATTACCAAAGGAAGGGGCATTAGTTGCGAAGCTGCCAATTTTACCTAAGGATGTTAAAGTCAATAAGTTTGACTCTACTTCAGGTAAAGTCCACTATCTAACTCTGCTAAGTTTCTATTCTGAGATTCTTGATACATGATGTGACTGGGTCACATGGTGATGTTTTAAGAATCAAAGAAAAGTGAAGGAACTTAAAGAAAGAATATGTTGAATCTGATCGCGTAGATGGATTTTTATCGCATAGTTTGAAGATCGGATTCTTGAGCTACTTCTTAGGAGTTATGATATTTTGCTTAGGAATAGATAACAACAAGTTTTCATATGGATTGTAAGGATAACTTTTTCTGCAAAGTTTTAAAAAAAAATAAAAGGAAATTTTTGATTTTATTTATTTTATGTATCCTTACAATGGTGTTTGTGAAAAAAAATTGTTGTTTATATGATTCCATTAATAGCAAGAGTGGAAATATGAAATTGATTCTTTCATTTGTGGTAATGTCTAAATTTACCAAATAAGGAAAGATCCTCATCACCCAAGTTTCAATTGGACCGGAACTTGGAATCATGAAAGTTGTATAGCATGATGAATGAGAAATTTTCATCTTTGGAAAATTAAGACTAGTTCCTTGTTCACATGTATATGTGAGTCAAGTGAAGGACTAAGGGATCGAGTACACATTCTTGTGCACTGGTCAAGTCCACCACAAAAGATCGATAAGATTATTCGTCATAATTTACTAAAGCTCAGTAAATATGGTTATACTTACAAGCTTAAATGTAATTCTGAAACATTGGAAAAGTTTCAATGTAAGGCAGAACGAATAAGAAGAGTCAAATTAGGCAGAAAGATAAAAGTTTCTCAAATCTGAAAAGATGGGAGAGTACTTTAGTATCATGTTTATGATCATATTAATGATTAAGATACCATATCACAATTGATCCTCTGAGGTCATCTTAGTGCATTCTTATGACTAAGAAGAACAGTAATGAATTGTTGATGTGGTTAAATCAAGAAGATGATTCATACTTCGTTCCAAAAAACAATTCTTAGAGTTATAATCTAAGATTGTAACTTGAGTGACATGTCTTAAAGAAGGTTTAAAACACTTGTCAAATGTAAGAGTAAAATTTTTCTACTCTTGTATATTTGAAATTGGTAAGTTGTGATGTTTTGGATAAAACAAAGACCAACTAAGGCCAATTGTGTGAAATGTTTGTCTTGATTAGAATCCAAACTATCTCTTGAATATCTGACATGAAGTTCTTATATGTCAAGAGGACAGTGGGAGTCTTAAAGGTCTTGAAAGTGTCAAGAACTAATCAAGAATAAAACCTGAAGTTCTTCACTAGCACACGACTTGAGGTTCATAACCTATCGTGTTGACATATTCTGTGCCCATTCCAATTAAAGTTGGCTTTGCATATGAGTTCTTAGAGTTCTCAATTGGTTGCACAACAACTTGGAAGCAATGGCAGGCCCTTGAGCTGCCAGGTGGCAAGAAATTAAGATTGAGTTCAGTCCATATGAGTTTGGATTTGTCATTATCCTTGTCTTCTGACTATGGTTTTGACAATTCACATGGATAAGAACACATACACCATTAAATCTAAGTATCATAAGGTTTCTCTCCGATTCATGGAAATGATGGTGAGAAAACACTATTCACTAAGTAGATTTTAGCTAGATAGAAATTATGATATTTGTATTCTCAAAGTCGTTAGTGGAGCGTGTGTGGTTTACCGGCACAGTAACATGGACTTGTGAGAAGTGGCAAAGGTCAAAACAATCAAGACTATGATTACGACATCCCTTTTCATAGTTCTTAAAATTGTTTAGACACACCTGTGAGCTATCTAAGATAAGGTGTATGATATTGATAAAGTTTTATCAAAGCAATCTTGTATCAGAAATCCGAAATTTGGTAAGAAAGTCAATAAAGTATTGATTTCTAGAAGTCCAACTGATTTCTGAGTACATGTCAAAGCTAGTGGGAGCATAAGTGTTATGCTAATAATCATCATGTTAGTGGGAGCATGATAATTATGATAAAGGTTGCAAGTTAGCAATGTTAATTATAGAAAACAAAAGGTTTCAATTAGGAAAAAGTTGTTTTGCTATAATTAAGGGAGAGGAAATTATACTTCATCTCAAATCTAAAAGCTTAGATTGAGGTTTTAATCGTATTTAGTCAAGGATATATATATGAATTTCATGTTTGAATGGCTCAACATAAGGAAATTCTGTATACGGGTCCATTATTTGCGTTCTAAAATTCGATTATGATTACGACATCCCTTTTCATAATCTGAATTATGAGAACTTGGCAAATAGAAATGGAAATATTATAGGAAAAGACTGGTTTAGTCTTTATGTGAGACATCATGAATCGTGTCCCATATGCTTCAGATATAGGATCGATTACATGTGCTATATTCATCCTTTCTAAAATTTTCCAAATGCCTGGGGTATTAAGAAGGGAAAAGGTCTAGAATTGGATATGACTAAAAGTATTAAACAATTGTCGAGGACAATCTAAGGTTTACCAAAGATTGGTTGCTCAAGGATAGTTGGAAGTATAGTGATAATTCTGGAAGGACCATATTGACATAATCTGTAAGGAGGCAACTCTTGTTCAGAAGTGACAGTCAAAATGGAATCTGGAAATGTTTCAAAGTTAGAAATTATTCAATCTGTGTAAGATTAGGAAACTTAATGCAAGAAGGATGTTTCCAAGGAGCTGATCTCCTTTGGAATGCTCTATAATGGTTGTTGTCAAGTCTTTTTGACTTCGTGCATAATCATTACAAGAGGATCAATGCATATAAGTGTAGAATCTAACAGATTTCAATAAATGGCATGAATTTGGAATTCTTGCATTTGCAGTAAGGATTTTGGACTGTGAAAAGAGGATCATTGGGGTTATGTTCAATTGATCTATTTCACAAAGTAAAGATCATAGAAAAACATAGTATGCATACTTGGTGTATGGCATGACTAGTGTTTAGAAAACATAGTGTACATGCTTGGAGCATGGGACAACTATTGTTTTAAATTCAAGAATAAAGTTGATAGTTGAAACAGTATACAATGAATAATGTGTAATCATATGGTGATAAATAAAAGGTGTTTTATTTATGTTCATAGGTTTTGATACCATATTGGATTCAATTATTATTGTGCTTCACTTTGCATGTTTTAACTTCCAGAATAACTAGGTTGTTCTTCCTAAATGACTAAGTGATTCAAACCATCCACAGTCGGTCATATATTGGAGGTAGATATGAATCAAGACTGTCATGGGTTGGCTTGTAGAGGTCTAAGATGTTGGACAAAGGGCTACAACACTCATGAGTGCTCATAAGTTTTGAGTATTGGATTCAACGCGCTCTCATTGGAATCACTTCATGGATTTTATCATGAGTGATCATGAGACGGTAATATCTTATATTCTTCAAACCTAGAGATATGAGTGGTTGCTATGAGTTGGTTATACATTGATCGCACGAAAACGCATTGGTAACTCGATGTTATAAAACATGCCTTTGTGTATGATTCAACAAGTAGTAGAACAAGCCATATGAGTCGAAGTTTATTCATTTCTTTTACCTTCGGGATAAAAGCGCTATCTGTGGGCCCCTCGATGATTTAATGATGATACATGTGAGTGCTTGGCCAAGCCAGGACTGATTTGATCTGTTCAATCAGTCAGTCGTCATAAATCAGAAATCAGGAAACAACAAATGGATAGAGAGAATGATTATAATCCATGCCTCAGTTCATATGATATCTAGAATGGAGGAATATATGATCCCTTATCTAATGGACAAGTCATTGACAAAGGTCAGAGATCCTCGGCAAGGTCAGAGTTCGACAGAAGCTTTTAAGAGCTACGATTGCCAGTCAGTTCTTGAAGTCATACACAATAATAGTTTTAGACTTATCCAAGTGGGAGACTATTGGATTAATGTCTAAGTCCATAACTATAATTGAATTCTTAGGAATAAATAAACGATGAATAGCTGAATTCTTAGGGTAGAATAAAGAAGATAATGGGGATTGGTAATTGGGTTGATTGTTTAAATGTTTAAACATAATAATTATATTATTATGAATTGAAAACCCTATGTACTCACCAGGTTTCCCAACCTGACCCACTCAGTTTATTTATATCACAGGTGTTGATATGAAGTCACATTACACTGCGAGATTAAGGAGATATAGATCACTAGTGATAATGAATATAAGTTTTGTTTATGCTTATGTTTATGTATTGACAATGACATCCCAAATGTTTTTAAATGAATAAAAATCTTTTCTTTGGAAATGCCTTGATAACGTATTTACCATGTTTTACTGGGAACAAATTTCGCAATACATTTATTAAAAGAAGTACTTTGATTTTTATAAAGCATAAACAAAATCGGTCTTTTCTGGACGTGAAAATGGGGACGTCACAGCGAGTTACTAGGTATACTCGGCGAGTAGGGTCAACCAGGAAGGTTGACTTTGACCAAGAGTTGACCAGTTGACTTTCGAGGGTATGTTGGTAATTTTGGTTCTGATGGTTATGGTTTCCTTGGAGTATCAGGTGGTGGTGTTCGTGGCGGTGATCAGGAGTTTTGATTCTATCTCTCCAGCTCGGCAAGTGCAAGGTGAGTTATCCTCACTATATCAACAGGGTCTAAGGCACCAAGGCCGACCCTTTATCGGATGGGAATCTGGGTATTTGTTTGATATGCTATTGAGTTGCTAGATCTGCATCTTGGTATTAGGATGGTATTATGTTAGTGACTTGGTTAAGGTCGGTATCCTGGTGTATAGGGTAATGTTATGTTAGTGACCGGTTAGGTCGGTATCCTGGTTAGGATGTCGTTATGTTGCATGATCTGATTGAACCGTTTGTTTGGATAAGGATTGTTATGTGATTAACTATTTTATGTTCACATGGTTGTCTGACTGGGGTTGGGTTGAGGCGGGTCCTACTTTATGCTGTAGGACAACATACCCAGGGCGGACCGGAGAGACCGTAGGCCCAGCGAGCGGTCCGGATAGGCTGAAGGCCCCAAGAGGGCGGTCCAGACGTGCCGAGGCTTGGAGAGTAGACCAGACCGACTGAAGGCTCGATGCGGGCGGACCAATCATACTATAGACTTAGAATGCATGCCTGTTCTGTATTGAGATATGATATAAGTATGGTTATATGTGGTTGGTATTTTGGGGGTAACTCACTAAACTTTCGGGCTTACAGATTTAGTGTTTTGTTTCAGGTACTTTAGGAGATCGTGGCAAGGCGAAGGCCTAATCGTACCACTCCTCATTTTTACAATGATGTTTCTGGGATACTCTGATAATAAGCAAACTGAAAACCTTTTTTTAATAATTAATGGATTTGGGTTGGTTTTGAAAAGTTTAAATTTATTGAAAATTTTATGGATGTTACAAACATAGTGTACATGCTTGGAGCTACGATTGCTAGTCGGGTTTTGAAGTCATACTCAATAATAGTTTTAGACTTACCCAAGTGGGAGACTGTTGGATTAATGTCTAAGTCCATAACTATAATTGGTGAGACTTGACCTGACCCGGCATGGTCTATTTGGGTTGCATGGCATCATGCATTTAGATAGATTATAATGAGAGAAATAACACTTAAGGTTTGTTAATATATTATAAGTTCTAATATATTAATAAGATTATTTAATTAGTATTGATCAAGAATTAATCTAGGATTAATTAAGTGATCAAAAGAAGACTAATTAAATATATGGGTTGATTGTATAAATCATCCATACTTATATAGTGGGCTAATGCTCCATGGATTGTCAAGTTGGGCTAAAACCCATAAGATGCTCCATGGATGCTCCATGGTGTATTTGAACCCATGGATCCAAGGAAATGGAAAGCCGTGACAATTAGGGTTTACCCTAATTGTAACACTATATAAAGATCATATTCTTGGGAAAATCGCCCACTATGTGTGAGTGATAGGGCTAGCCGATTTTCATGAAGTGTGGAATTCTCTCAAGTCTTTCCAAGTGCATATGATGTTGTGCGAACCATTTGAGGTGTCACACTTGGGACACTAGGCACTCAAGCTTCATGAAGACATTCTAGATCAAAGAGGTATGTAATTCTAACTTGATATATTCATATGAATCAATGTTATTATGCTAGTTAGGATGAATACCTTGGAAAGTTCATATTTGCATGTATAATAGAGAAAACATAGATCCAAGATATTTAGGGTTGCATGTACACTTAGGAGTGTTAGAATGCTCAAAACCCAACAATAAGACCATGTGGGGGAGCCCATGACTGTCCAGCAAGGAAAAACCATGAGGGGGGGGGGGCACTTTGGTGTAAGACCATGTGGGGGAGCCCATGAGATTCTTACGTAGGGATATGTGGTAGAGATAGTTTTTTTAGCAAATATGATATGTTATGGGGTAGAGATAGCTTTATAGCTAATATGATATGTGATATGTGGATTGCATGTGGCGCATGCTCTAGGGGACTCATTAAGCATTAACTTATATGATGAGAATTGTTATCGAGATTTAGAATGCAATCATGATTGTATGAATGAAAAGTAAGAACACAGAAAGTAAATATTAATCAGATCTTATATTGATGAAGAACTGATTACAAAATAAGCAGAGAGAAATTGCGAATGAGTAATGAATCACTCGTGCATTGGATGCTCTACTTCTAACCTCAATCCCTATTTATAGGAAACCTAAGTGTTCAAAAAATACACTAAGTCCTGAACTATACGCTTCGCACAAATGAAGACTTAGTAAAATAACTAACATGCGAAATTAAAGAAACAAACATTTCGACTTTTACAACATCTAGTCTCTATAATCTCCCCCTTTGTAAACAGTCGAAACTATTCAGTTTGTGAGATGCTGAATAGCTGAGTGCATTGTTCTTCTAATTTCTGAATACCAAGTAATTATCTTTTTAAGCTCTTTCCTGTCTCCATCATTATTCTTCGTGGAATTATTCATACGAACAATGAAATTCGTATATTGCGAAGTGGTGTATCTTTCAATCTCTGAGACTTTGAACAAAAACTTCTTAGGCTTCCCCTTTGTATCTTTTCCTGTGAAAACCATGCCAAAAGGTTTAAGGCATATTTCTCCATCCGCATACTTCTTTAACTCCGTTTGAGGCAAGGTTGATTCCCAAGAAACTGTAACTTTTCTTCCAAAACCTGATGCAAGTTCTTCATCAGTCAAAGCCAAGCAATCATAGTAGTTATCTATGAATATCTTGAGATGTGTGAAACCGAATCTGAACACATCAGTATCATATCCTTTCAGCTTGTTTTCTTCCATGTCTTTAAGAATAGATGCCACTTGAATGAGATCATTTAGATTCATCAAGGGAAAATCAGCTATGGTAAAATCAAATGCCTTGTTGTCTGCAAGAACCACGAAATATCGAAAGTTTTGAAGCATGTTCTCGAACATAACTGTTGGATTAGTGTCTAAGTCCATAACTATTTTGGTATGTACTTGACCCGATGGTGCATGGTCCTTTTGGGTTGCCTTCACCAAAGCAACTTGATAGGATGAATTATGGAGAGAAAGGATAAATATGATTTATTAATATATTATGGGAATAATATATTAAAGGAGAAATCATATTTTTTAATTAATATTAGTCAAGAATTAATAAGAATTAAGTTTGTGACTAAAAGAGATTAATTAAACTTAAGGGGCTGGAATTGTAATTATAAGATAATTGCAATTGGGCTATGGATTGCCTTATATTATAAGGCTGGACGAATTCTATGTGGAAACCCATTAGAAATCGTCCAAGGCCTTTAATTAAAGGAGTCCATGGGTTGCTTAGGGCTTAAGCATCCAAATTAGGGTTTCCTTGTTAGATAACCCTAATAGTCTCACTATATATAGAGCCCTTATGCCTCAAAAACGTGGACAAGCTTCTTTCTAGGGTTTCCACATGTTTTTGAGAGCCTCCTTCTCTTCTCTTCTTCATCCTCTTGCTCTTGGTGTTTGTGAACCATTAGAGGGGTGACACTTGTGACTCTAAGCTTTATAAAGTCATTACAAGGAGGATTTGTGATTGTTATTGCTACATAACAATCAAGGTATGATCTAAACCCTAATTATATGTTATATTGATTATCATATGCTAGATCTAGGGTTTATAGTCTTGGATAAATTGCATGTACAATAGAGAAACCTAGATCCAAGCATTAGGGTTTGTATGAGCACATAGGATGTTCTTATGGCTAAAACCCATCAATAACATCCTTCTTAATTGTCAGAACTTTCTTGATTTTCATTAAAGACCAAACTTCCTCTTGATCCTTCGCAAGTACAACATGAAATCTGATCTTCAAGTAAGTGTATTCATCAGCATTTTCAAAATTTTCACTTATCTTGTACCGCGTCGCAATAAACATCATTTCGTTTATTGGAAAATCAATTTGGCTTCTGTCTGAGTTTGCAACATCATAACTCCTTCTAGGATTTTTCTCAAACTCCTACAAATGACTCCCTGAAACTTTAGATTCAATGGTTTCATATGAGTACAACTTCGCAGGATTACCCTTGTTCATTGTTGGTGGGTCATTTTCTCTTTGCCTCATAATACTCTGTACTTGTCTTAATCTTTCCATTTCAGCTTCTGCCTCTGCTTTCTTTTCTTCTTTTGATTTTTCATAGGCTACCTCTTTTCCTTTTCCAATATCTTCAGTTTGAGGTTTCGCACTTGAACTTCCTCCTTCTTTTGAACCAATTGTAATTCCTTTGGTAATTGGTTTTGTTGTAGTTACTGTTGAAGAAATTGGCTTTGTGAGCACTGGCAAAGATGTTTTAAGTTGGGTAGAAATAAGCTTTCCTACTGTTTCGCATCTTCTTCTTTACTTCCTTTTCTTTCTCCCCCTTGCACCCCTGTGAAAACAGGAATGTTAAATTCTAAAACCCTAGTAGTGTTTTGAAAAGTTCATATCACATCCTTATGGTTTTATTAATTAATTAAGGTGTATAATTAAAAGAGGTTTAATAAATCCATAAAAGTTTTGGTTTATATTTAATTGAATTAAAAGTATAATCGTTAAATTTGACCACCTAGTATTTTAAAAGTGTAAAATACACCCTATACTATATATAACATTAAAAGTCTAACATTATATATGTATGAGTAAAAGTCAGTCTTACCGTTAGTAGGCCTCATTCACGAAGCTGGTCTATAAGGGGTGTTTAAGGAAATTGCCTATAAAATGTCGATTGAATGGGTATCCACTCTTACCCACCGCACTCTTGACTAGTGGAGGGTCGTTAGCCGAACGGGTAGGATAGGACAAAACCTTCCATTATAAGTATAATGAAGTACAAAAGTAATTAAATGTTTTACAAATTCCCAATCTTAGTTACTTAGGCAAAAGTGAATTGATGCAATTCCATGAAATTACACTTTGTGCCCTTGCGAAGACGTTAGTGGAGCGTGTTTGGTTTACCGACACACTAAATGGTTCTAAGCAAAGGTGGCAAAGGGTGACTAAATGTTTGTCATAGTTCGGTGGAGCGTGTGTGGTTTACCGGCACATCGAATAGGTGACTGTAACATGTGAGGGCACCATGTAAGTTTGCATGGTTATTCACACCCGCTTTGTGATCCTCGGCATCCCAGTCACAAACTAGAGGGGTATATCGAGATTTAAACATGCCATTTAAATGTTCAATGAATCTCAAAGGGTCTAGGAGTTTCATAAATTTAAAACTTAAATTTCTTTTTCGTTTTTCGTGGTGGAAATTAGTGAATCGTCATTCACTTAGCTTCAAATATTCTGCAACTAGATTACGGCATCCCTTTTCTAGGTTGTAGCATATTGTGTTGGGTCCTAGCCTTAGTATCTCATTTGGGTGATTTACTAAGGACTCAATCAATCAACTAACTTGAATTTGTTTTCTCCCATTTTGTAGATGTCAAAGTACGACAACTATGGTCTTCCCAAATCCCGTGGAACAAGCATTCCACATGAACATGATATTCCACGATTCGATCGAGGAACAAGAAATCATGCTTCACTTCCTCCTCCTCCTCCCATTATTCTCCCTAACCCACAAGTTCGAAGGCTTGAAAACTTCAAGCTCACTCAAGCCCTTTTGGCAAGTAAACATGAAGAGGGAAAGTCGGTGTGTGCACACGTCCTAGGGATGAAGTCACACATTGATAGGTTAAGAATGTTGGGATCCGTTGTCTGTGAGGAGATGGCTGTTGATTGGGTTCTTCAGTCACTTCCTAACTCGTATAGTGAGTTCGTAAGAGAGTACTATATGATGAACTGCGACATGACCCTTATAGATCTCACCTATATGCTTATTGCTGCTGAATCAGCAATGGTTTGGCGCAATAGAAAAGCAAAGTTGATTGGTGAATCTGCCTTCAAGACCTCTATGGATATAGATAATGGCAACGAAAGACATGCTATGATCGAAAAGTTTGATCATAAGAGAAAGGCAATGTCTGAAGAAGTTCCAGGTCCTGTTCCAAAAGAGTCAATTTGCTTTTATTGCCAAGAGAAGGGGCATTGGAGACGAAGCTGCCCTATTTACCTAAGAGATCTAAGAGATGGGAGAGTCAAAATGTATGGCTTTACTTTAGATAAAATCCATTGACTAACTCTTTTAAGCTCCTATTGTAGATTCTTAATACATGATGTGATAAGATTACAATTGATGTTTTGTAGGATCGAAGAAAGGAGAGGAAGCTTAAGGGAAGAAGTGAGCAGAATCTAACCGTGAAGAAATGGATTTCGATCGCATTACTTGAAGATTAGATTCTTGATCTACTAATTAGAGTTAGAATTAGATTGCTAAGAAATATGTATTAGCATAGTTTTTCAATGAATTGCATTGTAAGGACAAAATTTTTCCGCAATAAAATAAATTTTGACTTTATATTATTTATTTATACTTGCAATGGCGTGTATGAAAAAAATTGATGTTTGAATGTTTCTATTATTAGCAATAATGGATTTGATTCTTAATTATGGAAATTTACCAAATAAGGAGAGTTTCTCATCGCCCAAGTTTCAACTGGACAGAAACTTGGAATCATGCAACTTGCTTGCACGATGAATGAGAAATTTCATATTTGGAAATTAGACTAATTCATTGACAAAGTGTCAAGTGAAGGACTAGGAGAACAAGTACACAAAGTTGCGTATTGTAAAGTCCACCATAACAGTAACCAAGATATTCGTCATGATTTACTAAAGGTTTAGTAAATATGATTATACTTATAAGATTAAGTGTAATTCTGAATTGATTGAAAATGTTTAAATCAATAGCAGAACGAACAAGAAGAATCAAGTAGGCAGAAAGATAAAAGTTTCTCCATTCTAAGAAGAAGGGAGAGTACCTTTTATGCTTTAGGATAGGTCTTAATGATTAAGAACCATATCTCAATTGATCCTCTAAGTAAGTCTTAGTACAATTGTATGTTTAAGAAGAGGAATCAAGAATTGAAGAAATGGTTAAATCAAGAAGTAAATCATACTTCGTTCCAAAACAAGTCTTAGAGTTAAGATTATGACATTGAGTAATAAGTATTAAGAAGGTTTATAACATTCATCAAATGTGGAAGTTGTGATGTCTTGGATAAGATAAAGACCAACTAGGACCAATTTATGAAGTGTTTTGATAAAAACTACACTAAATCTTGAATATTTGTTTGTCAAGAAATGTTTATTGACAAGAGAATCTTATATGTCAAGGAGTTAGTGGGAGTCTTAATGGTCTTGAAAGGTTTCGAGAACAAATCAAAATAAACCTTATCGATCATCACTAGCACACAAGTTTACAACCTATCGTGTTGACACTATTTTATTTCTATGCCATTCCAATTAAGTTAATTATGCATGTGAGTTCTATGAGTTCTCATTTGAACACATAAAAGGCAGGCACCTTGATCAATGAAAAAGTACATTGATAGGAAAAGGTGAGATGCTTAACTACTTGGAAGACATGGTGGGCGGCTGTGCTACCATAAGGCAAGAAATCAAGATTAAGAAAGTTCGGTCCATATGAGTTTGAATTTGTCGTAAACCTTGGTTTTGACAAATTCACATGGATAGGAACACATACACCATTAAAATCTAAGTGTCATAAGATTTTTCCCTTCATGAAAATGACTGTGAGAAAATGCTTTCACTAAGAGAGATTTTAAGAAGATAGCAATTGTAAAATTGCATTCTCAAATTTGATTATGGTTACGGTATCCCTCTCCATGATTCGAATTGTGAGATTTGGCAATTAGTCTTAATTGTTTAAGACACATATGAGATATCTTGGATAAAGGTGTATGAGATTAAGAAGCCTTGATAAAGGATTATCAAAGCATTAAGTATTAGAAACATAAACTTAAGAAATTCAATAGGTATTGTTTTTCTGTAAGTTAAGCTATTTTATGAATACATGTCAAAGCTACTGGGAGCATAAGTGTTATGTTTATAATAATCATCATGATAGTGGGAGCATAAATGTTATGATTGTATGATTATTAAGGCCAGTATTGCAAGTTAGCAATATTAATTATAGAAAACAAGAGTTATACTTTGCAAAGTAGTAAGGATATAAAGTTGTTTTTCTATAATTAAGGGAGAGAATATTGTACTTCGTTTCAAAATCTAAAGCTTAGATTGAGAACTTTTAATATATTTAGTCAATGTATACATAGTGCGTTCTTAAATTTCGATTATGATTACGACATTCCTCTTCATATTTCGAATTATGAGAACGTAGCACGTAAAATATTATGGTAGAAGATTGATAAAGTATTAAATCTTCATGTAAGACATTGTGCATCGTGTCCCATACGCTTTGGGTATAGGATCGATTGCAAATGCTATAATATTTGACCATTCTAAAATTTTCCAAATGTCTAGCGCATTTAGAGGGAAAAAGGACAAGAACTGGTTTTGACTAAGATAATTAAACAACTATCAAAGGACAATCCAAGGTTCGCCGAGGATTGGTCGCTTGTGTGTAGTTCGAAGTATGATATTGGATGGAGCATATCGACTTTATTATGAATAGATAAGATTCTATTAAGAATGAGTTGTCATATGGAAAATATGGAAACGTGTCCATATTGGGAATTGAATATTGAAAATCTATGTCTAGATTAGAAACTTTTATGCAAAGGATGTTCAAAGGAATGTACTTTAAGTGAGAGACATCATATCTAAGGAATTGTATTGTAACAATCTCCAATAGAGGATTTTGTAATATCGTTGGTAATAGTCTTTGTGACTTTTTGTGCTATGACATTACGAAAAGGATCATTGCATAAAATGTTAGAATCTAACATATTCTATAAGTTGCAAGAATTTGATATTCTTTCACTTATGAAAAAAGGATTTGGAGTTGTGAAATGAGTATGATTGGAAATGTGTTCATTTGATCTATTTCACAAAGTAAGAACCATAAGTAAACATTGTGTGCATGATAAGAGTATGGGACAAGTGTAATAATTCAAGTAAGAAGTTGATTACCCAAAACAACAAATAATGAGTAATCGATATGATGATAAATAAAAGGTGTTTTATTTATACTCAAAGGTTTGAGGCCATATGGGGTTAGTATTATTCTTGTGTTTCACTTTGCATGTTTTGACTTCCTGAATAATTTAATTAGTTTAGAATAGTCAAATTATTCGAACGGTCCATAGATGTTCATATGTTGGAAGTAGGTATGAATGAAGACTGTCGTGAATTGGTGTGTGGATTGTCTAAAGAGCATTAGAGATAAGCAAATGTTTGCTGCAACGTTCATGAGTGCTTATGAATATGATTTGAGCATTGGTTTAAACCCACGCTCACTTGGATCACTCAATGAGTTGTATCACAAGTGAATGGTGAGATGATAACATCTTATATTCTTGAAACCGAGATGTGTGAGTTGTATCTTGCAAATCGATCGCACATTGATAATATGTAAACGCACCAGTAACTTGGTGTTATAAAATATATTGTTGTGTGTGATTCGGTGAGTAAGTGCAAGCGAGCATTGAATCAAAGTTTATCTGGTCCTTTTATTCAAAGTAGAATAAAAGCGATATCTTTGGGCCCCTCGATGATTTAGTGATGACAAACGTAAATGCTCGGCCGGGCTAGGGCTAATTTGATTTGTTCAATTAGTCAGTCGTCATTAATCGGAAGTCGAGAAATAGTACATAAATAATGATTTGAAATCATTTCTTATACGATATCTAGAATGGAGGAATATATGATCCCTTATCTAAAGGACACGCGTATCCGATAGGATCAGAGTTGACAGCGACTTTGGAAAGCTACGATTGCAGATCAGGATCTGAAGTCATACGCAGAATAGTTATTAGACTTATCCAAGTGGGAGACTGTTGGATTAGTGTCTAAGTCCATAACTATTTTGGTATGTACTTGACCCGATGGTGCATGGTCCTTTTGGGTTGCCTTCACCAAAGCAACTTGATAGGATGAATTATGGAGAGAAAGGATAAATATGATTTATTAATATATTATGGGAATAATATATTAAAGGAGAAATCATATTTTTTAATTAACATTAGTCAAGAATTAATAAGAATTAAGTTTGTGACTAAAAGAGATTAATTAAACTTAAGGGGCTGGAATTGTAATTATAAGATAATTGCAATTGGGCTATGGATTGCCTTATATTATAAGGCTGGACGAATTCTATGTGGAAACCCATTAGAAATCGTCCAAGGCCTTTAATTAAAGGAGTCCATGGGTTGCTTAGGGCTTAAGCATCCAAATTAGGGTTTCCTTGTTAGATAACCCTAATAGTCTCACTATATATAGAGCCCTTATGCCTCAAAAACGTGGACAAGCTTCTTTCTAGGGTTTCCACACGTTTTTGAGAGCCTCCTTCTCTTCTCTTCTTCATCCTCTTGCTCTTGGTGTTTGTGAACCATTAGAGGGGTGACACTTGTGACTCTAAGCTTTATAAAGTCATTACAAGGAGGATTTGTGATTGTTATTGCTACATAACAATCAAGGTATGATCTAAACCCTAATTATATGTTATATTGATTATCATATGCTAGATCTAGGGTTTATAGTCTTGGATAAATTGCATGTACAATAGAGAAACCTAGATCCAAGCATTAGGGTTTGTATGAGCACATAGGATGTTCTTATGGCTAAAACCCATCAATAACATCCTTCTTAATTGTCAGAACTTTCTTGATTTTCATTAAAGACCAAACTTCCTCTTGATCCTTCGCAAGTACAACATGAAATCTGATCTTCAAGTAAGTGTATTCATCAGCATTTTCAAAATTTTCACTTATCTTGTACCGCGTCGCAATAAACATCATTTCGTTTATTGGAAAATCAATTTGGCTTCTGTCTGAGTTTGCAACATCATAACTCCTTCTAGGATTTTTCTCAAACTCCTACAAATGACTCCCTGAAACTTTAGATTCAATGGTTTCATATGAGTACAACTTCGCAGGATTACCCTTGTTCATTGTTGGTGGGTCATTTTCTCTTTGCCTCATAATACTCTGTACTTGTCTTAATCTTTCCATTTCAGCTTCTGCCTCTGCTTTCTTTTCTTCTTTTGATTTTTCATAGGCTACCTCTTTTCCTTTTCCAATATCTTCAGTTTGAGGTTTCGCACTTGAACTTCCTCCTTCTTTTGAACCAATTGTAATTCCTTTGGTAATTGGTTTTGTTGTAGTTACTGTTGAAGAAATTGGCTTTGTGAGCACTGGCAAAGATGTTTTAAGTTGGGTAGAAATAAGCTTTCCTACTGTTTCGCATCTTCTTCTTTACTTCCTTTTCTTTCTCCCCCTTGCACCCCTGTGAAAACAGGTGGGCATTTTTCGGTAATATGGAAGTAAAGCTCGTGATGGGAGCCAATGCCTTCTGAATAGCTTGCTCCAAAGTGTTGACTTTAAGAGTTAAGAATTCAGGAGTAAGGATGGATTGGTGAGAACATCGCGAAACAAAAGTTTCTAATTCAGTCACCAACTGAATTAGTTTTTCAAACTGCTCCTTGTTTTCCTTATGTTTGACTTCGATAATTTGAGTAGATGGTTGATAATCAGTGACAATTTTGTTAAGAGCTTCAGCAACCACATCAACCCTCTTTTGCACCTCCAAATTTTGAGAATTAAGATCTTTAAGCTCTTTTGCAATTTCCTGCTTTAACTCTTCAACTTTAAAATTAACATCTTCTCGAACCTTTTTAACATCCTGTACAAAAAGAACATGGCGTTCTTTTGTAACATTTTTCAATTCATTAACAACACCATCAAATGATTTTCCTTGAGCTTGAATGCAAAGCTCATTGTTCTTGTCAGAATGATCAACTTTGTTAGTTATTCGTTTCTCAGCAGCTTTAATCATTGACTCAACCTCTAAACTCGGAATGGAAGACTTAGTGCCAGCATCAGCTTGTGATTGAATAATGGCATTCAACTTTCGATTCAGGATTTTAATTTGCTTACCTGACATAAGCATATGATCAGGTATTTCTTCTTCCTCTGAATCAAAGTTTATGGCTTCAAACATCCCTCCAAAACCTCCTCCTTCGGTTTCTTCATCAGACGGAGCTTGCAAAGCTATAGGTTGTGGTGTTTCAGGTGAGTGAGATGGAAACAATGTAGTAAAGGGATGTTTTAAAGTATGATCAAATATGGATGATGTGGTTGTATGTGTATTTGGAAGAGGAAATGGTGGTAATGAAGTAGATAAGATAATTGGCTCTGTGAGTTCAATATTTGTGATAGGTGTCCCCATATCAGATACGTTAACAACCTTATCAGAAATAAGTTCTTCCTCATGAACAAAGTTGTTTGTAACAACTTCAAGCAGAATAGATGTGGTAGTGGAAATTTGCGAAGTAATTGGAAGAGAAACATTTACCATTGTGATAAGGGAAACAGGTGGAGTCTCTGGAACCACTTCATCATCTGATGATTCATTGTGAATAATCATCTTTCGTTTCTTGTAGAGCTTTTGAGTAATATGCTTCGCAACCTCTTGAGCTCTTATTCTCTTTGAACCAGGAGAAACATGAGCTGGAACGTCTCTAAACATAGCCCCCTTACTACTCACCTCATTTTTGCGAATAGTAGGAGAAGTAGTCGTCATATGTGATGACTTGCGAAACTTCTTTAATACCCCTGATTTTGTTGGTATAGTCTCCTTCTTTGTTTTGGGAGAAAGCTCATCTTTCTCAACCCCTTCAGCCTTCGACACTTTGGAAGATTCATGTTTGTCTTTCTTTTGAGTTTTCTTCTTTTTCTTTGAGGACTCAGCACTGACTTCAAGCAACACTCCAGTTCGCACATTAGGATCAAACGTTTTCATGTAGCGAACTAACACCTTGTGAGTCGAGGATACTGTGCGAAGCATTGCATCAGGAATTCTTGCAATACTTGTGAAGATATTTTTATCATCTTCAACAACTTTTGGAAACTGGTATAAAGAAAATTCTGCAACTTCTCCTTCTTCGGGAACTTGAATGCCTTCTTTTGCGTATATCTTTTCCAAAATCAAACTCCAGTACCTTGCACAAGAAATCCCTTTATCAACACTGGTGTTTTCTAAGCTTTTGTTAAACTCTTTCCAAAGCTGAGTTCCATAATCGACACTTAAGTCATAGTAAAGACCCATAACCATTGCATAAACCTCAATTCGTCCCCTGTCTAGACCGACACTCCTTCCGGTCAAACATCTTAGAAAGATACCAAATAAGAAATTCCAAATACATGGTAAACTTGATTTCCTGAAATCACTTATCTTTTCAAGAGTGGGTTGATGTCCCATCTCATTGAACATGAAGATAATATGTGAATTGGTGGGTTTAAAGAACGGTGGGTTATGAGGAATGTTCAGGAAGTCAATGAACATGTTCTTGGAAAGTCGAACCCTCTTGTTATTCACCAGATTGAAAGTGATAACATCAGTTGCATAGTTGCATGACGCAGTTGATGCCGCCATTGACAACCAAGTCATAGGAACAGGAAAAGAACTGAACATAGCAGTTGATAATGGTGACCTTTTTAGTGCAACAACCAGCATCTTCAATTCTTCTGGGTAGGATAAAACATTAGGATCAACTTGGTAGTTTGTGCTTTGAATCTTCATTAGAGACTGTGAAACAACTTCGTCGGTGTTGGATTGAGTAGCAGCCATTGTTAGGGTTTGAAGAAGATGAAGAATCAGAGAATTTGGGAATTTTTGTGTTTGATCGCGTAACCGTATAACACACTCTTTAACCCCCTTTTATACGTAACCCTGATTGATTTGAATTTGAAGCGGGATGCATTTAATGATATCCGACGTGACACCTTGAAAATCGGACCATTACTGTGAAAAGTTAGCCATGTTTCAAAAAGCAGTTGTCACGTCGCCTAGAAAACTGGGCAAAATACCATACGTGACGTATACACAGCCTGTCAATATTCCCTTTATTGAATTGTAACCGTTAGAACCCTTCGCATGGAGGCAAGGCTCTTTCACTTTTGGGATGAAAAGCGAAGTCATATGCCAGACTTGCGAAATCTTCAGTCTAAGTTGGTATTACTTAGAACCTCAAGGATTTCGTGAGTGCAGTGTTCCAAAGAAATAAGATAAGAAGCAAGTAAATTTTTTTTTTTTGGAATTCTGTGATGTCAAAAATGCAATTTGACACGAAGGCAGTTAAACCCCAAGCAAAGGTTGCTTCGTTAATCATCAAGAGAGATGATCAACAGCTTGTGTATGTTCCCGTGAATTACAAACGAATACTTTTTGATAAGTATCAAAGGGCTTCTTTAAAAAGTGATTCTTGGGTTGGTTTAAAAATTCGTTACATATCAACCTAAACATAAGGTGAGAAATTGTAACAGAAATTACTTGTATGACCAGTGTAGTCAGTGACATGTTGGCTTTGAAAATATTTATCATGACCAGGACATTCAAATGAAACTCACACGGAAATCATATTCAAAAAAAAATTATGTACTGGATCTTGTTGGGTAACAAACATCGTGGGTTGCGAATGTTTGACCAAGACCACGCATGTGAATTGAATATGATTTGGAGTTTCGAATTTTGGTACTGAAACAAAAGTTTCGTCAATATCTGGAACAATGTTCCCCGTTAATTCCTTAAGTTGTAAGATGTTTGGGTTTCACCTTCATCACGGACTCATGATGTCAGATCATTAACACGAAATTTTTGTATATCTAGGTCTCGATGGGTTTAATCAGAGACCTCTCGGACATACGTCTTTGTGTGTGATTTGTGTTAAGAATTTTGTGATGAAAAAGATTGGTTATAAGATCGAATGAACCGAATCTCTATTATTTGTGGACCAAACAGAAAACTCTTTACTAATATGAGAAGAGTAAGGTAGCTCTTTTGACTAATGCGAATATAAGCCTAATTGGGAAGAAATTTTCATGAGATAATTTCATTAAGGCTTTCGCTTCTCACACATAGAGTCATATGATACTTGGGTCAACATGCTGCAGCATGCTTCTAGGGACATTCTAACTAGTACAAAGTTGAAAGAAATGATACCTTCCCATAGAAACATATAAGTATGACCTCTTAGCATTTTGCTCTTGACTAAAACTAAAAACACACAAAACTTAAAGAACAAAGTTAAAAAAATATTTTTGTGGTTTTTGAAGTTTTTCGAAAATAAAAACATAACAAAATAAAATCTTTTTGGATTTTCGAAAATAAGAACAAAACAAAAGAAAATATTTTTGATTTTTCAAGTTTTTCGCAAAGAAATTTATTTTAACCTTATTTACCAGATGTGTGAATGCGAAGCAATGCGAAGCCTCTTAACACACAATAACTTCTGAATGATTTTGACTCAGAGCTGCTGAATAGACCTTTCATTCTTGAGTTATTGATTTTGAAACTGAATTCACATCGTGTAACGCCCGGGTTTCAGGGCTAAGCATTTTTGTCAATGTTATAGTCTAGGTCAACTCTTGTAACTCTTTTTGAAGTAATAAAGATGAAATATTTGAGTATTATGTGAATTATATGTGTTTATTATTTAATTATAAATGTATAATTAATAAAGAATAAAAAATGAGCGTCAAAAATTAAAGTGTGAGATAATCCCGATATCTCTACATAAAGTTGTAGAATATGTCTCAAGGTTTCCGTGCATATAAGGAACGCCGAAATCCGAGTTATAACGAAGAAGTTATGACCCGTCGAAGTTTCACGACAGAACCGGCACGATACCGGGAAGCGTGAATAGTGAATTTACGATAGAGCGAGATTTAGCCTTAGTGATCTAAACGAAAGTCGTAGAATATGTTAAACTAAGAACATCGATAAAAAGAACGCCCAAATCTGACTTCGTATGAAGAAGTTATGAGATTTTAAACAGACCAATCCTGTCCCGGCTTGTTAAAAATATAACTTTAAAAATAAAGTCAAAATTAGCCGACGGAGTCTAAACGAAAGTTGTAGAGTACGTCTTCACCTACGCGTGGATATAAAGAACGTAAAAAACGGAGTTCGTATGAACGAGTTACAAATTATAATAGCATATTTACGTATTAAAATAAAGTATAAATCATGTATACGTACACATATATATACATATGTATATATCATTAGAAAGGTATCGACGATGCGGTCATTATAAGACTAATGTTGAGTTCTTTCGACATTAGTTTAGTACAAATATCATTAAATCCATTTATAATAGTATTATAGAGGGGTGTTTAGTTGTTTATATAACTAAAAGGTCATTAAGTAATTATGGAGGGTAGTTTTTGAAAATTCAATTAGTATAAATAAGAGCCTTGGGCTCTCATATTTCTTGCACAATTCTCTTGATTCAAGAGTCTTTCTCTCCTTATCCCCCGAGCATTTCGGTCCCTCGTGATTCGACTTCTCTTTCTGTAGCTTAGTATAGTAAGGTGAGCGCTGAAGCGCTGCACGAATCTTTCTTAGAAAGATTCAGCGACGAAGTTCTGCCCCTGCAGAGCCCGACTCCTAGCTAAAACCCCCTTGTAAGTAAGTTATGCTTACCTTATTTGAATATAGCTTATATTTAAAATTAGTATTGTTATTATGAACTTATAATAAATATTTGAGCTATTATTATAACTTATATAAGTGTCGTTATAATATTTTTTTTTAACTATTCGCGGTACGGGGAATCTGGTTTAAAGGGCCGCATAGGGTTGTTGGATTTCAGAAGTGCTATATGCCAAAATGGTCCTGCCCTCCGGTGTTTTATGTCTGGCCCCTGTCTGTACATAGTGGTTGGAAAATATTGTTTAACGCTTATATAATAATAATAATACTAAGACTAATAGTTGGTCACGGTAAATATTAGACTAAAATTTAGCGATAATAATGCTAGGTTTCGTCGAAGGAAAATAGAATCGTTAGAAGCAAGCGCTGCCCGATTTTGGAATCATCACCTTAACAAGTGAGTGCATAGTTACTTTCAACTTACACATAGATATGAAGTATTTTATATAAATTACGTGCTATGTGTGCATATTATCTGAATACTTGCTATCTATGCTAGATGAACGTTGTTATACATGTTTTCAATGATTTAAACTGTATATGTATTTTATATCTACGAAAATGTTGGGGTAAAACATGGGTAGATGCAATAGGTGATGTGTGATAAAATGATGAGAGGCCTCGATGTTGATGTTGTTGATTATGTCATCTAGCGGAGTATGGATGACGACCACGGACTCTTCTAGACAGTCTAGTGGAACACTAGCAGGCTCGCAACCTGTAGGTGTTTGTGAACGATATGTTCACCGGTGTACTCCATCCCCCACATGGTTGCCTTTAGGACATTTATTGCTGAGGAATCCCCTTAGCAGTAGTGTCCGTCCCGATGATGATCCTTAGGCTAGGTCCCTTATGATAGGTGTTTAGGGACGTAAAGTGAGGATAACGGGAACGGGTAATCGGGTTATTGTTGATCGATGAAATTAATAAACTTATTTATTGTGGGTTGAAAACCCTATGTGCTCACCAGGCTCCCAAGCCTGACCCACTCAGTTTTATGTATTACAGGTAGTAGCGTATGAGCATAGGTGTGATGTTTTGGACGAGGGATTACGGATATAGGCCTGTAGATATGAAATAATGTAGTAAGACTTATATTGTACTGTTTATGCTTTTGATCTGTACGAACATGACATCCCGAGTCTTTTAATGAAATACATTTCTATGGAAATGCTTTTGATAAATCTTTATCATATTTTTGTTTTGGGACAAATTCCGCAACACTTTCATTTAAAATGTAACTCTGATTTTTAAACAAACCGGTCTTTTCAGGCCGTGATTTTGGGGATGTCACAGTTGGTATCAGAGCATTAGTTTAAGCGAACTAGGAATTTATAGGATTTCTAGACTTAAACTTAGAATGCTAAGCGATGATTGTGAGGTGTGAGCACTAGCTTATTTTAGGAATTGTGCCTAAAATGCTTTTATGTGCTAAATGCTTTGTGCATAATATGCTGTTAATTGTTCGGATCTATGGTCTGTTGCCGACCGGATCTGGAAACCTTATGTGTTTAGGATTCTAAACGTACGACTACGATATTAGAACTAGCATGTAAACGTTTCGGAGTGATAAGGACGATTTAAAACGTCTATCCTAAATAAAGATCTAAATTCACCTTATTCGGTGTATAGATCAAGATGGCAAGGACCCGTAGCGGAAACGTGAACGCAAATGGAGGTAGGAACCAACCCCCAGTGGTTCAGCAAATACCTGTTGTTGAAGAAGTTGCACCTGAGCCAGTCACCATGGCTGGAGTTCAAGCCATGATTCAGGCTATGCTAGCTGAACAAAGGGAAGAAATGAGACGGATGCTCCACGAAAATAGGGACGAACCTACCATACATGTTGAACCGACGGAGCCAGTTCCCGGGCCATCTGAGGAAGGGAACTATAGCCGCCAAGTGAGTCAAGTAGGGACTCAAGGTGAGCAAAAGGATGGCCCAGAAGGGAGAAACAACAAGGATGGGCGGATGTACAAAAATTTCTTGGGTGCGAAACCACCAAGTCTCTCAGGAAGCCCAAAGCCTGTTGAGATTATGGACTGGATCTCCGAGATGGAGATGGTGTTTGAGAGCTGCGACTGCAGCGAGAAGCAGAAGACTGTCTTCGCTGTGAGACAATTGAAAACTGGAGTCTTGAGCTGGTGGAAGCTATTGGCAGATACAATGCCACGGGGAGAAGCTCTGAAAATGTCATGGGATAAGTTCTTGGAACAACTGAAGGCGCAGTACTGTTCAGAGATAGACCTGATTGATCTGAACAATGAGTTCCAAAATTTGAAGAAGGGGAGAATGAGCATCAATGACTATGCTGCTGCATTTACGGAAAAGATGAAGTTGTTTCCATACCTAGTGCCAACCGAACTTTCCAAAATTGAGAAATTCGCAAACGGACTGCCGGCTGACTTTGGCCCAACAGTCAAGATGGCAACCACTCTGAAATCAGCTGTTCGAGCAGCTAAGATCGTGGAGACCCAACAAAAGGAAAGAGGTCTGGAGAGGGCTGAGGTTGGTGAGAAACGGAAGTTCAATGGATCCTCGAAGTCCAACAAGAAGAGTAGATTCTCGAAGTCTGGTTCGAGGGGAGGAGGATCAGAAGCGAAGTGGTGTGACAAGTGCAAGAAGAAGCACTCTGGGAAGTGTGACGGAGGGGTCACTTGTTACAAGTGCGGAAAGCCTGGGCACTACGCCAATGAATGCACCCTCAACCAGAAATCCTGTTATGGGTGCAATGAAGAAGGGCACATTTTGAAGGACTGCCCGAAGAAGAAGGAGACAGGAAGACCCAACATACCACCGAAGCCGAAGGCGAGAGCCTTCCAGATGACGCTCGAGGCTGCAAAGGAGGCAGTAGATGTCGCTTCAGGTACCTTTCTTGTAAATGGTTTGCCTGCAAATATACTATTTGATTCCGGAGCCAACTACTCCTTTGTGTCGCATAAATTTGGTGGGAAATTAGCATTGCCTGTAGAAAAACTAGATAATGCCCTGATTGTAGAAGTTGCCAGTGGCAAATTCGTACCTGTTAGTAATCGTATTAGGAACATCGTCATTGACCTAAACGGAAACGAATTCCACGAAGAGCTATTACCCATAGAGTTAAACGGTTTCGACATCGTTTTGGGTATGGATTGGCTTAGCGCCAACGATGCTGAGATTCAATGCCGAAAGAAGATAGTAAAGGTAAACCCACCCGGAAAAGAATCATTTATGGTGTATGGGGACAAACGCAGAGTGAATTTTGGAATCATCTCCCTGATGAAAGCCAGGAAATGTTTGTCCAAAGGATGTGCATCATACTTGGCATTCGTAATCGATGCCAAGAAGGAGAAGAAAGAGGTGCAGAATATACCGGTTGTGTGTGATTATCCGGAAGTCTTTCCCGAAGATCTTCCCGGATTACCACCTGATAGGCAAGTGGAGTTTCGTATAGACTTGTTACCAGGAACAACACCGATAGCAAAGGCACCTTACCGATTAGCACCGACGGAGATGAAGGAGCTCATGACGCAACTTCAGGAGCTGTTGGACAACGGTTTTATTCGACCTAGTTCATCACCCTGGGGAGCTCCGGTGTTATTCGTGAAGAAGAAGGACGGAAGTATGAGAATGTGTATAGACTACCGAGAGCTGAATAAGGCAACGGCGAAGAACAAGTATCCATTGCCGAGGATTGATGACCTATTCGATCAGCTGCAAGGTTCGAGCTACTTCTCAAAGATCGATCTTAGGTCAGGATATCATCAGCTAAAGGTGAGAAAGCAGGATATTGAGAAGACTGCATTCAGAACGAGATATGGACACTACGAGTTCTTGGTTATGTCATTCGGGCTAACCAATGCTCCCGCAGCATTCATGGATTTGATGAATAGGGTTTGTAAACCATTCCTCGATAAATCCGTGATAGTGTTCATCGATGACATTCTCATCTACTCGAAAAGCCAAGAGGAGCATGGCAAGCATCTACGGGAAGTATTAGAAGTGTTGAAGAAGGAGAAGCTTTTTGCAAAGTTCTCCAAATGCGACTTTTGGATATGGGAAGTCCAATTCTTGGGTCATGTTGTTAACCAGGAGGGAATAATGGTTGACCCCGCAAAGATCGAGGCTGTAATGAAGTGGGAACGTCCAAAGAGTCCCACGGAGATTCGAAGCTTTCTAGGATTAGCCGGATATTATCGACGATTTATCCAAGGCTTTTCTTCGATAGCTGCTCCATTAACAGCTTTGACTCATAAAGGAGCTACGTATACGTGGAGTGAGAAACACGATGAGGCATTCGAGAAGCTAAAGAAGAAGTTATGTGAAGCACCGATACTTTCTCTACCCGATGGAGTCGAAGATTTCGCGGTTTATAGTGACGCTTCTGGAGTCGGGTTGGGTTGTGTTCTGACCCAAAGAGAAAAGGTGATAGCATACGCATCTCGACAATTGAAAAAGCACGAAAAGAACTACCCCACTCATGATCTGGAGTTGGCAGCGGTAGTTTTTGCCTTAAAGATATGGAGGCATTACCTCTACGACACGAAGTGCAAGCTCTTCACTGATCATAAGAGTCTCCAGTATCTCTTTAATCAGAAGGAGTTGAACATGAGGCAACGACGCTGGCTAGAACTTCTCAAGGACTACGACTGTGAGATACTTTACCACCCAGGTAAAGCAAATATTGTTGTTGATGCTCTCAGTCAGAAAGTCAATCTGGAAAGGAAAAGGCCAAGAGCGTTAAGAATTGAAGTCGTCTCGACGATTGTGGAAAGTATCAGGAAAGCTCAAGAAGAAGCTTTAGAGAAAAATGACCGAAAGGAAGAACGTTTGGGAAGAACGTTAGTGTTTGGTACAAACAGTCGAGGACTGAAGGTATTCCAAGATCGAATTTGGGTACCTAAGACGGGAGGAATAAGAGATCTTCTGATGGAAGAAGCACACAAGACCATGTACTCGATTCATCCCGGTAGCACTAAAATGTATAGGGACCTAAAACCCTACTACTGGTGGCCGACGATGAAGCTCGATGTTGCGAAGTATGTGGCCGAGTGCGTAACATGTGCGAGGGTTAAGGCACAACATCAGAAACCGTATGGGAGTTTGGAACCTTTACCTGTACCCATGGGTAAATGGGAAGACATCACCATGGATTTTGTGACTAAACTGCCCAGGACGAAGAACGGTCACGACATGATTTGGGTAGTCGTGGATCGTTTCACCAAGAGTGCACACTTCATAGCAGCCAACGAGAAGTGGTCTATGGATAAGCTCGCAAATGCTTACGTGAAGGAAATTGTAAGACTTCACGGTGTCCCTCTTACGATTGTATCAGATCGTGATAGTCGTTTCACGTCAAGGTTTTGGAGGAGTCTACAAGAGGAGTTAGGTACAAAGTTGTGTTTGAGTACTGCTTATCATCCGCAAACTGATGGTCAGAGCGAAAGAACGATTCAGACGCTGGAAGATATGCTGAGAGCATGTACCCTCGAATTCCAAGGGAATTGGGACGAGCACTTACCTCTGGTAGAATTTTCCTACAACAATAGTTTTCACTCGAGCATCAAGATGGCTCCCTATTAAGCCTTGTATGGGCAGAAGTGTCGTACGCCGTCTTGTTGGCTTGAAGCCGGAGAGAAGCAGTTTATGGGCCCCGAGATAGTCCATGAGACTGCTGAGAAGTTGAAGGTGATTAGGGAAAGGATGTTAGCAGCCCAGGATCGTCAGAAGAGCTATGCTGACAAGAAAAGACGACCGATAACTTTCGAAGTTGGGGATTCCGTTTTGCTTAAAGTCTCACCGTGGAAGGGACTTATACGATTTGGGAAACGAGGAAAGTTGAGTCCAAGGTTTATTGGACCGTTCAAAGTTCTTCAGAAGATAGGGAACCAAGCTTACAAGCTGGAATTGCCCGAAGAACTCAATGGTATTCATAACACCTTCCATGTGTGTTATTTGAGGAAATTCACGGGAGATGTTCCCGACATAATTCCAATCTCAGAGTTAAGGATGGATGAAAATAAAAGGTTGATCGAAGAGCCTGAGGCAATTGTTGACTGTAAGACTAAGAAGTTACGACGCAAGATGGTCGACTTGGTGCTAGTCCGATGGAAAAATTCGAATGGGCCGAATCTCACTTGGGAAACAGAGGATGACATGATGAGTCGCTATCCACATCTGTTTGCTGATGCATGATTCCGGGACGGAATCATCCTAAGGGGAAGAGAATTGTAACGCCCGGGTTTCAGGGCTAAGCATTTTTGTCAATGTAATAGTCTAGGTCAACTCTTGTAACTCTTTTTGAAGTAATAAAGATGAAATATTTGAGTATTATGTGAATTATATGTGTTTATTATTTAATTATAAATGTATAATTAATAAAGAATAAAAAATGAGCGTCAAAAATTAAAGTGTGAGATAATCCCGATATCTCTACATAAAGTTGTAGAATATGTCTCAAGGTTTCCGTGCATATAAGGAACGCCGAAATCCGAGTTATAACGAAGAAGTTATGACCCGTCGAAGTTTCACGACAGAACCGGCACGATACCGGGAAGCGTGAATAGTGAATTTACGATAGAGCGAGATTTAGCCTTAGTGATCTAAACGAAATTCGTAGAATATGTTAAACTAAGAACATCGATAAAAAGAACGCCCAAATCTGACTTCGTATGAAGAAGTTATGAGATTTTAAACAGACCAATCCTGTCCCGGCTTGTTAAAAATATAACTTTAAAAATAAAGTCAAAATTAGCCGACGGAGTCTAAACGAAAGTTGTAGAGTACGTCTTCACCTACGCGTGGATATAAAGAACGTAAAAAACGGAGTTCGTATGAACGAGTTACAAATTATAATAGCATATTTACGTATTAAAATAAAGTATAAATCATGTATACGTACACATATATATACATATGTATATATCATTAGAAAAGTATCGACGATGCGGTCATTATAAGACTAATGTTGAGTTCTTTCGACATTAGTTTAGTACAAATATCATTAAATCCATTTATAATAGTATTATAGAGGGGTGTTTAGTTGTTTATATAACTAAAAGGTCATTAAGTAATTATGGAGGGTAGTTTTTGAAAATTCAATTAGTATAAATAAGAGCCTTGGGCTCTCATATTTCTTGCACAATTCTCTTGATTCAAGAGTCTTTCTCTCCTTATCCCCCGAGCATTTCGGTCCCTCGTGATTCGACTTCTCTTTCTGTAGCTTAGTATAGTAAGGTGAGCGCTGAAGCGCTGCACGAATCTTTCTTAGAAAGATTCAGCGACGAAGTTCTGCCCCTGCAGAGCCCGACTCCTAGCTAAAACCCCCTTGTAAGTAAGTTATGCTTACCTTATTTGAATATAGCTTATATTTAAAATTAGTATTGTTATTATGAACTTATAATAAATATTTGAGCTATTATTATAACTTATATAAGTGTCGTTATAATATTTTTTTTTAACTATTCGCGGTACGGGGAATCTGGTTTAAAGGGCCGCATAGGGTTGTTGGATTTCAGAAGTGCTATATGCCAAAATGGTCCTGCCCTCCGGTGTTTTATGTCTGGCCCCTGTCTGTACATAGTGGTTGGAAAATATTGTTTAACGCTTATATAATAATAATAATACTAAGACTAATAGTTGGTCACGGTAAATATTAGACTAAAATTTAGCGATAATAATGCTAGGTTTCGTCGAAGGAAAATAGAATCGTTAGAAGCAAGCGCTGCCCGATTTTGGAATCATCACCTTAACAAGTGAGTGCATAGTTACTTTCAACTTACACATAGATATGAAGTATTTTATATAAATTACGTGCTATGTGTGCATATTATCTGAATACTTGCTATCTATGCTAGATGAACGTTGTTATACATGTTTTCAATGATTTAAACTGTATATGTATTTTATATCTACGAAAATGTTGGGGTAAAACATGGGTAGATGCAATAGGTGATGTGTGATAAAATGATGAGAGGCCTCGATGTTGATGTTGTTGATTATGTCATCTAGCGGAGTATGGATGACGACCACGGACTCTTCTAGACAGTCTAGTGGAACACTAGCAGGCTCGCAACCTGTAGGTGTTTGTGAACGATATGTTCACCGGTGTACTCCATCCCCCACATGGTTGCCTTTAGGACATTTATTGCTGAGGAATCCCCTTAGCAGTAGTGTCCGTCCCGATGATGATCCTTAGGCTAGGTCCCTTATGATAGGTGTTTAGGGACGTAAAGTGAGGATAACGGGAACGGGTAATCGGGTTATTGTTGATCGATGAAATTAATAAACTTATTTATTGTGGGTTGAAAACCCTATGTGCTCACCAGGCTCCCAAGCCTGACCCACTCAGTTTTATGTATTACAGGTAGTAGCGTATGAGCATAGGTGTGATGTTTTGGACGAGGGATTACGGATATAGGCCTGTAGATATGAAATAATGTAGTAAGGCTTATATTGTACTGTTTATGCTTTTGATCTGTACGAACATGACATCCCGAGTCTTTTAATGAAATACATTTCTATGGAAATGCTTTTGATAAATCTTTATCATATTTTTGTTTTGGGACAAATTCCGCAACACTTTCATTTAAAATGTAACTCTGATTTTTAAACAAACCGGTCTTTTCAGGCCGTGATTTTGGGGATGTCACAGTTGGTATCAGAGCATTAGTTTAAGCGAACTAGGAATTTATAGGATTTCTAGACTTAAACTTAGAATGCTAAGCGATGATTGTGAGGTGTGAGCACTAGCTTATTTTAGGAATTGTGCCTAAAATGCTTTTATGTGCTAAATGCTTTGTGCATAATATGCTGTTAATTGTTCGGATCTATGGTCTGTTGCCGACCGGATCTGGAAACCTTATGTGTTTAGGATTCTAAACGTACGACTACGATATTAGAACTAGCATGTAAACGTTTCGGAGTGATAAGGACGATTTAAAACGTCTATCCTAAATAAAGATCTAAATTCACCTTATTCGGTGTATAGATCAAGATGGCAAGGACCCGTAGCGGAAACGTGAACGCAAATGGAGGTAGGAACCAACCCCCAGTGGTTCAGCAAATACCTGTTGTTGAAGAAGTTGCACCTGAGCCAGTCACCATGGCTGGAGTTCAAGCCATGATTCAGGCTATGCTAGCTGAACAAAGGGAAGAAATGAGACGGATGCTCCACGAAAATAGGGACGAACCTACCATACATGTTGAACCGACGGAGCCAGTTCCCGGGCCATCTGAGGAAGGGAACTATAGCCGCCAAGTGAGTCAAGTAGGGACTCAAGGTGAGCAAAAGGATGGCCCAGAAGGGAGAAACAACAAGGATGGGCGGATGTACAAAAATTTCTTGGGTGCGAAACCACCAAGTCTCTCAGGAAGCCCAAAGCCTGTTGAGATTATGGACTGGATCTCCGAGATGGAGATGGTGTTTGAGAGCTGCGACTGCAGCGAGAAGCAGAAGACTGTCTTCGCTGTGAGACAATTGAAAACTGGAGTCTTGAGCTGGTGGAAGCTATTGGCAGATACAATGCCACGGGGAGAAGCTCTGAAAATGTCATGGGATAAGTTCTTGGAACAACTGAAGGCGCAGTACTGTTCAGAGATAGACCTGATTGATCTGAACAATGAGTTCCAAAATTTGAAGAAGGGGAGAATGAGCATCAATGACTATGCTGCTGCATTTACGGAAAAGATGAAGTTGTTTCCATACCTAGTGCCAACCGAACTTTCCAAAATTGAGAAATTCGCAAACGGACTGTCGGCTGACTTTGGCCCAACAGTCAAGATGGCAACCACTCTGAAATCAGCTGTTCGAGCAGCTAAGATCGTGGAGACCCAACAAAAGGAAAGAGGTCTGGAGAGGGCTGAGGTTGGTGAGAAACGGAAGTTCAATGGATCCTCGAAGTCCAACAAGAAGAGTAGATTCTCGAAGTCTGGTTCGAGGGGAGGAGGATCAGAAGCGAAGTGGTGTGACAAGTGCAAGAAGAAGCACTCTGGGAAGTGTGACGGAGGGGTCACTTGTTACAAGTGCGGAAAGCCTGGGCACTACGCCAATGAATGCACCCTCAACCAGAAATCCTGTTATGGGTGCAATGAAGAAGGGCACATTTTGAAGGACTGCCCAAAGAAGAAGGAGACAGGAAGACCCAACATACCACCGAAGCCGAAGGCGAGAGCCTTCCAGATGACGCTCGAGGCTGCAAAGGAGGCAGTAGATGTCGCTTCAGGTACCTTTCTTGTAAATGGTTTGCCTGCAAATATACTATTTGATTCCGGAGCCAACTACTCCTTTGTGTCGCATAAATTTGGTGGGAAATTAGCATTGTCTGTAGAAAAACTAGATAATGCCCTGATTGTAGAAGTTGCCAGTGGCAAATTCGTACCTGTTAGTAATCGTATTAGGAACATCGTCATTGACCTAAACGGAAACGAATTCCACGAAGAGCTATTACCCATAGAGTTAAACGGTTTCAACATCGTTTTGGGTATGGATTGGCTTAGCGCCAACGATGCTGAGATTCAATGCCGAAAGAAGATAGTAAAGGTAAACCCACCCGGAAAAGAATCATTTATGGTGTATGGGGACAAATGCAGAGTGAATTTTGGAATCATCTCCCTGATGAAAGCCAGGAAATGTTTGTCCAAAGGATGTGCATCATACTTGGCATTCGTAATCGATGCCAAGAAGGAGAAGAAAGAGGTGCAGAATATACAGGTTGTGTGTGATTATCCGGAAGTCTTTCCCGAAGATCTTCCCGGATTACCACCTGATAGGCAAGTGGAGTTTCGTATAGACTTGTTACCAGGAACAACACCGATAGCAAAGGCACCTTACCGATTAGCACCGACGGAGATGAAGGAGCTCATGACGCAACTTCAGGAGCTGTTGGACAACGATTTTATTCGACCTAGTTCATCACCCTGGGGAGCTCCGGTGTTATTCGTGAAGAAGAAGGACGGAAGTATGAGAATGTGTATAGACTACCGAGAGCTGAATAAGGCAACGGCGAAGAACAAGTATCCATTGCCGAGGATTGATGACCTATTCGATCAGCTGCAAGGTTCGAGCTACTTCTCAAAGATCGATCTTAGGTCAGGATATCATCAGCTAAAGGTGAGAAAGCAGGATATTGAGAAGACTGCATTCAGAACGAGATATGGACACTACGAGTTCTTGGTTATGTCATTCGGGCTAACCAATGCTCCCGCAGCATTCATGGATTTGATGAATAGGGTTTGTAAACCATTCCTCGATAAATCCGTGATAGTGTTCATCGATGACATTCTCATCTACTCGAAAAGCCAAGAGGAGCATGGCAAGCATCTACGGGAAGTATTAGAAGTGTTGAAGAAGGAGAAGCTTTTTGCAAAGTTCTCCAAATGCGACTTTTGGATATGGGAAGTCCAATTCTTGGGTCATGTTGTTAACCAGGAGGGAATAATGGTTGACCCCGCAAAGATCGAGGCTGTAATGAAGTGGGAACGTCCAAAGAGTCCCACGGAGATTCGAAGCTTTCTAGGATTAGCCGGATATTATCGACGATTTATCCAAGGCTTTTCTTCGATAGCTGCTCCATTAACAGCTTTGACTCATAAAGGAGCTACGTATACGTGGAGTGAGAAACACGATGAGGCATTCGAGAAGCTAAAGAAGAAGTTATGTGAAGCACCGATACTTTCTCTACCCGATGGAGTCAAAGATTTCGCGGTTTATAGTGACGCTTCTGGAGTCGGGTTGGGTTGTGTTCTGACCCAAAGAGAAAAAGTGATAGCATACGCATCTCGACAATTGAAAAAGCACGAAAAGAACTACCCCACTCATGATCTGGAGTTGGCAGCGGTAGTTTTTGCCTTAAAGATATGGAGGCATTACCTCTACGACACGAAGTGCAAGCTCTTCACTGATCATAAGAGTCTCCAGTATCTCTTTAATCAGAAGGAGTTGAACATGAGGCAACGACGCTGGCTAGAACTTCTCAAGGACTACGACTGTGAGATACTTTACCACCCAGGTAAAGCAAATATTGTTGTTGATGCTCTCAGTCGGAAAGTCAATCTGGAAAGGAAAAGGCCAAGAGCGTTAAGAATTGAAGTCGTCTCGACGATTGTGGAAAGTATCAGGAAAGCTCAAGAAGAAGCTTTAGAGAAAAATGACCGAAAGGAAGAACGTTTGGGAAGAACGTTAGTGTTTGGTACAAACAGTCGAGGACTGAAGGTATTCCAAGATCGAATTTGGGTACCTAAGACGGGAGGAATAAGAGATCTTCTGATGGAAGAAGCACACAAGACCATGTACTCGATTCATCCCGGTAGCACTAAAATGTATAGGGACCTAAAACCCTACTACTGGTGGCCGACGATGAAGCTCGATGTTGCGAAGTATGTGGCCGAGTGCGTAACATGTGCGAGGGTTAAGGCACAACATCAGAAACCGTATGGGAGTTTGGAACCTTTACCTGTACCCATGGGTAAATGGGAAGACATCACCATGGATTTTGTGACTAAACTGCCCAGGACGAAGAACGGTCACGACATGATTTGGGTAGTCGTGGATCGTTTCACCAAGAGTGCACACTTCATAGCAGCCAACGAGAAGTGGTCTATGGATAAGCTCGCAAATGCTTACGTGAAGGAAATTGTAAGACTTCACGGTGTCCCTCTTACGATTGTATCAGATCGTGATAGTCGTTTCACGTCAAGGTTTTGGAGGAGTCTACAAGAGGAGTTAGGTACAAAGTTGTGTTTGAGTACTGCTTATCATCCGCAAACTGATGGTCAGAGCGAAAGAATGATTCAGACGCTGGAAGATATGCTGAGAGCATGTACCCTCGAATTCCAAGGGAATTGGGACGAGCACTTACCTCTGGTAGAATTTTCCTACAACAATAGTTTTCACTCGAGCATCAAGATGGCTCCCTATCAAGCCTTGTATGGGCAGAAGTGTCGTACGCCGTCTTGTTGGCTTGAAGCCGGAGAGAAGCAGTTTATGGGCCCCGAGATAGTCCATGAGACTGCTGAGAAGTTGAAGGTGATTAGGGAAAGGATGTTAGCAGCCCAGGATCGTCAGAAGAGCTATGCTGACAAGAAAAGACGACCGATAACTTTCGAAGTTGGGGATTCCGTTTTGCTTAAAGTCTCACCGTGGAAGGGACTTATACGATTTGGGAAACGAGGAAAGTTGAGTCCAAGGTTTATTGGACCGTTCAAAGTTCTTCAGAAGATAGGGAACCAAGCTTACAAGCTGGAATTGCCCGAAGAACTCAATGGTATTCATAACACCTTCCATGTGTGTTATTTGAGGAAATTCACGGGAGATGTTCCCGACATAATTCCAATCTCAGAGTTAAGGATGGATGAAAATAAAAGGTTGATCGAAGAGCCTGAGGCAATTGTTGACTGTAAGACTAAGAAGTTACGACGCAAGATGGTCGACTTGGTGCTAGTCCGATGGAAAAATTCGAATGGGCCGAATCTCACTTGGGAAACAGAGGATGACATGATGAGTCGCTATCCACATCTGTTTGCTGATGCATGATTCCGGGACGGAATCATCCTAAGGGGAAGAGAATTGTAACGCCCGGGTTTCAGGGCTAAGCATTTTTGTCAATGTAATAGTCTAGGTCAACTCTTGTAACACTTTTTGAAGTAATAAAGATGAAATATTTGAGTATTATGTGAATTATATGTGTTTATTATTTAATTATAAATGTATAATTAATAAAGAATAAAAAATGAGCGTCAAAAATTAAAGTGTGAGATAATCCCGATATCTCTACATAAAGTTGTAGAATATGTCTCAAGGTTTCCGTGCATATAAGGAACGCCGAAATCCGAGTTATAACGAAGAAGTTATGACCCGTCGAAGTTTCACGACAGAACCGGCACGATACCGGGAAGCGTGAATAGTGAATTTACGATAGAGCGAGATTTAGCCTTAGTGATCTAAACGAAAGTCATAGAATATGTTAAACTAAGAACATCGATAAAAAGAACGCCCAAATCTGACTTCGTATGAAGAAGTTATGAGATTTTAAACAGACCAATCCTGTCCCGGCTTGTTAAAAATATAACTTTAAAAATAAAGTCAAAATTAGCCGACGGAGTCTAAACGAAAGTTGTAGAGTACGTCTTCACCTACGCGTGGATATAAAGAACGTAAAAAACGGAGTTCGTATGAACGAGTTACAAATTATAATAGCATATTTACGTATTAAAATAAAGTATAAATCATGTATACGTACACATATATATACATATGTATATATCATTAGAAAGGTATCGACGATGCGGTCATTATAAGACTAATGTTGAGTTCTTTCGACATTAGTTTAGTACAAATATCATTAAATCCATTTATAGTATTATAGAGGGGTGTTTAGTTGTTTATATAACTAAAAGGTCATTAAGTAATTATGGAGGGTAGTTTTTGAAAATTCAATTAGTATAAATAAGAGCCTTGGGCTCTCATATTTCTTGCACCATTCTCTTGATTCAAGAGTCTTTCTCTCCTTATCCCCCGAGCATTTCGGTCCCTCGTGATTCGACTCTCTTTCTGTAGCTTAGTATAGTAAGGTGAGCGCTGAAGCGCTGCACGAATCTTTCTTAGAAAGATTCAGCGACGAAGTTCTGCCCCTGCAGAGCCCGACTCCTAGCTAAAACCCCCTTGTAAGTAAGTTATGCTTACCTTATTTGAATATAGCTTATATTTAAAATTAGTATTGTTATTATGAACTTATAATAAATATTTGAGTTATTATTATAACTTATATAAGTGTCGTTATAATATTTTTTTTTAACTATTCGCGGTACGGGGAATCTGGTTTAAAGGGCCGCATAGGGTTGTTGGATTTCAGAAGTGCTATATGCCAAAATGGTCCTGCCCTCCGGTGTTTTATGTCTGTCCCCTGTCTGTACATAGTGGTTGGAAAATATTGTTTAACGCTTATATAATAATAATAATACTAAGACTAATAGTTGGTCACGGTAAATATTAGACTAAAATTTAGCGATAATAATGCTAGGTTTCGTCGAAGGAAAATAGAATCGTTAGAAGCAAGCGCTGCCCGATTTTGGAATCATCACCTTAACAAGTGAGTGCATAGTTACTTTCAACTTACACATAGATATGAAGTATTTTATATAAATTACGTGCTATGTGTGCATATTATCTGAATACTTGCTATCTATGCTAGATGAACGTTGTTATACATGTTTTCAATGATTTAAACTGTATATGTATTTTATATCTACGAAAATGTTGGGGTAAAACATGGGTAGATGCAATAGGTGATGTGTGATAAAATGATGAGAGGCCTCGATGTTGATGTTGTTGATTCTGTCATCTAGCGGAGTATGGATGACGACCACGGACTCTTCTAGACAGTCTAGTGGAACACTAGCAGGCTCGCAACCTGTAGGTGTTTGTGAACGATATGTTCACCGGTGTACTCCATCCCCCACATGGTTGCCTTTAGGACATTTATTGCTGAGGAATCCCCTTAGCAGTAGTGTCCGTCCCGATGATGATCCTTAGGCTAGGTCCCTTATGATAGGTGTTTAGGGACGTAAAGTGAGGATAACGGGAACGGGTAATCGGGTTATTGTTGATCGATGAAATTAATAAACTTATTTATTGTGGGTTGAAAACCCTATGTGCTCACCAGGCTCCCAAGCCTGACCCACTCAGTTTTATGTATTACAGGTAGTAGCGTATGAGCATAGGTGTGATGTTTTGGACAAGGGATTACGGATATAGGCCTGTAGATATGAAATAATGTAGTAAGGCTTATATTGTACTGTTTATGCTTTTGATCTGTACGAACATGACATCCCGAGTCTTTTAATGAAATACATTTCTATGGAAATGCTTTTGATAAATCTTTATCATATTTTTGTTTTGGGACAAATTCCGCAACACTTTCATTTAAAATGTAACTCTGATTTTTAAACAAACCGGTCTTTTCAGGCCGTGATTTTGGGGATGTCACAGTTGGTATCAGAGCATTAGTTTAAGCGAACTAGGAATTTATAGGATTTCTAGACTTAAACTTAGAATGCTAAGCGATGATTGTGAGGTGTGAGCACTAGCTTATTTTAGGAATTGTGCCTAAAATGCTGTTATGTGCTAAATGCTTTGTGCATAATATGCTGTTAATTGTTCGGATCTATGGTCTGTTGCCGACCGGATCTGGAAACCTTATGTGTTTAGGATTCTAAACGTACGACTACGATATTAGAACTAGCATGTAAACGTTTCGGAGTGATAAGGACGATTTAAAACGTCTATCCTAAATAAAGATCTAAATTCACCTTATTCGGTGTATAGATCAAGATGGCAAGGACCCGTAGCGGAAACGTGAACGCAAATGGAGGTAGGAACCAACCCCCAGTGGTTCAGCAAATACCTGTTGTTGAAGAAGTTGCACCTGAGCCAGTCACCATGGCTGGAGTTCAAGCCATGATTCAGGCTATGCTAGTTGAACAAAGGGAAGAAATGAGACGGATGCTCCACGAAAATAGGGACGAACCTACCATACATGTTGAACCGACGGAGCCAGTTCCCGGGCCATCTGAGGAAGGGAACTATAGCCGCCAAGTGAGTCAAGTAGGGACTCAAGGTGAGCAAAAGGATGGCCCAGAAGGGAGAAACAACAAGGATGGGCGGATGTACAAAAATTTCTTGGGTGCGAAACCACCAAGTCTCTCAGGAAGCCCAAAGCCTGTTGAGATTATGGACTGGATCTCCGAGATGGAGATGGTGTTTGAGAGCTGCGACTGCAGCGAGAAGCAGAAGACTGTCTTCGCTGTGAGACAATTGAAAACTGGAGTCTTGAGCTGGTGGAAGCTATTGGCAGATACAATGCCACGGGGAGAAGCTCTGAAAATGTCATGGGATAAGTTCTTGGAACAACTGAAGGCGCAGTACTGTTCAGAGATAGACCTGATTGATCTGAACAATGAGTTCCAAAATTTGAAGAAGGGGAGAATGAGCATCAATGACTATGCTGCTGCATTTACGGAAAAGATGAAGTTGTTTCCATACCTAGTGCCAACCGAACTTTCCAAAATTGAGAAATTCGCAAACGGACTGCCGGCTGACTTTGGCCCAACAGTCAAGATGGCAACCACTCTGAAATCAGCTGTTCGAGCAGCTAAGATCGTGGAGACCCAACAAAAGGAAAGAGGTCTGGAGAGGGCTGAGGTTGGTGAGAAACGGAAGTTCAATGGATCCTCGAAGTCCAACAAGAAGAGTAGATTCTCGAAGTCTGGTTCGAGGGGAGGAGGATCAGAAGCGAAGTGGTGTGACAAGTGCAAGAAGAAGCACTCTGGGAAGTGTGACGGAGGGGTCACTTGTTACAAGTGCGGAAAGCCTGGGCACTACGCCAATGAATGCACCCTCAACCAGAAATCCTGTTATGGGTGCAATGAAGAAGGGCACATTTTGAAGGACTGCCCGAAGAAGAAGAAGACAGGAAGACCCAACATACCACCGAAGCCGAAGGCGAGAGCCTTCCAGATGACGCTCGAGGCTGCAAAGGAGGCAGTAGATGTCGCTTCAGGTACCTTTCTTGTAAATGGTTTGCCTGCAAATATACTATTTGATTCCGGAGCCAACTACTCCTTTGTGTCGCATAAATTTGGTGGGAAATTAGCATTGTCTGTAGAAAAACTAGATAATGCCCTGATTGTAGAAGTTGCCAGTGGCAAATTCGTACCTGTTAGTAATCGTATTAGGAACATCGTCATTGACCTAAACGGAAACGAATTCCACGAAGAGCTATTACCCATAGAGTTAAACGGTTTCGACATCGTTTTGGGTATGGATTGGCTTAGCGCCAACGATGCTGAGATTCAATGCCGAAAGAAGATAGTAAAGGTAAACCCACCCGGAAAAGAATCATTTATGGTGTATGGGGACAAACGCAGAGTGAATTTTGGAATCATCTCCCTGATGAAAGCCAGGAAATGTTTGTCCAAAGGATGTGCATCATACTTGGCATTCGTAATCGATGCCAAGAAGGAGAAGAAAGAGGTGCAGAATATACCGGTTGTGTGTGATTATCCGGAAGTCTTTCCCGAAGATCTTCCCGGATTACCACCTGATAGGCAAGTGGAGTTTCGTATAGACTTGTTACCAGGAACAACACCGATAGCAAAGGCACCTTACCGATTAGCACCGACGGAGATGAAGGAGCTCATGACGCAACTTCAGGAGCTGTTGGACAACGGTTTTATTCGACCTAGTTCATCACCCTGGGGAGCTCCGGTGTTATTCGTGAAGAAGAAGGACGGAAGTATGAGAATGTGTATAGACTACCGAGAGCTGAATAAGGCAACGGCGAAGAACAAGTATCCATTGCCGAGGATTGATGACCTATTCGATCAGCTGCAAGGTTCGAGCTACTTCTCAAAGATCGATCTTAGGTCAGGATATCATCAGCTAAAGGTGAGAAAGCAGGATATTGAGAAGACTGCATTCAGAACGAGATATGGACACTACGAGTTCTTGGTTATGTCATTCGGGCTAACCAATGCTCCCGCAGCATTCATGGATTTGATGAATAGGGTTTGTAAACCATTCCTCGATAAATCCGTGATAGTGTTCATCGATGACATTCTCATCTACTCGAAAAGCCAAGAGGAGCATGGCAAGCATCTACGGGAAGTATTAGAAGTGTTGAAGAAGGAGAAGCTTTTTGCAAAGTTCTCCAAATGCGACTTTTGGATATGGGAAGTCCAATTCTTGGGTCATGTTGTTAACCAGGAGGGAATAATGGTTGACCCCGCAAAGATCGAGGCTGTAATGAAGTGGGAACGTCCAAAGAGTCCCACGGAGATTCGAAGCTTTCTAGGATTAGCCGGATATTATCGACGATTTATCCAAGGCTTTTCTTCGATAGCTGCTCCATTAACAGCTTTGACTCATAAAGGAGCTACGTATACGTGGAGTGAGAAACACGATGAGGCATTCGAGAAGCTAAAGAAGAAGTTATGTGAAGCACCGATACTTTCTCTACCCGATGGAGTCGAAGATTTCGCGGTTTATAGTGACGCTTCTGGAGTCGGGTTGGGTTGTGTTCTGACCCAAAGAGAAAAGGTGATAGCATACGCATCTCGACAATTGAAAAAGCACGAAAAGAACTACCCCACTCATGATCTGGAGTTGGCAGCGGTAGTTTTTGCCTTAAAGATATGGAGGCATTACCTCTACGACACGAAGTGCAAGCTCTTCACTGATCATAAGAGTCTCCAGTATCTCTTTAATCAGAAGGAGTTGAACATGAGGCAACGACGCTGGCTAGAACTTCTCAAGGACTACGACTGTGAGATACTTTACCACCCAGGTAAAGCAAATATTGTTGTTGATGCTCTCAGTCGGAAAGTCAATCTGGAAAGGAAAAGGCCAAGAGCGTTAAGAATTGAAGTCGTCTCGACGATTGTGGAAAGTATCAGGAAAGCTCAAGAAGAAGCTTTAGAGAAAAATGACCGAAAGGAAGAACGTTTGGGAAGAACGTTAGTGTTTGGTACAAACAGTCGAGGACTGAAGGTATTCCAAGATCGAATTTGGGTACCTAAGACGAGAGGAATAAGAGATCTTCTGATGGAAGAAGCACACAAGACCATGTACTCGATTCATCCCGGTAGCACTAAAATGTATAGGGACCTAAAACCCTACTACTGGTGGCCGACGATGAAGCTCGATGTTGCGAAGTATGTGGCCGAGTGCGTAACATGTGCGAGGGTTAAGGCACAACATCAGAAACCGTATGGGAGTTTGGAACCTTTACCTGTACCCATGGGTAAATGGGAAGACATCACCATGGATTTTGTGACTAAACTGCCCAGGACGAAGAACGGTCACGACATGATTTGGGTAGTCGTGGATCGTTTCACCAAGAGTGCACACTTCATAGCAGCCAACGAGAAGTGGTCTATGGATAAGCTCGCAAATGCTTACGTGAAGGAAATTGTAAGACTTCACGGTGTCCCTCTTACGATTGTATCAGATCGTGATAGTCGTTTCACGTCAAGGTTTTGGAGGAGTCTACAAGAGGAGTTAGGTACAAAGTTGTGTTTGAGTACTGCTTATCATCCGCAAACTGATGGTCAGAGCGAAAGAACGATTCAGACGCTGGAAGATATGCTGAGAGCATGTACCCTCGAATTCCAAGGGAATTGGGACGAGCACTTACCTCTGGTAGAATTTTCCTACAACAATAGTTTTCACTCGAGCATCAAGATGGCTCCTTATCAAGCCTTGTATGGGCAGAAGTGTCGTACGCCGTCTTGTTGGCTTGAAGCCGGAGAGAAGCAGTTTATGGGCCCCGAGATAGTCCATGAGACTGCTGAGAAGTTGAAGGTGATTAGGGAAAGGATGTTAGCAGCCCAAGATCGTCAGAAGAGCTATGCTGACAAGAAAAGACGACCGATAACTTTCGAAGTTGGGGATTCCGTTTTGCTTAAAGTCTCACCGTGGAAGGGACTTATACGATTTGGGAAACGAGGAAAGTTGAGTCCAAGGTTTATTGGACCGTTCAAAGTTCTTCAGAAGATAGGGAACCAAGCTTACAAGCTGGAATTGCCCGAAGAACTCAATGGTATTCATAACACCTTCCATGTGTGTTATTTGAGGAAATTCACGGGAGATGTTCCCGACATAATTCCAATCTCAGAGTTAAGGATGGATGAAAATAAAAGGTTGATCGAAGAGCCTGAGGCAATTGTTGACCGTAAGACTAAGAAGTTACGACGCAAGATGGTCGACTTGGTGCTAGTCCGATGGAAAAATTCGAATGGGCCGAATCTCACTTGGGAAACAGAGGATGACATGATGAGTCGCTATCCACATCTGTTTGCTGATGCATGATTCCGGGACGGAATCATCCTAAGGGGAAGAGAATTGTAACGCCCGGGTTTTAGGGCTAAGCATTTTTGTCAATGTAATAGTCTAGGTCAACTCTTGTAACTCTTTTTGAAGTAATAAAGATGAAATATTTGAGTATTATGTGAATTATATGTGTTTATTATTTAATTATAAATGTATAATTAATAAAGAATAAAAAATGAGCGTCAAAAATTAAAGTGTGAGATAATCCCGATATCTCTACATAAAGTTGTAGAATATGTCTCAAGGTTTCCGTGCATATAAGGAACGCCGAAATCCGAGTTATAACGAAGAAGTTATGACCCGTCGAAGTTTCACGATAGAACCGGCACGATACCGGGAAGCGTGAATAGTGAATTTACGATAGAGCGAGATTTAGCCTTAGTGATCTAAACGAAAGTCGTAGAATATGTTAAACTAAGAACATCGATAAAAAGAACGCCCAAATCTGACTTCGTATGAAGAAGTTATGAGATTTTAAACAGACCAATCCTGTCCCGGCTTGTTAAAAATATAACTTTAAAAATAAAGTCAAAATTAGCCGACGGAGTCTAAACGAAAGTTGTAGAGTACGTCTTCACCTACGCGTGGATATAAAGAACGTAAAAAACGGAGTTCGTATGAACGAGTTACAAATTATAATAGCATATTTACGTATTAAAATAAAGTATAAATCATGTATACGTACACATATATATACATATGTATATATCATTAGAAAGGTATCGACGATGCGGTCATTATAAGACTAATGTTGAGTTCTTTCGACATTAGTTTAGTACAAATATCATTAAATCCATTTATAGTATTATAGAGGGGTGTTTAGTTGTTTATATAACTAAAAGGTCATTAAGTAATTATGGAGGGTAGTTTTTGAAAATTCAATTAGTATAAATAAGAGCCTTGGGCTCTCATATTTCTTGCACCATTCTCTTGATTCAAGAGTCTTTCTCTCCTTATCCCCCGAGCATTTCGGTCCCTCGTGATTCGACTCTCTTTCTGTAGCTTAGTATAGTAAGGTGAGCGCTGAAGCGCTGCACGAATCTTTCTTAGAAAGATTCAGCGACGAAGTTCTGCCCCTGCAGAGCCCGACTCCTAGCTAAAACCCCCTTGTAAGTAAGTTATGCTTACCTTATTTGAATATAGCTTATATTTAAAATTAGTATTGTTATTATGAACTTATAATAAATATTTGAGTTATTATTATAACTTATATAAGTGTCGTTATAATATTTTTTTTTAACTATTCGCGGTACGGGGAATCTGGTTTAAAGGGCCGCATAGGGTTGTTGGATTTCAGAAGTGCTATATGCCAAAATGGTCCTGCCCTCCGGTGTTTTATGTCTGTCCCCTGTCTGTACATAGTGGTTGGAAAATATTGTTTAACGCTTATATAATAATAATAATACTAAGACTAATAGTTGGTCACGGTAAATATTAGACTAAAATTTAGCGATAATAATGCTAGGTTTCGTCGAAGGAAAATAGAATCGTTAGAAGCAAGCGCTGCCCGATTTTGGAATCATCACCTTAACAAGTGAGTGCATAGTTACTTTCAACTTACACATAGATATGAAGTATTTTATATAAATTACGTGCTATGTGTGCATATTATCTGAATACTTGCTATCTATGCTAGATGAACGTTGTTATACATGTTTTCAATGATTTAAACTGTATATGTATTTTATATCTACGAAAATGTTGGGGTAAAACATGGGTAGATGCAATAGGTGATGTGTGATAAAATGATGAGAGGCCTCGATGTTGATGTTGTTGATTATGTCATCTAGCGGAGTATGGATGACGACCACGGACTCTTCTAGACAGTCTAGTGGAACACTAGCAGGCTCGCAACCTGTAGGTGTTTGTGAACGATATGTTCACCGGTGTACTCCATCCCCCACATGGTTGCCTTTAGGACATTTATTGCTGAGGAATCCCCTTAGCAGTAGTGTCCGTCCCGATGATGATCCTTAGGCTAGGTCCCTTATGATAGGTGTTTAGGGACGTAAAGTGAGGATAACGGGAACGGGTAATCGGGTTATTGTTGATCGATGAAATTAATAAACTTATTTATTGTGGGTTGAAAACCCTATGTGCTCACCAGGCTCCCAAGCCTGACCCACTCAGTTTTATGTATTACAGGTAGTAGCGTATGAGCATAGGTGTGATGTTTTGGACGAGGGATTACGGATATAGGCCTGTAGATATGAAATAATGTAGTAAGGCTTATATTGTACTGTTTATGCTTTTGATCTGTACGAACATGACATCCCGAGTCTTTTAATGAAATACATTTCTATGGAAATGCTTTTGATAAATCTTTATCATATTTTTGTTTTGGGACAAATTCCGCAACACTTTCATTTAAAATGTAACTCTGATTTTTAAACAAACCGGTCTTTTCAGGCCGTGATTTTGGGGATGTCACAGTTGGTATCAGAGCATTAGTTTAAGCGAACTAGGAATTTATAGGATTTCTAGACTTAAACTTAGAATGCTAAGCGATGATTGTGAGGTGTGAGCACTAGCTTATTTTAGGAATTGTGCCTAAAATGCTTTTATGTGCTAAATGCTTTGTGCATAATATGCTGTTAATTGTTCGGATCTATGGTCTGTTGCCGACCGGATCTGGAAACCTTATGTGTTTAGGATTCTAAACGTACGACTACGATATTAGAACTAGCATGTAAACGTTTCGGAGTGATAAGGACGATTTAAAACGTCTATCCTAAATAAAGATCTAAATTCACCTTATTCGGTGTATAGATCAAGATGGCAAGGACCCGTAGCGGAAACGTGAACGCAAATGGAGGTAGGAACCAACCCCCAGTGGTTCAGCAAATACCTGTTGTTGAAGAAGTTGCACCTGAGCCAGTCACCATGGCTGGAGTTCAAGCCATGATTCAGGCTATGCTAGCTGAACAAAGGGAAGAAATGAGACGGATGCTCCACGAAAATAGGGACGAACCTACCATACATGTTGAACCGACGGAGCCAGTTCCCGGGCCATCTGAGGAAGGGAACTATAGCCGCCAAGTGAGTCAAGTAGGGACTCAAGGTGAGCAAAAGGATGGCCCAGAAGGGAGAAACAACAAGGATGGGCGGATGTACAAAAATTTCTTGGGTGCGAAACCACCAAGTCTCTCAGGAAGCCCAAAGCCTGTTGAGATTATGGACTGGATCTCCGAGATGGAGATGGTGTTTGAGAGCTGCGACTGCAGCGAGAAGCAGAAGACTGTCTTCGCTGTGAGACAATTGAAAACTGGAGTCTTGAGCTGGTGGAAGCTATTGGCAGATACAATGCCACGGGGAGAAGCTCTGAAAATGTCATGGGATAAGTTCTTGGAACAACTGAAGGCGCAGTACTGTTCAGAGATAGACCTGATTGATCTGAACAATGAGTTCCAAAATTTGAAGAAGGGGAGAATGAGCATCAATGACTATGCTGCTGCATTTACGGAAAAGATGAAGTTGTTTCCATACCTAGTGCCAACCGAACTTTCCAAAATTGAGAAATTCGCAAACGGACTGCCGGCTGACTTTGGCCCAACAGTCAAGATGGCAACCACTCTGAAATCAGCTGTTCGAGCAGCTAAGATCGTGGAGACCCAACAAAAGGAAAGAGGTCTGGAGAGGGCTGAGGTTGGTGAGAAACGGAAGTTCAATGGATCCTCGAAGTCCAACAAGAAGAGTAGATTCTCGAAGTCTGGTTCGAGGGGAGGAGGATCAGAAGCGAAGTGGTGTGACAAGTGCAAGAAGAAGCACTCTGGGAAGTGTGACGGAGGGGTCACTTGTTACAAGTGCGGAAAGCCTGGGCACTACGCCAATGAATGCACCCTCAACCAGAAATCCTGTTATGGGTGCAATGAAGAAGGGCACATTTTGAAGGACTGCCCGAAGAAGAAGGAGACAGGAAGACCCAACATACCACCGAAGCCGAAGGCGAGAGCCTTCCAGATGACGCTCGAGGCTGCAAAGGAGGCAGTAGATGTCGCTTCAGGTACCTTTCTTGTAAATGGTTTGCCTGCAAATATACTATTTGATTCCGGAGCCAACTACTCCTTTGTGTCGCATAAATTTGGTGGGAAATTAGCATTGCCTGTAGAAAAACTAGATAATGCCCTGATTGTAGAAGTTGCCAGTGGCAAATTCGTACCTGTTAGTAATCGTATTAGGAACATCGTCATTGACCTAAACGGAAACGAATTCCACGAAGAGCTATTACCCATAGAGTTAAACGGTTTCGACATCGTTTTGGGTATGGATTGGCTTAGCGCCAACGATGCTGAGATTCAATGCCGAAAGAAGATAGTAAAGGTAAACCCACCCGGAAAAGAATCATTTATGGTGTATGGGGACAAACGCAGAGTGAATTCTGGAATCATCTCCCTGATGAAAGCCAGGAAATGTTTGTCCAAAGGATGTGCATCATACTTGGCATTCGTAATCGATGCCAAGAAGGAGAAGAAAGAGGTGCAGAATATACCGGTTGTGTGTGATTATCCGGAAGTCTTTCCCGAAGATCTTCCCGGATTACCACCTGATAGGCAAGTGGAGTTTCGTATAGACTTGTTACCAGGAACAACACCGATAGCAAAGGCACCTTACCGATTAGCACCGACGGAGATGAAGGAGCTCATGACGCAACTTCAGGAGCTGTTGGACAACGGTTTTATTCGACCTAGTTCATCACCCTGGGGAGCTCCGGTGTTATTCGTGAAGAAGAAGGACGGAAGTATGAGAATGTGTATAGACTACCGAGAGCTGAATAAGGCAACGGCGAAGAACAAGTATCCATTGCCGAGGATTGATGACCTATTCGATCAGCTGCAAGGTTCGAGCTACTTCTCAAAGATCGATCTTAGGTCAGGATATCATCAGCTAAAGGTGAGAAAGCAGGATATTGAGAAGACTGCATTCAGAACGAGATATGGACACTACGAGTTCTTGGTTATGTCATTCGGGCTAACCAATGCTCCCGCAGCATTCATGGATTTGATGAATAGGGTTTGTAAACCATTCCTCGATAAATCCGTGATAGTGTTCATCGATGACATTCTCATCTACTCGAAAAGCCAAGAGGAGCATGGCAAGCATCTACGGGAAGTATTAGAAGTGTTGAAGAAGGAGAAGCTTTTTGCAAAGTTCTCCAAATGCGACTTTTGGATATGGGAAGTCCAATTCTTGGGTCATGTTGTTAACCAGGAGGGAATAATGGTTGACCCCGCAAAGATCGAGGCTGTAATGAAGTGGGAACGTCCAAAGAGTCCCACGGAGATTCGAAGCTTTCTAGGATTAGCCGGATATTATCGACGATTTATCCAAGGCTTTTCTTCGATAGCTGCTCCATTAACAGCTTTGACTCATAAAGGAGCTACGTATACGTGGAGTGAGAAACACGATGAGGCATTCGAGAAGCTAAAGAAGAAGTTATGTGAAGCACCGATACTTTCTCTACCCGATGGAGTCGAAGATTTCGCGGTTTATAGTGACGCTTCTGGAGTCGGGTTGGGTTGTGTTCTGACCCAAAGAGAAAAGGTGATAGCATACGCATCTCGACAATTGAAAAAGCACGAAAAGAACTACCCCACTCATGATCTGGAGTTGGCAGCGGTAGTTTTTGCCTTAAAGATATGGAGGCATTACCTCTACGACACGAAGTGCAAGCTCTTCACTGATCATAAGAGTCTCCAGTATCTCTTTAATCAGAAGGAGTTGAACATGAGGCAACGACGCTGGCTAGAACTTCTCAAGGACTACGACTGTGAGATACTTTACCACCCAGGTAAAGCAAATATTGTTGTTGATGCTCTCAGTCGGAAAGTCAATCTGGAAAGGAAAAGGCCAAGAGCGTTAAGAATTGAAGTCGTCTCGACGATTGTGGAAAGTATCAGGAAAGCTCAAGAAGAAGCTTTAGAGAAAAATGACCGAAAGGAAGAACGTTTGGGAAGAACGTTAGTGTTTGGTACAAACAGTCGAGGACTGAAGGTATTCCAAGATCGAATTTGGGTACCTAAGACGAGAGGAATAAGAGATCTTCTGATGGAAGAAGCACACAAGACCATGTACTCGATTCATCCCGGTAGCACTAAAATGTATAGGGACCTAAAACCCTACTACTGGTGGCCGACGATGAAGCTCGATGTTGCGAAGTATGTGGCCGAGTGCGTAACATGTGCGAGGGTTAAGGCACAACATCAGAAACCGTATGGGAGTTTGGAACCTTTACCTGTACCCATGGGTAAATGGGAAGACATCACCATGGATTTTGTGACTAAACTGCCCAGGACGAAGAACGGTCACGACATGATTTGGGTAGTCGTGGATCGTTTCACCAAGAGTGCACACTTCATAGCAGCCAACGAGAAGTGGTCTATGGATAAGCTCGCAAATGCTTACGTGAAGGAAATTGTAAGACTTCACGGTGTCCCTCTTACGATTGTATCAGATCGTGATAGTCGTTTCACGTCAAGGTTTTGGAGGAGTCTACAAGAGGAGTTAGGTACAAAGTTGTGTTTGAGTACTGCTTATCATCCGCAAACTGATGGTCAGAGCGAAAGAACGATTCAGACGCTGGAAGATATGCTGAGAGCATGTACCCTCGAATTCCAAGGGAATTGGGACGAGCACTTACCTCTGGTAGAATTTTCCTACAACAATAGTTTTCACTCGAGCATCAAGATGGCTCCCTATTAAGCCTTGTATGGGCAGAAGTGTCGTACGCCGTCTTGTTGGCTTGAAGCCGGAGAGAAGCAGTTTATGGGCCCCGAGATAGTCCATGAGACTGCTGAGAAGTTGAAGGTGATTAGGGAAAGGATGTTAGCAGCCCAGGATCGTCAGAAGAGCTATGCTGACAAGAAAAGACGACCGATAACTTTCGAAGTTGGGGATTCCGTTTTGCTTAAAGTCTCACCGTGGAAGGGACTTATACGATTTGGGAAACGAGGAAAGTTGAGTCCAAGGTTTATTGGACCGTTCAAAGTTCTTCAGAAGATAGGGAACCAAGCTTACAAGCTGGAATTGCCCGAAGAACTCAATGGTATTCATAACACCTTCCATGTGTGTTATTTGAGGAAATTCACGGGAGATGTTCCCGACATAATTCCAATCTCAGAGTTAAGGATGGATGAAAATAAAAGGTTGATCGAAGAGCCTGAGGCAATTGTTGACTGTAAGACTAAGAAGTTACGACGCAAGATGGTCGACTTGGTGCTAGTCCGATGGAAAAATTCGAATGGGCCGAATCTCACTTGGGAAACAGAGGATGACATGATGAGTCGCTATCCACATCTGTTTGCTGATGCATGATTCCGGGACGGAATCATCCTAAGGGGAAGAGAATTGTAACGCCCGGGTTTCAGGGCTAAGCATTTTTGTCAATGTAATAGTCTAGGTCAACTCTTGTAACACTTTTTGAAGTAATAAAGATGAAATATTTGAGTATTATGTGAATTATATGTGTTTATTATTTAATTATAAATGTATAATTAATAAAGAATAAAAAATGAGCGTCAAAAATTAAAGTGTGAGATAATCCCGATATCTCTACATAAAGTTGTAGAATATGTCTCAAGGTTTCCGTGCATATAAGGAACGCCGAAATCCGAGTTATAACGAAGAAGTTATGACCCGTCGAAGTTTCACGACAGAACCGGCACGATACCGGGAAGCGTGAATAGTGAATTTACGATAGAGCGAGATTTAGCCTTAGTGATCTAAACGAAAGTCATAGAATATGTTAAACTAAGAACATCGATAAAAAGAACGCCCAAATCTGACTTCGTATGAAGAAGTTATGAGATTTTAAACAGACCAATCCTGTCCCGGCTTGTTAAAAATATAACTTTAAAAATAAAGTCAAAATTAGCCGACGGAGTCTAAACGAAAGTTGTAGAGTACGTCTTCACCTACGCGTGGATATAAAGAACGTAAAAAACGGAGTTCGTATGAACGAGTTACAAATTATAATAGCATATTTACGTATTAAAATAAAGTATAAATCATGTATACGTACACATATATATACATATGTATATATCATTAGAAAAGTATCGACGATGCGGTCATTATAAGACTAATGTTGAGTTCTTTCGACATTAGTTTAGTACAAATATCATTAAATCCATTTATAATAGTATTATAGAGGGGTCTTTAGTTGTTTATATAACTAAAAGGTCATTAAGTAATTATGGAGGGTAGTTTTTGAAAATTCAATTAGTATAAATAAGAGCCTTGGGCTCTCATATTTCTTGCACAATTCTCTTGATTCAAGAGTCTTTCTCTCCTTATCCCCCGAGCATTTCGGTCCCTCGTGATTCGACTTCTCTTTCTGTAGCTTAGTATAGTAAGGTGAGCGCTGAAGCGCTGCACGAATCTTTCTTAGAAAGATTCAGCGACGAAGTTCTGCCCCTGCAGAGCCCGACTCCTAGCTAAAACCCCCTTGTAAGTAAGTTATGCTTACCTTATTTGAATATAGCTTATATTTAAAATTAGTATTGTTATTATGAACTTATAATAAATATTTGAGCTATTATTATAACTTATATAAGTGTCGTTATAATATTTTTTTTTAACTATTCGCGGTACGGGGAATCTGGTTTAAAGGGCCGCATAGGGTTGTTGGATTTCAGAAGTGCTATATGCCAAAATGGTCCTGCCCTCCGGTGTTTTATGTCTGGCCCCTGTCTGTACATAGTGGTTGGAAAATATTGTTTAACGCTTATATAATAATAATAATACTAAGACTAATAGTTGGTCACGGTAAATATTAGACTAAAATTTAGCGATAATAATGCTAGGTTTCGTCGAAGGAAAATAGAATCGTTAGAAGCAAGCGCTGCCCGATTTTGGAATCATCACCTTAACAAGTGAGTGCATAGTTACTTTCAACTTACACATAGATATGAAGTATTTTATATAAATTACGTGCTATGTGTGCATATTATCTGAATACTTGCTATCTATGCTAGATGAACGTTGTTATACATGTTTTCAATGATTTAAACTGTATATGTATTTTATATCTACGAAAATGTTGGGGTAAAACATGGGTAGATGCAATAGGTGATGTGTGATAAAATGATGAGAGGCCTCGATGTTGATGTTGTTGATTATGTCATCTAGCGGAGTATGGATGACGACCACGGACTCTTCTAGACAGTCTAGTGGAACACTAGCAGGCTCGCAACCTGTAGGTGTTTGTGAACGATATGTTCACCGGTGTACTCCATCCCCCACATGGTTGCCTTTAGGACATTTATTGCTGAGGAATCCCCTTAGCAGTAGTGTCCGTCCCGATGATGATCCTTAGGCTAGGTCCCTTATGATAGGTGTTTAGGGACGTAAAGTGAGGATAACGGGAACGGGTAATCGGGTTATTGTTGATCGATGAAATTAATAAACTTATTTATTGTGGGTTGAAAACCCTATGTGCTCACCAGGCTCCCAAGCCTGACCCACTCAGTTTTATGTATTACAGGTAGTAGCGTATGAGCATAGGTGTGATGTTTTGGACGAGGGATTACGGATATAGGCCTGTAGATATGAAATAATGTAGTAAGGCTTATATTGTACTGTTTATGCTTTTGATCTGTACGAACATGACATCCCGAGTCTTTTAATGAAATACATTTCTATGGAAATGCTTTTGATAAATCTTTATCATATTTTTGTTTTGGGACAAATTCCGCAACACTTTCATTTAAAATGTAACTCTGATTTTTAAACAAACCGGTCTTTTCAGGCCGTGATTTTGGGGATGTCACAGTTGGTATCAGAGCATTAGTTTAAGCGAACTAGGAATTTATAGGATTTCTAGACTTAAACTTAGAATGCTAAGCGATGATTGTGAGGTGTGAGCACTAGCTTATTTTAGGAATTGTGCCTAAAATGCTTTTATGTGCTAAATGCTTTGTGCATAATATGCTGTTAATTGTTCGGATCTATGGTCTGTTGCCGACCGGATCTGGAAACCTTATGTGTTTAGGATTCTAAACGTACGACTACGATATTAGAACTAGCATGTAAACGTTTCGGAGTGATAAGGACGATTTAAAACGTCTATCCTAAATAAAGATCTAAATTCACCTTATTCGGTGTATAGATCAAGATGGCAAGGACCCGTAGCGGAAACGTGAACGCAAATGGAGGTAGGAACCAACCCCCAGTGGTTCAGCAAATACCTGTTGTTGAAGAAGTTGCACCTGAGCCAGTCACCATGGCTGGAGTTCAAGCCATGATTCAGGCTATGCTAGCTGAACAAAGGGAAGAAATGAGACGGATGCTCCACGAAAATAGGGACGAACCTACCATACATGTTGAACCGACGGAGCCAGTTCCCGGGCCATCTGAGGAAGGGAACTATAGCCGCCAAGTGAGTCAAGTAGGGACTCAAGGTGAGCAAAAGGATGGCCCAGAAGGGAGAAACAACAAGGATGGGCGGATGTACAAAAATTTCTTGGGTGCGAAACCACCAAGTCTCTCAGGAAGCCCAAAGCCTGTTGAGATTATGGACTGGATCTCCGAGATGGAGATGGTGTTTGAGAGCTGCGACTGCAGCGAGAAGCAGAAGACTGTCTTCGCTGTGAGACAATTGAAAACTGGAGTCTTGAGCTGGTGGAAGCTATTGGCAGATACAATGCCACGGGGAGAAGCTCTGAAAATGTCATGGGATAAGTTCTTGGAACAACTGAAGGCGCAGTACTGTTCAGAGATAGACCTGATTGATCTGAACAATGAGTTCCAAAATTTGAAGAAGGGGAGAATGAGCATCAATGACTATGCTGCTGCATTTACGGAAAAGATGAAGTTGTTTCCATACCTAGTGCCAACCGAACTTTCCAAAATTGAGAAATTCGCAAACGGACTGCCGGCTGACTTTGGCCCAACAGTCAAGATGGCAACCACTCTGAAATCAGCTGTTCGAGCAGCTAAGATCGTGGAGACCCAACAAAAGGAAAGAGGTCTGGAGAGGGCTGAGGTTGGTGAGAAACGGAAGTTCAATGGATCCTCGAAGTCCAACAAGAAGAGTAGATTCTCGAAGTCTGGTTCGAGGGGAGGAGGATCAGAAGCGAAGTGGTGTGACAAGTGCAAGAAGAAGCACTCTGGGAAGTGTGACGGAGGGGTCACTTGTTACAAGTGCGGAAAGCCTGGGCACTACGCCAATGAATGCACCCTCAACCAGAAATCCTGTTATGGGTGCAATGAAGAAGGGCACATTTTGAAGGACTGCCCGAAGAAGAAGGAGACAGGAAGACCCAACATACCACCGAAGCCGAAGGCGAGAGCCTTCCAGATGACGCTCGAGGCTGCAAAGGAGGCAGTAGATGTCGCTTCAGGTACCTTTCTTGTAAATGGTTTGCCTGCAAATATACTATTTGATTCCGGAGCCAACTACTCCTTTGTGTCGCATAAATTTGGTGGGAAATTAGCATTGCCTGTAGAAAAACTAGATAATGCCCTGATTGTAGAAGTTGCCAGTGGCAAATTCGTACCTGTTAGTAATCGTATTAGGAACATCGTCATTGACCTAAACGGAAACGAATTCCACGAAGAGCTATTACCCATAGAGTTAAACGGTTTCGACATCGTTTTGGGTATGGATTGGCTTAGCGCCAACGATGCTGAGATTCAATGCCGAAAGAAGATAGTAAAGGTAAACCCACCCGGAAAAGAATCATTTATGGTGTATGGGGACAAACGCAGAGTGAATTCTGGAATCATCTCCCTGATGAAAGCCAGGAAATGTTTGTCCAAAGGATGTGCATCATACTTGGCATTCGTAATCGATGCCAAGAAGGAGAAGAAAGAGGTGCAGAATATACCGGTTGTGTGTGATTATCCGGAAGTCTTTCCCGAAGATCTTCCCGGATTACCACCTGATAGGCAAGTGGAGTTTCGTATAGACTTGTTACCAGGAACAACACCGATAGCAAAGGCACCTTACCGATTAGCACCGACGGAGATGAAGGAGCTCATGACGCAACTTCAGGAGCTGTTGGACAACGGTTTTATTCGACCTAGTTCATCACCCTGGGGAGCTCCGGTGTTATTCGTGAAGAAGAAGGACGGAAGTATGAGAATGTGTATAGACTACCGAGAGCTGAATAAGGCAACGGCGAAGAACAAGTATCCATTGCCGAGGATTGATGACCTATTCGATCAGCTGCAAGGTTCGAGCTACTTCTCAAAGATCGATCTTAGGTCAGGATATCATCAGCTAAAGGTGAGAAAGCAGGATATTGAGAAGACTGCATTCAGAACGAGATATGGACACTACGAGTTCTTGGTTATGTCATTCGGGCTAACCAATGCTCCCGCAGCATTCATGGATTTGATGAATAGGGTTTGTAAACCATTCCTCGATAAATCCGTGATAGTGTTCATCGATGACATTCTCATCTACTCGAAAAGCCAAGAGGAGCATGGCAAGCATCTACGGGAAGTATTAGAAGTGTTGAAGAAGGAGAAGCTTTTTGCAAAGTTCTCCAAATGCGACTTTTGGATATGGGAAGTCCAATTCTTGGGTCATGTTGTTAACCAGGAGGGAATAATGGTTGACCCTGCAAAGATCGAGGCTGTAATGAAGTGGGAACGTCCAAAGAGTCCCACGGAGATTCGAAGCTTTCTAGGATTAGCCGGATATTATCGACGATTTATCCAAGGCTTTTCTTCGATAGCTGCTCCATTAACAGCTTTGACTCATAAAGGAGCTACGTATACGTGGAGTGAGAAACACGATGAGGCATTCGAGAAGCTAAAGAAGAAGTTATGTGAAGCACCGATACTTTCTCTACCCGATGGAGTCGAAGATTTCGCGGTTTATAGTGACGCTTCTGGAGTCGGGTTGGGTTGTGTTCTGACCCAAAGAGAAAAGGTGATAGCATACGCATCTCGACAATTGAAAAAGCACGAAAAGAACTACCCCACTCATGATCTGGAGTTGGCAGCGGTAGTTTTTGCCTTAAAGATATGGAGGCATTACCTCTACGGCACGAAGTGCAAGCTCTTCACTGATCATAAGAGTCTCCAGTATCTCTTTAATCAGAAGGAGTTGAACATGAGGCAACGACGCTGGCTAGAACTTCTCAAGGACTACGACTGTGAGATACTTTACCACCCAGGTAAAGCAAATATTGTTGTTGATGCTCTCAGTCGGAAAGTCAATCTGGAAAGGAAAAGGCCAAGAGCGTTAAGAATTGAAGTCGTCTCGACGATTGTGGAAAGTATCAGGAAAGCTCAAGAAGAAGCTTTAGAGAAAAATGACCGAAAGGAAGAACGTTAGTGTTTGGTACAAACAGTCGAGGACTGAAGGTATTCCAAGATCGAATTTGGGTACCTAAGACATGGAAAAATCATGGAAAAATATGCCTTCATCAGCTTTAGTTTGGAACTTGGTCAAATTATCTTTTAGATTCATTATAAAACACCTGTAACCAAAAACATGGAAAAATTTTACATTAGATTTTCGATTGTTGAGTATTTCATATGGAGTAACATTGAATCTTCGATGAATGAATGATAGATTCTAAGTAAAACATGCAGTCGATACAGCTTCAGCCCAAAGATATTGAGGTAAGTTCGCATATGTTAACATGGTTCTGGCTGCTTCGCATAAAGACCTATTTCTTCTTTTAACAACACCATTTTGTTGTGGAGTATATGGTGATGAGAAATTATGCGAAATGCCTTTGCCTGTGAGAAAGAAATCCAGGGTTTGATTTTTAAACACAGAACCATTGTCACTTTTAATTTTGTGAACACTCTTCTTAAGACTCATTTCAATCTTTTTAATAAAATCAATCATCGTCTGAGCAACTTCAAATTTTAACCTGAGAAAAAATACCCATGTGAATCGAGAAAAATCATCAACAATAACTAAAATGTACCGCTTTTTATTGATTGTTGCAACAGTCGACGGTCCACATAAGTCAATGTGAAGAAGTTCCAATGGTTCCACGATCTTTGAATCTATCACAATTGAATGACCTTTTCTATGTTGTTTTCCTTGTTCGCAAGCTGCACACAAAGTATCATTGTCAAATTTTAGTATAGGTAAACCTCGAACCAAATCTTTAGTGACAAGTTTATTAATATTGCAAAAATTCAAATGCGATAATCTTCTATGCCAGAGCCAGCTAACATCATTATAGGCCTTTGATAGTAAACAGACGGCAGGTTTGCCCACAATTGGTTTGATGTCTAGTGTAAACATGTCGCCATATCTTTTGGATTTGAGAAGTACTTCATTTGTCTTTGTGTTTGAAATGATACTTCCTTATTCATTAAACACAACCTGATTTCCAGTACCCACAGCAAGTTACGAAACACTAATTAAGTTATGTTGAAGACCTTCAACATAAGCAACCCTGTTAACTGTGAATTGTTCATTTGTGACTTTTCCATATCCTTTCACTTGACACTTGTGATTATTTCCAAATTTGACTACTCCAACATTCTCCAAGCTTCTATAATCTCGCAAGTTTTCCTTTCTTCCAGTCATGTGACGAGAGCAACCACTATCAATATACCATTTCGCATCATATTGCTCGTCACATATCACCTTCATTTATTGAAAAAATTTAGGAACCCAAAACTTATTGGGTCCTTCATTAGTAGTTTTGAACAAATTCTTTGAATTTAAAAACCATGTTTTCACTTTATCTGAGACACTATCCATTAAATCAACATCATCAGATCTAGATATTGAAATATAATTATTCAATAGTTTTGGATTTCCATTGACTTTCATCTCATCCTTCACAACATTCGCAACTTTCATAACTGGTTTCCATTTTTGTATCGGGACTTGCGAATCATGATATGATGAACTACCAGTAGTAGACTTGTTAACGAACTTGTCAAATATAGTCTTTATCTGTTGCTCTGAAAACTTCCCATTTTGATATTGTTTTCCTTTCCCTTCAAGCCAATTGTTGATCGTATATACATCAGATTTTCCTTTTGTATACGAAACTTTGGTCGGTTTTGAAATTGAAGGATTTGGAAAATTTGGTTGTTTAGGTGAAAATTTTGGTTTTGCTTGAGTTTTGACATTCAAAGTTGATGAATTATTCTTTAATTTGCCAACATTGTGAAACTTATGATCATTCACAAATTTTTGCGAAGTCTCAAATTTTCTAATGTTGTCATATTTCTGAACAAATTTATCATTATTTTTCATTGGAATTTTGTCAACAGAATATATTGGTTTGTGAAAACTTGTATCCTTTTGAAATTTTGATGATTTTTTCTTTGAAATTTGTGCTTTTTCAACTTTTGGTTTATCATTAGACACAACTTGCCAAAAGATTGCTTTTCTTGCTTTTCTTTTTGAAACATTATTTTCTGTTGAATACTTTCCAACCATCAATTTAAATTCATGAGAATTTAGTTTTAGTTCCATCTTTGGTTTTTCATCTTTTTCAAAAACTTTGTTTTCTTTTTCACGTTTAACCACCCATTTTTGTGATGATTTTTGACCTTGACAAACATAAGAATTTTGAGTCAAATTGTTTTCTACTGTATTTTGATTTGCAAAGAAATCTTCAGTAGTTGACCTTTGATTATCATTTTCAACCATTTTGTTGAATTCAGGTTTAATTTTCTCAACATTTCCAGTTGTGACAAAGACTTGATTTGGAAAGATTGTGTTATCTGTACATGTAAAATTTGGATAAACCATAGTGTTAGTTTCCAAATAATGTGCACCTTTGTCATTAAGAATTTTGTCGAATTCTTTTGTATCACCAAACACTTGATTAACAACAACTCGTTGAGGTGTTTCATGTGAATCCTTCACTTCTTCTTTGTCTTCATCAGTGTCATTAGTCTTCCAGCTTTCAACTTCCACATTATCAAAGTCACAATGTTGCGAAGTAGAGGGTTTATCATTTTCATCATTTACTATTGAATCAACTATAATTTCTTTACCTTTGACCTTAGATGTGATATTAATGATTGACAATTTAGAACAATCGACCTCTTCTTCCTCTTTGATCTCACTGATTTCACTCACATTATCTGAATTGTCACTGACATCAGCATAATTGAGTTGAGAATCAAGAGTTGAATTTTCAGTTTTCTTTAAGATTTTCAATTGTTCATTCTTTGTCAAAATTTCATTGACAATATCAACCAACTCATTAGCATTCAAGAATTCATCAATTTTGACAATACCATATGCGAATCTATCATCAGGTATTTTGTCAAAATGAGCAATTGTGTTTTCGTAGTCATAAGAAACAACATAAACTTTTTCGCGTTCATATTCAAGAAAAGGTAAAAGTTTCCTATGTTGTTCTTTGCTTATTTCAGATGAATGATGTAAAGCAGTTAACTTCGCATACAAACGTTTAGCAGAGTTACAATATATGTTTCTTTGTGCTAGCAACAACCTAACTTCTTTAACTAGATTGTTCCTATCACAATTTACAATTTCCATTTGTAGTTCAAGTTTATCTACTCTGCTTCGTTTTATTTCTAATTCTCTTCTTGTCTCAACTAGTTGCAATTTTAGATTTTGTGCTTCTGTACTAGCAGACACAATAACAGAGTCAAAATAAGCAACAATATCATCAAATGAAGTTATTTTAGCATCATAAGCAGATAAAAGAATATTAAATGATTCAAGAATAGCACGTACCTTGGTGGTCATTGGAGATTTATCAGTGGACTTGGACACAAAGCATCGTCCAGAAACTTCCTCTTCGCAATTATCTTCATAGCTTGCGAACATTGCACCATGAGTTGGATGCCTCATTTCTTCATCATCAGATCCTGAAGACCAGATCTGATAAGTTCCACTTTCTTCTTCATCAGACTCTCCTTTCGCAACTAATGATAAGCCTTTTGCCTTCGCGCGCACCTCCTCAAGCTTTTATGAGTAGTAGGCTTCATCCTTGATTTTGCTTTTCTTGTCCTCTTTCTTTCTCAGCATACAATCAGTTGCGAAGTGATTTGCCCCATTGCAGTAATGAGAATAAATTCCAGAATCACATTTTAGTTTCTTCTCTTCCTTCGCATCTTTCTGTTTTTCTTCAACCTTTTCCAATTTCTTCTTTTCCTCAACTCCGTTGTTTGAATAGAATGCAACTGCTTCATCATCAGAGTTCATTAAGAAGCCTTCATTATTTGATCCTTCTGTTTCAACGAAATCAATTTCTGAAATCTTTGAAACCAAAGCCAAAGGTCCTCCTAGACTCTGTTTTGATTCTTCAAACATTTCTGTAACTTCACTTCGTGTGTTTTAAGCTAGTTGTAGAGATCGTTCAAGCTAAAACTCTGTTGGTTCTTTATCATCATGCTCACACTATGCCATTCTTTGCGAAGACCCATGATGAATGTTAGATTGAATTCCATGAGAGACCTTGTGATTGAATTCCATTCTTTGCGAAGACCCATGATTAATGCTTGTGTGGTAGCTGTTGTTGTATGAGAATTCTATTAGTGGAAAGTAAGTATCCTATGCCTTTCCAAAATCTATCACACAAGCTCAGAGCATACCGTCCAGTGTTTAAATGGTCCGCTCAGTTTGGCCGTCAGTTTGGGGATGGTAGGCAGTACTCATATCAAGTTGGGTCCCCATTTCTTTCTGGAGTGACCGCCAGAATTGTGAGGTGAACCTATTATCTTAGTCAGAGATGATAGATATCGGTACCACCATGAAGTCTCGCCACCTCCTTTATGTAGATCCGAGTTAATCTCTCCATTTGTATGTTTCTTTTATTGGTAGGAAATGGGCGGATTTAGTCAACCAATCGACAATCACCCAAATGACATCTAACCCATCAGCCGATTTAGGCAATTTGGTTATAAAATCCATTGTTATTCGTTCCCATTTCCACTTGGGTATCACTGGTTGTTGTAATAGTCCCGAGGGCTTCTGATATTCTACCTTAACCTTTGCGCAAGTCAGGCACTTGCGTATGTAGGTAGCAATTTCCATTTTCATGTTCGACCACCAATAATGTTGTTTGATATCCAGGTACATCTTATACGATCCTGGATGGACGGAGTATCGTGTATTGTGTGCTTCGTTCATGATCATGTCTCTGAACCCTCCAAATTTTGGAATCATATTTGACTCATGAAATAGTAAGCTCCGTCTTCTTTGACTTCAAGATTCTTATCCATTCCACATAGTACTTCATTCGTGACATTATCCGGCTTCAATGCCTCCAATTGGGCTTCCTTGATTTGTGAAGTTAGGTGGGAGTGGATGGTCATTGATAGTATTTTTACTCGGCGACCCGAGTATTCTTTTCTGCTTAAGGCATCGGCCACCATGTTAACTTTGTCGGGATGGTACTTGATCTCACATTCGTAGTCGTTGAGTAGCTCGACCCATCTTCATTGCCTCATGTTTGATTCCTTTTGATTCAGAATGTGCTGGAGGCTTTTGTGGTCTGTTTAAATTATGCACTTTGTCCCAAAGAGATAGTGTCTCCAAATTTTTAGGGCGAAGACCACAACTCCCATCTCTAGATCATGGGTGGTATAGTTTACTTCATGATTTTTTAGTTGTATGGATGCGTAGGCAATCACCTTTCCACGTTGCATTAGCATACATCCCAAACCTTGGTTGGAAGCGTCGCAATACACTACGAAATCTTTCGTTCCTTCTGGAAGCTTCAAGACTGGAGCACTACAGAGGGTTTGTTTCAGATTTTGGAAATCAATTTCTTATTTCGCATCCTAGTTGAAGGGTATGCCTTTTTGGGTGAGAGTGGTGAGAGGCTTGGTGATTTTGAAGATATTCTGGATGAACCTTCTGTAATAACCAGCAAGGCCCAAGAATTGCCTGATCTCCGTAGGCATCTTTGGGGTCACCCAACCCTCGATAGCCTTGATCTTAGAAGGGTCCACATGTATCTCTTCTTCACTGACTATGTGCCCCAATAAATCTACCCTGTGAATCCAGAACTTGCATTTGGAGAATTTTGCGTACAACTTCTCCGCCCTTAGAGTTTCCAAGACTTGCCTTAGGCGTTGACTATGTTCTTCCTTTCTTCGCGAATAAACGAGTATGTCATCGAAGAAGACGATTACAAAATTGTCGATAAATGGTCGGCAAACTCGGTTCATGAGGTCCATGAATGTTGCAAGTGCATTTGTTAGACCGAAGGGCATTACTACGAACTTGAAATGTCCGTAGCGGGTTTGGAATGTAGTTTTGGGAATATTTTCTTCTCGGACCCGAAGTCGGTGATATCCGGATCGTAGATCTATTTTGGAAAAGTAATTGTCTGCTTGAAGTTGGTCGAATAGACCATCAATCCGGGGAAGTGGGTATCGATTTTTAATAATGAGCTTGTTTAATTCCCAATAATCGATGCACATTCTGAAAGATCCATCCTTCTTCTTGAAAAACAAGACCGAAGCTCCCCTGGGTGAGAAGCTCGGCCTGATGAATCCTTTGTCAAGGAGTTCGCTTAGTTGACTCGATAACTCCTGCATTTCCGCAAGGCTAACTTATAGGGTGATTTGGCAATTGATGTGGCTCCAGGTATCAGGTCAATTCGAAATTCAACCTGTCTCAAAGGAGGTATCCCAGGGAGGTCTTTTGGGAATACGTCTGGGAAGTTGCGCACATCCGAAATATCGTTGATGTTCTTTTCCTCTTTCCGTTTGTCCACCACGTGGGTTAGAAATGCTTGATTTTTCTTGTGCAGGCACTTTTTTGACTTGATGCACGAGATAAGATGAAGATTTACACCAGGTTTATCGTCATAAATGATTAGGGTTTCATTGGTGGGTAGGTGAAGGTGAACGGCCTTCTCATGGCACATAATATCGGCATGGTGGGGGCTGAACCAGTCCATACCGATAATTACGTCAAAACTTTGAATATTAACCATAATCAAGTCAATTAAAAATGAGTGGTTATTCAGTGTTAACATGCATCATACATATATATCTTTGGTTGTTTTAGTCTTCCTATTAGCCATCTCTACCGTGAAGGCTTCGTTTAGCTTTTGATGTTGTTGATTTAGTAGGTGTTTGAATTTATGACTCATAAAAGTTCGCTCAACCCCACTATTAAATAGAATACATGCGTAACCACTGTCGGATCTTGAACCGCCTCTCCCTACCCCATTTTTAGGACCATGCCTGATCCTCCTACACCCTGAGTGTTGGCCTTGGGGCAGTTTCACTTAAAATGACAAGTCTCTCCACATCCATAACAGGTTTGACTGGCCTCGACATTGTTGTTGTTGGGTTGCTGATTTTGTTGAGGCTGGGACCTGCAGTATCGGGTAGTGTGCCCTTTATGGTTGCAGTTGATACACTTCATGTCTTAACAAATACCATTGTAGTGATAGTTGCATTTACCACACTTGGGAAAAGTACCAGCATAAGCCTTCGTAGGAGCTGGTGTGGTTGAGGATGGAGCGGCTGGGGCTGGTGTGGTTTGAGTGGTAGCAGCATGTACTGCCACTGTTTGCAGTTTCTTGGAAGATCCTAAAGATTTTCCTCTTTTCCTTTTATTTCCTGAATTCTTCTTCTTACTCCCTTCCTTCTTGGCTTCAGTCTCAGTAGTTTTGGTACCTTTCTTGTTTCCATAATCATAGCGCTTCTGAACTTAACGTTTTGCACTATCAAAAGTTTCAGGGTTTGCTGCAATCACGTTCCCTTGAATTGGAGGTGTCAACCCCAAATGAAATGTTTGATCTTCTTTCCTTCTGAGGTGACCACTCCTGGACACAGAAGTGCTAGTTTGCTGAACCTACGGATATAAGCTTTCATATAAGAGTTTTGCACTGTAAGTTTCCATAATTCCTGTTCCAACTTCTGTATTTCCCCACGGGGATAGTCTTCAGCCAACAACATCTCTTTGAGTTCCTCCATGGCATGGCATTTGCTACGGGGACGGTTAAGGACTCAACATGGCCATTCCACCATGACAATGCCCGATCGACAAATGTATAGATCGCAAACTTTACTTTGTTCTCCTCGGGGCATTCACATATCTCAAAGACTGACTCGGTCTTCTCGATCCAGCACTTTAAAGTTATCACCCCACCGGTTCCGTTGAATGTTCGGGGTTTTGCATTAATGCTAACTGCCTGAAATCCTCCAAGAATGTCCACAAGTTCTTGGTTTCTTCACAAGTTATTCTGTCTAGATCTCTGTAGGATCTGTCTTATATTATACTTAAAGCTCAAAAACTAAAACTTTAAAACTACAAGTAATTGCTTAGAACACACCTCTTTATTAAAATATTGCAGAAGCTTTGATACAATGATAGTGGTGGTGATTGTAGGTGAATGGATTCGATGATCTCAAATTTAGAACTTATGCCCTTATATAGACGGGCTTACAAACTATTGGACAAGAATAAAAACGTAAGCGATGACGTTTAAACAAGGTCCATTATTTAATTTATTACATGTGGCCGACAATCTTGATAATTTTAAAGATACTTTTAACAAGTGGTGGGGACTTCTTGAAGACTTCTGAACATCCAAACAACTCAACTTTTGGAAACCCGTGATATGTGAAATAATTTCACATATGGTCCCTTCTAGCTTTTGGATAAAGGTATGGATCCATGGGACGATTCAATTTTATCGTGTTTAGACAATAATCATCCCACCCGGGGTCCACAATGAAAATTGAATCGTCATCACTGTTGTCACTATCTTCTAGAAATCCTTTGCTGTTGTAGTGGCATTTGTTTTCTTTTTGGTTATTGTCTTGGACTTCCATGGGCTTAGATATTATTGCGGCCCAATTGTTGTACGAGGGCTTCTAGTTCGATGAGGATTTTTCGGGCTTCTCTGTTTTGGATTCGAACATCTTCCTTTTAGTCAGACCAATGGTTGTCTCTTGTTGATTTTCCAAAGCAGACTTGGGCTTTGCACTGTATGATTGCTTGTAGATTTCACATTGCTTTGATTGCTTCTTTTGCTGTTGATAATTCGATATCTTGGGCGACTGATCTCCATGCATCAGATTTATCCATTCTAATTGGGGTTTGATTGGCTCTAAGTTGGTATTGTCTGTACAATGCTCCTGGTTCTTCCAGTGTGAAGATTGTTTTAGTAAAGATTTTTGGGAGTGGTTGAAAGTCTTCATGATTTCTTCACAAGTAATCTTCATATTCTTCTGAGAGGCAGAAGGGGATTGTAGAACTTCCTCCACTTAGTAAAGGACTGCTACTACTAACCGTTTCATTCTCATGTGCATTCTGCAAAACAAAGGTTAACAAGTCTTGAGAGAGAATCAGCTAGTGTATTATGTTTCCCTTCTATATGCTCTATGTTAATCTTGACGCCTATTCTTGTGACTGCATCTGCAAACTTTATCCACCTAACCCTTGAGGATTTGTTGCTATTATCTTTTTTGTAAAAGCTAATAATGGCTTGGCAATCTGTCCTTCAAGTGATTTCTTGTTTATCAAGGTAGTAGATTTTTAGTTTCTCCAGAGTGTTGATGCATGCATTGATTTCAGCATCAATTATGGATTGGGTTTTTGAGAACTTGCCACTTGCATATGCACAAATCTTCTCTGAGCTTCTTGGTTCTTCCTTTTTGTTCTTCCATTTGACTATACCTACCCATCTTTCCATGCATCCGTCTGTTTCTAGGATGATATAAGCATCTTCAGGTGGTATCTCAAGGTCTGGGAGATTCTGAACTTGCATCTTGATCCTTTTGATTAACTCATAATCAGAGGGCTTCAATATTTTGTCTCCATGAGCATTTGTCTATTCGTATAGTGGCCTTAATAGTATCCCAAGTTTTGGGATATGATTACGAGCATAGTTAAGGATTCCTAAGAATGACCTCAACCCTTTCTTTGTCTTTAATTCTTCTTCGTTGAAGTTCACAATCTTCTTTATGAAGTGCGGTTGCAACCTTATGGTTCCTTCTCCTACGATTACTCCCAGAAAATCTATTGTTGGGACTGCTATCTTCATCTTTGTTGGAGATAGGACTAGGCCGTTATTCTCACATATTTGCAACATCTTCTCCAAGTGCTTTGCATGTTCTTTTTCGTTTTTTGAGAAAACCAGTATATCATCAATATATACTGCGATAAATGATTTTGTACCTCTGAAGCATTTATCAATTTTTCTTTGGAACACTGTTGGGGCATTCTTCAAACCAAATGGCATAACTAGCCATTCATAAAGTCCTCTAGGTACTAAGAATGTTGTCCATGGTATTGATTCTTCATCCATAGCGACTTGATGGAACCCTGATTTGAGATCAAATTTTGAGAATATTTTTGCACCTCCTATTCTCTTGATGATCGTATTTATGCCTGGTAAGGAGTATTGGTCCTTATATGTGTCGTCATTCAAGAATTTATAATTAAAAACCATTCTTTCTTTCCCTTTAACCTCCATTCTAGTTACAGGATCAATTGTTGTTCCTGAGTTTACGATCATTGCCATCATTCTGTGTCCGCTTTTGCTTGGACGAATAGCACCAATGTTGAGTAAACTATCAACATGTATTCTGAACGAGTCTTCCATTGCTGGTGTCAAATGTTTTAGCGGTCGATCTTCAACTGTAATGTCTAGATTAATAATATCCAGTTTACAAAGCTCACCATTCTTCTTCCAATGCTTTAAAGGTTCTTCTCCGATGTATCCTTGGAGCTTTAACCTATCAATGACAGGTTTAAATCGTTCTAGGAATGCATTGTTACTTTCCTGTTTGAAATAAATAGATTCATATATTTCAAAGAAATCTTCTTCACTAATTTCAAGCTCAGTGATGGAAACTTCAGCAACCTCAGATTGCTCTGAAGTTTTGATCTTGGTAACCTTCTTATAAATAGTTATCTCATCACCTTCTATACGAATTCCTCCTTAAGGGGAATTTTGAACTTGTTTCCCTCGATGAGAAAATAGCCTTGCTTTATTTTGTGAGTTGCCTGCTGTCTTGAATTTAAACCATTAAAGAAAACACTGTGGTTTAAAGGTTCAAGTGCTTCTTCTGGAATAACCTTCTTGTTTATGCAGCATGCTGATGCTCCTGTGTCTATTATTGCGCCGATCCCGAATGCTGGGCAATCATGGATATCAAACTCAATTTTTACGTTGTAAAGTGAGTTAGTTATCTTCCTAACTTTTGGGTTTGATGTAGCGTTTTTAGAGTAATGAATCTCTGCTTCCATGAAGGGCCTTGTTACATGAAGTTCGCTTAACGGTAGGAATTCTTATTTAGGGAATTGAGGCTTTTCCCCTTCTTCCTTCCTTTCTTGTAGTTATTCCTTCAGCCTTCTTATTTCTTCATTCTTTTGTTCTTCAAGCCTTACTTCTTCAACTTTAAGTTGATCGATTATCTTATGAGTATCTGTGAGATCTTTTATTAGCAGGCCTTTTTCAAGCTGCCATGCTTCCTCTCTCTTTTGTATTTCTGCCTTGGTCTCATAAAACTCTTTGGCTTGATCCTTAATTATCTGCTGCATTTGTTCTGTCTTCTCTATCAAAAGTTCTTTGAGAAGCTTTATTTCCCTATTGGTAAAGTCACTTTCTTCTTCCGGCTTAATCTGCGGTTTTTTCTTAACGTTAACTGTTTTGCCAAGATAATTTTTGGCGCAAAGAGCACATGTTGTGAGTTGGCACTTGGGACAGTTAAGTCTTGACACGTCTGTGGTTAGTCTTCCACAGTAATAACAGATCGTGTAATTTGTGACTGTGTTTTCCTTACAATCATGCTCACAGTTTTTACTTTGAGCTGACAATTCTTTGCTTGGTTTCCACGATCTTACGGATTGAACCATATCTGCTATTTTTGTTGGTGGTCCTGGATGAAACATGAAAGCATAATGACTATGTTGGATATCCTCTCTTTTATCTTCACTGCTAACTTCATTATCTTTAGGTGTTATTGTGAAAGCTGCTTCTTCAAATGGAGTATCTTGGACCATAACACTGATGCTTTGATGGGTATCGCCTTCTCCTTCTGATATACTATAGACACTGGTGTCATCAAGGTCTGCTGATACAATGTCCCAATTGTCATCAAGATCCAATTCTTGATAGACAACTGATTTTGCAATGTTTCCTTGCTTGCTTCTTCAATCTTTTGCGAAATGCCCTTCCTTTCCACAAATAAAGCATTTGCATTTTTTGACTTGTCCTCTATCATCTTTGTACTTTCTTTTGAATGGATTTACATGAGAACCATGTGGCTTTCCTTTGTAAGTTTTTGACTTCCTCATTCCGTACTTTTTCCTGTTGTTTCTGTAATAACCAGGAATTGGTATGGCTAAACAAAGAGATAAATCTCTAAGCTCTTTGGCAAGCGCCACATCTTTGCATATTTCTGAGATGAAAGTGTGAGTGAATTTGATTGCAGGAAGAACTCCTGAACTTAGACCAGGGTACCTGGCTTTAAATGATTCTTCAACTTTCTTGGATAGAGAAGGTGGAAGTTTAGCAAAAAGTTTTTCTGTTGTTGAGGGGAAGTACATCCTTCCAGACTTTATTGCTAACTGCCTGAAATCCTACAAGAATGTCCATAAGTTCTTGGTTTCTTCATAAGTTATTCTGTCTAGATCTCTGTAGGCTCTGTCTTATTTATCAGTTGAGCCTCGGTATGGATCTTCTAACAATATTAATTGCCTAACTTGTGATGTTATATTCTGTGGTTCATCAGCGATTGCTTCAAGGGCAGCATATACATCTGGGTATGTCGTTCGCCATTGTTGCCACATTAATTTTTCGCTTTCTCCAAGAAGATTTTCAACAAAGGCTAATTTTGCTTTGTTGTCAGTCCATGTTTGGTTATTAAGCCTATTGATTGTTATAGACTCCCATCGTGCTATTACATCTAACCATAAGCCTGGATCTGCTGGTAAAACAAGCATTACACCTGATTCCGTCCATGTTGGTGGCAGAGTCCATTGTGAATTATGATATTCACCATATCCTCCATTAAAAATATTGCCTTTTCTTTGAGGATAACCAAACTGGTAGTCTAGTCTATAAATTGGCTGTGGATTTTGCCGTGCTGGTGGGTAGACAGTTGGTCCTAATATTGCATCATCTGTAGGTTGATAGCATGCTCCAGATTCTGCATCATTTGCTGTTGGAAAAGCATGTTCTTCGTGTTTTTTGACCATTTGTGTTGCCATTTTTTTAAAGTTGCAAAACTTTGGGTATGGCAGATTGTCATCATCTTCTTTGGAAAGATGAAGAATTGTATGGTCGTCACCATGTTTCGCTGCGAATGGGTTTTCCCATTCAGACTCTGATCTTTGTCTGGCGAGTTGGTCATCCCATTGTGGCAAATATTCATCAAGAAAATCTTGTTGGTTTTTTGAAAATTCTTCTCGTAGGACAAGGATCTTTCCACCACTTCTTTCATCATCATCCTAGTCACTTGTTTTGTACATAATTGTCACTTTTCCTGGGGTAATTTCATCATCTAGGAATTCATCTCCCCAGCCAGTTGCTGCATTTCCAGATGGTTCACCAAGAGTTGACCATTTATGTTTTGATCGTCTTGGCTTATTGGAACGTCTTGTTGTGTTCAGTGGCTCATTCTCCAAGATCCTTGCTTCATCCAGACATTCTTCACAAAAACATATATCACAAGGGATATGTTTTGTCTGAGGTGTTTGAAAACATACTACTATAAAATGCTATTCATCTTCGTCCAAATGATCGTTACCTAGTACTTCTCGATCATTATGGTCAACAGAGTATCTTGCTGGTTGGGGGGTTTGGTGATATCTTTCAAATTGGAGACTTAATGATCTGTTAAGCCTTTCATGTACCGCTACTCTTGATGGTACACTTACTGATGTTTGCTTAGATGGCTTTAGATTTCAACTCATTCCTTCAAGCTCTTCTATACTCCTTCTTTCACGAGAAATTGCCATAATTCCATTTGTTGTGAGATGGTCCACAACATTTTCTACATTATATTGGAATCCCATATAGCTAGTGTTTGATAGCCTACCCGTTATGGCTATTGTAATCAAAATATTACTTTTGCCTCCTTGCCAAGTTTCGTACCCATGAGTTTGTATGACAACTTCTACATGATTATGGAAGTCCTCGATACTTAGAACCATATCAGGGAACATGTAGACTAGATGTGTTCCTGCAGAGAGGTCGACTTCCATAGTTCCAATGATTTGTCGACTATCTTCCCATCTAGTGTCTCGAAGGACAACTAGAGCATTTGTTCCCGCACTTCTCCTGTGGAGTGCATGTAGCCTGATCATGAATATTCCTAGGTGAATATGCTGGAGCCCTGAAATCCTCAAGTTCTGGTAGCTTTCTTGATTACACAGCCGAAGGCTAACTTGATTTTCTCCAACACATAGGATTCTTTGCTCAAAGTAGTGTTCATAGACTCTATGTCTTGTAGTACTCCTATTGTTTGAATAAAGTACCTCTGCTGGAACAAGATTTTCCCTTCTCTCTCTTGATATTTCAAGTTGTCTTTCTAGATCTACAACATACTCCAAGGTGCGATTATAGTTGTTTCTTCCAAATACTCTTCTTGTTTCCCTAGCTGCTTGATATATGTTTCGGGTCATTTGTCGATAACCACGAATTTGATCTTCTTGAGTTGGGAGTTCTGTTTGAGTTTGTGTGGAACTCCTATTAAGGATGCTAGGCCTTCTGAAAGTCATTTCTTTGATTCTTTCCCAAACTGTTCTTTAAAGATTTTGTTGGGATCTTCAAAGACGTAGATTTGCCCGTTACTTTTCTTTACTGGAAGTTTCCCACTAATAGAGAAATTATCAAGTCTTCTGGTTAAGCTTGATATTGAGTCTTCAAGATCTGTTGGCTGAGTATTTTGTTTGATAATAGTTTGAACCTCTTGTTTGAGCTTGTCAATCTTTTCTTCAATCTCAATCAACTTCTGACTTTGCTTAGTTGCTAAGTAATGCAAGGTGTTGTTTTGTTTTATAACAACCTTCACTTGGCTAACTAGAGCTTCTTTGTAGTCAGTTGTTTTTGCAAAACCAACTGGTGGTGATTCAAAGTCTTCAGTGGCTTGTATGGCTTCCTGATACTCAGTAGTTGCCTTTTGATTGGCAATACTCATCCGGTGATGAGCCTCTTGACTTCGTGAAGAAGATTTTCAACCTTCTGGGTTTTATGATTAAGTTCTTCTGTTAGTCTGAGGGCTTCTTTCTCAACTAATTTTGGTTGCTCAGCTATTTCTTGAACAAGGCTCATGACTTCTCTTTTTGTGAGTGGTTTAGATTGATGGATTTCAGTTGAGATTTGTTGAAAGCTTTTTCTGGTTTCATTTTGAGTTTTTCTTAATAACTCCTCACAGGATTCAAGCTTCTTTTGACAACTTTGGAAATACCTTAAGATCCTTTTGTTTTTCAGAAATACCTTTAAAATTCTGAAGTGCTACTTTAGAAAAGAGATTTAAACGATTATAAATACAAGCTAAATTATTGGCTAAATCGGTAGTTGTAGGTTTAGGACTATTTTCTTTAAAAATGATATACTCAGGATCCACAGTTCGTGAATTATCGTACCAATTTTGTATTTCTTGCTCAAAGCGATCGGACATAACATAAAAACTTCAAAGGTTTATATTTACAAACTTGTTTTAAGAGTCACCAAACGGTTAACTTCAAACACTTACAGACTCTTTCGGTTTTAATAGAAGCAATTGCGCTGTCTTTTATCTAAAAACAAGGGTTTTTATGAAGTTTTTAACAAAAACGTTACCGTAGAAATACAAGAAATTGATAAAATAATACCTTTACTGTTTTTCCTGAATATACCTTAGGGATTTAGCCTTCCATAGAGCTAAGAACGTTTTGATTCAAAGCTCTGAAACCAAGATAAAAATTACGTTGCCAGGAATTTTTATATTATACTTAAAGCTCAAAAACTAAAACTTTAAAAGTACAAGTAATTGCTTAGAACACACCTCTTTATTAAAATATTGCGGAAGCTTTGATACAATGGTAGTGGTGGTGATTGTAGGTGAATGGATTCGATGATCTCAAATTTAGAACTTATGCCCTTATATAGATGGGCTTACAAACTATTGGACAAGAATAAAAACGTAAGCAATGACGTTTAAACAAGGGCCATTATTTAATTTATTACATGTGGCCGACAATCTTGATAATTATAAAGATACTTTTAACAAGTGGTGGGGACTTCTTGAAGACTTCTGAACATCCAAACAACTCAACTTTTGGAAACCCGTGATATGTGAAATAATTTCACATACGGGCCCTTCTAGCTTTTGGATAAAGGTATGGATCCATGGGACGATTCAATTTTATCGTGTTTAGACAATAATCATCCCATTGCTTAGAACACACCTTTTTATTAAAATACTACGGAAGCTTTGATACAATGGTAGTGGTGGTGATTATAGGTGAATGGATTCGATGATCTCAAATTTAGAACTTGTGCCCTTATATAGATGGGCTTACAAACTATTGGACAAGAATAAAAACGTAAGCGATGATGTTTAAACAAGGGCCATTATTTAATTTGTTACATGTGGCCGACAATCTTGATAATTATAAAGATACTTTTAACAAGTGGTGGGGACTTCTTGAAGACTTCTGAACATCCAAACAACTCAACTTTTGGAAACCCGTGATATGTGAAATAATTTCACATACGGGCCCCTTCTAGCTTTTGGATAAAGGTATGGATCCATGGGACGATTCGAGAAGTCTTTGTAAGTGCAAATGATATTGCCATATTTATACATGTTTTTAGGCAATATTTATTTACGTTTTTATATAACTTGGTAATTTGCATTGAATAATGATACATATAAGGTTAAATTTATCTTGCAGCCAAATAGAAGACATTTTGAGCAAAAGGGACCAAAAGCGTCAAGGAAAGGAACTTTGGAGGATGAAGAATTAAAAGAGTAAAAATCCAGCGAAATTACGTGCTCACGATGTGAATTTTCAATGCTCACGATGTGAGTAGGACTATTCCAGAAGATAAACATCGCGGAGGAGGAATCCTTGTAGAACACGTATATCTACTAGACTCACGACGTGACACATATCTGCTCACGACGTGAGTCCGGATAATTCAAAAAATATATTCTCTTGATCATTACGACTTAGGGAGTTTTTGGCTAACTTTGAGAGTTCAGAAGTCGGAAATTTACAGAGTTTGAAGGCCCGGAAATTAGGTTTAGCAACAAAGGAGAAGAGAAGTTCATAATTTGGTTCTAGATTTGGTACTTTTCAACATGCTTTTGAATATGATTTGTGTTAGCTTAATTGTTAGGATGTCCAGCTAAATCTAGCTACTTTTGTTAGCTAGATGAATCTGGAACTCATGGTTTTAATACTTTAGTTATGATTTACTTGTTGGTTATGACTTGTGTTTGATTGATTGAACCTAACATGCTTGATTTAATATTTGATTGCTTTAAATTCATGTTCTATGTAGTTAGTGAATATGAATCTGCATGAATTTGAATACCTAGTAATTTAGTGAACATTAGATTATTAGAGCTAAGATAGAACCAATCTTAGATAAGTAATTGAACTATTGAATTAGGTTGTTCTAGAGAACTCATGTTATGACCATAATTTGTGTTTGTTAAATCAATCTTACATATCTCCAATTCTATTTAATAATTGATTCTTTGTTAACTTATGTGTGACCATACATAGACCTACATAAAATAATTGATAATTAGTAAATTTAGAACTAAATTGCTAATAATGTTTTAACTGGTAACCAACAGTAATTGTCATAACTAATTTATAAACCATTGAGGGAAAGTGGATTCGAACTAATAGAAGTGTTTTGTTTATTGATTGAATTTGTGTTAAAGAATTAAGTTCTTCTAAACTTTCAAAATTAGATAAAATCCCTTCCTTTATTAGAAATTAGGTTAATTTAATAGTAGGTAGATTAATTAGTTAAAACCATTCCTTGTGATCGACACCCGACTTACTCAAACTATTCTATAATCTAACTAAGTACACTGCCTATGTGCATTTTAGTTACATAAGTAGTTAGGTTACAAATTTACAATTAGGTGTAGCTATTTGCACGCATCAGCAGACTTTTGTAGACCCTTGATTCATTCCATGGTTGGAGCTTCCTGTGCCTTGACCATTTTCGCCTCCATTTTTTCCATTGTGTATGTGAGCCAATGCTACGGTGACTGCAGCCGATACTTCTTTCTTGAATGCAGCAGAGTTTACCTCCGGTGGAGGCGGTGGTGGTGGTACAGCCGTGTTGTTATTTCTGCAAACGGGTCGTTTAGGCATCTTCTGTCATGGAACAGAAGGATGATGAGCACTTAATAGTTGTTTTCGACGATTTGATTTGTGCTTATAAGTGAAATCATACAGTGTCAAGAAATAAAAAAATAGAACTCATAGCAGATAAAAACATCACGAATAAAACACACACTTGTTTCATTACTGATAAACTTCGTAGTACAATACATGAAAATTTGCCTTTAAAAAGAAGGCGTACATAGAGAAAATGAAATCTACCTGCATAACGACTTTATGAGTAGTGTAGTCACTTAATCATAAATCCGATCCTACATACAATAGTACATGAAAAGAGAGCCCTATCGATAGTGGTGGTGGTACTCAGATGCCGAAATGACACACCAGAAGTTCAGGCAATTCACACATCTCCCGAGTGATCTCAGCTTCCCTTTGTTCAGCTCGAATTGCCCTAGCTTCGGCTGTAAAGAGTTGTTACCTGAGAGTGGCTACATCCTCCTATAAGGAGCTTAGTCGGTCAGTGGAGTCTTCCTGTGCTATGTGCTGATCCGGTATTACTTCCGAAGGGTGGGGTTCGCTAGGAATTTCTCCAATGCCCTATTCCTCATCTATCTCCTCATCAGATATCTCATCCTCATAGTCTGTTTCTTGATATTCTTTGGGTCCTATCCCTTAGGCTCCCCCTTGAACCACTTCTGATCCTTCATCAATCCACTCGTGGGCCACTAGGGCCTGGTAGTAGAGATCGCCTTGCTGAAAGTCAGCCACGGTACCTGCACGAGAATGGAGGTGTGAGAAAAGTGTAAAAAGTGTACATGCGACAGTTATATAATATCCTAAAATACTCCTATAGTATTTTATTTGTTTATGTTTGGTTCATCAATCCTTTGGGTATTAGGTTGACAAGTTTCAGATTCATTGTCCACCTTGATCACTCCCAAACACATGTTGATCGTGTTTTGAATAAATATAGTTGATCAGGCTATATTTATCCTCAATACGATTACATAATTGCCTGGGTTTAACCATGATGTCCAACTCCTCCAAAAACTTTTATTGTTTTCTTATCTCTGTTCAGAGTATTTTAGTCCCAATATGTTTATAGTTGCATTTCTTGTATGATTAGATATGCCAGTTACTATAAACAATGCTCTGATATCAATCTGTCACACCCCCGAACCAGACGGCGGAAACACCCAGGGGAGGGTGACTTCATCTTGTAATATCTTCACAGTGTATATAATTGAATCAAAGACAACATCAACATCGCACATAAAACATACCAACCATCATAGATTTACATAAATGTGTTTGTTCACAAATTACATCCCCAAAATATTAAATGTATGATGAAAGCAAAAACACAACAACATCCACTTTTCCTTGACGACCAACCTGTTTAACGCGTTCCTGAGAATACAAGTTATTTTGAAAATGTCAACATATATAATGTTGGTGAGTTCATAAGCATGTATGTATGAAAAGTTTTGTATCATTTTGTAAACACCAAAAATCCGATATTTTCCGTAAAAGTAGTTGAGAGTTTTGTTGCAAATCTAGTATTAAAGCATGCGTGTTCCTGTTTTGACAGTGTATAAAGAGAGAGTTCCAGAAAATCCTATATTTTTTGCTGTAAGTATATTGTAGTGTATAGAGTAGTGGTCTAAAAACCTTAACACCCGAGTAATGTAATAAATGTATGGTTCGTACAATGTATCAAGAGTATAATATGTGTATTCCGTAAATTTATTGTGTTTGTTAATCTCTATGTGAGTCGTTATAACCATACTTGATATGACTGATATGCCTTTCATGACGTTCTTCAGGCGTCAGTTACAGTAAGACATTTGTCACCCTAGACTGGCCTGTCTAGCTGTAGCGAGCAGCTCAGGTGTGGGGTGTCATCCCCGTATAGATCTATACACATTCTCACTCTCCATCCAGGAGACTCTGGTTATAACTACAGGACTTATGGTGTACACTAGGTAGGTACGAATGAAGGAGTGTTTCACAAGATCCTTAATTAAATCTACGCGAATAGTGTATCACATTATTTAAGGCTTTAAATATCGTTTCGAGTATGTATTATGACTACAAATCTTCAATGAAAAATATATATTTGTTTTTATCAAAATGTCAAATATTTATTTGTCATTGACCCAATTAACATAGTATGTGTCATGAAGGCCCAATTAGGAACGAAGTACTAAATATGGCCCGATAAACATGTAAGGCCTAATAAGCATGTAAGGCCCAATTAGAGTAAAAATGTTGTAAATAGTTCGTTTGTTATCAAAATGGTCGTTTTAGCTCAAATAGTACCAAAATGACATAAAAGGCCCACTTTTATTAAAAATGTCCATTTTGGCCCAACAAAATCGAAGTTAAAATAAATGACCACTTTTTGTCAAAAATGACATTTTTGACCCATTAAAGCCGAGAATTTAAAATCAAAGCCCATTTTTGTTGAAAATGAAATTTTTGGCCTAATAAAATCATGTTTTGTCAATAAAGCCCATTTTTATGAAAAATGGCACTTTTGGCCCATAAAATCGTAAATTTGTCAAATAAGGCCCATTTTATCAAAAATGACCTTTTTAGCCCATGAAACCGTGACTTTCCAAATAAGGTCCATTTTTATGAAAATTTACACTTTAGGCCAAAATAACCATGAGTTGACACATAAGGGTCATTCATATGAAAAATTAACACTTTAAGCCCACTAAACCATGCGTTTAGAAATAAGGCTACTTTCTATGGAAATTTACACTTTAGGCCCATAATAACAGTGGGTTGTCAATTTAGGCCTATTAAAACCAAAAATGGCACTAAACACCCAATTTGTTCATCTTTATTGTCAAATGTGGTCCTTTTGTGTACATTCTTTGGATTTTCCAGTAACTTTTTCATGTTTGATCTTTCCAAACAATCATATGTTACTTCAAGTATCTTTATTACAAATATCACCAAGATTTGGAAGATATTTCTAGTTTGTGAGTGTTTGACACATTTTCATGGCAATTTCACACAACATAACATGAAAATAAAACACATACATGCATAATACTAAGGTTAACCACAAAACTAGCTTGTATTCTCCCCCCCCCCCCCAAAAAAAAAAGGTATTAAAACTTGCAAACAAGGGGGTATGAAGCTCACCTTGATGTTAGATCAGTTTTGAAGGGAAGAATTGTGACAACCCGAAATTTTTTTTATCCTGTACACTTGTTCAAATCTATCAAAGATAGCCTCGTTTTGCTAACTTTTAGCAGTGTTTGGGGTCTATTTGAGTGTTCTAAACTTAGTACAATTAAGGTAAGAGCCTAGAAATGGGATAACACGATGCATATCAAGTGAAATTAGGCCAAACACTCCAACACATGGAGTGTGCGGCTGCACACTTGAGTGTACGGCCACACATAGGTGTGTGCGGCCGCACACCCACTCCAGCCACACACTCCCACCTATAAATATAACCCTTAGTCATTTGTGAACACTTTTCCCACTCCTTCAAAGCTGGAACACGTTTTTCTCTCAAGTATCATCCAAATCTTCATCTTGTTCTTCATAAAAGTAAGTAATACTTCCTTTGATTTGTTGATATTTGGACTTATCTAGCCTTCTTCCCTACTTTGATCCATGAAAAAATGTTTTTGGTGTTAGATCTTCAAGAACACCAAGAACACCAAGAACACACACTAAGTTTTGGACCCTAATCACCCTTTTCAAGCCTCTATAACGTGTATATACTTGTTATACCTGGTTATATGTTAAGAACACTTGATGATATGCTTGAAAAACTCGAGTTTATCATCTTCATGAAGGGTGTGCGGCCGCACACCTTCAAAGTGGCCGCACACACACTTTTTAGGTCCCAAAATGGCAATAAACTCCATGTAAGGCTAGAACATGAAGTGAGAAACCTTCCTAGATGAGTCCTAATGCCTTAAAATACGTTTTGGCACACTTCATGGGGAGTGTGCGGCCGCACACACACCTTGGCCGCACACACACTAAACCTTTGGCTTTGTGGCCTTACACTTCAATATAGGACCATACACCACTTATGTGTAACTATATGTGTTGGTAACACTTAGTTCTAAGTGTTTTTATGTCCCTAACCACTATTTGTGGTTATATACATTAAATGTATTCATATATGTGTAATTATATTTTAAATAGGATTCGTTTGTGCTCAAGACTCCAATTGACACCCAATAATCCTATATCGATCTTTCATTCGAGTTACTCACTACAGGTGAGTTCATACCCCCTTAATTAACCTTTTAAATGTTTTTAAATGCTTTTAGGGGGGGGGGGATACAAGTTGAATCATACTAGTTACTATATCAATCACATGTGATTAATAACTAGCATACAAATGGATTTACTACACTTTTAGCTTTTTGACTCAGTATACTACTTAAAAATGATTTCTCAAAACGTTTTACATATTAAAATCTTTATCAAACTGTCTTACATACTGTAGCTTTCCTTTCAAACTCTGTTACAATTGTGTTTCAAACAAAGGTTTTCATGTATTTCAAACTCTGTTACAGACAAAAGATTTCTTATAGTTTGAACTATTTATATCAATTAAACTGCTTTTAAACCGTTTTATGATTTGACATCAAGTCATCAATTCTTATTATTAAACTGTTCAAATGTTTTACAAACTTCTTTTAAACTGTTATATTGTCAAATGCATGTCTATATATGTATAGTTATATATACGTTGGCACCACCATCGTTCTCTCTCATTCAAACCCCTTTACAACAATGACGACACCATAATCGCACCAACATATTACATCCCCATTTACGACAACGCCCTAAAAAACGATAATTTCTACCCATAAACAACCTAAATGTCACCGACGAATTTATATGATTGTTTGCCAAACTCCCAAATCGTTAAATTGAATGTTAAATCTAAAACAACGATTACTAGAATTTGAAGTAATTAATTAGGGCGCACGAAGGAAGAGGAGACCTGACAGAGATGCAACAAACAAATACAAAAATCATGACACCAAAGTCCTAGATGATTCTTTGGACGTTGATAGAACAATATCAATCACATCACCACTCTCATCAATCACCATTATGAGTTGAGAACATGTGAAGAGGGGAGGAGAGAAGGGTTGAGATGAAAGTTGACGATATGACATAGGAGGAGGCAGGATGTGGGAGAGAGGCTGGAAGCTTTTAGGCCTTTACACCTTGTTCCCGAGTTCTACTTAAGGAGAGAAATGGGAGGATACTGAAGGAAAGTGAGGGGTGTCGAAGGAAAATCATGTTCCCGAGTTTCATTAATGGAAGGAAAGTGAATGGAGGGGAAGGATTTTGGAGTCATATTTTCCTTCCAAATTTTCCTCCTAAATTGGGCGGATTTGGGAAGAAAGTGAGGGAAAGAAAAATTTCAAGTTTTATTTTCTTTTTCCTCCTAACTCGGGAACACAAAAACTTAAAATTTTCCTCTCATTTCTTTTCATTTCCTTCGAACTCGGGAACACGGTATAATGAATATTTTCCTTCCCCTCTTTTTCTTTCGATCAAAATTTTCCTTCCCGCTCCTTTAATGAATTTACAAAAAACTAGGGAACAAGGCGTTAGGACATTTCTTTTTATATTTTACTAAAATGGTCACTCTAGTTTTAAAAATTACAAAACCAATAAAAATAAATAAAATAAAATAAATAAAATAAAACTATAGATATTTTAGTTATTTTACACTTATTTAACGATGGAACCTCTTGGAGTTGGTCTAGAGACCACCACCGGTCCAATAAATACAAACTATAGGGACCAGTTATGTAAATAATCCATTAGTAAGACGAAAGTGTGAAATTAGACAAACCACAAGTACCAAATGTATAATTTTACTCTTAAAAAAAACGAAACAAATCATAGGGATGGACAATGATTATGACCTGTGATAGAGAAAGCTTTGACTACATCTCGTACCTAAAAAGGCAAAAACAATGTATTTGAAAGTTTTGCTCCCAATCAACCCAATCGCCGTCTGCACAGTAACACACTTCGCGTCGGAGCAATAATGGCGGTTTCATCACCGGTGGTAGTCTCATTGAAGACGCTTTTTAGCGTATTGGCTGTTATAATGTTAGCTCTGGCTGTTTGGGGAGTCGGCTCAGATGGGCTCGATTCTTGTGTCGACATACGCAAAAAGTAAGTTAAGAGTTAAGTTACAAATTTGTTCATCAAGATTACAGGTATGATAGTGTTTTTGAACAATTGTTTTTTATCGTTAAGATTTGTCAAACGTATGGTTATGTTTTGAACAACTTAGGTTAATTATCGATGATTTTAGCTGTTAATCAAAGAGGAAAGGATTTCTTTTTTAACGAGTTCATTGTTAAATTAATTGCAGGTGGGTGTTAGTGACAATAATAAACTATAGCATAAATCTTGCTGTTATATTGGTAAGAAATACTAGTTGCGAGGTTAAGTTGTTTGTTTTCCATTTAATTTCGAGTTAGAAAATTTATTGGTGAGAAATGCTTCTCATTTTTAATATTCTTGAATCAACTGGACTCATAAATCGACTCATAAATCACAGGCTTGGATAGTCTACAAAGAATCAAGCTGGATCAGGATAGCTATTTTAATACCTAGTGCACTTTTTGCTGGAAGGTAATTTTTCTTTTTTAGACCATAGGATGCGTGCAGGGAAGCTTTTTTTTTTTTTTTTTTTTTTTTTTTTTTTTTTTTTTCTGCCACGTCATCCTGTCTTCCATTTTTATTTTCCTCACCAAAAGTCAAAAATTTAGTTTGTGTGGAAAACATCCTGTATTTTTTTTTTTATTAAATTAAGATAATTGATTTTTTATGATTTATAATTTTTTTAAATGAGTAATAAACATAAAATTAATTAAAAATAAAAACCATTTTATTAATTGGTAGGAGGAGGTGTGGATTTGAAGATTAAAGTGTGTGAGTATTTATAGATGTTGTAGAGGATAAAAAAAATTAAAAACTCAATTTCATATATCTAACTATTGAGTAAAAAAATAATTAATTTTGTATATGTTATCGTTTTTTAATTGTTAGAATAGAAAAAAAAAACAAACAAAGATCACCGACCAATAAGAGGAAGAGAGAGACTGTAACAACCCCTCCCCTCACCATCATTCCTTTAGTTCCGGTGTAGTGTTTCGATGGCTTCCCTCGAGCACTCCGTCCGATCTTCGGCTAAAGGGTATGGTGCTTTAAAATGTCTCTAAAGTTTGGTGCCATATGGACGCCACATAGATGTCCCCAACATTTTTCATTTGATGCCTCTATGATGGGGTGGTGTTGTTGGTATGGAGAAGAGATAAAGTGTCGTTGATGTTTCCCTGCAAAGGGTGCGGTGTTTGCCGTAGGAAAAAATGGCCACGTGGGATGCCGACGGGCCGTTGGACCACAACAATGCAACCTTATTAATTAGGAGTGTAACATGTTTGCAGTCGATTTTGAGACCCTATACTCATGTAATTTGACCCCCTAATGATTACTTTTTTGGCATATTGTTAAAATCAAACATTAATAGTTAACTAATCATTACTTAGGCTAAATAGTTTTGATGGCAAACACCACCCCTCAATAGCCACAAACTTCATAAGCATTGTTGTGCCGATAAAAATGTTGGAGGCAACCGAGAAATATGCCACATAGCTTTGTCCCTTTATGAAATGTTTGTTTTCGAAAATTTGTTGGAGGCATTGGAGGGCAGCACACCTGATGTAGACATCAAATAAAAAAAATGTTGGAGGCATCCTATATGGCGCCCATCTGACACTAAATGTTGGAGGCAATTTAAGGCACCACACCTTTTAGCTTGGTAGTTATCACGGTCAAAAACTTTATCGTTCACCGGCCGCTTTTTGAAATAACGGTTTTTACGGTGGTATAGGGATGTTATGGTTATATATATATATATATATATATATATATATATATATATATATATATATATATATATATATATATATATATATATATGAGTGACTCTGAGTAAAAAACTAAGCAAGTAGGAAATTGGAAATTGGAATAATGAGAGAGAAACTGGAATTAGGCAAAAGTTTATATATATATATATATATATATATATATATATATATATATATATATATATGAGTGACTCTGAGTAAAAAACTAAGCAAGTAGGAAATTGGAAATTGGAATAATGAGAGAGAAACTGGAATTAGGCAAAAGTTTTCTTGTTTTTTTTTAGCTAAACTAATTTCCGATTTTGTTTAATGGGTTAGAGATTTGGAGCCCAAATCAGTTTTTCTTTTAAACGATGTAGCCCAAAATCACCTTCAGTAGAATAGCAGCGTTACAACGCTATAGCGGAATCAAAAATAGCTCCCAAACTGGGGGTGCTATTAACTATTTAGCCTAACATACTTTTAAATAATGATTAATGTTACTTTTACCTATTATTATTATTATTATTATTTTGATGTTTTGTTTACTTTTGTCGAAAATAACCGAAACTATCAACACGTTCTGAATTCGGGTAGATCGGGTATCAGGTATAAAAATTTGGGTATTCGGTTAACCTGATATATAATTAGTTCAGGTATCGGATAGACATAAAAAATTTTAGGTATACCCAAATACCCGATTTTTTCTTTTTAAAATTAATACACTGGCCGTGAAACAAATATCAAATATCAAAGTCAACTTAAACCAAATTCATAGGTAATGCTATAGTAAACATGGCTAAATATCCAGGTAAGGAAACAAACCGGAATACAATTTTTGCTACGTGGTTAAAAATATTACGTGAAGTTTGTAGAAGGATCAAATCCTTGCCACCCTATCTATTTCGATACCTATGAAAATGTAGGGAAAAAAAAAGGCGCATATATATATATATATATATATATATATATATATATATATATATATATATATATATATATATATATATATATATAAGAAACAAAATGGAATTGTGTCATCAGTTATATATAAACGGATGCATCGTAATTAATGCTCTGTTATAGATAAATGTAATAATCAATTATTTATATAAAAAATTTAGATAAATACCCGATCTAACCCGACCCAAACTCCTCGAAACTCAAAAGTTATACCCGATCAACACCCCTAGTGTTCTTTAATGAGTCCTTTTTTAACAAAGATAGTTTTTGAGTTATATATATGAACAAACAAAACCTCGCTTTAAAAAATCAAGATATCTATCTGATCAAAAACTAGTTTGTTTCAAAATTCTTTATGCAATTTATTTTAAACATTTTAATAACCGTTTATTTGGTTGGAATAAATTTGAGGTTTTTTATTTTATTTTATTTTATGCCTTCAAAACCATATATTTCATCATTGATTACCCATTTACAAAAATTCTTTTGGATTGCACAATTAGAATCGATTGCATTGGAATTTGTTTAATCCTTTTTAAATTTATTAAGAAGTAAATTAATTATCTTGTTCACTTCTTTTATCCTATTTTTTTTTTTTATTTTCACAAAAATAATATATTACAATCAAGGCAAAAAAGGAAAAAGTTCACGTCGCAAAATTGAATTAAATTATGGATTACAATTACAGTGATCATGGATATAGACAAAAAAAAAATCAAACAAAGTGTTGATAAAAATAAAATAGAAAATTTATTTGCATTGTACATCAAAAAAATGCAAACGAATAAAACTTCAAAAAAAATGTAAACAGATAAAACGCCAAAAAAAACAATAAATAATTTATTCGAACTACATGTCCAAAAAAACATTAAACAAAGTATTTAAACAAAACTTCAAGAAAAAGTTAATTTTTTTTTTCAAGTCATAAAAACAAAGAAAAATAAATAAATTAAATAAAAACAACAACAAATTATAAAAGTTATAAAACGAAAAGAAAATAACGTAATTCTGGACTGGTCATGGTGCTCAAGAAATACAAAAATCATTCCAAAATTACCTAAGGCATATGCTATTGTAAACCTAACTAGTATTTTTGTCTTTTGGGTTTTTACTAATACAAAATAACTAGTATGGCTCCTAATAGTAGTTAATACAACATTCTGTAGAGTGTACATAATATATACTGTTTGTAAAAGCAATTAGGTGCGCGCGGGTGTGTGTAGGTTGTTTTCAAAACCAAAAGGTTTGTTAGAATAAAATTGGAGAACTCGTTCACCATTTTTCAAAACTAAAACTACTAATATTAACCAAATGCAACGTGTAAACCCTATATATATATATATATATATATATATATATATATATATATATATATATATATATATATATATATATATATATATATATATATATATATATATATATATATATATATATATATATATATATATATATATATATGGAAAAGTTCAATAGAGAACCATAATTATTGATTCTTCAAGGAACCAAATCTTTTTTTCAATTTCTAGAACTTATTCTTTATCGAAAAAAAAAATCTAACAATATCTAAATTCATATATTAACATTGTGAATGTGAAAAATATTTTTCGGATTCACCGTGTGAATCCGGATTCACGTTGTGAATTTTCAAAGATTCACATTGTGAATTTGACGTAAAAAAAATCGAATTTTATATTATTGGAAAAATGATAAAAAGTTATGAATTTCTGTATTTTTAGTTTTTTTTTTGATAAAAAATAAGTTCTAAAAGTTGAAAAAAAGATTAGTTCCTTAGTTCCTTGTTAATTATAGTTTTCTATTGAACCTCACCATATATATATATATATATATATATATATATATATATATATATATATATATATATATATATATATATATATATAATTGCTTTTACAAACAATATATATATATTATGTACACACTAGACTCACATACTCACTATAGTGGCCTCCATATTTTCGGTGTTAATTTTTCCTTATATTGTTTTAAAGCACATATTTTTTGAATTTGTATATTTCAATGTGGGTGCATATCCGTATTTATGTTATATATACTCAAATTTTCTTTCCTTGTACAGCACTATTACGAGTGCATACATCGCTACGCAGTTCTTCTTGTTGTCACCACAAGAATCATCAAAGGATCCCTTATATTTTGTCTTGATGAAACGTCAAAAAGAGTAAGAATCATTTTAGTACAGGAGTTGTCATTCCACATATCCTTCTTATTTTGTCCAATGATAATAAATGCTTGGTTGCAAAATGATACATGCATTTGAGCTTGAAATCACATCACGTAAAACAATGTTTTTAAAATTATTTATACATTGGCTTAGGGATGCCATAATGGGATACAAGAGGGGACCTTCTATTTTAACTACAAGAGTAATCATTTCTGCACTTGGCTGCTTGATGCTGGGAACTTTTGTTTATGTGCTTATTGTTGATGGATCACAATTCCATTCCCAATTATTCTCCGCGTAAATTTTCTTCTCTTTTAATCTTCAATCTTTTCTCATGCTTTTCTTTCACTTGCAAATTGCAATGTAAAGTTGACAATATTAAATGGTTGAATTGCTAGGTGTGGGATAGCATCATGGATCGACATCTCTTTCATGATTGTCACTTTATCCGTATGATCCAAAACTTAAAGGGAAAATGACTTAAAAGCCCAACAATGTTTTCAAACCGTTCAAAAAACCTCAATCATGTTTTGTCTGTTCAAAAAAACCCAACAAACTTAACATTTTGTGTAAAAAGCTCAACTAAGTTACACTTTCCTGAAAGTCAAATAAGATAAACAAATGACGTGGCTTATTACCGTATCGGAAAAATGACTTGTTAGGCCAACAAAGTTTCCAAAACGTTTAAAAAACTCCAACCATGTTTTAACTGTTCAAAAAAACCCCAACGAATTTAAACAAAACAAAATTGGGATTTTTTTGAACGGTTTGGAACTTTGTTGGACTTTTTAGACAAAAGGTTAAGTTCGTTGGGTTTTTTTGAACAGACAAAACATGATTGGTGTTTTTTGAATGGTTTGGAAACTTCGTTGGGCTTTTAAGTCATTTTCCCAAAACTTAAATGTACATAAAATGATTCTATTTTCCCATTTTTTATAAGAATATTTGTAATGCTTCTTTTTAGGTTTGGGTAGCTTATAAGGAATCAAGTTGGATAAGTGCTTTCTTTTGGATACTTTCACTTGTATGTTTTGGGAGGTACGAATTGTATTTGCTTTAACTTTATTAGATCATCCACAATAGGTTGTTTTTTCTTAAGTTTTTTGGTGCGTGACACATCAATAAATCGAAATAATATAGGTTCCGTACATTTATATAATCTATTTTACATTCTTAGGTGTATACATTTATTTCACCTCACTTCATATCTCTTTCACAGCATTGGTACATGTGTGTACATAGTCGTGCAGTTGTTTTACCTGTCACCTCAGCAACCTGTTTCCCTTGTGCTTTTCAATAGCAATAACAAGTAAGTTTGCAATTTATTTGAATTGACTTACATATCCATGTATGATATAAAAAGATAATATTTTTATTAATTCATATATGATATACCAATGACTTAAGGTTAAGATATTTGTTACATAAGAATTTGATACTCCATCCATGTCATAATTAACAGTTTTATACAAGCATTTAAATACATTCCTCTATAATAAGAAAAAGATTAACTTTAGCAAAATCAATGCAATGACTAAATGCAACACAATTGTGGGCAAATAAGTACTTGAAATTTTTCTAGATTATTAAGGTTGTGAGTGAACAACTGTTGTTACCTATGGATGTTTAATTGATATTACACAATTACTCATATTGTTCTATTTTTGGTTAAACTCGTGTTTATGTTTTTTGATATTTTTAAATTTTACAGAGACTTGTTGTCAAATGATCCCCTATTGATGGCGCATACCAATGCATGAGAAGATTCTGCAACAGTTTGTTTTTTTCTAAATGTATATTTTATGATTTCGCAAATAATGACATTTTCATAACAAGTTATGTTGATGTATTATGATTGTAAAATATATATTCTGAAAAACATAATTCTTTTAGCCTTTGTATATCCAAAATCATCTATAACATTATTAAGATAAATTCCATCTAATATGTCTTAAATTTGAGCCTTTGTAGATGCCTATTATCAAAGGACGCTGCAAAATAAAATCTAATAGTTCGAAGATGAAACTCTGAAAAATCAAGTCCAACACAAACATTAGAAAAGTTCTACAAACAATGATACAAATATCTACAAACATATTACCTAATTCAGTGAAAAATCTGAAACTTGGAGATTTGAGTTTCACTGTTTTTCAATCTGAAACTTGAAGAGTCTGACTTAAAAAATTTGATTCCAAAACAAACAGAGAATGAGAAATTAAAAGCTTTGAGAAATAAAATCAGAAAAAAGAAACAAATACAAACAGAGGATGAGAAGCAAAAAAAGTCAGAAACGAAAAAACATAAATAATAATCAGAAATTAAAATCAGAAGCTTTAATGTTGATCAAACCTTATATGGCAACTTCTCATCACTTCAGAAACCAGAGTTCAACACAAAGGGGAAGATAAAATCATCTGTTCAACACATAAGGGGGCGAAATCAGTAGTTCAACACAAGAGAAATCAGACTGTAACTCGGTAAGAACAATAGAGAAATTGTTTGATCAACTGATCAAGAGAGAAATCAAAAACAAAAATTTTGATGTCCAGATTGTGTATGCGAGAAGGAGGAGCGATATTATAGATGCGATAATGTCGAGATTTACGAGGTATCGAATTAGCGATTCATGAGGAGTCGATAGCGTTCCCGCCTGATGGCGCCCTACCGTATGTGCATAATGCTCGCGCTTACCGGCCCACCACTCCAAGCCATGTTTATTTTTATTTATTTATTTATTATTATTTTTTTTGCTATGATTTCCAATGGAGTTAATTTGTCCTCTAAGTAAAATGTACATAATTAATTTTTTTAAACATATATACTATATATCTCATAAATTTTGGGCACCTTAAAAACGTGTGCCATGGATAGTCGTCCGTATTATCCACCGTATGACACGACCTGAATTGATATAACATTAATGATGGAGTGGGTAGATCCATTAGATGCGAATGTTAATATTTAAACATAGTCTAGTTAGAGTTTGGGTGTTTAGAACCGGTTATCCGAAATTTTGGATATACGGAATTTTGTATAGTGGATATTGATATCTGAATTCGTATCCGAAATTTCAGATATGTATTCGAATATTAATCAGATATTTGCAAGTAGTAAATTTTCAGTTTATTTTCACTTTCTCTCTATTTAGATATTATACACCATAAAACAATCATACAATAGTATTTTATCTTTCACTTGACTACTTAACCAATTTGGTAAGATATAGACAAAACTTCATAAATGCTCCTTGTGGTTTCATAAAATCTAAAGTTTTGTTTCTAACTTTAAAAAACATCATGGATGGTCTCTATGGTTTCAAATCTTTTAATGTTTAGTCCTTATGATTCACTCCGTCAATATTTATCCGTTAAGTGAAGGATATTTCTATCATCTCACTACCCCAGGGACCATTTATGAGGTTTTCTTATTTAAAAAAACAAAAGAAAAATGAAATTTAATATGCAAGGGGTCTCTCTCTCTCTATACACGCACATATTTCCAGTTAAACTCTCACCCCTTTCTTCTTAAGAACCCTAAAAAGCAATCTTACATTTTCTCACAATCACAGGTTCTAAAATCTTATTCACCCCAAAATCAATTGTAGGGACATGAATGAAAGGCCTATCGATGGTTCATTTGTTGTTGAACTGGGTTGTGGAAAGAAATTGACGGATGGGTATACGTTCACTTCCAAAAGAGGTAGCAATGGGTGATTCAAGGCGTTAGTTTTGCTCTCGAATCCTTGTTTGTCGCCACCTCTACTTTTCCTTTCCCTTACGTTTACACATCTGCTCATTGTCTCTATCTTCATCTTCTCCACAACTCCTTACTCCCTCTGATCATCTCGATGGTGGTTTGATCATCTAGGGAATAATTTAAAAACCCACACGTACACACAAATAAGTACCTGATCTTCATCATCTTCATCTGTGTTTTTTTAGAATTATTGGGTTTTTTATTTGCTTTTAGATTTTGATCTTCGAGAAGGGTTTTCAGATGTTCTTGGTTTTTTTATTCCTCTTCCTTCCAAAATGAATTTTCATATCATAAATTGCTTGAGATCAAGTTTAGGCATCAATTTCATATAAGAAATCGATTTAGATCAAGTTTAGGTTTTGGTTTTATAGCAGAAATCGATTCAGTGGCGGTGAAGCGCAATTCATCAGATCTGGGAAAAATGATTTATTGGTTTGTGAATGATTTTTGGGTTCATGAATGTAATGTTCTTGTTCTTGAACTCGGGACAAAACGAGTGTTCTTGAGATTAATATTCATATTTATGTGTGTATGTTTTTAATGAGATTGAGCTCTATTTTCTTGTTTAAATCAAATTAATCTTGATATATGTGTAACTTTGTATGTATGTGTTTAGAGTCTGGAACATTTGTAAATTTAATTTAATAAATTAAACAAAATCGATAAAAGTGAATGTTCTTTATTTTGCAAATCCACTACTAGATCTGTGTTAATTTTGTTTGTGGTAATATTAAACCCAGGAGGAGGAGGAGGAGGAGGAGGAAGAGGAGGAGGAGGAGGAGGAGGAGGAGTGAAATGACGAAAATTTCCTTCACTTAACGGACAAATACTGACAGGGTGAGCCATAAGGACTAAAAATTAAAAGTTTTGAAAACAAATGGACCATCCATGAGTTTTTTTAAAAATAGGGATGAAACTTCAGATTTTGTGAAACCACAAGGACCATTTATGAAGTTTTGTCTAAAATATATAACGGAAAACTGAAAAAAAAAAAAAAAAAAAAAAAAAAAAAAAAAAAAAAAAACATATTGGCCCCATAATCGATTTAGTCATTATATTTATTTTTATCCAATTAAGTCTTAAAAATCGATAATCGTATTCAATTTAACCATTTAACCCGGTCTAAAGCTCATCCAACTTTTAAAAATTACACTTTTGGCCCATACTTTAATTTTATTACAAATTAGGTCCAAAATTTATACTTTTTGCCATGATTTTAAATTTTATTAAAAAATTTGGTAAAAATTTTACCATTTTGGCATAAATTTCAGAATTTTGTTATGGATTCATCATAACTTTAGTTTTTTTATAACTTTTTTTCTCAAAAAAAATTTCGAATATGTTTTTTCTTTAAAAAAACTCACATTTATAAAAAAAAACACATATTCTCACATAAAAAATCTTATATTTTTTATATAAAAACATTTTTGTATACGAAATACCTATTTTTAAAAATAGGTATTTATTAAGTACATAAATATATACAAATTCGTTTTTATAAAAAAAATGTATACAAACACATATTTTACAACAACAAAAAAATCTATACAAACACCTATTTCATAGTGAGCATATATATATATATATATATATATATATATATATATATATATATATATATATATATATATACACACACACACAAATTTCTTTCGGTATTATTTCTATTCGGTAACATGTATAATCCGGTACCCAACCTTGATACGAAGGTAATGAAAAAGTAAGCCCCTAACAGTGAAATCTAATTTGCTTTGAAAGATGGTAACTTATAACTTGAAAATTAACCGATTTTGATATATTATTTTAGGTTTAAAACAAAATTATAACGTTATGTTGGTTGAAAAAAATTGTATGAAAATAAATATTGTTTTTTTTTTATTATTATTGAAGACACATATTTTTTATTAGTAATCAAAATTTCTTTTGAATTTTAAATATGAGTTATTATTTTATGGTATTAATTCTTATATAACTATTATTTAGAGTATGCATTTAATTGAGTAATTTAATTTTGGATAATTTACTTCTCAAATGACGTTCTTCACCAATTCTTGTCCAGATGCGAAATTGGAACGGACATCATCGGTCGAGTTTGATTCTTAACCCAAGGAACACATAATCAAAATCATGCCTCTCGATTCAAACTAATGACCAACACCAGTCGACATCGACGCTTAAACATCTCGACTCGATTCAATTCAACACTAGTCGAAATCAATTTCGACTTCCAAACAATCCAAAAATTTGTTCGACTATCAAATCCATTGTCAATTTCGATTGTTAAACACAAATCTCGTTCGACTCCACATGCTTTCTCATTCGACTTCAATCAAAAACTCGTCCACTGAACCACAATCGAAAGCGTGATTTCGACCATCTATACCCAGAATAAAAGCCATCTTTGTAATTTCCTAATTCGATTTTGACTTCACTTTACAGATCATAACAATTTTTGACTTTCAATACACTCTCGTCCTTAGAATTTCGTCATACAGGTTTCAATTTTGACTTTGAAACTAAGGAACTTTGACTTTATTCTGATCGAAATACCATAGTTGACCAAAATACAATCGGTTTTGTCAATAATTCAAAACTGATAAACACCAATCCTCAATTCCATAAAACCTTTCTGATCAAACTATCATTTCCAAACAAATTTGTCTGTTTTTGATTCATCGATTTTATCAAGTTTACCCTCAAACATACTTGATTGAACAGATCAACAAGAATAGACGAATATATTATCAAGAATCAACAACTATAGCTTGAGAATTGAACACATGAGACTCGATCAATATCATAACTCGATTCAGATACTCGATTATCCAATGTAATAAAAATTCACGGGAAAAAAATCTCATGAAGAAATTAGAAAGAACGAGTTTAAACAGATGAAGAGAACGTATTATATTAAGTCAATTGAAACAAAATCAAATTCAATCTTTGATCGAAGTCGTGAGTACCAAAATGCGAGATATTGAGACAAAAAGAATAATCAGATCACGAAAACAAATTGAAATAAGAGAAACGCGATATGATCTGCAATTGATCTGAATGAGTTGGATTGGGCTTTTGATTAACTCAGATCATATGAACAGTAGATCGAATTGGTTTGGGCTCTAGTTTCGGATCAATGAACAGTAGATAAAAAATAGACTGAGTTTTGGATCGAATAAATAGTGATAATTCGAAGATCAAGCTTGATTTAAAAAAAAAATTATTGGATCATAGCAATCAGATTGAAACATATTTAATCCAACGAGTTAAAACAATCAAAAATAAAAACGAAAGCACGAATTGAAAATATGATTGGATTTGAATTTCAAGAAAACATGAATTGTTCATCATCGGATCTTCAAAAACAAGGTATCGATCTTAACATGAATTTTTCGGAATCCATTTGAAAATTTGAGAAATATTCATAATAATCCTTTTTCCATTTGCAGTAATCAAATTGATCATGAAAGATCTCGGTTCTTTGGCTGGAACTAAGAAATCTTCAAATTTCATATTGTACCACCCACGATACACATTATACAATCCATTTTTCTTATTTTTCAAAGATCTAACTTCATTTTCATAACGAATTTGAGAATTTTCAACAATTTTGGGTTTAAATTCGAAATCATTGCATCATTTGATGATTGTTGCTTAGGAACCCAAATTTGCTTCATTGATTTCGACTTCAAGCGACATTTGAAGAATTATGTTTAAAAACCCAAATGTTCTTGTTTTTGATCGTCTTCTTCATCTTTTTGGATCTTGAAGTTTTGAATTTAAGAACAACATCATTCTTGACAAATTCAACTTTGCAATTTTGAATCAAATCTTTTGGAGTTTGATACATTTGAACTTCTTGGATTGAAGGATTTCTATATGACACCATTCCTTCAAACGAATTACAAAATTTTAAGCAATCATCGGTTTGAACTCCAATTAAATAAAAAACTTTCACATCTTCATGAAAATCACATTGAATTTCCTTGTCTTGAACATCAAGAACATCATGAGCATGATGAACTTCTTCAAGAACATCTTCAACAAACTCAAGAGCATAAAGATCATTTGGGTCTTCAATAAGAGAAACATATTTCTTTTTTTAATAATTCTCTTTATTTTCCTTCCTTTTGATTACCAAACCAAGATAACATATCCATGAAAATTTCAACCAAACTTTTAATCTTACAAAGTGGTTGAAACATCAATTTTCCATGATCATATTTCTTGTCTCCATAAGAAATCAAAGTTCCCTATGTAATAAACCATCATTTCAATAATAATTCGTAAAATTGTTTCTCATTGGCTTTGTATTTGACATTTTTAATCATCACGATCCAAGAATCATAATCCAAACACACCATCTTTGATAAATTAACAACAAAGATCATAAGAACTTCAATTTTTCTAGAGAGAGAAGGTGATTATGAATGAAATCTCTAGAGAGAGAAAGAAAAATATGAATGAATTCTAGAGAGAGGAAACAAAATTGATCAAAATTCTAGAAAGAGAAAGTGATTTCGATATGAATTCTAGCGAGAGAAAGCGAAAATCACATGAATTCTAGAGAGAGAAAATTGAATTTGAAAGATGATCAAAGAATAATTTGACTTCTAGAATCAAAAACATTCTCAGAGATGAAGAAGATACAACACTTTAGGATTCACCAAATCATGTTGTCATCATGGATCAATTTCTTGAAGACTTCAAGCATACTTCAAGAACACGTGCTCTGATACCAATTGTAGTGACCCAAATATGGTGACATGTGCAAAATAGTAAATATCAAGTGAATCAATCAATCATAAGGAACATCAAGATTAAATAAAATCATTTAAGCTCCATTAGTAAAGCAAGATTACAATTAGGTAATGTAAATTCTTTCACTAAACTAAGCTCTCAAAATGGGTTCCATAATGGTTCTTACATAAATAGGAGTCACTCACTTCCTATTTATAGAAAAGACTCAACCCATTACACATCACAAGAGGGTAAGCACATCCAAGGAGGACTTTGCACTTATATACCTTGGTTTAGGCTGCTAGGGAATTGAATCACGTATATCACATGACCACAATCACCAAATTTCAAAAATCACACTTTCTGTCCTTTGAGTTTGCCATAATTAATTATTTGGTCCTTATGACCAATGTTATGACATTTTAAGTTTTAGAATTATCCCTTTTTAGTCATTCTGGTAAAATAAATATTATTTTATGTCATATGATTATTTATATTATTATTATTTTATAATTATTATTTATTTTGTACTAAATTCGTAATCATTGGTAAATAATTACACACCGGAGAAATGGGGCGTTACATGATATTTTGTAAACCTACTTATAGTGATATCCAACAATTACATAGTCATCATGCAAATATGCATGCCTTCATTGGAATGTTAAGAAGCTTATATTGCCTCCACTAGGAATAAGGAAATCGCATGAATGCATTGTTGGATTAGTGTCTAAGTCCATAACTATTTTGGTATGTACTTGACCCGATGGTGCATGGTCCTTTTGGGTTGCCTTCACCAAAGCAACTTGATAGGATGAATTATGGAGAGAAAGGATTAAATATGATTTATTAATATATTATGGGAATAATATATTAAAGGAGAAATCATATTGTTTAATTAATATTAGTCAAGAATTAATTAGTAATTAGTTTTGTGACTAAAAGAGATTAATTAAACTTAAGGGACTGGAATTGTAATTATAAGATAATTGCAATTTGGGCCATGGATTGCCTTGAATCAAGAGGTGGACGAATTCTATGGGGAAACCCATAAGGAAATCGTCCATGGGCTTGATTAAAGGAGTCTATGGGTTGCTTAGGGCTTAAGCAACCAAATTAGGGTTTCCTTGTTAGATAACCCTAATTGCCTCACTATATATAGATCCCTTAAGGACCAAAAACGTGGACAAGCATCTTGCTAGGGTTTTCACACGGTTTTGGCAGCCTCCATCCTCTCTCCTCTTCATCCTCTTGCTTATGGTGTTTGTGAACCATTAGAGGAGTGACACTTGTGACTCTAAGCCTTCCAAAGTCAATTCAAGGAGGAATTGGGATTGTTATTGCTACATAACAATCAAGGTAATATCATAAACCTAATTATATGTTAATATTGTATTCCATATGCTAGAATTAGGGTTTATAGTCTTGGATTCAAAGCATGTACAATAGAGAAAACTAGATCCAAGCATTAGGGTTTGTATGAGCACATAGGATGTTCTTAGGACCAAAACCCATCAGTGGTATCAGAGCCTTGATTGGTTTCTATTGTATTGATGCATTATGTGTTTATTCAAGTTGCAAAATCGATTTTTGAGCCATCTGCCTGATGAATTCGGCGAGTACCACAGTGTACTCGGCGAGTTCGAGCGTCAGATGGAGCTATATCCGGGATTTCTTGCTGTTTTTGCTTAAGGATAGTTACCTTATCATGTTAGATCAATATAAATCTGATTTTATGATATATATATATATATATATATATATATATATATATGACTATATTCTTGATCTAATTGAAGATATTTATCAATTAATAAAATATTTGTTTCCTTATGTGATAATTGATTGATTATTTTGATTAAATTGGTAAATTGTTTTGCAAAAAATCATTAAATAAATCAAATATGGATAATTATATGATTAAATGTTAATTAAGATTATTTGTTATTTGATCCTTGTTGTTATGAAAAGTTTCATATTTTCCCCTTAGGTTTTATAGTTTAAATTTGAACCCAAAAGTTTTGTTGTTTTGAAATTTAAATAGTTAAAACCCTAATGTTTTGAAAAAGGTTTCAGAACTTGCCCTCAAGTTTTGGAATTTAAATTTTGATTAAATTGTTTAATTTTGATGTATATTTAAATTCTAAACCCTAATGTGTTGAAATGTTTCAAAACTTGCCCTCAAGTTTTGGAATTTAAAAGTTGATTAAAATTTTAATTAGGAATGTTAAATTCTAAAACTCTAGTATAGTTTTGAAAAAGTTCAAATCACACCCTTATGGTTTTATTAATTAATTAAGGTGTATAATTAAAAGAAGTTTAATAAATCCATAAAAGTTTAGGTTTACAATTTAATTGAATTAAAAGTATAATTGTTAAATTAGACCACCTAGTATTTTAAAAGTATAAAATACACCCTATACTATATATATAACATTAAAGGTATAACATTATATATATGTATGAGTAAAATTCAGTCTTACCGTTAGTAGGCCTCATTCACGAAGCTGGTCTATAAGGGGTGTTTAAGAAAATTGCCTATAAAATGGTGATTGAATGGGTATCCACTCTTACCCACCGCACTCTTGACTAGTGGAGGGTCGTTAGCCGAACGGGTAGGATAGGACAAAAACCCTCCATTATAAGTATAATGAAGTATAAAAGTAACTAAATGTTTTCATAAAATTCCCAATCTTAGTTACTTAGGCAAAAGTGAATTGAGGCAATTCCATGAAATTACACTTTGTGCCCTTGCGAAGACATTAGTGGAGCGTGTGTGGTTTACCGGCACACTAAATGGTTCTAAGTAAAGGTAGCAAAGGGTGACTTAATGTTTGTCATAGTTCGGTGGAGCGTGTGTGGTTTACCGGCACATCGAATAGGTGACTGTAACATTTGAGGGCACCATGTAAGTTTGCATGGTTATTCACACCCGCTTTGTGATCCTCAGCATCCCAGTCACAAACTAGAGGGGCATATCGAGATTTAAACATGCCATTGAAAGTTCAATGAATCTCAAAGGATCTAGGAGTTTTCATAGATTTAAAACTTAAATTTCTTTTTCATTTTTCATGGTGGAAATTAGTGAATCGTCATTCACTTACCTTCAAATATTCTGCAATTAGGGTTACAACATCCCTCTCCCGAGTTGTAGAATATTGTGTTGGGTCCTAGCCTTAGTATTTCATTTGGGTGATTTACTAAGGACTCAATCTATCAACTAACTTGAATTCGTTTTTCTCCCGTTTTGTAGATGTCAAAGTTCGACAACTATGGTTTTCTCAAATCCCGTGGAACAAGCATTCCACATGAAGATAATATTCCATGATTCGATCGAGGAACAAGAAATCATGCTGCACTTCCTCCTCCTCCTCCAATTATTCTTCCTAACCCACAAGATTGTAAAATTGAAAGGTTCAATATCACTCAAGCCCTTTTGGCAAATAAACATAAAGAAGGAAAGTCGGTGTGTGCACACGTCCTAGGAATGAAGTCGCACATTGATAGACTAAGAATGTTGGGATCAGTTGTCTGTGAGGAAATAGCTGTTGATTGGGTTCTTCAGTTACTTCCCAACTCGTATAGTGAGTTCGTAAGAGAGTACTATATGATGAACCACGACGTGACCCTTATAGATCTCACCTATATGCTTATTGCTGCTGATCAGTAATGGTTTGGCGCAATAGAAAAGCAAAGTTGATTGGTGAATCTGCCTTCAAGACCTCTATGGATATAGACAATGGCAATGAAAGACATGAAATGATCGAAAAGTTTGATCATAAGAGAAAGGCAATGTCTGAAGTAGTTCCATGTCCTGTTCCAAGAGAGTCAATTTGCTTTTATTGCCAAGAGAAGGGGCATTGGAGACAAAGCTGCCCTGTTTACCTAAGAGATCTAAGAGATGGGAGAGTCGAAACGTATGGCTCTAATTTAGGTAAAATCCATTGAATAACTCTTTTAAGCTTCATTCTAGATTCTGAATACATAATGTGATAAGACTACAATTGATGTTTTGTAGGATCGAAGAAAAGAAAGGAAGCTTAAGGGAAGAAGTGAGCAGAATCTAACCGTGAAGGAATGAATTTCGATCACGTTTCTCGAAGATTAGATTCTTGAGCTACTACTTAGAGTTAGAATTAGATTGCTAAGAAAGATGTATTAGCATAAGTTTTTCAATGAGTTGGATTGTAAGGACAAATTTTTCCGCAATAAAATAAATTTTGATTTTAAATTTTATTTATTTATCCTTACAATGGCGTGTATGAAAAATTGATGTTAAAATGTTTCTATTATTAGCAATAATGGATTTGGTTCTTATGATGTTATTTATGGAAAGTCGAGAATTTACCAAATAGGGAGAGTTTCTCATCGCCCAAGTTTCAATTGGACAGAAGTTTGGAATCATGCAACATGGTTGCACGATGAATGAGAAATTTCTTATTTGGAAATTAGACTAATTTGTTGACAAAGTGTCAAGTGAAGGACTAGGAGATCGAGTACACAAAGTTGCGTGTTGATCAAATTCACCATAAGAGTAACAAAGATATTCGTCATGATTTACTAAAGGTTTAGTAAATATGATTATACTTGTAAGATTAAGTGTAATTCTGAATTGATTGAAAAAGTTTAAATCAATAGTAGAACGAATAAGAAGAATCGAGTAGGCAGAAAGATAAAAGTTTCTCCATTCTAAGAAGAAGGGAGAGTACCTTTTATGCTTTATGATAGGTCTTAATGATTAAGAACCATATCTCAATTGATCCTCTAAGTGAATCTTAGTACAATTGTATGTTTAAGAAGAGGAATCAAGAATTGAAGAAATGGTTAAATCAAAAGGTCAATCATACTTCGTTCCAAAACAAGTCTTAGAGTTAAGATTGTGACAATGAGTGACAAGTATTAAGAAGGTTTATAACATTCATCAATTGTGGAAAGTTGTGATGTCTTGGATAAGACAAAGACCAACTAGGACCAAAGTTATGAAGTGTTTTTTCTTGATAAAAGTTACACTAACTCTTGAATATTTATTTGTCAAGAAATGTTTTGACAAGAGAATTTTATATGTCAAGGAGTCGGTGGGAGTCTTAATGGTCTTGAAAGGTTTCAAGAACAAATCAAATAAACCTTATCGATCATCACTAGCACACGAGTTGAGGTTTACAACCTATCGTGTTGACATTATTTTTTCTGTGCCAATCCAATCGAGTTAATTATGCATGTGAGTCCTATGAGTTCTCAATTGAATGCATAAAAGGCAAGGACCTTGATCAATGGAAAGTACATTGATAAGAAAAGGTGAGCTGCTTAACTACTTGGAAGACATGGTGGGCAACTATGCTACCATAAAGGCAAGAAATCTAAGAAAGTTCGGTCCATATGAGTTTGAATTTGTCGTAAACTTTGGTTTTAACAAATTCACATGGATAGGAACACATACACCGCTCAAATCTAAGTGTCATAAGATTTCCTCCTTCATGAAAATGATCGTGAGGAAATGCTTTCACTAAGAAAGATTTTAAGAAGATAGTGATTGTAAAATTGCATTCTCGAATTCGATTATGGTTACGGTATCCCTTTCCATAATTTGAATTGTGAGGTTTGACAATTAGTCTTAAGTGTTTAGACACACATATGAACTATAGAAGGCAAAGGTGTATAAGCATTGTTTTTTTTTTCTGAAAGTTAAGATGTTTATGAATACATGTCGAAGCTAGTGGGAGCATAAGTGCTATGTTTTTATAATAATCATCATGATAGTGGGAGCATAAATGTTATGATTGTATGATTATTAAGGCACGTATTGCAAGTTGGCAATATTAATTATAGAAAAACAAGAGTCATACTTTGCAAAGTTGTACGAGTTGAAAGGTTGTTTTGCTATAATTAAGGGAGAGAATATTATGCTTCATTTCAAATCTAAAGGATTAGGTTGAGAAATGTTAATAAATTTAGTCAAGGGTACATAGTGTGTTCTTAAAATTTCGATTATGATTACGGCATTCCTCTTCACAATTCGAATTTTGAGAACATAGCAAATAATACATTATGCGTCGTGTCCCATACGCTTCGGGTATAGGATCGATTGCAAATGCTTTAATGTTTAACCATTCTAAAATTTTCCAAATGTCAAGTGCATTTAGAGGGAAAAGGGACTAGAATTCGTTTTGACTAAAATAATTAAACAACTATCAAAGGACAATCCAAAGTTCGACGAGGATTGGTCGCTTGTGAGTAGTTGGAAGCATGGTATTGGATGGACCATATCGACATTCTTATGAATAGAAAAGATTCTATTAAGAATGAGTTGTCATATGAAAATCATGGAAATGTTTCCATACCGGATGGACCATATTGACATCATTACGAATAGATAAGATTCTATTAAGAATGAGTTGTCATATGGAAATTATGGAAGCGTGTCCATATTGGAAATTGAATATTAAAAATCTATGTCTAGATTATAAATTTTTATGCAAAAGGATGTTCAAAGGAATGTACTTTGAGTGAGAGACATCATATCTAAGGAATTGTCTTTGTGACTTTGGTGCAGTGAATTTACGAAAGGACAATTGCATAAAATGTTAGAATCTACATATTCTATAAGTAGCAAGAATTTGATATTCTCTAACTTATGAAAAACGGATTTGGAGTTGTGAAATGAGAATGATTGGAAATGTGTTCAATGTGATCTATTTCACAAAGTAAGAACCATAGGTAAACATTGTGTGCATGCTAGGAGCATGGGACAAGTGTTGTAATTCAAGTAAGAAGTTGATTAACCGAAATGACAAATAATGAGTAATCGATATGGTGATAAATAAAAGGTGTTTTATTTATACTCAAAGGTTTGAGGCCATATGGGATTAATATTATTCTTGTGTTTCACATTTGCATGTTTTGACTTCCAGAATAATTGAGTTTATTAAGAATAATCGAATTATTCGAACGGGCCATAGTTGTTCATATGTTGGAAGTAGGTATGAATGAAGACTGTCATGAATTGGTGTGTAGATTGTCTAAAGAGCATTAGACATAAGCAAATGTTTGCTGCAACGTTCATGAGTGCTTATGAATATGATTTGAGCATTGGATTAAACCCACGCTCACTTGGATCACTCCATGAATTGTATCACGAGTGATTGGTGAGACGATAACATCTTATATTCTTGAAACCGAGATGTGTGAGTTGTATCTTGCGAATCGGTTGCACATTGATAATATGTAAACGCACTAGTAACTTGGTGTTATAAAACATATTGTTGTGTGTGATTCGGTGCGTGAGTGCAAGCGAGCATTGTATCAAAGTTTGTCCATTCCTTTTATTCAAAGTAGGATAAAGGCGATATCTTTGGGCCCCTCGATGGTTTAGTGATGACAAACGTAAATGCTCGGCCGGGCTAGGGCTAATTTGATTTGTTCAATTAGTCTGTCGTCATAAATCAGAAATCGAGAAGTAGTACAAAGAGAATGATTAGAAATCATATCTCATATGATATCTAGAATGAAGGAATATATGATCCCTTATCTAAGGACACGTGTATCTGATAGGATCAGAGTTGACAACGGCTTTGGAAAGCTACGATTGCAGATCAGGATCTGAAGTCATACGCATAATAGTTATTAGACTTATCCAAGTGGGAGACTGTTGGATTAGTGTCTAAGTCCATAACTATTTTGGTATGTACTTGACCCGATGGTGCATGGTCCTTTTGGGTTGCCTTCACCAAAGCAACTTGATAGGATGAATTATGGAAAGAAAGGATTAAATATGATTTATTAATATATTATGGGAATAATATATTAAAGGAGAAATCATATTGTTTAATTAATATTAGTCAAGAATTAATTAGTAATTAGTTTTGTGACTAAAAGAGATTAATTAAACTTAAGGGACTGGAATTGTAATTATAAGATAATTGCAATTTGGGTCATGGATTGCCTTGAATCAAGAGGTGGACGAATTCTATGGGGAAACCCATAAGGAAATCGTCCATGGGCTTGATTAAAGGAGTCTATGGGTTGCTTAGGGCTTAAGCAACCAAATTAGGGTTTCCTTGTTAGATAACCCTAATTGCCTCACTATATATAGATCCCTTAAGGACCAAAAACGTGGACAAGCATCTTGCTAGGGTTTTCACACAGTTTTGGCAGCCTCCATCCTCTCTCCTCTTCATCCTCTTGCTTATGGTGTTTGTGAACCATTAGAGGAGTGACACTTGTGACTCTAAGCCTTCCAAAGTCAATTCAAGGAGGAATTGGGATTGTTATTGCTACATAACAATCAAGGTAATATCATAAACCTAATTATATGTTAATATTGTATTCCATATGCTAGAATTAGGGTTTATAGTCTTGGATTCAAAGCATGTACAATAGAGAAACGTAGATCCAAGCATTAGGGTTTGTATGAGCACATAGGATGTTCTTAGGACCAAAACCCATCATGCATGTCATGGTCAATACACCCGAGGTGATCATGGTTATCCAATAGTCATACTTAAAGTTGTGGTCTTACATGATTTGTGGATATGACATGTCTTCTTTGGTTTTGCGGGTTAACTAGATGACATAAATGTTCTTAACATGTCTATGATATTCGACGACATGTATAACGAGACTACACAATATTCTTCGTTTATAGTATATGAACCGTCTTCTTTGTAAAGCATTTTACTTTTAAAATTTTCAAATTCAACATCCTACTTTCATTTAATTTCACTTTAAGGCACTATACTTAGAAATTCTAACAATTACATCATCCCACTTTGAGCTTATGCCATTTTAAACACTATGATCTCACATGATTTGTGGATATAACATGTCTTCTTTGGTTTCGCGGGTTACCTAGATGACATAAATCTTCTTAACATGTCTCTGATATTCGACGACATGTATAACGAGACTTCACCATATTCTTCGTTTATAGTATATGAAACGTCTTCTTTTTAAAGCATGTTACTTTAAAAAATTTCATATTCAACATCCTACTTTCATTTAATTTCACTTTAAGGCACTATACTTAGAAATTCTAACAATTACATCATCCCACTTTGAGCTTATGCCATTTTAAACAATGAAATTTGAAAATATAATAGTTATAACATCCCACTTTGAATTTATGCGACTATATACATATATATATATATATATATATATATATTACTATTTAGAAGAACAAGCATTTGTAGCAACATGCTCTCATGTTAAACTTGAAGAACTGCGTTGCTATATGTGACAACCCAAAAATTTTATTCTTGTAAAAGTCAACCTTCTCATTTTGATCTATCTTATTTTAATAGATTTAAGTCCTAACTTGGTTTAAAACTTTAAATTTGAAGATTTGTTGAATTAGAAGTGAAATATAAAGAACATTTTTCCAAACTGAGAAACTTCGCATGGGGGCCGCAAACGAAGCTCGGACCACAAACACACTCCGAGTCGTAAACATGCCTCACAATCGTGAACCAACCTCGGATCGTGAACGAGGTTCACGACCGCAAATGAGGGTTCACGGCCGTGAACTCTTCGGACCGTGAACTCATGCTATATATATATATATATATATATATATATATATATATATATATATGTTTTAGCCATTATTTCTTCACTTCCACTTCTTCGAGCCGTGAACATCAAGGTTTTCTCTCAAGTATCATCAGCCAAGAACATCCTCTCTCCTTAAGAACATGCTAAACTCATCCTTTCTCATCATATTCACATGATAATCATTAGTTCTTCATAGGATCTAACAGTTAACGCGAAGAACACGAAGAACACCCTCCCGAAAACCTTTGAATCTTCTTAGAAACTTGCTTCGGATCTTCAAGTGTTCATAATTCATCAAGAACACTGGCCCGTGAACCACTCTTTTGGGTCGTGAACTCAAGAACACTTGGTGTTCTTGGGCCTTGAACACCCAGCTGGTCGTGAACCCTTCTTGCAGCCTTTAAACTTGCTTCTAACACCTTTATTGTAAGTTATACTTACATATTAGATCGAATTCCTATCATTCTTATGATAATAGTCATTAATAGAATACGTATATGTTGCATAAATTGCTATTTAGGCATTGTTTTTGTCCCGGGATCTAACTAGTGGAAAACATCCTAAACCGAACCTTCAATCGAATCATCCACAAAAAGGTGAGTTCATACCCTTATGTTTTACTATTTTTCACTGTTTTAGGGGGGGTGGGGGGATACAAGTTTAAACACAAGGATATTGTGTTTACAATAAACGGTTTTTCTTTAATATTGTTAAATCTTTTAAATATTTTATAAACTGCTTTTTAATTTATGTTTTGTATAAATCATATTTATATGTATATAATTATATAAATAAGATTTAAAGGGCTTAGGACTAATGATTTACCTTATTTCCTTTTCCTTGTCTGGATGTGGGGTGAGGGTAAAGTTATTTGTCCGACTGCTATTTAAATTTTAATTATATATATCTTGTATATATGTATGAATATAAAAGTTAGTTCAATCGGATTTCATATTCCCTTTGTAACATGTTGAGCAAAGGGGGTGCATTCATGAATATCACATGCTTAATAGAACACATATATAAATTGTAATAAGTATAATTTATGGGTCAGTTCACGATAACAGTCGTCTTAATCATGTATAAGGAAAAGTTACAAATTTAATTACAAAAAGATTTTTCACAATATTACTCATAAACTCGTTAAATCACTCAATTTGTGAGACACGTCTTCGCGTACATACCTAAGTACCATGGGAAGTCTAGACTTATGAACCAAAGTCTCCTGGAGGGAGAGCGTGAATTTGTGTATAGATCTATACGGAACCGACAATCCCGCACCCTGGCTATTAGCTACAGCTACTGGGTGACAAATGTAACAAGTGTACCAATAGAGAGAACCCGTCATATTAGTATGGTTATAAGTACTCGCATGGGAGAAACTTACGATTCTTTTACATAGTAATATACTTTTCTTAAACAATCTCAAGGGATATTAACTATGTGATTACTCAGTATATACCATAGGGTTAGATAAAACTGAAGTCCGGTAGACAGTGGAATGTGTGACTAACGCCTTATTTCCTGTTCCTTGTTTGGTTGTGGGCTTAGGGCAAATTCACCCATTCAATTGTCTGTTCGATCTTGGTTATATACAACTCATATGTATTAAGTGGTCATAGGAGGGTAGTATCGCCGTATCAGGTTTTCAGGGTAAACAAGTCTTTATTCAGTTTAACTTATCAACTAAACTAGGTATCATTAAAGTAAGTATAATGATTATACTTGTGCTTTTCGATCTTGGAATAACATAGACTACCAGCCGGTTTTATAGAAAATATAGGATTTTCTATGTTAAACATCGTTCTTTTAAGATAATCAGTTTTGGATAGATCTTTCTGAAAGCAATAACATTTATTATCAAAATCAATGCTTCACAATGGAGTTAGTGAAACTAGAAACTTATCTATAAAAGGTTTAATATGTATTATTAAACTAGTATAACATATAAGACCTTAAATGGTTAATTCTATAACTCCTTAGTTTATACATCAGAGTTATATATAATTAATATCCGATAGGCAGTGAAATGTGCAACTTCCGCCTTACTTCCTGTTCCTTGTTTGGTTGGGGGCTTAGGGTAGATTCACACATTTAACTGTCCGTTCGATATTAGATTATATATAGCTAGTATAAACTAAGTAATCATAGAAGGAACTATTGCGGTTACCAATTTACTAAAGAAAATATATGCTTTTCTTAATGAATCTTTTCAGCAAATGTCAAAGAACTATTACACTTAACTCCGTAAGCATCTAGTGAATATGTCAGAGTTATATACAATGAGGATCTAACCAACAATGGAATGTGTGACTTCCGCCTCATTTCCTGTTCCTTGTTTGGTTGTGGACTTAGGGCAGATTCACACAATCGATTGTCGGTTTGATTTGGATTTTATATAACTTGTATTCATTAAGTACTCATAAAAGGAATTATAAGATTCATTTTTACTTATCTTTCATCACATTAGAAAATATAGGATTTTCTGGAGGAACAGGCGAACCTTTCCAAAAGAACTTAGAGTATACTTTTTATAACAAAAATGCTGATGAACTCACCAGCTTAAATGCTGATCTACTCTTTCAAAATAACTTGTATTCTCAGGAATCCAGTAGACAAGTATTCTCCCGGAGCTTTTGAGAAGACAGCCTAGTGTCGCGTTGCATCTTTTGTCTTTTACTATATCTACCGTTGATGTCGAATATCTAATATTTGAACACTTATTTAAAAACTTATACATTATTGATGCAATGGTTGTTATACTTTGATTACTATAATGCATGTGTTGGGATACTTGACATGACGTCCTCTCCCCTGAACGTTTCCGCCATTCTGGTTAAGGGGTGTGACAGATTGGTATCAAAGCATTGTTTATAGTGAACTCGGTATACCAGTCATAAAAGATATACAACTATAAACACATTGGGATAAAAACACTTTGACCAAGAATTATACTTTAAAATATCTAACAATATATTATAAAAGTATAAGTACATGCATAATATATATATATATATATATATATATATATATATATATATATATATATATACTAGAGCGAGTATCACAAGAAGAACAAAACAAAAGTATTTGGATGTTGGAAACTACATTTAAACATGGACAGTTATGTAATCATATCTGGGATCAATATAGCTTGATCAATTATATTTATTTGAGATATGACCAACATGTGTTTGGGAGTGAATGTAGTGTTGCAACAAGTCTAAAACTTACCTAGGTACCAAAAGAATTCTAGAACCAAACATAAAGTTCAAAATACTATAGGAGTATTTTATGATGCTATAGAAACAAAACTGAAAACTTATCAACTTCATATATCAAGAAGTTCAAGAATCAATCATATAATTAAAATACTATAGGAGTATTTTAGGTACCATAAATAAACTTTTGGGAAATTTTAAAAGACTTTTTCTGGTAGGTCTATAATTACTAAAGTGTATACATTAAAGTTATATATAATTGAAATTTTATAGACTTAGAATAAGTGATTTTCACACTAGCTACTTCATTTTCCTTGTTTAGATGTGGTTTTAGAGTAGGATCACTTATTCGAAGGTCTATTTGATCTGGATTATATATAACCGGTACACACTATGTGATTATAGAAAGACCGAAATGGATCATCCTCGTAAAATTGTATTTGTAACGAAAATGTTTTATTAATTTCATAGACTCTTTAGACATTCCCATTCTCGCACCAACAACATAGCTAGAGATACCACCTCACTAGGATAGTCAACCGAGGAGTCAAGGATGAACAAGGAGGAATTCACAACTAGAACTTCGAGAAGAGATCAAACGAGGAGTACGAAGCCAGAGAAATTCTCAAGGACACCATAGGAAGATAAAGAGAAAGCAAATCATTTTCATCAAGAATAGGACGGGGAACAGAGGAGACCACTCGTGAGTCATGCGAAGTGGCAGAGTACCTTATGCGTCACACTAATAGCTAATGAATTTATGCAACCTAATGAGTTGGTGAATACACTACTCACACTATGCAACTGGTTAATAACAGTAAAACAAGTCACATGATTTCAGTTAAGGATACTCGCAACGATTAATTCATAAGTTTATTTTATATCGACCTCTATTATGAATTGATTACAAGACCACTTGGAAAACATGAAACATGATACACTCGGATAACCTAGTTCATATAACACTCGACCTGAAATCCTTACTAAAGACTCATCACCATTTTGTCTTTTAATTTGTATGGCTAAAAGATGTCTCCTAGAAGAAATCCTAGACGCTTTAACATTCCTACTGCACCAACTCCACCACCGCCACCGCCTCCACAATTCGATGCTACAATGTTCCAGGCAGTAATCACAGCTGTCGTATCAGCAGCCATGACCCACATCAACACGATTGTTACCAGTGGATCGGGTAGCGGTGTCAACAACCATAACCACGAGTACCTTAGAGAATGTTCCTATAAGGAATTCAGAAATTGCAAACCCAAATCCTTTAATGGAAGCGGAGGAGTCCTTACTCTAATGCAATGGTTTGAGAAGATAGAATCAGTTTTCGAAATTTGTGTGTGCCCAGAAGGAAGCAAAGTAAAATTTCCTACCCGTACTTTCTCAGATAGGGACCTCACATGGTGGAATGGCCATGTAAAGTCACTGACTCTTGTAGTGGAAAATTCGATAGGCTGGGAGAACTTAAAGACAATGATGATGAAAGAATATTTCCCGAGAGGCGAAATACAAAAGCTGGAGGAAGAGCTTTGGAGTCTCACCATGACGGGCTCAGACATAGTGGCCTACGCTAATAGATTTAGTGATCTAGCGACACTATGCCCCGAAATGGTTACCTCGGAGAACAAGAAAATAGAGAGGTACATCTGGGATTATCTCCCCAGATTCAAGGAAGTGTTTTAGCCTCCAAATCAACTACTTTCGATAGTGCCAAACAATTGGTGCAGAGCCTCATAGATCATGGAGTTTGCCAAGTGGAGATGACCCCTGTCTCTGAGCCATCAAGAGGGGATGACTATAAGCTAAAGTCTTGGAGTAAGAAAAAAGAAGAGTCAAAACAAGATGCCTCGAAAAGACAACAATTACCTGCAGTTCATGCTGCCATGACACCTGCCACTCCAGCACCTGTTCGTCGATATGCTGGAACACTCCCGAAGTTTAACAGGTGTAACTTTCATCACAGCGGAGCGTGCCGTGAGATGCATTGCAGAAATTGCAATGGGAAGGGGAACACTGCTCGTTTATGTAAAGCAACGACACAACCTATCTCCTAGGTCCCTGGCATCGGAGTCAGCCAGGCTTGCTGCGGGTGTGGCAAAACGGGACACATAAATAGGGATTGTCCAATAACAAAGAACTCTGGAGGAGATGGAAGGATACTAATGATCACCGCAGGAGAGACTATTCCGGAACCACCTGAAAATACCGGTACATTCCATAACTAATGTCGGGCTTATAAACTCTTTAAAAACTAGTACAACTTAAGTCATATCATTCTGTGAGATTCCATCAATTCATTGGAACTCTCGTGTTGCTAGTACTGGCTTAATGCGGTACAGCTTTTTCGCAGCAGTAATAATGTAGATACATCTGGAAGTACTAAAAACATACACATAGGTTACACTGACGTTTTAATAAACACTCTTCCAAAGTAGCTTAACATTTGTTATTCTGAGAAGTCCAACATCGTCATTTGACACGAGTCAATTCGATCTTCACCGTACCAACTCCATGAGAAGATTCTTTTCCGTAACCAACCTTCTAGCGAAACCTTCGTTCCAAAACTCCGAGATACTCATGCAAAGAGTGCCTTATGTTTCGTAACTTACACGAAGTACCCCCAACAGACCTCCCAGGAATACCACTCGCTCGGTACGTCAAGTTCATTATCAAGGACCCATACAGTTAATCTATCATTGTTAAGTGTATACGCAAGAGTGGTACATAATTAAGGTTCTACAGGCTTAGAATTGATGATTCTGCTTTAACTCCTTTTCCTTGTTTGGATGTGGGGTTAGAGAAGAATCATTTATTTGACTGCCCTTTCGATCTTAATTATATACGACTCGTATACACGAGACTGTGATCGATGAACCATGTATGAGTTCTATCATGAACTTCAGGACGAAGACTACCCAAGACTACGAGTGAGCGTGCTATCATGCGTATAAACAAAAAAGCCAAACCTATACACTCCCACCTCTTTCCCTAATTCATGAGTAATCACTTTGAATTTCGAATTTCGGGACGAAATTCCCTTTAACGAGGGGATGATGTGACAACCCAAAATTTTTATTCTTGTAAAAGTCAACCTTCTCATTTTGATATATCTTAATTTAATAGATTTAACTCCTAAATTGGTTTAAAACTTCAAATTTGAAGAGTTGTTGAATTAGAAGTGAAATATAAAGAACATTTTTCCAAACTGAGAAAATTCGCATGGGAGCCGCAAACGAAGCTCGGACCGCAAACACACTCCGAGTCGTAAACATGCCTCGCAGCCATGAACCAACCTCGGACCGTGAGCGAGGTTCACGACCGCAAACGAGGGTTCACGACCGTGAACTCTTCGGACTGTGAACTCATGCTATATGTATGTGTGTGTGTGTGTGTGTATATATATATATATATATATATATATATATATATATATAGGGAAAGGATCAAATGAGAACACCTAAAAGGTTGAGAACGCGAGAACAAGTATATTCATTCGTGATTCCATGTATTCATTTGTGGAGAAATGATAATTTTTACGCACAAACAACATGAATATGCTTTTTCTGTTCAATTGAAATTAAAGGCGTAAAAATTTATCATTTCTCCACAAATGAATAAATGGAATCGCAAACGAATATACTTTGTTCTCGCGTTCTCAACCTTTTTAGTGTTCTCATTTGATCCTACTCCTATATATATATATGTATATATATATATATATATATATATATATATATATATATATATATATATATGTTTTAGCCATTATTTCTTCACTTCTACTTCTTCTAGCCGTGAACATCAAGGTTTTCTCTCAACTATCATCAGCCAAGAACATCCTCTCTCCTCAAGAACATGCTAAACTCATCCTTTCTCATCATATTCACATGATAATCATTAGTTCTTCATAGGATCTAACAGTTAACAAGAAGAACACCCGCCCGAAAACCTTTGAATCTTATTAGAAACTTGCTTAGGATCTTCAAGTGTTCTTAATTCATTAAGAACACTGGGCCGTTAACCACTCTTTTGGGTCATGAACTCAAGAACACTTGGTGTTCTTGGGCTGTGAACACCCAGCTGGCTGTGAACCCTTCTTGCAGCCTTCAAACTCGCTTCTAACACCTTTATTGTAAGTTATACTTACATATTAGATCGAATTCCTATCATTCTTATGATAATAGTCATTAACAGAATACGTATATGTTGCATAAATTTCCATTTAGGCCTTTTTTTTGTCCCGGGATCTAACTAGTGGGAAACATCCTAAACCACACCTTCAATCGAATCATCCACAAAATGGTGAGTTCATACCCTTATGTTTTACTATTTTTCACTGGTTTAGGGGGGGGGGGGGGGTTAAAAGTTTCAACACAAGGATGTTGTGTTTACAATAAACAGTTTTTCTTTAATTCTTTAATATTGTTAAATCTTTTAAATATTTTATAAACTCCTTTTTAATTTATGTTTTGTATAAATCATATTTATATGGATATAATTATATAAATAAGATTTAAAGGGCTTAGGACTAATGATTTACCTTATTTCCTTTTCCTTGTCTGGATGTAGGGTGAGGTATTTGTCCGACTGGCATTTAAAATTTAATTATATATATCTTGTATATATGTATGAATATAAAAGTTAGTTTAATCGGATTTCATATTCCCTTTGTAACATTTTGAGCAAAGGGAGTGCATTCATGAATATCACATGCTTAATAGAACACATATATAAATTGTAATAAGTATAATTTATGAGCCAGTTCACAATAACAGTCGTCTTAATCATGTATAAGGAAAAGTTACAACTTTAATTACAAAAAGGTTTTTCACAGTATTACTCGTAAACTCGTTAAATCACTCAATTTGTGAGACACGTATTCGCATACTTACCTAAGTACCAAGGGAAGTCTAGACTTATGAACCAGAGTCTCCTGGAGGGAGAGCGTGAATTTGTGTATAGATCTATACGGAACCGACGATCCCGCACCCTGGATATTAGCTATAGCTGTTGGGTGACAAATGTCACAAGTGTATCAATAGAGAGAACCCGTCATATTAGTATGGTTATAAGTACTCGCATGGGAGAAACTGAAGATTCTTTTACGTAGTAATATACTTTTCTTAAACAATCTCAAGGGATATTAACTATGTGATTACTCAGTATATACCAAATGTTAGATAAAACTGAAGTCCGGTAGACAGTGGAATGTGTGACTTACACCTTACTTCCTGTTCATTGTTTGGTTGTGGGCTTAGGGCAGATTCACCCATTCAACTGTCTGTTCAATCTCGGTTATATACAATTTGTATGTATTAAGTGATCATAGGAGGGTAGTATCACAATATCAGGTTTTTTGGGTAAACAAGTCTTTATTCAGTTTAACTTATCAACTAAACTAGGTATCATTAAAGTAAGTATAATAATTTTACCTGTGCTTTTCGATCTTGGAATAACATAGACTACCAGTCGGTTTTATAGGAAATATAGGATTTTCTATGTTAAACATCGTTCTTTTAAGATAATCAGTTTTCGATAGATCTTTCTGAAAGCAATAACATTTATTATCAAAATCAATGTTTCACAATAGAGTTAGTGAAACTAGAAACTTATCAATAAAAGGTTTAATATGTATTATTAAACTAGTATAACATATAAGACCTTAAATGGTTAATTTTATAACTCCTTAGTTTATACATCAGAGTTATATATAATTAATATCCGATAGGCAGTGAAATTTTTGACTTCGTCCTTACTTCCTGTTCCTTGTTTGGTTGTAGGCTTAGGGCAGATTCATACATTTAACTGTCCGTTCGATATTAGATTATATATAGCTAGTATAAACTAAGTAATTATAGAAGGAAGTATTGTGGTTACCAATTTACTAAAGAAAATATATGATTTTCTTAATGAATATTTTCATCAGATGTCAAAGAACTATTACAGTTAACTCCGTAAGCATCTACTGAATACGTCAGAGTTATATACAATGAGGATCTAACAAACAATGGAATGTGTGACTTCCGCCTCATTTCCTGTTCCTTTTTTGGTTGTGGACTTAGGGCAAATTCACACAATCAATTTTCTGTTTGATCTGGATTGTATATAACTTGTATTCATTAAGTACTTGTAAAAGGAATTATAAGACTCATTTTTACTTATCTCTCATCACATAAGAAAATATAGGATTTTGTGGAGGAACAAGTGAACCTTTCCAAAAGAACTTACACCCCGCTCCCGAGTTATAGCAAAGAAAAGAAGAGAAGAGAAAAGAAAGTAAGGAGAGAAAAGAAGAGAAAAGAAAGGAAAAAAAAATTGTCATTTGTGCTCCCGAGTCGGAGAGAAATGGAAGGAAAGTTAAACATTTTGTTCTTTCTTTTCAAATCCTCCCAAATCGGGAGGAAAGGTAGGAGGGAAAGTTTTCCTTCCATTTCCTTCCACTTCCTTCCTTTAATGAAACTCGGGAGCACCATTCTCTCTTGCTTTCCTCTCATTTCCTCCCATTTCCTTTCTTTTCTCTCTTTAAGTTGAACTCGGGAGCGGGGTGTTAGAGTATACTTTTTATAACAAAAATGCTGATGAACTCATCAGCTTAAATGCTGATCTACTCTTTCAAAATAACTTGTATTCTCAGGAATCCAGTAGACATGTATTCTCCCGGAGCTTTTGAGAAGACAGCCTAGTGTCGCGCTGCGTCTTTTGTCTTTTACTATATCTACTGTTGATGTCGAATATCTAATATTTGAACACTTATTTAAAAACTTATACATTATTAATGCGATGGTTGTTGTACTTTGATTACTATAATGCATGTGTTGTAATACTTGACATGACGTTCTTCGCCCCCGAACGTTTCCGCCATTCTGGTTTAGGGGTGTGACAGTATAAATGCAAACAGGGTGAAGCTATGTTGTTACTTGACGATTTTAACCCAAAATACTTTATTACAAATAGTAAAAGAAGGAAGTATGTTAGTCTGAGGGCATAACACGTTAACAATTTTGTTATTAAAATGTTGTTTAGATTTTTTGCCTTTAAACTATCTTCATCAACAAACAATCATTAAACAATTGCCAGTTTTTGCTCAATCATCATTTACAATTACGGACATGGATGTGTCAATGGGTCAACAATGAAGGCTATTCTTGTGGTAAGTAGTTTTTTTTTTTTTTTTTTTTTTTTTTTTTTTTTTTTTTTTTTTTAAAGAATTTGAAGTAATTTGTTATATTTTGTCTTTTTGTTGTTTTTTGTCTTTTGTCTTTTGTATTTTGTCTTTTTGTTGTCTATTATTATTATTTTAAAAAATTGATTTGATTAAATGTTATTTAATAGTCTGGATGAAAAAAATAACACAATGATAGTCTTAATGAAAAAATAACACAAAGATAACGTGAATTAATAAAATAAAAATATGTGAATAGTCCAAATAGAAAAATAACATAGAGATAGTCGGAACGGAAAAACAATACATGGATAGTCATAACGAAAAAAAACAACACACTGATAGTATAAATGAAAATAAAAATAACACAAAAATAATTCAAACATAAAAAATATATTTTTAATAATAATAATAATAATAATAATAATAATAATAATAATAATAATAATAATAATATGTATTTATTAAAAATAAATAAAAAAAATGAAAATAAATAAAAAAAACATAAGGATAATACAAACAAAATAATAACACCATGTATTTATTAAAATATACTAAAAACAAAAAAATAACAAAAAAATCATTAAAGAAAGGGATTCGTATACAATAGTTTTTATTAATACACAATATTTTATGTTTAATAGAAATATACAATATAATATTTTAAAACACAAATTGTTATGTATGAAATTTTTTGTTGTGTACAACCATTTTAGGTGGTAATTATTTCACTTCAAATAGATGTATATGAATTAGATTTCTTCATCAACAAATATTGTTAAAATTTAACAAAAAAAAATAATTTTCTAAAACATAATACAAGAGGAAGTTTGTTCGCATGTAGTCATTGAACTTTTTTAGAGGGAAACGAACTTTTGACTTTGTTCACAATTAGTCAGTAAATTTTTTTTCGTTATCTATTTGCCACTGAACTATTGAAACTGTTCATATTTTACCCTAAATTATGGATAATGACTTGAAAGGGTAATGGACTTTCAATTTTGTTCACATTTAGTCACTAAATTTTTTTCGTTATCAATTTGCCACTGAACTATTGAAACTGTTCACATTTTACCCTTACGACCGATAACAACCGACCGGCCATAAGGATAAAATGTGAACAATTTCAATAGTTTAGTGGTGAATAAATAACGAAAAAAATTTAGTGACTAAATGTGAACAAAATTGAAAGTTCCTTACCTTTTCAAGTCATTATCCGTACGGAATTGAATATTGAATCTTTAGGTTTTAACCGGACAAAAAATAGTAGAAAATGTACCTTAAAATGTTTTAACCACACTAAACTACCCCTCTCGTGCCATGATTTCAAAGGATCGCCACCTTCGTCGGGGTTTTAGGGTTTATCATTTGCCCTAAATTCCACCGGTTACTAGACTGTAGCCAATGGTGTGGGATGCATGATGGTGATTTTGAAAAGAAGTAGACTGTCCTTAGCATCAAGCCACCTTCGGAGGCTGATTACCACAAATCCGCGTCGTATTGTAGACGAAGGCGATTGGTTTTATGCATCGGAATGGTGGGGCAACGGCGATTCCGACGAAAACACTGTCTTCCGCTCTGTTTCCGACAAGGGAAACGGTGTCGTTTCTGTCGTAGCTTCTCATTCTTCCAGACCAGTATATTCTCACTCTCTTTTCATACTATAAGCGCCATATTACATCTGATCATAGCTATGAAGCCGTTAAATGAATCAGTTAGTGAATATCACCCCTGCTTAGAGTTATGTTTACTCTGATCCCCCCAAAATGAGCTACTTTTGATTTCGGATTTCAATGCTTACTTTTAAACTCCAAATTTGACCCCCTTTGAGCAGAAAATGATATGGACATTAAGCTTCACATCAAGTATTGCTAATAAAGTGATTTCAGTATTGTTTGCTACCAAACCAACATCTATTGTTAATTTATTATCCAAATACACTGTGTTTTCAATGCAATTCACCCATTAAAATGTCTAGTCATGTGTTATAGTGGTGTCTAATTCTTTTGCTCAAATCATTCATTTGCTCTAATTTGATACAGTATGAAAGAAACTGGCACAAAACTGAAACTTGGCTTTCACAAAGGTATGCAGAGTTGCATCCAAGAGGTGAACAGAAAGCATCTTTCAAAATTCTTGGGTATCAATGGCGCACCCTTCGGTTTAATGATGATACTCGACAAAGCACAGTTAAAGTAATGGCTGCTTATAATCAACAAGATCCTGGATCTATCTTCTTAAGGCAGGAGCCACATTGTTTAGCTGTTCCATGTAAGTTTCTTCAAAATCAAAACTACCTTTTAATTCATGCGAATCTTTTTCCTTAGGTAGTGTTTGGTATGATTGGGTTGGGGAAGGAATGGAATGGTTCTTTTTCTTTCCAGTGGAATGAAAAAAAAAAAAAACTTGTTTGATAACACATTCTAACTTTCTATGGTCATATTTGTAAATTTTCCTTTAATCTTTATGTATTTGTTCAGATCTAAAGAGTATGGTATCTGCTGGATTGGCTTCTCTCTCATGTAATTATGATTTGGAAAGTGTTGTAAATGGAAAGAATAATATGAAGATTTTATGCATTGGTCATGGTGGTGGAAGCTTACCATTATTCTTGGCTTACAAAATTCCAGGTTAGATTATTATACTAATCAATTCCATTCCGGTGTTTGGTTGCAAATGAGTATGGAATTGAACTCCATTGGCATTCAGAAATTCAACTTTTCATTCATAAAGTCATGGAATTCAATTCCAATTTTCCCTCATTTGTGTAAATGACTTAAATACTCTTCCTATATGAATTATATGCACAAAAAGCTTATAGACAAATTTTATAGATGGTAGTTGGGACTTGTGCACATGTAAATAAGTTTATCTTGATTATAACTTATTCTAAATGGTCAAGTAAGTAAATTTCAAAATTTGGAGAAGTTGACTTTGATTATATTTTCTGTAAAACAATACTTATATTCTAAAAAAAATTCCATATTTGCAAAAATAATAACATTTTTTAGTCTTGATAGGCTTTAAGTAATTATATTTAATTTGTTTGAAATTTCTGTATTATTGAATAATAATGTTTAGCTTTAAACTAGTTTTAGAAATGTTTCTCGAACAATTAATTTAAAAATACTTTTATAAATATCTGTAGTTTAGAGATAAGTTACACTTTTTGTCCCTTGCTTTATTGAAAGCTACCGATATCGTCCTCACAAAGAATCCTTTAATATTTTTTGTCCCTAAAAAGTTTCTTTAATCCTTTTCGTCCTTTAAGTTGCTGCCGTTTCTTTTTTAGCGTTTAGCCCATGTGAAATGTCCATTTTGCCCTTCTTGTACGCCTCGTAAGTTCATTTTACTTGTTTTATATGTATGTCTAAAACAAACGACAATTTACAAAAAATTAATAAAGAGCAATTCTTTGACAATTTTATAAACCAAACAAAGGAAACCCTAATTCCATTCCGACATATCAATTCCATATATAATTTTTTTTTTCAGGAGCCACAATCCACATAGTAGAAATCGACCCCGTAGTCATATCCGCATCAACCCAAGCAATGGGCTTTCCATCCTACTCCACCATGAACCAATCCGGGGCCCGCACACACTCAAAACCAACTCTTACAGACGAAATACTCTGGAAAGGAACTCACGAGCGGCTACTCCTATTCCATTCCGACGCCGAACACTTCATCACAAACACCACCAACATTTATGACGTGATCTTCATAGACGCCTACGACGGCGACGACATATTCCCGCATAAATTGTGGGACCCGGATTCCGTATTTCTCAAAACCCTAGGGGAACGGCTTCACCCTAAGCACGGGACTTGCGTGGTGAATCTTCATTCCGATGTTGATATGGTGGAGGTATCGGAATCGGAATCGGTGATTCCGAAGGGTAAGTATGTGTCTCAAGTGTGTAAGGCGTATAAGAAGATGGTGGTAGATGGTGATGGTGTTGGTGTGGCGTTTACGGTTCATGTTCCATGGGTTTGTAATGCGTCTCTTGTGGTTACTAAGAGTTTTAAGGATTGTACGCGTGATGTGGTTTTGAATAGTCTTGTGTCGAAATCTTTGGTTGTTGAGAATGTTCTTGATTTGCCGTTTTCTTGTTTACAATATGTGAAGAGAGGTTTAATATTCGTTGAATAATTCATTTTTTTTATTATGTTACAAGTTATTCTTCCAGCAACCCTGAACTCTGAAGTCTGACCTGACATGACACGTGTTGGTTATATTGTTTGTGTCTACTGAGATTTGAATTCTTAGGGGTTAAGATAATAGGATATTCTTGGAAAATTTGATAAAGTTTAGCTAAGTTTCCTTTGTACTTTTTCAGAAGTTTTAAAGTGTTAATATATGAATTGAAAATATTGTGTGAGTAATTATGAAATTATTTATCATATTTTTCTTTGTGTTAATTTATGCATTGAAAGTATGTGCACACATAATAATCTTATATAAACCAACCCCTTTTGGGAATTGGGATCAAACCATACTTTTTACACAAATGACTATACCTTTAGACCGAACGGCCACGGATGTTTTTAGAAGAAAAAAAAAGATAAAAAAGCGATATACAAAGTTGTGGTGGTAACGGGAAGCAAGGGGTAGGTTTATAACGTGCAAAAGCGATGAGGGGGGCGGTGTCTATGCCATCATAACGTGCAAAAAAGCCTCCATGTGATTTGCTCACACCTAAAAGCCTTATAAAAACCTAATCAATTAAAGTTGATTAAACATAACTAATTTTTTTAAAACTTTTGTAATTACTTAAAAGCCTATAAATTTGTCAAAAGAAATTGTTTTATCTTAAGTATGTTTTTATATTCATTGATGCAAGAATTTTACAATTTATTTATTTTTACCTTTTATAACAACTTTTTAGGTTACTATGAAATTAAATTGCAAAAAATCTCTTAAACTTGTGATTTTATTTTAAGTATTTTTTTTTTTTTGTTTTTTTTTTTTGTTTTTCATATTATAATATATGTATTCATGTAAAAAAAGACATATTTATACATAAAAATGTTTATTAAATATTGTATTTACGTTCTTTAAAATGCTATTTTCTTATATATGAGATTTTCGTTTGTCTATTTATACGGTTTCTAACGTAAAAAAATGCTTTTGGAAGCATAAATATGTATTTAAAGTATAAATATATACTTTTAGAAGTATATAGATACATATTAATATTTCTAAAAAATGTAAAGATATTTATTTATATTTCTAAAACATGTATCTATACTTCTAAAAATGTATTTTTACGTTTTAAACCGTGTAAATAGGCAAAATAAACCCAAATATATAGATATAGTATTTATAAAAACGTAAAGATTTGTAACAAAAAAGAAAAAATAGAAAACATACTTAAGGTGAAAACATACAAGATTTGTAAGCTTATGTATTTATTTATTTTTTGCTAATTTATTTCATGGTAATCTAAAAACTTGTTATCATATGTAACAAAAGTATAAATAATAAAAAAAAATATTGCAAATTTAGGCATTAATAAACATAAAAACACATATTTATGTTTCGATTTTTATTGGTTTTTTAGTTTTGGTTTCGATTTTGCTCAACCGTAACGTAAAACTATATACACTTTAATATTGCGTGGACATTTATATCACCTAAATGTATAATTTTAATGCATTAAAAATTTTGGACAACCTTTAAAGAAAATATCCATAACCAAGATTTTTTTTTTTTTATCTTTTAACATAATTATAAAAAATAAAACATTAAATTACATTCAAATTCTATTGATAAAAGACCTCTTAACTGAATTAGATCATTTGAATATGAAAGAATTGGAATTGAATATATGATTATAATTTAATCGTCTATCAAAAGTTGTTATCATGTAAAAACCACTGACCTGCTGATTCAACCGGGAACCGGTCAGGAATCCAGTTTAATAAGCCTAAAAAACCGCCTGTTTTGAGAACCGGAAAAAACGACCAGTTTAGTCAAAACCGTTGTGGTTCAACCAGTCACAACCAGATTTAAGATTTTAAATTGCTAAAAAACTTCGGCCATCTCAAGTCGAAACGCCAACTTATGTCACTATGGGCCAAATTCGTTTTGCAGTGAGCCCATTTCCAATCATCCGGTCGAACTTGGAAACCGTTTAAATAAGAGAAAATACCGGCTATAGACAAAAAAAGGGGGGAAATTTATTAATTTAGACACAAAAAAAAAATTTCCAGCTATAGACATGCATACCGCGGAGGACCCCCCGCGGAATGACGTCATCTCTGCGAAGTGGTCGAAAAATAGGTTGTTAACCTTTTTAATCATGCTCCGCGGAATGGGTCTCTGTGGATACAATATAACCTCCGCTGAGAGAGCTGATTGGATCTCGTAAATACCCCGCGGAGAGGTCGACGCGGAGCTCCGCGGAGAGAGTAATGCCTCCGCGGAGGGAGCAGTTTGGAAGTCATAAATCAGTCCGCGGAGAGGTCGACGCGGAGCTCCGCTGAGAGAGTAATGCCTCCGCGGAATGGGTGGTTGGAGCGGATTTTGAAAAGTTTTTTGATACAAAAGTTTCTTTTTCATATGTTTGTTTCATTTTGGTCGATAGATTAGTTCGTTTTCATTTGATTTTCAAAACCAAGTATGAGTTTTGTTATTTTATGTACTGGATGTTTTTGGCAGATAAGTAATTGGATTAACACCTACGTTAGACCAAAGTTAAACAACTTGGGTTTACTGCTTTCGCCTAATTTTGATTGTCGAATATTGTTTGATTTGGTCAAAAGTAAGGCTAAGGTGTTTAATAGTAATATATCATTGTCATTTTAACACCCGGTTCATGGGTATGTGATGAATATTTTAGATGAAGCAGATGTTCATCAACTCAGAAATGTAATTTCTGAAACGAAGGAGATTGTGCATTTGTATTTAGAGGTGTTTCAGGGATTAGTCGAACAGACAGAAGCAGCTGAGAAAGTTGTACCATACAATGTTGAAAACATTGTATCTGATAATGTTGAAGATTGTCCAGAAGAAGAAACTGTGGCACTGAATACGGTTGAAGAAAAAAATTTATATGAGTTTGGAAGACTGACTGACAAAACTTTCTCAGACGGTGAAGAGTCAAATGAAGGATGGTCAGAAGATGAGTTCACACATGGAAAAAAAGCTTCAGACATATTTTACGGTATGCCTCCCATATCTGATTGTCCTGATCCTATTGTTGAACCTGGACCATTTCACAGTTTATGTCCAAATGATGATATGTTTGTTCATCAAACATATGACAACAAACAACAACTAATTTTTGCTTTGAGTCTTAAAGCAACAAGAGAAAAGTTTCAGTTTAAGACCAAACATTCTAACAAAAATCGTTATGAGGTATATTGTGAAATTGAGAACCGTAGTTGGCGTTTGTATGCAAAACGCCTTGATCCCACTGATGAATTTGAAATCAGGACTTTCAACAACGTGCACACATGTTCTTCATTACAGATACACCCTAATCATAAGCATGCTAATAAAAAAGTCATGGGTACTATATTGCATGAGATTATGGGAAAAACTCGTTCCAAGGTTTGGAGGCCTAATGGAATATCAAGGGATTTGAATGCTTTGCTGGAAATCAACGTAGATTACAAACAAGCTTGGCGTGCAAAACAATATGCTATGGAACTGTTGTTGGGATCCTCTGAAGAATGTTTTGCCAAACTTCCTATTTATTTTCACAATTTGAAGAGACATAATCCCGGTATAGTTGCGTATATTCAAACAGATTCTGAAGATTGTTTCGAGTGTTGTTTTTAAGCCATTAGGAGCACGGTAAATACAAAAAACTTGGTGTTATTTAATATATAATTTTTGTAAACAAATTATAGAGTGTTTATGTGTTCCATTTTTATATATTGCAGATACGAGCGCTCAAAAGTTTTTGTCGTAAAGTTATAATTATGGATGGTGCCCATTTGAAGGGTGCTTTTAAGGGAACCATATTGCATGCAGTAGCTATGGATGGGAACAACCAGATACTGCCCCTTGCGCACAGAATATGCAAAAAAGAGAGTGGTCTTACGTGGACATGGTTTCTTGAAAAGTTGTATGAATGTGTTGGTGATTGTCAAGAATTGACTTTTGTAACTGATAGGGCCGATGCAATTCGCGTTAGTATTGAAAATGTTTTTCCACATGCTCATCATGGCTTGTGTGCTTTTCATATACTAGGAAACATTAAGTACACAAGTTTGGGAAAAATGATAAAACAAAAGTGTTGTTTTGGAGGCTTGTGAAAGCTTACAAAAGAAATGTTTTTGAAGAATTGTGGTATAGATTTAGTTCTACTAGGCCGCAAGTAGCAGCGTATTTAAGTGAAATTCCCCATGCTAAATGGACTAGAGCATATTCGCCGTCGAAACGTTACGATTACATAACCTCGAACAGTGCAGAGTCCATGAATGCTTTATCTGTAGATGCAAGGAAGATGCCTATAATACCCCTTCTTGAGTTCTTCCGACGTCTTTCACAGGAATGGTGTTACAAGCGTCGCATCAAAGGAAGTATGAATTTTATTTTGACTTTAATTAGGTCGAATAATTAGTTAATTATATATATCTTCTTTATAGGGAAATGTTCAACAGTGCTAACCGAGTGGGCTGAAAAAGTAGTTAGTAAAAATAAAGAGCGTACGACAGGATGGTCCGTTTCTGGTGTTTCAGATGCACTTTATGAAGTTCATGATTTCAAACATGGTGGCATAGTTGATCTGAGGCAAGAGACTTATACATGCAAATATTGGGAAGGAACTGGGTTGCCTTGTGGTCATGTGATAATGGTCTTGAAGCACTTGAAAAAAACTAACTTCGGACATCTGGCTATAGATGCTTACAAAATGGAAACATACCGAAGTACGTATGAGGAGTCGGTTTACCCCATTCCAGAACCTTGTGATTGGGAGATTCCTGTTGACATGATGGTTATGAAACCCCCGATAATGGATACACGTCAAGCTGGTAGACCGAGAAACAGAAATCGTATTCCGTCACAAGGTGAGGAACCTATAGTAAGAAGGTGTAGTAGATGTGATAGTACAACACATAATGCAGCAACTTGTCCGACATTGGTCCCAAAGAAACAAAAAAAGGCTAGAAAAACTACTCTAACATCAGGTAGTAACACAAAGGGAAAAGGGAAAGGGACAGAAGGGACTCAGGAGATGCTAGAGACGCACGGGACACAAGAGACACGTTGGACGAGTGGGACGCAGAGAGAAGACTATTGTTCAACGTTTGATTTGAATGATTGATGTTGTATTTATAATTAATTATGTTTTGTTTTAGAGGACATTAATTTGTCTACTTTGAGCTGGTGTGTTTATTTTAAAGATGATGGGTAATATTATGATTATATTATTACATAATTATGATGGGTTTTAATCATAAGAACATCCTATGTGCTCATACAAACCCTAATGCTTGGATCTAGGTTTCTCTATTGTACATGCAATTTATCCAAGACTATAAACCCTAGATCTAGCATATGATAATCAAGATAACATATAAATAAAGGTTTAGATCATACCTTGATTGTTATATAGCAATAACAATCTCAAATCCTTCTTGTATTGACTTTAGAAAGCTTAGAGTCACAAATGTCACTCCTCTAATGGTTCACAAACACCAAGAGCAAGAGGATGAAGATGAGAAGAGAAGGAGGCTGCCCAAAACGTGTGGAAACCCTAGAAGAAAGCTTGTCCACGTTTTTGGGGCATAAGGGCTCTATATATAGTGAGGCTATTAGGGTTATCTAACAAGGAAACCCTAATTTGGATGCTTAAGCCCTAAGCAACCCATGGACTCCTTCCTTAGCAAGCCTTGGACGATTTCTAATGGGTTTCCCCACAGAATTCGTCCAACCTTATAATATAAGGCAATCCATGGCCCAATTGCAATTATCTTATAATTACAATTCCAGTCCCTTAAGTTTAATTAATCTCTTTTAGTCACAAACTTAATTCTTATTAATTATTGACTAATATTAATTAAACAATATGATTTCTCCTTTAATATATTATTCTCATAATATATTAATAAATCATATTTAATCCTTTCTCTCCATAATTCATCCTATCAAGTTGCTTTGGTGAAGGCAACCCAAAAGGACCATGCACCATCGGGTCAAGTACATACCAAAATAGTTATGGACTTAGACACTAATCCAACAGTCTCCCACTTGGATAAGTCTAATAACTATTCTGCGTATGACTTCAGATCCTGATCTGCAATCGTAGCTTTCCAAAGCCGCTGTCAACTCTGATCCTATTAGATACGCGTGTCCTTTAGATAAGGGATCATATATTCCTCCATTCTAGATATCGTGAGACATGATTTCTAATCATTCTCTCTGTATTATTTCTCGACTTCCTATTTATGACGACTGACTAATTAAACAAATCAAATTAGCCCTAGCCCGGCCGAGCATTTACGTTTGTCATCACTAAATCATCGAGGGGCCTAAAGATATCGCTTTTATCCTACTTTGGATAAAAGGAACGGATAAAATTTGATTCAATGCTCGCTTGCACTTACTCACTGAATCACACACAACAATATGTTTTATGACACCAAGTTACTGGTGCGTTTACATATTATCAATGTGCAACCGATTCGCAAGATACAACTCACACATCTCGGTTTCAAGAATATAAGATATTATCGTCTCACCAATCACTCGTGATACAATTCATGGAGTGATCCAAGTGAGCGTGGGTTTAATCCAATGCTCAAATCACATTCATAAGCACTCATGAACGTTGCAGCAAACATTTGCTTATGTCTAATACTCTTTAGACAATCCACACACCAATTCACGACAGTCTTTATTCATACTTACTTCCAACATATGAACAACTGTGGCCCGTTCGAATAATTTGACTGTTCTAAACCAATTAAATTATTCAGGAAGTCAAAACATGCAAAGTGAAACACAAGAATAATACTAATCCCATATGGCCTCAAACCTTTGAGCATAAATAAAACACCTTTTATTTATCACCATATCGATTACTCATTATTTGTTGTTTCGGGTAATCAACTTCTTACTTGAATTATTACACTTGTCCCATGCTCTTATCATGCACACAATGTTTACATATGGTTCTTACTTTGTGAAATAGATCAAATGAACACATTTCCAATCATAATCATTTCACAACTCCAAATCCTTTTTCATAAGTGAAAGATTATCAAATTCTTGCCACTTATAGAATATGCTAGATTCTAACATTTTATGCAATGATCCTTTCGTAATATCACTGCACCAAAGTCACAATGACTATTGCCAATGAAATTACAAAGTCCTCTATCGGAGATTGTTACAAGACAATTCCATAGATGTGATGTCTCTCACTCAAAGTACATTCCTTTGAACATCCTTTTGCATAAAAGTTTCTAATTTAGACATCGATTCTGAATATTTAATTCCCAATATGGACATGTTTCCATATTTTTCCATATGACAACTCATTCTTAATAGAATATTTTCTATTCATAATAATGTCGATATGGTCCATCCAATATCATGCTTCCAACTACTCACAAGCGACCAATCCTCGGCGAACTTTGGATTGTCCTTTGATAGTTGTTTAATTATCTTAGTCAAAACCGATTCTTGTCATTTTTCCCTCTAAATGCGCTATACATTTGGAAAATTTTAGAATGGTAAAATATTATAGAATTTGCAATCGATCCTATACTCGAAGCGTATGGGACACGATGCATAACGTCTTACATAAAGATTTGATACTTTATCAATCTTCTCCCATAATATTTTATGTGCTACGTTCTCAAAATTCAAACTATGAAGAGGAATGCCGTAATCATAATCGAAATTTTTGAACACACTATGTTTACTTGACTAAATTATTAACATTCCACAACCTAAGCCTTTAGATTTGAAACGAAGCATAATATTCTCTCCCTTAATTATAGCAAAACAACTTTTCAACTCTTGCAACTTTGCAAAGTATAACTATTGTTTTCTATAATTAATATTGCTAACTTGCAATACTTTCCATAATAATCATACAATCATAACTTTTATGCTCCCACTATCATAATTATTATTATAAAACATAACACTTATGCTCCCACTAGCTTTGACATGTATTCAGAAACAGCTTAACTTTCAGAAAAACAATACCTATTGAATTTCTTAAGTTCATGTTTCTAATACCTAATGCTTTGATAATCCTTTATCTAAGCTTATACACCTTTAATTTAGATGGATCATATGTGTGTCTAAACAATTCAGACTAATTGCCAAACCTCACAATTCAAATCATGGAAAGGGATACCCTAACCATAATCGAATTCGAGAATACAATTTTTTTCACAATCACTATCTTTTTAAAATCTATCTTAGTGAAAGCATTTCCTCACAGTCATTTTCATGAAGGAGGGAATCTTATGACACTTAGATTTTAATGGTGTATGTGTTCCTATCCATGTGAATTTGTCAAAACCAAAGTTTACGACAAATTCAAACTCATATGGACCAAACTTTCTTAATCTTGATTTCTTGGTAACACAGCTGCCCACCATGTCTTCTAAGTAGTTAAGCAGCTCACCCTTTCCTATCAATGTACTTTCCATTGATCAAGGTCCTTGCTTTTTATGCATTCACATGAGAACTCATAGGGCTCATATGCATAATTAACTCAATTGGAACGGCACAGACGCAATATAGTGTCAACACGATAGGTTGTAAACCTCAACTCGTGTGCTAGTGATGATCGATAAGGTCTATTTTGATTTGTTCTTGAAACCTTTCAAGACTATTAAAACTCCCACTGACTCCTTGACATATAAGATTCTCTTGTCAATAAACATTTCTTGACAAATATTCAAGAGTTAGTGTGGCTTTTATCAAAACACTTCATAAATTGGTCCTAGTTGGTCTTTGTCTTATCCAAGACATCACAACTTTCCACATTTGATGAATGTTATAAACCTTCTTAATACTTATCACTCAATGTCACCATCTTAACTCTAAGACTGGTTTTGGAACGAAGTATGATTGACTTCTTGATTTAACCATTTCTTCAATTCTTGATTACTCTTCTTAGACATACAATTGTACCAAGACTCACTTAGAGGATCAATTGAGATATGGTTCTTACTCATTAAGACTTATCATAAAACATAAAAGGTACTCTCCCTTCTTCTTAGAATGGAGAAACTTTTATCTTTCTGCCTACTTGATTCTTCTTATTCGTTCTGCTATTGATTTAAACTTTTTCAATAAATTCAGAATTACACTTAATCTTATAAGTATAATCATATTTACTAAACCTTTAGTAAATCATGACGAATATCATTGTTACTCTTATGGTGGACTTGATCAACACGCAACTTTGTGTACTCGATCTCCTAGTCCTTCACTTGACACTTTGTCAATGAATTAGTCTAATTTCCAAATATGAAATTTCTCATTCATCGTGCAACCAAGTTGCATGATTCCAAGTTTCTGTCCAATTGAACCTTGGGTGATAAGAAACTCTCCATATTTTGTAAATTCTCGACATTTCCACAAATAATATAATTAAGAATCAAATCCATTATTGCTAATAATAGAAACATTCAAACATCAATTTTTCATATACGCCATCGCAAGGATAAATAAATAATATAAAAATCAAAATTTATTTTATTGCGGGAAAATTTGTCCTTACAATTCATTGAAAAACTATGCCAATACATCTTTCTTAGCAATCTAATTCTAACTCTAAGTAGCATCTCGAGAGTCTAATCTTCAAGTAATCCGATCAAAATCCATTCTTTCACGGTTAGATTCTGCTCACTTCTTTCCTTAAGCTTCCTCTCTTTTCTTTGATCCTACAAAACATCAATTGTAATCTTATCACATTATGTATTAAGAATCTCGAATAGGATCTTAAAAGAGTTAGTCAATGGATTTTACCTAAATCAGAGCCATACGTTTTGACTCTCCCATCTCTTAGATCTCTTAGGTAAATAGGGCAGCTTCGTCTCCAATGTCCCTTCTCTTGGCAATAAAAGCAAATTGACACTTTTGGAATAGGACATGGAACTAGTTCAGACATTGCCTTTCTCTTATGATCAAACTTTTCGATCATATCATGTCTTTTGTTGCCATTGTCTATATCCATAGAGGTCTTGAAGGCAGATTCACCAATCAACTTTGCTGTTCTATTGCGCCAAACCATTGCTGATTCAGCAGCAATAAGCATATACGTGAGATCTATAATGGTCACGTCGCAGTTAATCATATAGTACTCTCTTATGAACTCACTATATAAGTTAGGAAGTGACTGAAGAACCCAGTCAACAGCCATCTCCTCACCGACAACGGATCCCAACATTCTTAACCTATCAATGTGTGACTTCATCCCTAGGGCATGTGCACACACCGACTTTCCTTCTTTATGTTTACTTGCCAAAAGGGCTGGAGTGAGTTTGAACTTTTCAAGTCTTCGAACTTGTGGGTTAGGGAGAATAATTGGAGGAGGTGGAGGAAGTGAAGCATGATTTCTGGTTCCTCGATCGAATCGTGGAATAACATCTTCATGTGGAAAGCTTGTTCCACGGGATTTGGGAAGACCATAGTTGTCGTACTTTGACATCTACAAAACGGGAGAAAACGAATTCAAGTTAGTTGATTGATTGAGTCCTTAATAAATCACCCAAATGAGATATTAAGGCTAGGACCCAACACAATATGCTACAACCTAGAAAAGGGATGCCGTAATCTAGTTGCAGATTATTTGAAGGTAAGTGAATGACGATTCACTTATTTCCACCATGAAAAACGAAAAAGAAATTTAAGTTTTAAATCTATGAAAAGTCCTAGATCCTTTGAGATTCATTGAACATTTCAATGGCATGTTTAAATCTCGATATGCCCTTCTAGTTTGTGACTGGGATACCGAGGATCACAAAGTGGGTGTGAATAACCATGCAAACTTACATGGTGTCCTCACATGTTACAGTCACCTATTCGATGTGCCGGTAAGCCACACGCTCCACCGAACTATGACAAACATTGAGTCACCCTTTGCTACCTTTGCTTAGAACCATTTAGTGTGCTGGTTAACCACACACGCTCCACTAACGTCTTCGCAAGGGCACAAAGTGTAATTTCATGGAATTGCATCAATTCACTTTATCCTAAGTAACTAAGATTGGGAATTTGTAAAACATTTAGTTACTTTTTTACTTCATTATACTTATAATGGAAGGTTTTGTCCTATCCTACCCGTTCGGCTAATGACCCTCCACTAGTCAAGAGTGCGGTGGGTAAGAGTGGATACCCATTCAATCGCCATTTTATAGGCAATTTCCTTAAACACCCCTTATAGACAAGCTTCGTGAATGAGGTCTACTAACGGTAAGACTGAATTTTACTCATACATATATATAATGTTAGACTTTTAATGTTATATGTAGTATAAGGTGTATTTTACACTTTTAAAATACTAGGAGGTCAAATTTAACAATTATACTTTTAATTCAATTAAATTATAAACCTAAACTTTTATGGATTTATTAAACCTCTTTTAATTATACACCTTAATTAATTAATAAAACCATAAGGGTGTGATTTGAACTTTTCAAAACAATACTAGGGTTTTAGAATTTCACATTCCTAAATTAAAATTTTAATCAACTTTTAAATTCCAAAACTTGAGGGCAAGTTTTGAAACATTTCAAAACATTAGGATTAGAATTTAAATATACATCAAAATTAAACTTTTAATCAAAATTTAAATTCCAAAACTTGAGGACAAGTTTTGAAACCTTTTCAAAACATTAGGGTTTCAACTATTTAAATTTCAAAACTAAATTTTAGAGTTTAAATTTAAACTATAAAACCTAAAGGGGAAAAATTGAAACTTTTCATAACACGAGGATCAAATAACAAATAATATAAATTAAACAATTAATTTTATCATTATCTATATTTGACCTAATTTCAATTTCTTGCAAAATAAGTTACCCAATTAATACAAATAATCCAATCTTTATCATATAAGGAAGTTATTATCTAATCAATTGGTAATTATCTTGTGTTTTGGCAAGGATATTCTTTAAGAAACAATAAAATTCATATTTTATAGGTTTAAAACGAATATGGTAATAATCCCTAAGCAAAACAGCAACAAAATCCGAAGATTCCTCTGTCTGACGATCTGACTCGCCGAGTCACACTTTGGAACTCGCCGAGTAGGGCTGACTCGCCCAGTCCAAGTAGTGACTCGTTGAGTCAGGTCGAACAGAAAGCCAGAATACGATTTTCAGGTACATAATGCATCAATACAATAGAAACCAATCTAGGCTCTGATACCACTGATGGGTTTTAATCATAAGAACATCCTATGTGCTCATACAAACCCTAATGCTTGGATCTAGGTTTCTCTATTGTACATGCAATTTATCAAAGACTATAAACCCTAGATCTAGCATATGATAATCAAGATAACATATAAATAAATGTTTAGATCATACTGATGGGTTTTGGTCATAAGACATCCTATGTGCTCATACAAACCCTAATGCTTGGATCTAGGTTTCTCTATTATACATGCAAGTTATCCAAGACTATAAACCCTATTCTAGCATTCAAGTAATCATATTAACATGATAATAGGTTTAAGATGTTACCTTGATTGTTATGTAGTAATAACAATCTCAAATCTCCTTGTATTGACTTTAGAAAGCTTAGAGTCACAAGTGTCACTCCTCTAATGGTTCACAAACACCATAAGCAAGAGGATGAAGAGGAGAGAGGATGGAGGCTACTCAAAACCGTCTACAAACCCTAGAGGATTCTTCTCCTCATTTTTGGGTCATAAGGGATCCATATATATAGGTGGCTATTAGGGTTATCTAACAAGGAAACCCTAATTTGGATACTTAAGCCCTAAGCAACCCATGGCCCCTTTCCTTAAGGCCTTGGACGATTTCCATATGGGTTTCCCCATAGAATTCGTCCATCCCTTAATACAAGGCAATCCATGGCCCAAATTGCAATTATCTTATAATTACAATTCCAATCCCTTAAGTTTAATTAATCTCTTTTAGTCACAAAACTAATTACTAATTAATTCTTGACTAATATTAATTAAACAATATGATTTCTCCTTTAATATATTATTCCCATAATATATTAATAAATCATATTTAATCCTTTCTCTCCATAATTCATCCCATCAAGTTGCTTTGATGAAGGCAACCCAAAAGGACCATGCACCATCGGGTCAAGTACATACCAAAATAGTTATGGACTTAGACACTAATCCAACAGTCTCCCACTTGGATAAGTCTAATAACTATTATGCATATGACTTCAGATCCTGATCTGCAATCATAGCTTTCCTAAGCCGCTGTCAACTCTGATCCTATCAGATACGCGTGTCCTTTAGATAAGGGATCATATATTCCTCCATTCTAGATATCGTAAGAGATATGATTTCAAATCATTCTCTTTGTACTATATCTCAATTCCCGATTTATGACGACTGACTAATTAAACAAATCAAATTAGCCCTAGCCCGGTCAAGCATTTACGTTTGTCATCACTAAATCATCGAGGGGCCCAAAGATATCGCTTTTATCCTTCTTTGGATAAAAGGAACAGATAAACTTTGATACAATGCTCGCTTGCACTCACTCACCGAATTACACACAACAATATGTTTTATAACACCAAGTTACTAGTGCGTTTACATATTATCAATGTGCAACCGATTTGCAAGATACAACTCACACATCTCGGTTTCAAGAATATAAGATGTTATCATCTCACCAATCACTCGTGATTACAATCCATGGAGTGATACAAGTGAGCGTGGGTCTAATCCAATGCTCAAATCATATTCATAAGCACTCATGAACGTTGCAGCAAACATTTGCTTATGTCTAATACTCTTTAGACAATCCACACACCAATTCACGACAATCTTTATTCATACCTACTTCCAACATATGAACGACTGTGGCCCGTTCGAATAATTTGACTGTTCTTAACCAATTAAATTATTCAGGAAGTCAAAACATGCAAAGTGAAACACAAGAATAATACTAATCCCATATGTCCTCAAACCCTTGAGCATAAATAAAACACCTTTTATTTATCACCATATCGATTACTCATTATTTGTTGTTTCGGGTAATCAACTTCTTACTTGAATTATTACACTTGTCCCATGCTCCTAGCATGCACACAATGTTTACCTATGGTTCTTACTTTGTGAAATAGATCACATTGAACACATTTCCAATCATACTCATTTCATAACTCCAAATCCTTTTTCATAAGTGAAAGAATATCAAATTCTTGCTACTTATAGAATATGCTAGATTCTAACATTTTATGCAATGATCCTTTCGTAATGTCACTGCACCAAAGTCACAAAGACTATTGCCAATGATATTACAAAGTCCTCTATCGGACATTGTTACAAGATAGTTCCTTAGATATGATGTCTCTCACTCAAAGTACATTCCTTTGAACATCCTTTTGCATAAAAGTTTCTAATCTAGACAAATATTTTCAATATTCAATTCCCAATATGGACACGTTTCCATATTTTCCATATGAAAACTTATTCATAATAGAATCTTATCTATTCATAATAATGTCGATATGGTCCATCCAATATGGAAACATTTCCATATTTTCCAATACTATACTTCCACCTACTCACAAGCGACCAATCCTCGGCGAACTTTGGATTGTCCTTTGATAGTTGTTTAATTATATTAGTCAAAACTGATTCTTGTGCTTTTTCCCTCTAAATGCGCTAGACATTTGGAAAATTTTAGAATGGTGAAATATTATAGCATTTGCAATTGATCCTGTACCCGAAGCGTATGGGACACAATGCATAATGTCTTATATAAAGATTTGATACTTTATCAATCTTCCGCCATAATATTTCATTTGCTATGTTCTCAAAATTCGAATTGTGAAGAGGAATGCCGTAATCATAATCGAAATTTTAAGAACACACTATGTTTCTTTGACTAAGTTATTAACATTCCACAACCTAAGCCTTTAGATTTGAAATGAAGCGTAATATTCTCTCCCTTAATTATAGCAAAACAACTCTTCAACTATTGTGACTTTGCAAAGTATGACTCTTGTTTTCTATAATTAATATTGCTAACCTTGCAATACTTTCCTTAATAATCATACAATCATAACATTTATTCTCCCACTATCATGATGATTATTATAAACATAACACTTATGCTCCCACTAGCTTTGACATGTATTCAGAAACACCTTAACTTTCACAAAAATCAATGCTTATTGAATTTCTTAAGTTCATGTTTCTAATACTTAGTGCTTTGATAATCTTTTATCAAGGCTTGTTGAACTTATACACCTTTGCCTTAGATAGTTCATATGTGTGTCTAAACAATTGCCAAACCTCACAATTCAAATTATGGAAAGGGATACCGTAACCATAATCGAATTCGAGAATGCAATTTTACAATCACTATCTTCTTAAAATCTTTCTTAGTGAAAGTATTTCCTCACAATCATTTTCATGAAGGAGTAAATCTTACGACACTTAGATTTAAACGGTGTATGTGTTCCTATCCATGTGAATTTGTTAAAACCAAAGTTTACGACAAATTCAAACTCATATGGATCAAACTTTCTTAATCTCGATTTCTTGCCTTATGGTAGCACAGCTGCCCACCATGTCTTCCAAGTAGTTAAGCAGCTCACCTTTTCTTATCAATGTACTTTACATTGATCAAGGTCCTTGCCTTTTATGCATTCAAATGAGAACTCATAGGACTCACATGCATAATTAACTCAACTGGAATGGCACAGAAACAAAATAATGTCAACACGATAGGTTGTAAAACTCAACTCGTGTGCTAGTTATGATCCATAAGGTTTATTTGATTTGTTCTTGAAACCTTTCAAGACCATTAAGACTCCCACTTACTCCTTGACATATAAGATTCTCTTGTCATTAACCATTTCTTGACAAACAAATATTCAAGAGTTAGTGTAGCTTTTATCAAAACACTTCATAAATTGGTCCTAGTTGGTCTTTGTCTTATCCAAGACATCACAACTTTTCCACATTTGATGAATGCTATAAACCTTCTTAATACTTATCACTCAATGTCACAATCTTAACTCTAAGACTTGTTTTGGAACGAAGTATGATTGACTTTTTGATTTAACCATTTCTTCAATTCTTGATTCCTCTTCCTAGACATACAATTGTACTAAGACTTACTTAGAGGATTAATTGAGATGTGGTTCTTAATCATTAAGACCTATCATAAAGCATAAAAGGTACTCTCCCTTCTTCTTAGAATGGAGAAACTTTTATCTTTCTGCCTACTTGATTCTTCTTATTCATTCTGCTATTGATTTAAACTTTTTCAATCAATTCATAATTACACTTAATCTTGTAAGTATAATCATATTTACTAAACCTTTAGTAAATCATGACGAATATCATTGTTACTCTTATGGTGGATTTGATCAACACGCAACTTTGTGTGCTCGATCTCCTAGTCCTTCACTTGACACTTTGTCAATGAATTAGTCTAATTTCCAAAATATGAAATTTCTCATTCATCATGCAACCAAGTTGCATGATTCCAAGTTTCTGTCCAATTGAAACTTGGGCGATGAGAAACTCTCCCTATTTGGTAAATTCTCGACTTTCCATAAATAACATAATAAGAACCAAATACATTATTGCTAATAATAGAAACATTCAAACATCAATTTGTCATATACGCCATTGCAAGGATAAATAAATAAATAATATAAAATCAAAATTTATTTTATTGCGGAAAAAATTTGTCCTTACAATAGAATTCATTGAAAAATTATGCTAATACATCTTTCTTAGCAATCTAATTATAACTCTAAGTAGTAGCTCAAGAATCTAATCTTTGAGAAATGTGATCGAAATCCATTCCTTCACGGTTGGATTCTGTTCACTTCTTCCCTTAGGCTTCCTTTCTTTTCTTCGATCTTACAAAAACATCAATTGTAATCTTATCACATTATGTATTAAGAATCTAGAATAGAAGCTTAAAAGAGTTTGTTAATGGATTTTACCTATATTAGAGCCATACGTTTCGACTCTCCCATCTCTTAGATCTCTTAGGTAAATGGGGCAGCTTTGTCTCCAATGCCCTTTCTGTTGGCAATAAAAGCAAATTGACTCTTTTGGAACATGACATGGAACTACTTCAGACATTGCCTTTCTCTTATGATTAAACTTTTCGATCATAGCATGTATTTCGTTGCCATTGTCTATATCCATAGAGGTCTTAAAGGCAGATTCACCAATCAACTTTGCTTTTCCATTGCGCCAAAACATTTCTGATTCAGCAGCAATAAGCATATAGGTGAGATCTACAAGGGTCACGTCGCGGTTCATCATATAGTACTCTCTTACGAACTCACTATATGAGTTAGGAAGTGACTGAAGAACCCAATCAATAGCCATTTCCTCACAGACAACGGATCCCAACATTCTTAACCTATCAATGTGTGACTTCATCCCTAGGACGTGTGCACACACCGGCTTTCCTTCTTTATGTTTACTTGCCAAAAGGGCTTGAGTGATCTTGGACTTTTCAAGCCTTTGAACTTGTGGGTTAGGGAGAATAAGTGGAGGAGGTGGAGGAAGTGAAGCATGATTTCTTGTTCCTCGATCAAATCGTAGAAAATCATCTTCATGTGGAATGCTCGTTCCACGGGGTTTGGGAAGACCATAGTTGTCGAACTTTGACATCTACAAAACGGGAGAAAACGAATTCAAGTTAGTTGATTGATTGAGTCCTTAGTAAATCACCCAAATGAGATACTAAGGCTAGGACCCAACACAATATTCCACAACTCGGGAGAGGGATGTCGTAACCCTAATTTCAGAATATTTGAAGGTAAGTGAATGACGATTCACTAATTTCCACCATGAAAAACGAAAAATAAATTTAAGTTTTAAATCTATGAAAAGTCCTAGATCCTTTGAGATTCATTGAACATTTCAATGGCATGTTTAAATCTCGATATGCCCCTCTTGTTTGTGACTGGGATGCCGAGGATCACAAAGCGGGTGTGAATAACCATGCAAACTTACATGGTGCCCTCACATGTTATAGTCACCTATTTGATGTGTCGGTAAGCCACACACGCTCCACCGAACTATGACAAACATTGAGTCACCCTTTGCTACCTTTGCTTAGAACCATTTAGTGTGCCGGTAAACCACACACGCTCCACTAACGTCTTCGCAAGGGCACAAAGTGTAATTTCATGGAATTGCATCAATTCACTTTATCCTAAGTAACTAAGATTGGGAATTTGTAAAACATTTAGTTACTTTATACTTCATTATACTTATAATGGAAGGTTTCGTCCTATCCTACCCGTTCGGCTAACGACCCTCCACTAGTTAAGAGTGCGGTGGGTAAGAGTGGATACCCATTCAATCGCCATTTTATAGGCAATTTCCTTAAACACCCCTTATAGACCAGCTTCGTGAATGAGGCCTACTAACGGTAAGACTGACTTTTACTCATACATATATATAATGTTAGACTTTTAATGTAATATATATATAGTATAAGGTGTATTTTACACTTTTAAAATATTAGGTGGTTAAATTTAACAATTACACTTTTAATTCAATTAAATTTTAAACCAAAAACTTTATGGATTTATTAAACCTCTTTTAATTATACACCTTAATTAATTAATAAAACCATAAGGGTGTGATTTGAACTTTTTCAAAACAATACTAGGGTTTCAGAATTCAACATTCCTAATTAAACTTTTAATCAACTTTTAAATTCCAAAACTTGAGGGCAAGTTTTGAAACATTTCAAAAACTTAGGGTTTAGAATTTAAATATACATCAAAATTAAACTATTAATCAAAATTTAAATTCCAAAACTTTAGGGCAAGTTTTGAAACCTTTTTCAAAACATTAGGGTTTCAACTATTTAAATTTCAAAACAACAACACTTTTGGGTTCAAATTTAAACTATAAAACCTAAAGGGGAAAATATGAAACTTTTCATAACAACAAGGATCAAATAACAAATAATCTAAATTAACATTTAATCACATAATTATCCATATTTGATTTGTTTAATGATTTCTTGCAAAACAATTTACCAATTTAATCAAAATAATTAATCATTTATCACATAAGGAAACAAATATTTTATTAAATGATAAATATCTTCAATTAGATCAATAATATAGTCAAATATATCATAAAATCGGATTTATATTGATCTAATATGATAAGGAAACTTTCCATAAGCAAAAACAGCAAGAAATCGCGAAGATAGCCCCATCTGACGAGTTGACTCGTCGAGTCAAGCTTGGACTCGTCGAGTCTACATGGACTCGGCGAGTTCAGCTATGGACTCGGCGAGTCCAGCCTCCAGAAACCAAAAAAACGAATTTTTCAAACATATCAAGCATCAATACAATAGAAACCAGTCTAGTCTCTGATACCACTGATGGGTTTTGGTCATAAGACATCGTATGTGCTCATACAAACCCTAATGCTTGGATCTAGGTTTCTCTATTGTACATGCAAGTTATCCAAGACTATAAACCCTATTCTAGCATTCAAGTAATCATATTAACATGAGAATAGGTTTAAGATGTTACCTTGATTGTTATGTAGTAATAACAATCTCAAATCTCCTTGTATTGGCTTTAGAAAGCTTAGAGTCACAAGTCTCACTCCTCTAATGGTTCACAAACACCATAAGCAAGAGGATGAAGAGGAGAGAAGATGGAGGCTGCCCAAAACCGTCTACAAACCCTAGAGGATTCTTCTCCACGTTTTTGGGTCATAAGGGATCCATATATATAGGTGGCTATTAGGGTTATCTAACAAGGAAACCCTAATTTGGATGCTTAAGCCCTAAGCAACCCATGACCCCTTTCCTTAAGGCCTTGGACGATTTCCATATGGGTTTCCCCATAGAATTCGTCCATCCCTTAATACAAGGCAATCCATGGCCCAAATTGCAATTATCTTATAATTACAATTCTAATCCCTTAAGTTTAATTAATCTCTTTTAGTCACAAAACTAATTTCTAATTGATTCTTGACTAATATTAATTAAACAATATGATTTCTCCTTTAATATATTATTCCCATAATATATTAATAAATCATATTTAATCCTTTCTCTCCATAATTCATCCCATTAAGTTGCTTTGGTGAAGGCAACCCAAAAGGACCATGCACCATCGGGTCAAGTACATACCAAAATAGTTATGGACTTAGACACTAATCCAACACATACCTTGATTGTTATATAGCAATAACAATCTCAAATCCTTCTTGTATTGACTTTAGAAAGCTTAGAGTCACAAATGTCACTCCTCTAATGGTTAAGAAACACCAAGAGCAAGAGGATGAAGAGGAGAAGAGAAGGAGGCTGCCCAAAACATGTGGAAACCCTAGAAGAAAGCTTGTCCACGTTTTTGGGGCATCAGGGCTCTATATATAGTGAGACTATTAGGGTTATCTAACAAGGAAACCCTAATTTGGATGCTTAAGCCCTAAGCAACCCATGGACTCCTTCCTTAGCAAGCCTTGGACGATTTCTAATGGGGGGTTTCCCCATAGAATTCGTCCAACCTTATAATATAAGGCAATCCATGGCCCAATTGCAACTATCTTATAATTACAATTCCAGTCCCTTAAGTTTAATGAATCTCTTTTAGTCACAAACTTAATTCTTATTAATTCTTGACTAATATTAATTAAACAATATGATTTCTCCTTTAATATATTATTCTCATAATATATTAATAAATCATATTTAATCCTTTCTCTCCATAATTCATCCTATCAAGTTGCTTTGGTGAAGGCAACCCAAAAGGACCATGCACCATCGGGTCAAGTACATACCAAAATAGTTATGGACTTAGACACTAATCCAACAAATTACTAGTAGAATAATAACTAATACTCGAAGTTAATACATTCAAAAAACTAGAAACATATAGTAAACGTACAACAACGGTAATTAACTTAAGGGAATTGCAAAGGATACTTTTCTTTCTCCATTGTTATGTAGTCGTCCCTTATTGTTATTTTATCTTCCATACGGTCCTTTTGCCTACCAAGTTCTATCATTTCTGCATCCCATTCAGCAAGCCATTTTTCAGACAGTTTGAGATTCTTCTTAGTTTTTTTTATCCATTCCTCATGATCTTTGATTTTTTTTGTAATCGTCATCCTTTCCTCAACATCTTTGCACTTCGCCGCAATGAGGTCACAACGTTCAATGAGAGCCCGAGACGAGTCTTTATCTATTTTTTTGTTGTTCTTCAGCCCATTGTAGTTGTTGCAAAGTATCCTCCGACATATATGGCTCTCTTAAATTTGGTGATGGTGGAAGAAAAGGGTCGATCGGATCACAATAGAAACAATCAACTTCGTTGCACGAGCAAATATACAAAGATGAAGATGAAGTCATTTTAAATTTAATAAAATTATAACTCTATACGAAAAATCTGACGACCATCCATGACTATATATAGTCCCTTCCACTCCGCAGAGAGCTGTTGTTAGTCCGTAGAGGTTTTTGTCAGTCTGCGTTACTGCGTTTGTCAGTTCGCATAGTTTTTTTGTCTAGTTGTTGTCATGCATACGTATTACAATTATGAGAATACAATTATTTATTTAAAGGTAAACATTTTTTATTAAAAAGTAAAGAACGCCAACAAACCATTACAAGTACGGTTAACATAGAACTGAATACACACTAATATTCGTTGTGATCTATACAATAAAGTTCAATTGAATTGGCGTGGAGGTAAGACCACAACACTTTCGACTGGTTTTTCCAAATGCCTAAGGGTTGGAATAGGATTGACCGTCTCAGTTTGATAAGCATTTCGATACACCACTATACTTAACTTTAAATTGACCATTTGATGGATTTCTGCAATTTCGTGTCTGTGTAGTGAAGCTATAGCATGCTCACAAGGTATACCGCATTTTTGCCATTTACCGCAACTACAAATACCACGGTCTAATTGGACATATTCGGTTGTTGAATACTTAGTCACTTCATATCTATCGCCAACAATATGCGTAAACCTACAACTATCCGAGTGGATAAATCTTTTATGAATCACCTTAAGTGCATAAGGGGTTAGAAGATTATGGAAATCCCCTGTGAAATCAACTGAATCAATAAAAAAACTTATAATGTCATAACGTATAATAAACATATCAATTCACCATTTTGATGATGTCATAACTTATAATTACCTCCAAACGCAGCACGTCGAAGCTACACTGCTTGCATCGAGTCATGAACCATTTCAATGATTGTTGTTATTGGAAACTCATGCGTGTTTGTTTTAAACCAATTGACAACATCGGGAATGTCAATGAATTTAACATTGAAATGTACTCTTGGAAAACAAGCCCGTACCCATTTTGCAAAGGAATATTGTCAAGCCAATGAAGATCATTCCCATTTACCTCATTTTTTAAATTGTTCAAACATGCATAAAATTGAGATAAATTATACGCTTTACACGTCTTCCAGAACAACTGTTCTACGACTGTATTGCTTCCGATGGAAGCGTGTATTTTCTCGGCTATATTTTTACAACAATAGCCATGATATGAATCAGGGTAGACTCTGTGGATTGCAAAGTCTATAGAATCAGACATATGGCTTATGAAACCAAATTCTGTATTATCACCTAAACAGTCTTTAAGCCTCCTCATGAACCATAACCATGAATTGTCACAGTTTATGGTTCCCAAGGCAAACGCTATGAGAAGGGGTTCATGATTTCCATCTAAAGCAACAACAATGTACATGGATGTTACATACTCCCCAATTAGAGGTACTTGACCAATGAATATGATTGGTATCATAGACGTGAGAAACGTACGAATCTGTAAGTCAACATAAGAATATTAGGCATATAACAACTTGAAATAACTAAATATTTATTTACTATAAGTTACTACATACCACGCATCCCAATGCCACGAAACAAATTTGGAAACGATTGTACTGATCCTTCGTAATGTACGTGAAGGTGGTAGGATTGCTTCTTTGCAGATTATGGAAAAAAGTCGATAGGCTAGAGAAACTTTTCCTTAATACTTGATTGACTGAACTCATTTTCACAACTTTCGACACCTTGTAAATTTTCGTCATGGTTGTCCAATTTATAAGGAATTAGTATACATTATTCCGTAGAACTTACTTGTCAGTTCGCATAAATGTGTTGTCATTACGCATAACTTATTTGTCAGTCCGTGTAAGCTGTTTGTCAGATAATGTTTTTTGAATGTAGGGTTTTGTAACATTTGTTGGTCAAATATTTTTTGTAAAATAAAGGATAAATACCATATTACATTTAAATAAAGAAATACAAGAACAATACAAAATGCAGTTCTACTTAAAAAAACGGTACATTTCTCAAAAGATTCCAAGGGGGTTCAAACTCGAAACTCTGTCCGTTGCTAATGGATTTGTATTCTTCTTTAGCCACCTCCAAGATCTCTTCCTCAGTATCATTGACACGATCGTCTTCAATCTTATTATAAAGATCGTTGAATAACACAACTTCCGTTTTCAATTCATACCATTTTGCAGCTATATCAAGCGTGTTGCGATGGTTTTGTATGGTGGTTTCAGCGTCAGTGTTGAAGGTATTCGTTAGTTGGACGAAAAACATTCTATCCTCCAAACTGGTGTTCTCGTTGACATTAATATATGCACGAGCTAGAAGGAAATACTCGTTAGCGGTCCATTGGTTTGAACCCATTGTAAAACATACAAAGCACATGAACTAAAATACCTTAGATGAAGTGATACATTGTTGTTTGTCGTTTTATATAGACTTTTTAGTCCGCGTTACTGCGTTGTCAGTCCGCATTACTGCGTTTTCAGTCCGCGTTACTGACTTGTGAGTCCGCAAAGCGAATGATCAGTCCGCGTTCATGTGTTGTCAGTCCGCAAAACTGTTTTGTCTAGTCATTGTCAGTCCGCGTTAAGAAACTTTTTATATATATTAATCGTTGTCAGTCCGCGTTACTGACTCGTAAGTCCGCGTCACTGACTCGTCAGTCCGCGTTAAGAAACTTTTTATATATATTAATCGTTGTCAGTCCACGTTACTGAATCGTAAGTCCGCGTTACTGACTCGTCAGTCTACGTTAAGAAACTTTTTATATATATTAATTGTTTTCAGTTCGCGTTACTGACTCGTAAGTCCGCGTTACTGACTCGTCAGTCCACTTTACTGACTTGTAAGTCTGCGTTACTGACATATCTTTGTATAACATATGTTTGTATATATATATATATATATATATATATATATATTAAACGTAGTGTCTATACGAAATTCAATTCTTTAGTTGATAGTAGATCAATTAAGAAATGGCGTCCAATGTACCAAGTTCTTCGAATGCAACAAATCCATCTACTGCAGCCTCTCCAACAAATTGTACATCTCCATGGACGACAACAAAGTTGTTGCTCCTAATACAAAGCTGGATTACCATTTACGAGGGTCTACCAGTAGTGGCTCCCCTGAATTGCCTTGTAGGTGATGAATGGTCCCGCCTAATAGCTTTGTTTAACTATCAGGTCGGGCAAGGACACAAACGACTAAAACCTGATATTGTTAGTAAATGGATGGATTTAAAGTTTAAGGTCACATGGTTCAATCGATGCTGCAATCATGAGAAAATGCGACGCTCTCAAGCAGATGATGAAGAACTTCTTGAAGATGTGAATGGATATTACCTATGCTAGTTTGATGGACATGATTTCGAGTATACGGACGTTTGGAATCTGGTAAAAGATAAAGCTTTTTTCATGTGGATGAGTATTTTATTTCCAATGTTTTATCTAATGTTTGTTAGTCGTAAGAAACCTTATTTTTATGTAGACGACTCTATTGTAATGTCTTCATGTTATTTGTAATGTTTATTTTGTTTGAATGTATGGTTTCGTAACATTTGTTGGTGAATTATGTTTAAAAAATATAAAAGATAATTACAAGATTACATACTACCAGAAGTGACACAATTACATACTAGAAACAAGTATTTAATATTAATATATATATACAAAGTTCCTAATATCAACTTATATAGTATCCCAAATAACATTTGCCATCTTATTTCTGTAGAGAAATGCAGCTTCTCTACATGTCCTTGAAATCGCCACTGGTACCCCAGAAACAATCATTTCCATAAACATGCATACAAATACTCCACAATACCCTCTTTCAATACTATATTCTTGTTGTGGGGCGTCAACAACATCAACAAACTTGACCTTTGCATTGTCTCTGTGTCCAATGGGGAAATGGTTCCAGTACTCAATGGAATCCAACTCTGAGATAATACTATCTCCAAAACTTTTGAATTCTCCATTAGTTAAGTACGTTGAGAAGTAACCCGCAACTCGTGCTGAATAAAAAATTTCTACTTTCCTGGTATCTAAATGTAGAACCGCCAAAAACCAATGGGCATGCACAACATTTATTACAAATATAACCTGCAAAAAAAAAATTAAATACTAGTAATTTCAGTAATATTATATATATAAAATAATAATTATTAAACTTAACTAACCGTATCCACATCCTTCCATTTAGGACAACCTCCAAAACCATCTGCTACATTCCTAAATAAATATGATTTTCCGGGTTCCAAATTGATTCCTTGAGGATATAGAGTCCATCGAGCGTTCGTCGACCGCCTTCCCATCAACAAGGATCTCCATATAGCAATATGTTGTACATTTTAATATAAAAATGTTAGAATTATTTATATAGATTTTTGTCTAAAAAATAGTTAAAATTTTAATTAAAGGAATGTTACCATAGAAACTAACCACCCTTTGTCACTAACAGAAAGTAACCTCGCCCAAAAATCCATATCTAGTGGGAGGATATGCAACCTATGTTTAGTGATCAGTTTGGGAGAGATTAAACTCCATTCTTTCCAAAAACTCATCGGACTAGTAGTATAAATATTGTCCAACAAGAGATTGTTTGAAGGAACGTCACTACTCTCTGCATTGACAATGTTCTCATTTGTTTTTTTTAGGACTCTCCTCTATTTTTTTCTTCCTTGTCTTGCTGATTTTCTTTAATTTTGCTGTCGATTGCACCTAAAAACCAACATGTTTAATCATTATCAATAATGTAGTATTTTTAAAAAATACCAAGTTTAAGATATGATTTTTTACCACTGTGAATGGAATGCGTTGATACCATGCTGGAGCCCTCTTTCGTTGCGGCCTACCAATAGGAGTCACTATTTTTGTGTCATGTTCAGCCAAGTCTGGTGACAACTCCGTAGGTGTAGGCGCAACTTTCTCCTCCAAACCAGCATAGTCGAATTGCGTATCATGGCAATATGCTTCTTCACCCTCTTCGTTTATCATCTCCTCCTCTTCCTCCTCATCCTCTACAAACCATTTGTTTGGCTCATCTTTTTCTTCTAATACATGATCTACTTTAGATGATAATTCAGCCACGACGCCTAGTAGACGCTTCACTAATGCCTTTGTGCTACTCTTCTTCTTCTTTACCACCCTCGTTTCTATTTTCAGGCTGTTGCGAGGAAGAAGCATTTGTGGCAGATTCAGTCGAACATGTATCCGACTTGTACATACTTCTACGAGGAGGCGACTGAATAGAAGGTGGACTATTTTGGACCGGACTATGTTGCGGTGGAGGAGATTATTCATGGTTAAGAGTCCAATTCACGTATCGAACATAAAAGGGCAACATCAGCTCCGTCTCGTTTGCGACCACTTGAATAGGTTGGTTGTTAGGCTGCAAAAATTTAAAATTAAAATCAAATTGTTACTTTAAAATGAAAATACGTGGAATTTGTAAGTATAAATAATCCTTAATATAAAAAGCATACCACAGACACGTTGATTATTCTACAACAGTTCTCCCAAGATAACGCTGTGTTACTTCTCCAACACCTCATCCTTGGCAATTCTGTCGGGATGCGTACATAAAATTTGGTTGCCTCGGGGAACGTCTCCAAAATCCAGATCTATAGAAAGAAGTTGAATGTTATTATTGTATAAAAACAAAACAATGATAAGTAATTAAATTTATTAGAAAATAACCTTAAATGACAGCATAAAACCAGGAACGGTATACTTGTGTATTTTCTTGGATTCGGGATTGGCCTCCTTGAATTGTCTAAATTCTACTATTTTTTTAAACATTCCACGCATCATCCGCGAAGTATACCTCCAAAGATACGTACCCCATGCAAATCTGCAATATGAATATTATACTTATTATTATTATTATTATTATTATTATTATTATTATTATTATTATTATTATTATTATTATTATTCTATTAATACACAATATTTAAATCTAATACCTGTTCCAATCATCTCTATTATCAGCAAGATTGTATATTGCAGCGGGAATGCACGTTTTTACGTCCCGTCCGTGGAGTCCCTTCAACACAAACACTAGCTGGATAAGCATCACAACATCTTCATCTTCAACTTCCAAATATTTAGGAGACATAATGAAGTCTTCCAAATCTTTCAACCGCATACGTGCATCAGAAATGTCTGGGAACAAACGAGCATGAAGACTTGAATTTGACCGGCCTTTTTCGTCGTAGAGTAATTCCACATAACAACCAACTTTTAGACCACAAATGAGAATATATTCCGTTTCACCAAATTGCAAATGCCTCCCTTCTATATCAAATAAAAACCTCCCCATTTCAAATACTTCTTGAGTCCTTACTTCGTGCAACATCATCAGATGCACAAGTAACGGATCACCATGTGGGATATGCATCCCTAAAAATCTTCCAAATGGCGAAGCTTCGAATAATTGTCGTTGTGATTGTGTTAGCCACGGAAAATACTTATTAATGATGGTACCCACCACACCTTTTAAAGTTAAATCAGCTTTTCAGATTGAGGTCTAAGTGCTGCAAAACATAATATTTAAATTTAATTTCATATAATAGAAAGATAAAAAAAAAATTTACAAAATCAGTTTTAAGGTCATTCCGCGGAGGCTATAGGTCATTCCGCGGAGAAGCCTCTGCGGATAGACCACCACCCTCCGCGGAGCCTCTTTTCTATATTTCGTGGAGCATTACTTCACTCCGCAGAGGGTCCTCCGCGGACTGCTATAACCCTCCACAGAATAGATCTTCCCCACCGCGGAATGGATCTTCCCACCGGAACCCTAAACCCCCTATTTTTTCAGTTCGTATCCCATTTTTTCCTTTTTTTTCCTATTTATTCAGTTTAATCTCCCTAATCTAATCGGTTTTCAACAATTTCGTAACATATAATACATTAATCGAAATAAGGGAAAGTGACAATTACCCGGGAGCCTAAACCATCGCTCAAAATATTAGGGAGATTCTCCTCCATTACTACTGCCGGAAGTCGATCTTGGTCGCCGGTTTCGTCGTCGGAAAATGTCGGTCGCCGGAGTGCTGTCGGAGAAGCCGATGGAGATTCGATGCGGGGACTCATCTTCGTAAACGAGGAATGGGGGACCAGTGGGGGGACCAAAGAGGAGGGTCCGGTTTTGTGAAAAAGGTGATGGTGAAATACCAAAATTACCCCTCTCCGCGGAGGTAAATTACAAAAATACCCCTCTCCGCGGAGGTCCGCAGAGGGCCCTCCGCGGAATTATTGTCTATAGCTGGAAACGGAATTTTTGGTGACTAAATTTTTAAATTTCCTCCCCTTTTTTTTTCTATAGCCGGTATTTTCTCTTTAAATAATAAAGGTGTAGACCCATATTTTGTTCACTTAGTCGATGTGGTATTAAAATGCTTTTCATTCTTCCTTCAATATTTATTGCTTCTACTGTTATACTGTTATACAACTTTGCTTTCTGTTTTCAATTTTTGAGTCAATCATCTTTAGACGAAATTAAAATGCAATGTCACATTTTAACTTAAACTCTATTTTATGTGGGGAAAATCTTATATATATATATATATATATATATATATATATATATATATATATATATATATACTAGTAAACTTATTCGGGCCGTGATAATCACGGCCCTAAAGAAGCGATCAGTAAGCTAGTTTTAAGTGATTTCATGAAAGAAGCAACCATGTCCCTCAATTTGTTTCATTCCTTTTATCTTTATTACCTTCATACCAGAAGCTCATGGCTGGAACCCGTTTCCTTCAAATTTGACATATAGTAGCTTCCTTGACTATAGATTTGAAATACATATTGGTTTACCATTAAAAATAGTCAAAGAAATCTGCCTCAGGTAACAAAATGAAAGTAGGATGCTATAATATCAAAAGAAATGAATGTATACCTATATTTCTTGCATTTATCCAGAGAAAGAACAACTAATTGTTGTTTCCCGACTTTCCTCTTATGTAATTATATGTTATTTCAATCTGTTCATGAATTTGTACCACCATTTGAATGAAATCATTTTTACTCTTTCTAGTATCAACTTTTGAATCTGTAGATTCTCTATGTCAACAAGTTCGTGTTTATTGTGTATTTCTAATTTTTTTTGCCTGTAATTTATTAGTTTTCTACTTTTCTTTCAATTCCCTTAATTTTGTGTTATGATATGTATTTCTCATCGATTCTTTTCATATGCATGTTGTTGCTTTCTTAGTTTTTCCTATTTATGGTCTATTTATCCATGTCAAAGTCTCATAGATTCCAAGGCGTTTTTATGGGTCTGCACATGCTTTCACTTGCAAAAATAAGTTGCCAGAGCAGTGGGGCACCCATTGTGGCTTCCCTGGTTTACAAGGATATGGGGATGGGGCTTGCCAGGCGATCATGTTAGGATACCGAATCTCTACATGCAAAAAACATTAGTTATTACTTGAAACCTGTCTGCAAAAAGTTGATATATGTCAAAATATTACTTAAAACCTCTTTCCGATGGATATCCACTTTATTTTCATAATTTTATTTCAGGAGATTCTACTAAGAAATGGTGATCGATTCGTTGAGCCTCAGTAGATTATTTACTTGCTGCCATCGGTGTATTCAAATTTGATGATATTTTAGGGTATAGCAACACAATAACTACACAGTTCTCTTACAAAACTTGCTCATGTTTCTAATTTCTTTTCATGCAGATCAATGGATGGAAGAAAACCTTATTATTGGAATAGGTATCTGTTTCAATCTTTTTATTGGAGTTGTACCATTCAAGGATCCCAGAGAAAACAATTAAACTAAAAAAAGCAATTAAACAAATATTTTTTATAAATAAATAAAAAAATCTCATTAAAATATCAAGAAGCTGAAAAAAAAAGCAAACCAACTTACATCCTCACGGCCTGTAAATGGCCTAAGACCTCTTTATTTTAAAATTTTATGAAATTCTCCAAATTTCCATTTACATCGCTCAACTCCAATCACATATACAGGTTTTCTATTAAAAAAAGAAAAAAGGAAAGTACAATGTTATAAGAACAAAATGGTTGACTTTTTGACTTTTTGTTTGTACGTTGTAGCAAGTAAGTAGAGTAGAGTACCCAGTGCTGCAGGCTTCACTCAACATGCTGATTGAATCTGCTGTGACAATGAATGCATCTGCCCATGCTAAATGTCCCATGTGTGGATTTAGTTCTAAATTTATAAGATTTTAAAAAAATGTTAAGGAAAATAATAGTGAAAAAAGATTGGAATTTAATCATGAAAAGTGGGATTAATTACCTTTGTTATCCCATATATAGATTTTTGGAAATTCTGCGATTTGTTTTCTCACATAAGTTGCAATTTGTTGATATATTTGTAGAAGGAATTAATAATTAATATATAGAATAAGAAATGATTAATATATAGAGCAATAAATACAGTCAGAAAAAGAGAAATTATACCTTAACTCGAGTTCTTCTTGAAAAAGAAATTCTTACACTCCCATAGGTATCAAGAACCTCCTTGAAATAGGTAGTTAACTGCTTTGCAAGGTTTGTACTATATCTACATCGGCCTTTTTTTACAGAAACAAAAAATACCCATAAATAAATATAACATATTATTTTAAGAAAATTAAGTTAATCTAATTAAAAATAGGATTAAGTAATAATTACTTGTGCCCCCCCTCCCCCAATGTTGACCACGATTACGGGTTTTTGTAAAGGTGCAAACTCATCATGCCAGGCAATAGCAGCACTACGAAGTGCAACAGAATCAACTTGATGCAGTGATCCCAATGTAGGTAGTTGATACAATACAGATAAACAATTACTTATAATTTTTAATTTATAATAGTTGTTACTTATTAATAGAAGGGCAAATGATCATTTACCCATTTAGCACTGCTTCTAAACAAAAGTGTAAAATGGTCATTTAATCAAAGTTCATTCACACCAGAAAAGGAAGAATTTTATGTATACGGTTCATACTAAAGACAGACATCATTAGCCCACTCAGAACCTACCCTAGATAGATCAAATAAACAGTCGCTTGTCATTCAGAATTACTTCTAAACAAAAGGGTAAAATGGTCATTTACTCACAGTTCATTCAGAACAAAAAAGAAAGACTTTTATGTATATAGCACATACTAAGACAAACATCATTTACCCATTTAGAACTTACTCAAGACAAATCAAAGAAACAATCACTTGTCATTCAACATTGCTTCTAAACAAAAGGGTAAAATGGTCATTTACTCACAAGTCATTTAGAACAAAAAAGAAAGACTTTTGTGAAAACAACACATACTACAGACAGACATCATTTACCCATTCAGAACTTACCCTAGACAGATCAAGTAAACAGTCACTTATTATTTAGGATTGATTCTAAACAAAAGGGCAAAATGGTTATTTACTTAAAGTTCATTCAAACCAAAAAAAAAAGAAAGTTTTTGTGTATACAACACATACTACAGACAAACATCATTTACCCATCCAGAACCTACTCTAGACAGATCAAATAAACAGTCACTTGTTATTCAACCTTGTTTCTTAACAAAAGGGTAAAATGCTCATTTACTCGGATTAAGACATACCACATTCTTAGTAGGGGGCTCATCAGGAGTCATATACTTGCAAAGAAACTCAAGAACCTACTCTTGTGCATGAGGGGTAAGAGCGTAATAATCATGTTGAGGAGCAAACACCAAATCAAACCTACTCACTTGTCTTCTTGGATGTGAATCTGAAACCCAATTAACAAATGTTAAAAATATTCAATTAAAAAGATTTTTTCGTAAAAATGTTTATTTCACTAATTAATGTAAGGAGAAAGGGTTCGAGTTGACTCACTTGAACAAGAAACACATTTTCAAATGTTAATTTTTTATAGAGCTAGCAATTGATATGGTGTCTCTACCACATGCAACCACCAATAAAGGCTCATCCCTAACAAAAAAAAATATTAATGATAAAAGAAATGAAAATTTTACTTGCTATTCTCATAAATTAATGGTAATCCAGAAGAAAGGCTTACTTGTCGGCAGTTCCTCTTGTTATTGTTACTATTGAATTAACGTCAACTTCAAGTATAGAGGATAAGTCTACATTACCACCATTTTCTGTGGTTCAAGATTTGACTTTACTCCCTTTAGTTGTAAACAGAACTTGTGAATAGCTGTAAAGCAGTCTGATGATGTAATATATCTGTTTATGGACATAAACTGGGAGCCAGTGTAGATATTCATTGATTCCTCCACTTGGCCTGGTAACACGATGCATGTGTTGCCAAAAGAACAATAACAGGTTAAAAATAGATTTAAAGTTTTTTTTTACAAGATTGCCCTTTCTTCAAAGAGCCACATTGTCTTCTCTTTTCAGTCATATTAGGATAGTTGTTGGATTTATATCTTCCTGTCATGTTTATTTCTTGCATTCATTTACATCCAGTTTTTGCATAGTTAAAGTTCTACATATTGTTTTTTCTTCTCTATATTACTTTTCAAGCTTGTAAACTGGATTAGGGAAGAAAATATATATTTTTTCACATATTATTCCTACAAATGGAGGTATTTCTCTAAAACTATTCAGTCATTTATAGACCACTTTAGTTAAGAAACATGTTTGGCCTCTTTAGTGATCCAGAGGTTCAATTCCTACAACTCATTCAGCTGGAAACATATATCAACTATAAATTATAATGAACAATCATGCTAACCGTTTTTAGAATCAAAAGAGGGATGCGCTCTTTTTAAAATATTAAAAGGTTTTTATGAAGAAGAAGAAATCTCTATAGGAACCTGAAACTGAGGAAGGAAGGTAGAGACACTAACAAAGAGCTTGCCTGCAATGCAAAAATTCTTCAACAAGAAGACCAATGATGACATCTTTGGTAAATGGATGACAATAAACAATATTATTTTAGTTTTGTAGTTTTCAGTCAGCTTTTAAAGTTGACATTATGCAATCATTGTGTCTTTTTTATATATTCATAGAACATTAACAAGGAGCGACTGCAAAAAATGCTACTGGTACATGAAATTCATAATATGTGCTCTTTCTCTGATATCGTCTGCCCTCCTTGTGTTTTCTTAAGGCTTGATTAGATCGCTCACATGCACCAATTTTAGATTTCTGTTAATTCTCAAAACAACTTATATTAACTTTTAGTTAGCTCAAGACAGAATCGATACATAAAAGTATGAGTGGTGATGAGATTAATCAATTTTGAGATAGGTGAATAGAAAGAGAGACATACATGTTTTGTTGATGGAAGCAGATGTTGTTTTTTGGCTAAGCGGGCAACAGGAGTTCTTGTAGCTTCGATTTGAGGTAGGAATAACTAAATAAATCAATTTACAGAGGCTCAAGAACTTTATTGAAATTGAGGCATCAAAGGGTAGGCTAGCGATGCAGCCTAGAGGAGCTTCAAGGTGGGGGCCGACACTCATATCAAATCATAAGATATGATGTTCGTCCCCTTGACATAGAAAAGCACCGACAAGACGGTGGAGGAAAGAGTGATTGTATATCAGGGCTCAGGCTCAACTGTAACATCATCTACTTTGGATGATTGTAAAAAGAACATGTTAAAGACAAGGTGAGAAAAATCTAGATACAACAATCTATTTGTATATATGTAATCCAACCTAATAAACCCTAAAATGCATAGCTTAAACTGAACCTACAATTGGTCACAGGGAGAAGGAGAAGAAAAGCGAGACAAAGATAATATAGTATGGCGTTAAGAAGAAGAGACACATAGGCAATTACTTACATTAACAAGGAGGAGAAGAAAAATCGATTGGACCAAATAATAATCCGCTCACTTCAATTGGACCAAAATCCTTCAGCTTTGGGGGGAACTAAACAGAAGAGGCAAGCCAACAACCAAGGTGTTGTGCACTAGATACGTTAAAAGAGGCCGCCTAACAGCCTTCCGATTAGGAGAGTACGTGAAGTCGATGAAACGCCTCACTGATGGGAATCATATGTCACAGGAGTTGCTCACCACCATATACCATAAAATCACTGTGTCCAGTCTTTCACTCTTTCTATTGGTCGGAAAGGAGGGCGGTTCCTTTTCAAGAAGAAAGAAAAAGAAGGAGAAGAAAGAGTGGCAAAAATAATAACGTGAGAAAGAAAGAGCGACTCGCCTTAAGAAGCTTAATTGAGGCGGCAAAGAGCTTTGGGGGAAACACCGACAAAAAAACAATTAAGTAAACCCACCTTTGAAGTCTGTTGCGTCGGCCTGATGCAAGGATGGCCGGTAACAAGCAGGTAGATTGGTGATGCAGGCAACCAAGTAACTAAAGGAAGCAACTAACGGAAGGATGATGCAGGGCATAACGGAAGAACATAGCATCGTTTAAAATTGGCCGCCCATTAGTCTTCTTATTGGAGGAGGGAAAGCAACCATCCACGTGGACATAAGACCAACTCTTTAACATATATATATATATATATATATATATATATATATATATATATATATATATATATATATATATAGAGAGAGAGAGAGAGAGAGAGAGAGGTAGGTTCAAATGTTTCTCACATCTATTGTATGCTAGAATGAACCAATAAGAATTTATTTTTAATTATATGTATATTAAATGCTATCCATATTTATAACTCATTTTTACGAAAACCAATTAAATTCGTTATTAATATCAACAATAATATTCTTTTAGAATGAATTCATATCTAGAAGAATGAGAGTGTATTCCAACAGAATGAGAGTGTATTCTAGTAGAATACATTCTCGTTCTTCATATTCAATGCAACTTTATTGTATTTTAAGTGAGTGAGTCCTTAAACAAAATACGAACTCATATATAAAAACATAGATGCGAATTCATTCTGAAAGAATGTTATTGCTGACATTAATGACAGATTTAATTAGTTTCAATAAAAAGAGAATTATAATTATGGATATCATTTAATATACATATAATTATGGAAATTATTTAATATCTATATATATTTAATTAAATAATTATTTAATTTATTAAATTCCTATTGGTGCATTCTAGCACACAATAAATGTAAGAAACAAAATAAGCTAACACTATATATATATATATATATATATATATATATATATATATATATATATATATCCCGGGTTTTTCCGGTTTTTAAGACCGGTCCAACCGGTCGGACCAGTTGAACCATCGACCCAATAAGACGGCCGGTTCCATGTTCGGCCCGGTTTTCAAAACATTGGTAAAAACTGTTTACAATAGCGTTTTCAAAAAATTACCAAAAAATTTGATAGTTATTTATTAAAAATAAAAATAATAAATAATATTTTTAATAAATAATAACAATAATAAATTGTTATAAATATCATAATCATCTTTTAAAAATAAATTATAACTGAATAAAAAAAATAGCAAGTAAAAATTAAAAAGATAATAATAATAATAATAATAATAATAATATGATAATACTTATTTTTATTAATATCAATAGTAATTAAATAATAATAACAATATTCACCAAATCAATAATGTGATTAAGGATGCTATGAGTCAAGGTTTGTTTCATGGTGCTAGGGCGGAAGAAAAAGGTCTCTCTCTATCACATTTATTTTATGCAGATGACACCCTGTTTATGGGAGAATGAGATCATCAAAATATTGCAAATTTGGTGATGATTTTAAATTGTTTTTACATGGTTTCGGGGCTTAGACTTAATTTACAAAAGTCCAATCTATATGGTATCAGTGTTATCGATGCTTAGGGGAGGTTATGGTTGTGGGTACAAGTTGCATGGCTGTATTGGTTCCTTTTCATTATCTTGGTTTATTAGTTGGGGAGAAAAAGAACCGAAATGATAAATGGGATATGGTGGTTTCAAATTCAAAAAGTGATTATTGAATTGGAAAGCTAATCATCTTTCTGTGGGAGGTAGGTTGACCCTGATTAAATCTATGCTTAACATCTTGGGTATTTCCTATATGCTTTATATAAAATGAATGGTCAGTGTTGGATGCTTTAGAGTCTTTGAGGTGTCATTTCTTTTTGGGGTGGGAGTGACTCGTATAGAAAAATTGCTTAGGTTAAATGGAGACTGACGGTAAGTTCTAAGGATAAAGGAGGGTTGGGTATTGGTAGTTTAAAGGCTTTTAACATTGCTTTTCTTATAAAATGAAGGTGACCTTTTTATAATGAAAATGATGCGATTTAGGTGAAAGTAATACAAAATATCCACAGAGTGCATGGTGGAATGAGATCTACCTATATTAAACCGAAAGTTGGCGGAGTGTGCGTTTCTATGGTTCGGTTGTTTAATAGAATGATTGATATTCAAGTTATTCCTCATGATTTCTTTCAAAAGTGTATTGGTGATGGGGACACTTAGGGCTGTAAACGAGCAGGACGTTCAACGAACTGTTCGTGAACCGTTCGGCGGGAAGTTCGCTTATGTTTTTTTATTTAATAAATGAATGAACATGAACACAAATTCTCGTTTGTTTAGTTAAACGAACGAACATGAACAATGGTCTCGTTTGTTTAATTATGTTCGTGAACGTTCGTTTACGTTTGTTTATGTTCGTTCATAGAAGTTCCTTTTATATTCACATGTGCGTAATTGTATTTGATTACATTACTATATTATATGTTCATTTATGTCTATATATGTTCGAATTATGTTTGTTTATCTTTGTTCATTTACTTTCGTTCGTTTATACGTTCGTTTAGCATGTTCACGAAAATAAACGAACGAACATGAACAATGCAATTTATTAAACGAACAAACATGAACTAGAAAACTTGTTTGTTTATCTGTTCATGTTCGTTCATTTGTTCGGTTAAACTTAAATGAATGAATATGGACAAGCCTCGTTCGTGTTCGTTTGGTTCGTTTACAACCTTAGGGACACTACAAATTTTTGGGAAGATTATTCGTTGGGGGGGGGGGGATAGGTTGGTGGTGGTTTCCAAGGTTATATGTAACGTCGCAAAAATTGAGACTAAAAATTTTCGTTTTTAAAACTAATAAAGCTATTATCGAAAACATCATCATAGAAATCATGGTGAATCAAAGTGTATTAATAACATCCCAATACATCAAAGTGATATAAAATACAGAACGAGATAGTGTGTGCAATGCAATCATACCGGACTCTTCCCTTTTAAACAAGAAGTACCTGAAAACATAAACTGAAAACTGTAAACACAGAGCTTAGTGAGTTCCCTAAAATACCACATACCATACATATAAAAAATATAATGGGCCCTGCCCGACACGGGGCTTCGCTCGTTAAACATATATGTTAGTCATCAGGCCCTGCCTGACATTAGGCCCCACCCGATATATATATATATATATATATATATATATATATATATATATATATATAAACATATAACATATAAATAAATGTAATAATCACAAAGATAAATATCATACAAGATAGTCATCGGGCCCTGCCCGGTAAACATATAAGCACATAACACATGCAAGAGTCACACAACCAACTAGCCTCCTAACATATAAAAACTATGGGATGACATTGGTGCCTTCGACCCGCTAAACACAGTGAGGCAACGCACATCTAGCTGCTAAATCTCTCAAATAAAGCTCGGTCTGCTGGTCCAGAAAATCCCCGTGCTATCATCATCAAATAATATCCAATTAATAACTGGCTCTCGACCCATATTAAAGAATCTAAGCTACTTAACCAATTTCTAGGGTAAAAGACCATTTTGCCCTTTTCTTTACATGGCCCAAAACCAAGGCCCAACCCAACTACTCAAAAGGCCTAAATTCCTTAAATGGCATCACAAGGCCCATTATAGTCCAACTTCCAATTTGGGCCCAAAAATCATTATGGACCTAATCCCAAGGAAGGCCCAATATCCATCTATGACCCAAAGTCGGAAGTCCAATGGCCTAACAAGGCCCACACCCTAAAAGTCCAAAATAGTCTCGAGTCCAAAGGCCCAAACGGAGAAGCCCACTGTACCGAGTATGCTTGACGTACTCCTTGTATGCACGACATACGAGTGTTGACTCGGAATTGGGAGCTGACCTAGTACACACAACATACTAGGGGTTACGCCCCACGTACTGGCTAAAGTCTCATTTGGCTAACTATATCCTAACCACTTAAGCTCTTAATGTCAAAAACTCAGATCTACTTCATTTCAAGGCATCAATGGATAAAGTTGGCAACTTTATCATCTTGCATGACTTAATCGAACCCTAAAACCCAATTTTGTCCATTAAGACCCATAATAAGGGCTCAAACTCATGCATGGACCAAATATGCTTCATCAAGATGGGACCTTTTTACACAAGGAACATCATAGAGGCTAAGATCTGGCATCCTAGCCCATGGAGGGACTCAAACTCCTAAAGAGAACCAGAAGACAATAATAAACTAAAAAAACAAGCCTTAATCTCAAACTAACACAAAGAGGTTCCAAGATAAGGAATTTATACCTTCTAGAGCTAGCAAACTTGATGAAGATTCTGGATCTACAACTTCAAGTCCAACCAAAGCTTGGTTGCTAAGAACCACCTTCTTCAATGCACACCAAAACAACATAAAAATCACTTCCAAAGCTCAAAAACACACTAAGGAAGGCTAGGATTTCGATCTTAAGGTATTAGGGACTGGAGATTGACCAAAGGATACAACCAAGGCAACATAAGTTGCTTAAATATGGCACAAACCCTAAAAATTAGGGTTTGCCCCTGCTTAGCATACGCCCAACGTACTTCCACGTACGTTGGGCGTACGTGGGTGAATCCTGCGTCCGGACATGAGCTAGTACGCTAAGCGTACTAATAGAGTACGCCCCGCGTACTAGCTAGGGACCAAAAAGATAGACATTTTGCAATAAGGGGCTAAAAGGAGATTTACCAAATTACGAATGTTACATTATATGCCTTAGATTTGAATAAGGAGTGTTGTGTTGATGATAAGTGGGTATATGAGAGGTGGTTTTTTCTTGGCATCGTCCTTTTCGTGAAGGAGAAGGTACGAATTCTCAATTGGCGGATCTTATGGGTTTATTGAACCAAGCACATCTTAGTAATTGTCCATATAAATGGGAATGGGAAATTGGTGCGAATTGGAGTGTTGATGTAAGTAATATCAGAAGACATATTGACTATTTTATTTTGTAGGAAGATAAAGTCCAAACTAGAGGGTGTAGATTGGTTCTTATAAAGCCCAATGTGCTTATTTGGCAAATTCTTCGTGATAGGTTACCGACTAAAGAGAACTTGGTGATCAGAGGCATAAATATTCATTCTATGTTATGTCCTATGTGCTCTCTTCAAAGTAAAGATTGTAGTCATGTGTTTGTGAAATGTGAAGTAACTAATCAGATATGGAATAAGGTTCTCAAGTGGTTGGATCTTCCGTTTTTGTTGTTCAATAATGTGTCGGAGTCGTTACTTTGGATTGAGGTAATGAAGTTAACGAAGAAAAAGAAAAAGTGGTAGAGGTTATTTGTATCATGATTATCTAGGTGTTGTGACAATATCATAATAGTGTCGTGTTTTAAACTTTAAAGATGCGAAAGAATCATATTTTTTAAAGTATTGTTATATATGTTTTCAATTGGTTTTGTAACAGGAATACCTGAAATTTCTTGGTTTTAGTGGTTGAAAAATATGTATGACTCTATGTAATTGTTTTTTCTTGCTAGCTTTTTCTAGTGGTGTTTTTTTTTTTTTTATAAAATTTAGGTGTTAAAAAATACTATTAATATCAAAATCAATACTAATAATAATAATAATTATAATAATAATAATAATAATAATAATAATAATAATAATAATAATAATAATAATAATAAAACAAAAGTAAAATACACTTGATTAGTTTTATCATAAATATGACAGGATTACAGGAATGCCAACCCTTTCCAATATATGTTTGAGAGTATTTACTTTTTGGAAAAGCACATCCCGCAAAACTTGCCTGAAGATTTTATACTTGTCCGTGACTCCGTGGCTTCTTTACGTATTCATTGTTGTGAGATGTGAGATTCTTATGACTCGGTGAAAAGTTTTGTAATAATTATTATGATATGTCACAAAACATGATCCAACCTATTTTACCTAAAACATTTTTTTCCCATTAAGAAAAAAAAACTATATTGTTGAAACAATACGAATTATTATCTGAGATTGGAGTCGACATACTTTATTCGCATGTGATAGTCGTTGTCACCTGCTACAAGTCAAAAGGATGAGATTGAACATAACCATAAAAAGGTATTCCCAAAGTAAAACTTGGTATTTATAAAAATAAGAACTTAACTTCATTAATTTATATAGCTTCATACTTTCATCCGAACTTTTTGCATTTATCATCTTGAAAGTGATTTGAGAAAATTCTATCATATTATTTAGAGATGTAACCGGTTTAAGAAAACTAGAATAACTGAAGACCAATTAAAGAGTAAACAATGAACCAATAATCGGATCGAATACCACTAACCGTTTAAAGTTTCGAATTATTTTTTCGTTTAAAAAATCGGCCCTAATATTCACCAACAAAATAATGTTTTTCTTTCTTTCTTGCTTATATTCAAAATGAACATGGTTTTATAATAAAAAGGTTAATTTGGGTCTCAAACATGTGCATACTGCATATACCTTATTTTTCCACGTAATATTCTTATAGGTATGATTTAATCATCCAAGAAAGAGTAGGAAAGAATAAACAAACATATGACAACATAAATTAAATATTACATCTTTCTTTCATCTTTTTCACAATTCACAAACCTTCATTTTTTTTTTCCAAATATTACACCTCCAAAAACCCCTTTGCCACATGGATTTGAAAAAGACCAAAGAAAGAAACCCACCTCAAAATTTTGATCTTTGTTCTTTGAACAACTCCTATATCCTCCTTTCAATAATCTGATCCAAAATCATATATTTTCATTAATAAACTAGAATAAAAAAAAGTAAATAAATAAATAAATTCTTTAATTCAAGTTTACTTCACTCACCATCATGTTTCTTTGCTAGATTTTTAGCAAACAATAAACATATCACCAAGAATCCAACTCCTGCTGCCCCTCCAAAGAATATCGCTACAGTTTTTCCTGTATTTGATCCAGTATCTACAAACCCAAATCAAAAAATTCACCAAATTTCAATCAAAATCATTAGATTTAAAAGACGATGATAATAAGTTAATCAGTTAATCACATAACCAATCATACCTGATGACGATGAGGAAGAAGAATATGGTGAAGAATATGAAGAAGACGAAGATGATGATGAAGAAGGCGATGAAGACGATGAAGAATATGAAGAAGACGATGATGATGACGACGACGACGATGAAGATGAAGACGATGATTTCTTGGGATTTGGGATTCCATTAGGGTAATAACTGTAACTAATGAAGCATTTATGAAGATAAACTTGTCCAGAAATGGAGCTTCCACATTCAACTTGAGATCTCTGAACAGCGGTTTTAACACAATCTCCACAATCAGAACTTCCTAAATCACCTTCACATTGCCCCAAAACATAAATCGATTCATAATTCGTCGTATAAAATCCACCGTTTCCACTCCCAATCCCACTTTCCAAACTTCCCAAAGCAGAATCCCTCTTCTCTTCAAACCCAATTCCACCAGCGTTTGTTTCCCCACACGTCTTGTAAAGCAATTCCATTCCAGAGATTTGAGAGAATCCGGCGACTTCATAAAGCATATAACAACCCAAAAGCTGGAGTCTTGCAGCAACTGTCTTCCCACAGAGCTTGTCCATCAAGATTGGAAGTCTGCTCACACAGTTATAACAATCGAGATTCGTTAGATCGCCTCTACATTGAAAAAGACCGGTGATTGATGCTTGACCACTGCCACTTGTCGTTTTGAAGAACATTGCTTTTGAAGACTGTTGAATCAGAGTCCCAAAAATGGCGGAAAGGGCAGAGGAGTAAACGCCATTGGGATCTTGTAAAGATTGCTTTGCACATCCTTTGTATACTAAATTGGTGTTATCTGGTGCAGATTTAACCACTTGAATGATGATGGGAAATAAGAACAAGAACAAGGAGAAGGGTATTATGGGTAGCTGAGAACACATATTTGAGATGGTTTTTGGGTGGACTAAATCGTCATGTGTATGGGAATTTGGGAAAGATTTGAGAGAGTTTGAGAGGTGGATGTTTGAAAAAGTGATGGTTTTTTTATTCTTGAAGTAAAATTTTAGGTTTTGGGCTTGGCATAAATTTAAACTTTATGAGGATATTGGATGTGCATAGGGTAGGCGTATCAACTTTAACAAGGGTAGCACTATTTCAGAAAAAACAAGTGCATGTCATGTGAGAATTATATATATATATATATATATATATATATATATATATATATATATATATATATATATATATATATATATATATATATATATATATATATATATATATATATATCAACCGTAAATTGTTTTTTTAGAAATTAGTTTCTAGAGGCGACAAATTATTTTGCACAAATAATTTTCTACATCTAAATAGTTATCAGTAAGAATCATTCTAGCAGAGAAAGATTGCATTTTGTTTTCAGAAAATAATTTCCTAAGCGTAGAAAAGTTCCATTTTTTTTCGACAAATAATTTTCAAATAACTCTTATGTTACTCAGGAAATGTAGTCATGACGCAGACCTCTAAGTATCATTCAATATGATTTTTTTAACCGAAAAACTGAAACGGAACTGGTTGGAAACAATTAATGGTATTCAACCTAGCTCTCGGTTACCCCGATTTATCATTTTTGATTTTTGCACAAATAATTCTATACATCTAAACATATATCAATAAGAGTTATGGTAGCAAATATGAAATCAATAAAAATAAAAAATGAAGAGTTGATTTTTTTTTTATGAATATTTAGGAACACATGATTCATTTTACATTATTAATCTTGCAACACTTCTTTATACACCACATTTGATATTGTATATTGACTGATTTTCTGGATTTATCGGAATCTTAAACCATGAGTGAATTGTTTTCCATCCGGATGAAACAGTCGCAAGTTTCCATTCAATGATAAATTTCTTAGCGAGTTGTGATTAGTTATTCAGTGGGTTGTGATTATTTCCAATACATATCGTATTTCAAAGAATGCACAACATATCCACAAAAGAAAACATTGGTTGTCTGTTTCGGCTTCAAATATATTTAACCGAATAATAACAGTAAAAATGACATTTAACTTTTTGCAAAATCTTTACGTATAAGGGTTTGACTATAAAAATATATAAATAATCAAATTATAAACCAAAGCCATATACATATATATATATATATATATATATATATATATATATATATATATATATATATATATATAATATGGCTAAAATGTTAAAAACCTTCATTTATGTATATTTAGTCTTTTATATGTATTTTATTAATAAACTTATATTAATATAAAATTTAATAAAATTTAGCCAACTATATAAATTGTTTTTTAAACACTTATTTATACATTTATATTAAAGTGTAATACACCATCAAATTTTGACCTAATTTTTTTTTAAAAGTTTGCTAACTTTCTTTTATAATTAGTGTTTCTTTTATAAATTTATTTATTAAAGAGGTGAAGATCGTATAGAAAATGTGTACAAAATAACGAACTTTTTATACTTTGTGTAATAAAAATAGTGTGGGAAAAAAATTCATGATTTACACGTCAAATTAAATATTTTTGAGATATTATCCTAAATAGTAATTATTTTAATTATAAAACTGATTTCTCAAACTTTTAACGGAAAATACAATTTAATTAACAAATTTAAAACAAAAAGATACGTCTTACTCTATGTAGTTAAACAACAATTTCGTAACATAATTTTAACTAAATCCAACTTTCTAAAGAAAAATATAATGTATGAAGTTCATATAATTTTCTAGCAAGATTAGTATATACCAGTTTTGGAAGGTTTTTAATAAATATTTGAATGACTAATTTTGTATGAAATTAATAACTTATTAAAACATATTTTCAACTAAGAGATAAATTTAAACATTAATGCGATGCACTATATAATTCTACATATAAGCAATTCAAAGGATATTCAACGATATAAGCATGCCAAATGACATAAAACGATGTTACTTGCTCCTCTAAATGGTCTACAATAGTATGTAGCACAAATAACACATTTAACAATCCTAATTTGACATGTAAAAATAATCATGCTCCTCAAATTCGACTCCTAAACACATTATAAATTTTTTGTTGAGCGACGCATGTAGTCGCTTTTTTCCTTGTGAACTTAGCTCTATAAAACTAAAGCGTTTTATTGAGCGACGCATGTAGTCGCTTTTTGTCCTTGTGAACTTATTAAGAATTGAAACATTTAAGCTTTTGAAATAAGCATTTTGAATAATGTTTAAGCAAAGATTTCAAATACGATGAACTTTTTTTTGACACCACTTATAGTCACATTTTTATTCAATTTGCCTTTTTTTTCTTCAAAATAAAGCTTGGTAATGGGAGAGGGTATGCTAGTTTTCATTTTTTGAACAACATGCGTTGCATTCAAAATGAATACCACATTACTAAAAGAGAAACATCTTTACCCATGGGGTATTTTAGTAATCTTCTTGGTTAGATAATAAATGCATCCCTACAAAAAGAATTTACATATGTAAGATAATTAAGCAATAGAAATGGACAGTAAATGACAAACCCATAAACAAAAAAAACAAAAGGGCCATAAATCAACAAATATGAGAGTTGAGTGGTAACAGTGTGTTACCTTATCAATATTTCAACCATCTATGCAGTTTATCAACATGTTGTTGGATTAGTGTCTAAATCCGTAACTATATTTGGTAAGTATTTGACCTGGTTGTGCATGGTCCTTTTGGGTTGCCTTCATAAAAGCAACTAGATAGGATGATTTATGAAGACATATGTTAATTATGGTTTATTAATATATTATATGAATAATATAATAATAGAGAAATCATAGAGTTTAATTAATATTGGACAAGAATTAACTAAGAAATTAATTTTGTGGCTAAAAGAAATTAATTAGACTTGGGGACTAATATTGTAATTATAAGATAATTGCATTATGGGCTATGGATTCCTAAAGGGAAGGGAGTTGGACGAAATCTATGGGAAGCCCATATGATTTTCGTCCAAGGGCCTTCTAGAAAGGTTCCATGGGTTGCTTAAGGCATAAGCAGAGAATTAGGGTTTCACAGGAAACCCTAGCAGCCCACACAAGTATAAAGAGACCCCTAGGGATCCCAAAAACGTGGCTAAGTCTTATGGTAAAGATCTTGGACGGTTTTGGTGTTCCTCTCCTCTTTCCAATATCATCCTCTTGCTTATGGTGTTTGTAAACCATTAGAAGAGTGACATTTGTGACTCTAAGCTCCAAGGACACAAGATTCAAGTCATTCTATAAGAGGTATTCATCTAGATCTATTCCTACATGTTAATTTCGATATACATATGCTAGATCTAGGGTTTATGGCTTTGGATGATTATTGCATGTTCATTAGACAAACTAGATCCAAAGCTTTAGGGTTTGCATGTACACCATAAGAATGATGTAGTGCCCAATTCCCATCAGTGGTATAAGAGACTAGGCTGTTTGTATAATGAATTGATGCAATTGTGAACTGTAAAAGATTAGGAAATCAAAAATTGTTGCTGTCTGGAGCATGAACTCGACAAGTTCTATATGAACTCGACGAGTTGGGTGAACTGGACGAGTTTAGAAGCCCAACTCGACGAGTTTTCAGTTCTGTTGCCGGGATTTTCGATTTTTCTGCCAGATTTTGTTGAGGATAATTGCCAAAACTCGTTTTTCTTGCCTAAATTTGATTTTTTAAGTTTGGAATGATTATCTTCATCAAAATTGATGGTTTGGTTAAAGATGGATAATATAGGATTATTATAAGTCAAATATTTAACCTAGTTACATTGAAAAGTTTCAATTTACACCTTTAAGTTTTACAGTTTAAATTTGAACTTAAAAGTTTTAGTTTTGAAAATTAAATAGTTAAACCTAATTGTTTTGAAAGGTTTCAAAACTTGCCTTCAAGTTTTGGAATTTAAATTTTAATTAAAAGTTTGATTTTAAAATGTTAAATTCTAAAACCCTAATTTTTGAAAAAGTTCAAATTACACCCTTATGGTTTTATTAAATTAATTAAGTGTATAATTAAAAAGAAAGTTAAAAAATCCATAGTGAAATGGTTTACATTTAATTAAATTAAAAGTGTAATTTGTTAAATTAGACCACATAGTAATTTCAAAGTGTAAAATACACCCTTATACTATATATAAAATTAAAAAGGTCTAATATTATATATGTATAACTTAAATGCTAGTCTTACCGTTATTAAGCCTCATTCACGAAGCCGATCTATGAGGGGGTATAAAGTTATGGTCTATAAAATGGCCATTTAATGGGTGTCCACTCTCACCTACCGCTTCCTTGATTGGTGGATGGTTGTTAGCCAAATGGGTAGGATATGGCAAACCCTTTCCATTAAATGTATAATGAATTATGAAGTAACTAAATGTTTTACAAAATTCCCAAATCTTAGTTACTTTAGGCAAAAGTGAATTTGATGCAATTCCATGAAATTACACTTTGTACCCTTGCTAAGAAGTTAGTGGAGCGTGTGTGATTAATCGACACACTAAATAGGTTCTAAGCAAAGGTAGCGAAGGGTGACTCAATGTTTGTCATAGTTCAGTGGAGCGTGTGTGGTTAACTGGCACATCGAATAGGTGACTGTAACATTGGGGGCACCATGTAAGTTTGCATGGTTATTCACACCCTGTTTTGTGATCCTCGGCATCACAGTCACAAATCGAGGGGCATATCGAGATTTAAACATGCCATTGAAAAGTTCAATGAATCTCAAAGGATCTAGGAGTTTTCAATACATTTAAAACTTATTTTTTTTTTGTTTTTCATGGTGGGAAAATTAGTGAATCATCATTCCCTTACCTTCAAATGTTCTATAATTTGGATTACGGCATCCCTCTTCCAAGTTGTAGAATCTTGTGTTGGCTCCTACCCTTAATATCTTATTTGGGTGCTTTATTAAGGACTCAATCAATCGACTAACTTGAATTTTCTCTTATTTTGTAGATGTCAAAGTATGACAACTATGGTCTTCCCAAATCCCTTGGAACACGCTTTCCACATGAAGATGATATTCCACGATTCGATCGAGGAACAAGAGATCATGCTTCACTTCCTCCACCTCCTCCTATTGGTCTCCCTAACCCACAAGTTCAAAGGCTTGAAAAGTTCAAGCTCACTCAAGCCCTTTTGGCAAGTAAACATGAAGAAGGAAAGTCAGTGTGCGCACACGTCTTAGAGATGAAGTCACATATTTATAGGTTAAGAATGTTGGGAGTCATTGTCTGTGAGAAGATGGCTGTTGACTGGGTTCTTCAATCACTTCCTGACTCATATAGTGAGTTCGTAAGAGAGTACTATATGATAGATCACGACGTGACTCTCATCGATCTCACCTATTTGCTTGTTGCTGCTGAATCAGCAATGATTTGGCGCACTGGAGAAGCAAAGTTGATTGGTGGATCTGCCTTCCAAACCTCCATGGACATAGGCAATGACAACGAAAGGCATGCCATGGTTGAAAAGTTTGATCACAAGAGAAAGGAAAAGTCTGAAGTAGTTCCGTGTGCTGTTCCAAAAGAGTCAATTTGCTTTTATTGCCAAGAGAAGGGGCATTGGAGACGAAGTTGTCCTGTCTACCTGAGAGATCTAAGAGATAGGAGAGTCAAGACATATGACTCTACTTCAGGTAAAATCCATTAACTAACTCTACAAGTTTATAGTTTTTTATTCTTGATACATTATGTGATAAGATTGCATTTTTGATGTTTTGTAGGATTGAAGAAAAGAGAGGAAGCTTAAAGGAAGAAGCGTGCTGAATCTGATCGTGACGAAATGGATTTCGATCGCATGGATTCGAAGATCGGATTTTGAGCTGCTACTTTAGAGTTAGGATAAATTGCTAAGAAATGTAATAGCATAGTTTTTCAATTGAGTTGCGTTGTAAGGACAAATTTTTTTGCAATAAAATAAATTTTGATTTTGTCTTATTTATTTATCCTTGCAATAACATGTATGAAAAATTGATGTTTGTGTATTTCTATTATTATCAATGTTAAAATGGATGTGATTCTTAGTTATGTTATTTATGGTAGTGTCATAATTTTCTAAATAAGGAAAGATTCTTATCGCCCAAGTTTCAATTGGACATAAACTTGGAATCATACAACTTGTATTGTGTGATGTATGGAAATCTTGGTACTTAGGTAATTAAGACTAATTCCTTGTTCACATAAGTATGTGAGTCAAGTGAAGGACTAAAGGAACTAGCACATGATGTTGTGCACTAGTCAAGTCCACCATAAATAACAATAACATTATTCGTCATGATTAACTAAAAGTCTAGTAAATGTGGTTATACTTACAAGATTAAGTGTAATTCTGAATCATTGAAAAGTTTCAATGAATGGCAGAACGAATAAGTAGAATCAATGAAAGCAGAAAGATAAAAGGTTTCTCCAATATAAGAAGAGGGGAGAGTAATTTTGTATCGTGTTTTATGATCGTCTTGGTAATCGTAGGAACCATATTACAATTCATCCTCTAAGGACACCTTAGTGCACTAGTTTGGCTAAGAAGAGGAATGGAGAATTGTTGTAGTGGTTAAGTCAATAAGATATATCGTACTTCGTTCCAAAATCAAGTCTTAGAGTCATACTCCAGGATTGTAACTTGAGTGACATAATCTTAAAAAGAAATGTTCTTACACTTGAACATTTTGGTAAGTTGTGATGTCTTGAATAAGACAAAGACCAACTAGTACCAAATTGCGTTTAGGTTTTGTCTTGATATAGACACACACTAACTCTTGGATATTTGTTTTGTCAAGAAATGTTTCTTGATAAGAGAATCTAATATGTCAAGAGGTCAGTGGGAGTCTAAAGAGATTGAAAAGTTTCAAGAACAAATCAAGAAGTAAACCTATTAAACACTAGAGCACGACTTGAAGTTTGTAACCTATCGTGTTGACAAAATTTTATTTCTATGCCATTCCAGTAAAGTTACTTATGCATATGAGTTCTATGAGTTCTCAATTGACTGTATAAGGGCAAACACCTTGTTCAATGAAAGTACATTGACTGGCATAGGTGAGCTGCTAAATAACGTGCAAGTAATGGTGGGACCCTTGATGGAAAGAAATTAAGAATGAACAAGTTCTGTCCATAAGAGTTTGGATTTGTCACAAACATTATCTTATGAGTATGGTTATGAAAAATTTGCACGGATAGGAACACATGCTGTAACATCCAAAAATTTTAAAACCAATTTAAACTTTTCGAAAACAACCCAATTCCATTAGTTATTAATAAAAGGTTTCCAAATAGTTTATTATCAGAGTATCCCAGAAACAACATCATAAAAGTGAGGAGTGGTACGATCACGCCTTTTCCTTGCCACGATCTCCTGATGTACCTGAAACAATAAACTGAAACTGTAATCCCGAAAGCTTACTGAGTTACCCCCAAAATACCCGTACACATGCAACCATAAACATACAACAATGAACAACATAAAATGGGTCCAGTCAACCATCGGGTTGGAATACCCCTGGCCCTCAACCATCGGGTTGGAATGCCAACATACTACGAGTCTAATCATCCTCGGGATGGAATAATCCCGACCCACAACCATCGGGTTGGAATGCCCACACTCCTATACATACAATAACTACTATGTGTCCAATCATCCATCAGGATGGAATACCCCAGGCCCTCAACCATCGGGTTGGAATGCCAACATACTACGAGTCCAATCATCCTCGGGATTGAATACTCTCGGCCCACAACCATCGGGTTGGAGTGCCCACCAACTATGAGTCCAATCATCCTCGGGATGGAATACTCTTGGCCCACAACCATCGGGTTGGATTTCCCACATATTATCAAACAAACATGTGCACCTCTATCAGATAATCATATAACAGTCTACCCAAAACAACATACTAGGGCTCTATCATCCTCGGGATGGAATACCCTCCACTACCAATTGATCATGTGCATATATAACAGGTAATCTCCTAACATCATACAGACAGTCAAACCTACTATAGGTCACTAGCATAACCACATCTGATCTACCAGGATACTAATCTAATCGATCGTACTAGCATGCTATCATCCTATCTACCAAGATACCGAGCTATCATATCACAATAGTAAATATCTCAAATAACAAATCAAAGGGCCAGACTTGGTGCCTTAGACCCTTGAGTATAGTGAGGATAACTCACCTTGCAATGCCGAACTGAAGAGATAAGATCAAATCCTCTGTTTACGGCCACGAACGCCACCACCTAACACTTTGATGAAACCATATCTATGAGTGCCCAAATTACCAGAATACCCTTGGAAGTTACACTGGTAAACTCTTGGTCAAAGTCAACGTCCTGGTCAAAGTCAACCTTCCTGGTTGATCCTACTCGTCGAGTCAGCCTAGTGACTTGCCGAGCTATGAACTCAGAAATCCCACAATTTGCGACTCGGCTCGCCGAGTCACCCCATGACTCGTCGAGTCCTTCAATCTGAGCCCTAGCCTGTCCAATTCACTGAGTCCACTCAACTCATTGATCCGCATCATAAACAGATGGGTTAGGGTTTGCGACCCAACTCGTCGAGTCCAAGAACAGACTCGACGAGTTCATTTAAGTCATCCACAATCAGACGATTTCAGTCCATCCCATTGCTTACAACTCATAAATCTGGACTCATAAGGCTAGTTTTACACAAAAAGTTTCCAACTTTATGCTTCCATGGACTCAAACAAGTCTAGATCTGAAGTTGCAACCCCAGATCTAGACCCAAAACCCGAAATGGATCCTAACTATGCTAAATAGCCCCAAATCATCATCCATGAATAGATCTAGAAGGGAAAAGCTCAAGGTAATGAATTGTTACCTCAGAAATGTGCCCAAGATGAAGTAGATTCTGGTTCTACATGAACTCCTTGATGCTAGCCTCTTGATCTACAAGTTTCCTTCACTATAATCCTCTTCCAAAGCTTCAAATCACTCAACAATGGAGGTTTACACGATTTAGGGTTTACTGACTCTCAAGGGGTAACAAAGAGGCTGAGGTGAGGACATAAAGTCCTTTAAATAGGGTGCAAGCCCTAAAATTTAGGGTTTTCTCTTCCCAGCACCGAGTCATCGAGTCTCGCCGCTGACTCGGCGAGTCGGGTCACTTAAAACGTGCCCAACACCCGCTCCAACTCGACGAGTTAAGACACCTACTCGTCGAGTCTAATCCTTTATTTACACACAACAACCCGAACATATATTCTTGAACTTGGGATGTTACAATTCTCCCCCACTTAAATTATGCTTCGTCCTCGAAGCCTGCTGCAACACACGATTTTGGATAACACTCCTACATTGTAGCCCTGATCTCCCCAAACCAACCCAATTCTCTTCAGGTACTACTATCGCGTCTTTTTTATGGCAACTCCTTCCTGTGTAGGATCCTTGCCTAACACTCCAAACCGTCCACCGACCTCTTCTGATTAACGTCCGCACACATTAATCTAAGTATCACCCGATGATACTTCCACCTTCCTGTCATGCACACACTTTCATGACTTGCGAAAGTTGGATACCACTATAATTCACCGGGCTCTCTCTCATAGTACTAATCTATCTTTCCTTTCCAAAACTGGTGATAACCCAGGTAACTTGCAATATTGGAAACTCATCCTGATCCCTTCCTGAATCTAGTCCCTTCCCTTGCTGACAGGGTGACACATTCTTCAGCTTCCGAGCAACTTTCATGAACAACCAGCTATATCGCATAAATAATCATACCTGGCCCAATCAGCCTCGGGCTAGAATACCAGGTATGCCTACGGCGGGTCTAGTCATCCCTAGGATGGTATACCCTCGTATTCTTATGCATGTTTGGCCCAATCAACCTTCGGGTTGGAATACCAAACACATCAGGTCCAATCAATCATAGGGTCCAGTCATCCTTATGATGGAATTCCCTAGATTGGAATACCACTACATAATTAACCCAAGTCTACAATCATACCTGGAAAGCAAGGATCTATCCTTGCATCCCTTCAACCCCTCTGATTTGACACAACCGAGTACAACTCACCTAAACCTCAACAATATGTTTATCCCAAACACACTACAGCAGGGAACATAACTATCACGATCTCTACGCCCATGACCCATGACTGGAATACCCTAACTTGGTCCTCAACATAGGTCTGGGTTGCTTCCGAGTCTGTCCAAAACTCCATTCTGGAGATACTCACCTCCTTCACCTCCAAGGAGGCTTAACCCTCGACCTTGCAGCATCAGTCATTGCCACAACATCGAAACTCCTCTCTACACTATCCACTTATAGATCACGATGCCATTCCATAACACATATACTCAGAACCTGAACACACAACTGATAAACCTATACAGAGTCCTCATCACACTTCCTTAACATATTCATCACTCGAAGACAGACCCACTGATTGCTATTAGCATAGCAGTATATTCCATACCTGCATATAGATCTACCATTCATACAGAGTCTTCAGCATAACTGGGCCATCTTCTTACTCCACTCTAGTAACCACCATCCAACTGCATCAGGTAGTGTCTTCCAACGCAAACGCCTCATCTGAGAATTTCCAATTCTCCCCCAGTTAAAGCACTAACTATTATCTACTGGCGGCGAAACTGGTACGCGACCCCTATCCGAGGCAACGAACTTCAAAGTACTCAAGTTCCTGCTGATGATTTCTGAATCCCTGAATCACGGTTGCTCGTCCTGATATGGCGATTTTCTATCTTATCTCTTCCTCTTGAATGTGCCACTGGAGCCTACCATCTATGATCCCCTAACAATAAATCCTCCCTAGCAACTCCTATTCCCTAATAACTTACGTAGAAAGAAATGGAAACTCATAATACAAATATGAACTAAAGATAGGAGAAAAGACATATCGGCCGTCAGCTCTGGCGCTGTCCCGGTCTCCTCGGCCATAAGCTGATAAGCATGTCCTTGAGCCTTCGAAGGCTCTGCTCTGCCCTAACCCCCGTCAGTAAGTCTCAAAGTGGTTGGGGTTGGGGCCTGCACTGGCCTGGCAGCCAAAAGAGGACACTGGGCCTTCATATGGCCCACCTGATCGCAATGATAACAAAGTCGGACTATGGAAACTGGAGTCTATTGTCTGCAGTCCCTAACTATGTGACCCTCCTTGCCACACTTGTGGCACCCAGAAGAAGACTGACAACCTCCATCATGCACCTTGCCGCACTTCCCACAAGTGCGACTCCTATGACTTCCCTGTCGATAATCAGTGGCCCTCAACTGTTTCAGCGCAGGCTGAGACTGCACCGGGGCCTGCCTCTGCTCCCTCAACTGGAGCTAGATTTCTAACTCGCACCACCTGGCGGCCTCCTACAGCTCCAACAAGGTGTCACATCTCTGCATGGACACGAACTACCTGATATCCCTCTTGAGCATACTTAGATACCGGGTCATATGAGCCTGCTCCGAAGCAAACTCAGGGTAAAACATCGCCCTCTCCATGAACATCCTGGTGATCTCCGTTACCGACTCTAAATCCTGCTTCAGCTTTAAAAACTCCTGAGCCAACCTCTCCCGCTCAACCCGTGGAACATAATGAGTACTGAACATGTCCCGGAACTGATCCCATGTAACCGCAGCCCACTGCGCGTCAGAGTATGATCCTATATTGAATCTCCACCAATCCTTTGCCCCGAGCCTCAACAGGTTAAGAGCACACCTCACCCTATGATCACTAGGGCATGAACACGTGAAGAAACATCCATCCACGTCCGACAACCATCTCATAGCATCAATTGGGTCCTGGACCCCGTCGAAAGTAGGGGGCTTCTTATTATCGAAGTCTTGTTACTGAAACCCCCGACCGACTCCTCCCCATGCCGCTTCTATAGCCATTGTAGATTCCACGACAACCGTCTCTACAAGAGCTGCATATCACTCATCAAAGTACTCAACCATGGCGGTCTTGATACCCCTAAACATTTCCGGTAACTGAGCCCGGAACATAGCAGCAACCTCATCATGCAGGATCTCACGAATCCTGTCATCCAACTCATCCGTCCTCATCTGACCACTGACCTCAGGTGGTGCTGATCCATCCTGACCACCCTATCCTGATCCTGATCCCGCCCCGGAGCGTCTCGTAACCACCATACTGAAATACATCCAAAAAGGACATTAGACATTCCTCATTACAGCCCGAAAACTAACTCCAAACCAAAACCCTATGGGTTGTGACTTCCTTGATACGCGTATGGGTCATGTGCTTTCAGTAGTATGGTCCCATACTACCTTCCACACATACCCATATTTGTCTCAAGTATCATCACAACACCCTAACAACATACGCAGACATAGCGAGCGCTCCATCCTTACTCCTAGAGGAGTGCTAAATATCTCATAACCGGCCTACTGGTCCCACAACCCACCCATCAATGAAACTTCCACCAACCCTGCAACACTAGTGTATGCTAGTCATACATAACGTTGGACCCTATAGACTTTCGAATATCCAATCCTACCCTAAGCTCCCAATCAGACAAGAACAGAACATAAGGCCAAATCAAACATTCTCAGGCTATAAGATGTTAGTTATGTATAACCGTGATGCATACACTAAATAACTACAGTAATGATGTCAATTCCATATAAAGAGAACCCTAGGCTAGTAGGCATCATGTAATCAGGAAATTCTATCATGCAATTCCTGAAGATCCCTAGCCTAGTATTAGCATGTTGTTCTATCATATCACAAAATAAAATAACTGTATTGTATTTTGGGGTCTACTTTCTGGCTCCAGCTGATCGTACACCCTGCATCCTCTTTTACATATTTAGAAAACCCTTTTTAGAAATCATTTTAAAAACTTGCCTTGATTTGAGACTAGATTCACACGAATATTCCTCCAATTCACTCAAACCAAGGCTCTGATACCAACTTGTAACATCCAAAAATTTTCAAACCAATTTAAACTTTTCGAAAACAACCCAATTCCACTAGTTATTGCAAAAAGGTTTCCAAATAGTTTATTATCAGACTATCCCAGAAACAACATCATAAAAGTGAGGATCGGTACGATCACACCTTTGCCTTGCCATAATCTCTTGATGTACCTGAAACAATAAACTGAAACTGTAATCCTGAAAGCTTAGTGAGTTACCCCCAAAATACCCATACACATGCAACCATAGACATACACCAACGAACAACATACAACGGGTCCAGTCAACCATCGGGTTGGAATAGCCCTGGCCCTCAACCATCAGGTTGGAATGCCAACATAATACGAGTCCAATCATCCTCGGGATGGAATACTCCCGGCCCACAACCATCGGGTTGGAATGCCCACACTCCTACACATACAATAACTACTATGTGTCCAATCATCCATCGGGATGGAATACCCCAGGCCCTCAACCATCGGGTTGTAATGCCAACATACTACGAGTCCAATCATCCTCGGGCTGGAATACTCTCGGCCCACAACCATCGGGTTGGATTGCCCACATACTATCAAACAAACATGTGCACCTATATCATATAATCATATAACATTCTACCCAAAACAACATACTAGGCCTCTATCATCCTCGGGATGGAATACCCTCCACTATCAATTGATCATGTGCACATATAAAAGGTAATCTCCTACCAGCATAAAGACAGTCAGACCTACTATAGGTCACTAGCATAACCACATCTAATCTACCAGGATACTAATCTAACAGATTGTACTAGCATGCTACCATCCTATTTAACAAGATACCGAGCTATCATATCACAATAGTAACTATCTCAAATAACAAATTAAAGGGCCGAACTTGGTGCCTTAGACCCTTGAGTATAGTTAGGATAACTCACCTTGCAATGCCGAACTGAAGAGATAAGATCAAATCCTCCGTTCACGGCCACGAACTCCACCACCTAACACTTTGATGAAACCATATCTATGAGTTCCCAAATTACCAGAATACCCTTGGAAGTCAAACTGGTCAAATCTTGGTCAAAGTCAAAGTCCTGTTCAAAGTCAACCTTCCTGGTTGACCCTGCTCGTCGAGTTAGCCTAGTGACTCGCCTAGTTATGAACTCAGAAACCCTACAATTTGCGACTTGACTAATCGAGTCACCCCATGACTCGTGGAGTCCTTCAATCCAAGCCCTAGCCTGTCCAACTCACTGAGTCCACTCAACTCACTGATCTGCATCATAACCAAATGGGTTAGGGTTTGCGACCCAACTCGTCGAGTCCAAGAACAGACTTACCGAGTTCACTTAAGTCATCCCCAATCAGACGATTTCAGTCTATCCCACTGCTTCCAACTCATAGATCTGGAATCCTAAGGCTAGTTTTACACGTAAAGTTTCCAACTTTACATGCATGCACGGTGGTATTTGCTCAACACAAGCTAGAGAGAAGGTTCAAGAAAAGAATACTCACATATATGCTAAAGGACTAATACGTTATGCTTCCATGGACTCAAACAAGTCTAGATCTGAAGTTGCAACCCCAGATCTAGACCCAAAACCCGAAATGGATCCTAACTATGCTAAATAGCCCCAAATCATCATCCATGAATAGATCTAGAAGGGAAAAGCTCAAGGTAACGACTTGTTACCTCAGAAGTGTGCCTAAGATGATGTAGATTCTGGATCTACACGAACTCCTTGACGCTAGCCTCTTGATCTACAAGTTTCCTTCACTATAATCCTCTTCCAAAGCTTCAAATCACTCAACAAGGGAGGTTTACACAATTTAGGGTTTACTGAGTCTCAAGGGGTAACAAAGAGGCTGAGGTGCAAACCCTAAAATTTAGGGTTTTCTCTTCCCAACACCGACTCGTCGAGTCCAGCCGCCGACTCGGCGAGTCGGGTCACTTAACACGTGCCCAACACCCGCTCCGACTCGACGAGTTAAGACACCTACTCGTCGAGTCTACTCCTTTATTTACACACAGCACCCCGAACTTATATTCTTAAACTTGGGATGTTATACGTGCACCATAAAATCTAAGTGTCATAAGGTTTCTCTCCTTCATGAAAATGATTGTGAGGAAACGCTTTCACTAAGAGAGATTTTAAGGAGATAGCGATTATATAAATTGCATTCTCAAATTTGATTATGATTACAACATCACTCTTCATAGTTCAAATTGTGAGATTTGGTGATTAGTCTGAACATTTGGGACTTAGTAATATAAGTTCTGAATTAGTTTAGACACACATGTGAGCTATCTAAGGAAAGGTGTGTGAGTTTAAGAAGCTTAGATAAAAGATTATCGAAGCACATCGTATTGGAAATATGAACTTGGGAAGTCAATAAGTATTGTCTTTTAGAAGTCCAATTATTTTCTAAATACGTGTCAAAGTTTGTGGGAGTATAAATGCTATAATCATCATGTTAGTGGGAGCATGATTATTATTATTTTAAGTATTGCAAGTTGGCAATATTAATTATAGAAAAAAAAGTTTCACTTTTCAAAGTTGCACGGGTTGAAAAGTTATTTTTGCTATAATTAAGGGAGAGAATGTTGTACTTCGTTTCCAATCTAAAAGCTTAGATCGAGAAATTTTAATTGAAATTAGTTAAGGATATATTTATTATTTGCATTCTCAAAGTTCGATTATGATTACGTCATCCCTCTTCATAGTTTGAATTTTGAGAACACGGCAAATAAGAACATTATGACATTATTATAGAAAGAAGCGGATAAAGTATTACGTTTTTCATTATGAATCGTATCCCATACGCTTCGGGTATAGGATCGATTGCATATGTTGTAATATTCGACCGTTCTAAAATTTTCCAAATGCCTAGGGCATTTAATATAATCATCATGTTAGTGGGAGCATGATTATTATTATTTTAAGTATTGGAAGTTGGCAATATTAGTTATAGAAAAAAGAAGTTTCAATTTTCAAAGTTGCAGGGGTTGAAAAGTTGTTTTTGCTATAATTAAGGGAGAGAATGTTGTACTTTGTTTCCAATCTAAAAGCTTAGATCGAGAAATTTTAATTGAATTTAGTTAAGGATATATTTATTATTTGCATTCTCATAGTTCGATTATGATTACGTCATCCCTCTTCATAGTTCGAATTTTGAGAACACGACAAATAAGAACATTATGACATTATTATAGAAAGAAGCGGATAAAGTATTACATTTTTCATTATGAATCGTATCCCATACGCTTCGGGTATAGGATCGATTGCATATGCTATAATATTCGACCGTTCTAAAATTTTCCAAATGCCTAGGGCATTTAGAGGGAAAAAGGGAATAGAACTGGATTTGACTAAAATAATTAAACAACTGTCAATGACAATCTAAGGTTCGCCAAGGATTGGTCGCTTGCAGATAATGGGAAGTATAGACATAGATGGACCATATTGGCATTATTATGAATAGATAAGATTCTATTTAGAATAAGTTGTCATATGACAAATATGGAAATGTTTCTGTATTGGAAGTTGGACGTTAAGAATCTATGTCTAGGTTTGAAAATTCTATGCTAGAAGGATGTTCAAAGGAATGCAATTTGAATGTGAGACTTCATGACTATGGAATTGTCTTGTAACAATCTCCAATAGAGCACTTTGTAATTTCATTGGCGAAGTCTTGGTGACTTTGGCGCTGTGATATTACGAAAGGACTGTTGCATAAAATGTTAGAATCTAACATATTCTAGTAGTGGGGAGAATTTTGTATTCTCACACTAATTGATTAGGATTAGGAACTGTGAAATGAGCATCATTGGAAATGTGTTCATTTGATCTATTTCACAAAGTTAGGACCATATGAAAACATAGTGTGCATGCTAAGAGCATGGGACAACTGTTGTTATGATTCAAGTAAGAAGTTGATTAACCGAAACAACAAATAATGAGTAATCAATATGGTGATTAAATAAAAGCTGTTTTATTTATACTCAAAAGTTTGGGGCCATATAGGATTAGTATTTTTCTTGTGTTTCACTTTGCATGTTTTTACTTCCCGAATAATAAGATTATTCAAACCCTCCACAATCGCTCATACTTTGGAAGTAGGTATGAATGAAGACTGTCATGAATCCGTCTGTAGATTGTCTAAAGTGTTTGGACATAGCACAAGTTTGCTGCAGAGTTCATGAGTGCTGCTATAAGATTAGAGTATTGGATTAAACCCACGCTCACTTAGATCGCTTCATGGATTTTATCACGAGTGATTGGTGAGACGATAATATCTTATATTCTTGAAACCGGGATGTGTGAGTTGTATTCTGCAAGTCGGTTGCACATTGATAATAAGTAAATGCACCAGTAACTTGGTGTTATAAAACATATTGTTGTGTGTGATTTGATGAGTAGGTACAAGCAAGGATTCGAGTCGAAGTTTATCTGTTCCTTTTACACAAAGTGGGATAAAACCGATATCTGTGGGCCCCTCGATGATTTAGTGATGACACCCTAAGCACTTGGCCAAGCCGAGACTAAGTTGATGTGTTCAACTGTAGTCTGTTGTCGGTCGTTATATATAGGAAATCGGGAAACAACACATGAACAGAGAGTATGATTAAGATCCATGTATCAGTTCATACGATATCTAGAATAGAGGAATATATGATCCCTTATCTAAAGGATAGGTTACTGATAAGATCAGAGTTTGACAATGTCTTTGAGAGCTACGATTGCTAATCGAATAATACTTGCATTTATAGTTACTAGACTTATCCAAGTAGGAGACTGGTGGATCAGCGTCTAAGCCCGTAACTATATTTGGTAAGTATTTGACCCGGTTGTGCATGGTCCTTTTGGGTTGCCTTCATCAAAGCAACTAGATAGGATGATTTATGAAGAAAGAGGTTAATTATGGTTTATTAATATATTAAATGAATAATATATTAATAGAGAAATCATAGAGTTTAATTAATATTGGACAATAATTAATTAACAAATTAATTATGTGGCTAAAAGAAATTAATTAGACTTGGGGACTAATATTGTAATTATAAGATAATTGCATTGTGGCTATGGATTCCTAAAGGGAAGGGAGTTGGACGAAATCTATGGGAAGCCCATATGATTTTCGTCCAAGGGCCTTTTAGAAAGGTTCCATGGGTTTCTTAAGGCCTAAGTAGAGAATTAGGGTTTCACAGGAAACCCTAGCAGCCCACACAGGTATAAATAGACCCCTAGGGATCCCAAAAACGTAGCTAAGTCTTATGGTAGAGATCTTGGATGGTTTTGGTGTTCATCTCCTCTTTACAATATCATCCTCTTGCTTATGGTGTTTGTAAACCATTAAAGGAGTGACATTTGTGACTCTAAGCTCCAAGGACACGATATTGAAGCCATTCTTTAAGAGGTATTCATCTAGATCTATTCTTACATGTTAATTTCGATATACATATGCTAGATCTAGGGTTTATGGCTTTGGATGATTATTGCATGTTCATTAGACAAACAAGATCCAAAGCTTTAGGGTTTGCATGTACACCATAGGAGTGATGTAGTGCTCAATTCCCATCACATGTTTCCCTCCAAAAAACCATTATACTCCTGCATGTTCAACTGGTTGCTGAGCAAAATAGAATGCAGATGTCCACAAAGCTCACTAATGATGATTTTACCCCTGGTGGGTTAAGCAAATAAAATGAAGATTTGGGTTACATATTTTTATGAAAAAAAACATAGTAAAAAGGTAAATGCTAGAAATTCCAACACACTTCCGTGTGTTTGTGCAAGGTTCCTCTTCTGCTTTGTCTCATAAAATTCAGTAAAATAAGTACCTACTCCAGAAAAAACCGATGGTTTGGACGGCTTAAAGACTCTTTTGGCCATGACCACCTCTACCAAACATGGTCTATCACATTTGCAACTGCTCAAATTAAAAATTACATCAACTGAAAAAAACACACACAATTTGACAAAATGGAAGATGGGCTGCTATAATACCTCATTAGTAGTACGTTAAAGATTACATAAACTGAAAAAAAAAACAAATTATTATCATTATAAAAGTCGAGTGCTATAATAAACAATTTAATGGAAGTACATTAATTGCTATAAATAGCAATTTAATTTCATGGAAATGTACTTTGAGGAAGCACTTGTTATGATCTCACCTGGATGGGCTGTTGTTTTTGCATCTTCACCTGCTACATAGGCACCAACAATGAGTCAACACCATATTTAATAGAACATGTTCATTTTCTATGCATTGCCAAATTAAAATCTGGGATAAGATGCAAGCCAATTTCACAACATCTCCAACATACATACTCTCTTGTTTATCCACATACTCTGAAAAGGAAAGGTCAGGTATGACGATTGATATAATATAAAGATTAATAAATCAATTGAAGTTAATCTATGAACAAAAAATGATGGGAAAAACTCACTAATTGAGGTGATCAAGAGAAAATGGATGGGAAGGCTGTAAAAAAAGAATAAAACACCAAGTGCTCAGAAGTAATGCAAGAGAGAATACACATACACAAAGAGAAACTGCATAAAAAGATATATGTGGAAATCTACCTACAAAAAAGGAGAGCTTGTATACAGGGGAATATTTTCATTATTGAAATAAGGATCTGAAGTTTCAATATTGATTTTCACAATTAGAGGGAGCACAAGTACTTGAAACATGAAACATACCAACAATTTCATGAATTTGATTTTGAAAGCTTACGTAACTTGGCCGGAAAATAAGAAACAATGAGACTGGTCTTTTCTTATTTTTATGTTCTTTCTCCTCTGCCTTTTCTCATTGATCAACTAACAATGACAACAAAGTATAAAAATAATTTCATACTTGAATTAAACCCTTCTCATCAGTTTTCTATCCTGCCAGTCACAACCCATCATGATATATATATATATATATATATATATATATATATATATATATATATGTAACAATACATATTCTATAACTATTTTTCATTCCATTCCAAATCACTACATAACCAAAAACACATTTAGCTATCTACAAGACTTGGAAGTTTATAGATTGCTAGTACAAAGTGACCTTCCAGATGATGGGTTTTATACAAACAATCCTATGTGTGCATGCAACCCTAATTTGGATCTATGTTTTCACTATTAGACATACAAGCATTGAACACAAAAACTAGAAACCCTAAGAGGCACATGCAATTTTCGAAATTAACATATAATTAGGGTTAGGATACATACCTTTCTTGTTATATTGTAATAGAAATCAAATCCTTGAAGATCTTGAACTTTGGTAGCAAGCGCCACAAGTGTCGCGCCTCTAATGGCTCACAAACAAACCTAGCAACCAAGGATTACTATGGAGAGAGAGAAGTAGAGTAGAATTTCGGCAATTAGCCTTTCTTGGAGTGCATGGGATGAAATCGAACCCTATAAGGGTTTATATAGGTGATAAGGAAGGTTTAGGATAAGGCAGGTGTATCTTAGATAACCCAAATCCCTTAACTTCCTCCCTAAGGCTTCCAAGGCACCCTTAGAGCCCAAGGAAACCTTAGGACACTCTAGATTTCATTCCCCACCTCTAAGGGAGGTTCTAGAATGCTCAATGATCAACTTTTGAACATTGTCACCTTTAGTCCCTGCAGTTTCAGTTAATTCCTTTAATGCTAAAAATAATTTCAAATTAATTTCTGATTAAATATTAATTAAACAATATGATTTCTAATTAATATATTATACCCATAATACATGAATAAATCATTTATCTTGATTTCAAATTAATTTATTAACCAAGTAATAAATTAATACATCATTCTTCTCTCTCCAACAGTTATCCTATTCAATTGCCAGGTTTGAAGGCAACCTAAAAGGACATTGCTACTATCAATTCAAGTACATACCAATAGTTATGGCCTTAGACACCTAATCCAACAGTCGCCCACTTGGATAAGTCTAATAACTATAGTTGCAAGTATAAATTCAAAATTTGACTAGAAAATTTTAGCTACCAAAAGCCGCTGTCGAACTCTGACCTTGTCAGCAACGTGTAGCTAAAATAATTGCTTCCCAGATGAGGTATCCATTATCCTCAGATCCTATAACATAATCTTCAAAGTGATGATAAGACATGGATTATAAGGGATCAAATATTCCTCCATTCTATAATATATCGTATGGACATAAGACATGGATTATAATCAATCTCAGTCTAATAGTTGTTTCTCGATTTTCTGTTGGGTTGTAGATTCGTTTAAGTATTGCGTCATTGGGCTCGGTTAATAGTCAAATTATTTTGTACTCCGGTTTGGGCCTGTCCAACCGAGAGCTTGTTAGGTTTACTATATAACAATATGCTTGCATGCATATTAGGTTAACGATCAAGAATACAATAGAGAGAATTACGATAGCTTTGATTTTCTTCATCGTTCCTGTAAACCTTTTAACCCTCTACAGTTGATGTTCTTAATCGAGCTCTTCTGAGGGTTGTTTATAAATCATTCGACACATTTGATTCACTTTTGAGTTGTTTACTGTTTTCGTGTTCTTGCTGTTTGTTCTTTATATTACCTGTTTAAGATCTAATCGATCTTCAAGATTAAGTTTTAATCTTATCAATTGGTATCAGAGCAGGAGGCTGTGTAATCGATACACTTCTTTTCTGTGAAAAAGGTTTCAATTAGGGTTTTCCGCAATTACTGATATTTATTGAGCCGTGATCTCATTATTGACGTATCTTGATATTTATTGTTTTGCCCTAATCTGAATTATTACAAGTCTGATCTTTAAACAGGTTATTCGATCATTATGGACGAGTCGCAATCGAATCCCATCAATATTTCGAACAGCATTGGATCTACCACGAAGATTCCCATCCTATACACCCATGATTATGAAGTCTGGGCGCATCACTTTGAAGATTATGTTATAGGATCTGAGGATAATGGATACCTCATCTGGGAAGCAATTATTTCTGGACCGTTTTCTCATTCTGCAACTTCAAGGATTATTAAAACTCAAAAAGAGTGTAATGATCTTCTGAAAGATGTTAAACACATTGCGCAAGATGAAAAAGATAAATTTCAGTGCAATATCAAGGCGTTAAGATTGATCAGATTCGCACTTCAGTCCGACACTTTTAGACTGGTGAGTTCATGCACGACGGCAAAGGAGATTTGGGACAGGTTACGTGAATTGTACTCTAAAGACGAGGATCTTGAACACTCTATCCAAACCTTACTCTTGTCTGAGTTTGGATAATTCAGGCAAGGAGCCGAAGAAACTGTGACCCAAATATTCGATCGCTTCAATCATCTTCTTAGCAAGATGATTAAACATGACATCGAAAGGAAGCTTATTGAGCAGAAGGTTACATTTTTGAACGGTCTCAGATCCGAGTGGAGGGCAGTTGTGTCCACAGTTAAAGCCCATGAGCAATTTAAATCATATTCCTTGGCGAAACTGGTGGGTATTCTCAAATCTCAGGAGAAGATTGTGTTGTAGGAAAAGAATGTAGTTTCAAGCCTAGGTTCGTTGGCTCTCTTGTCCAAAAGTAAAGCTGTAATGGAGGACAAAGACCTCAACTTGGAGGATTATGACCTCACGTCTGAAGATTATGCTATGATGGTATCTAACCCCAAAAGGTTCATCAAGAAGAGATTCTCCAACAACAAAAACCGGAACTGGCAGGGGAGTTATAGTTCAGAAAAGGTTAAAGATGAACCAAAGGTTGAAGAGTCTAAGAAGGAACCGAAGGCAGAAGGTGATTCTGGAGTAAGCTGCTACTATTGTGGAGGAAAGAACCACTATGCAAAGGATTGTGTCCTCAAAAAGATGGCTGAAAAGGATGAGGAAAAGGATGAGGAAGCTTTGCTGCAGAAAAAGCTTGATGAAATAAGGAAGAAGAAATCTACCGCTAACCCTTCTATGAATGCTCTAATTGTGCAGGGTTCGGTTGTTGATAACGAGTTCGGTGGCGTGGAGGTTTGGTCAACCGATTATGAAGACGATGAAGTGAGGAAGCCCTCTCATGGAAAGGCTTGTGTGGCAAAAGAGGAAAGCAGTGGAGGAAGATGCTTGATGGTGTCTGACGTATCTCAGATGAGGGGATAAAACAATGATGGTGGAAGCAATGAACCGAAGGAGCAGCAGGATATGTGCTTTACAGCCAAACCGCTCAGCGTGCAATTCAACGAGCTCGATGAACTGATCAAGAAGGTACAATCGGTTTTTGTTTCATTTAAAGTCCCACAATGCTCATATGAAAAAGAACTAAAAAGTGTTAATTCAAGAATTTCTCATCTAGATAGTAGTTTAACTCAAACTCGAGTCACCAATTCTAACCTAACTGATCAATTAAGCAGGGTGTCTTCGAAGAGTGAGGAACGGAGCATGTGGATCGAATTGAAGGAGTCAGAATTAGTCAAAATAAAAGATGAAAACATTTATTTGCAAAGAGACAATTTAAAGCTTTTGAAACAGCGAAATGTTTTTTGTTTGATTGCTAAACGTCTTTACACTAATATTACTCAGCTTCACTTGGATTGTGAAATAGGACAAAAGATTCATCGCATGATTTTGCCCTTCCTTGAGTTGAAGGAGGATGAAATTGATGCTGAAGCTTATAATTGTGAGAGTGTGATATCATCTGATGACGTCAATCCGACCTATATGTATGGACTGGACAAAATAGAATCTTTCATTAAATCCAAGGACCATAAGGACATACTTAAAAACATTTTGGATGAAAATGATAGACTTAAACTGAGAACCGAAACCATACAAAAATTTGACTCTTTAAACTCCAACTTGAGCTCGGAAAACAAAATTGATATTGAAAATGCATCTGAGCTTAATGAGGATGACAATATGAGTGAAATTTCTTTAGAGGACACAGTTGACTGCTCAGAATTTGTGAAAAACGAACCTGAAAACCACAAGAATCTAATTTCAGAAAATTCAGTGGAGTTCGCTCGATTGTCCCAACAAAAGTCCCCGATCTTAGCAGAGAAAGCCGTTGTATATCAAAAAGTTAGGACCACTCCAAATCAAGTGTACAAGGTCACAGGAGTAACCGAACATCAAACTGCTGAACTCACAGCAATTGTAAACGAAGACAATGCTGATGGCTGCGATGAGTTTTTCTGGTCTGCTCCAATCGATAATGCTAATGAACCGGTAGGGTTATCTGAAAGGACCTCATGGAAAAGTAAAGGTAGATACGTACCAGAACCCTTGAACAAGCCAGATAATTTTGATGTGCCAAGTACTAGTGGTACGAAAGACATTCCTCAAGAAAATGGAAGTCCGTCAAAAGAGGATACTCCATCTAGTGAAACTTCCTCAGTTCAAAGTGAACCAGCCAAAGAGAAACCAAAAATGAAAGCTAACATCCATCATCAACCGAAGCAGATGAGGAATCAGAAACGTCAAAGGAATCAGAGATACAAGAAGAATCTCTCTGAAAGAAAACAGTTCTGGCAATCCCAGAATGCTTATTTTTCACATCAAGACAAGAACCTGAAGTATGAGAAAAATCCTGTTGAAATGCACGAGAGCCACAACAACCGAAAGCAAAGGTTCGGTTCAGAGAACGAAACCAACCGAAAGCAAAGGTTTGGTTCAGAGAACGAAACCAACCGAAAGCAAAGGTTCGGTTCTGAAATCAAAAGAGATCAAAACTCTAAGGTTAGTCCCACCAATGATCAAAAACAAAAGGGTCACCTAGAGTCTCCAGCCAAGAAGTCATCTCAATCTAAGCCCTCTCAATCTCATTCATCTACTTCTTCTAATTCTTCCAATTATTCTCCACCTCGTTCTAAATTCCATTCTGTTCCTTCTCAAAAATCCCAATCTTCAGCTGAACAAAAAGGGAAACAGAAGGTTTCGGTGTCTAAACCTGAGACTAAATCGAACGCAACTAATCCTAATAAAATCAAAGTTTTTACAATCAAAAGGAAAGATGAAACAACACTAATAAAACGAACATATCTTGTTGACATCTCTCTTACTATTCCTGTACCGGTGAAAGGCTCACGTGGACCCAAGAAACTTTGGGTTCCTAAATCTACTTAATTTTTGCAGGTTATAAGTGACGAGCAGTTTGACGAAGAATGGTACATTGATAGTGGCTGCTCGCGTCACATGACAGGGAGGAAAGAAGAACTCAGGGAATACCGGTCTCTTTCAAATGGTGGAAACGTCAAATTTGGGAATAACTCCTTTGGCACCATAAAAGGCTATGGAATGATTACCAATGGTGATTTCACTATAAGGAAGGTGGCATACGTGGAAGGACTACAACACAACCTCATCAGTGTATCTCAGCTCGTTGGAGGTACCGGTCTCAAAGTCTCATTCGACGATGAAGTTTCTGAAATTATTGAGAAGAAGACTAAGAAAGTTATTCTCAAATCAGAGCGTAAGGGTGAAATGTTTCCTCTAAACCTCAAACCCATCAAAGGAAACCCAACAATCTGCTTGTTATCAAAAGCGCAATCTGACGAAAGCTGGCTGTGGCACCGAAGGCTCTCTCATCTTAACTTTAAGGACATCAACAAACTTGTCACTGGAGGTCACGTTCGAGGTATTCCACTACTCAAGTTCGATAGAGACCATCTGTGTGCTGCATGTGAAATGGGGAAGCAGAGTCGTCAAAGTCATCCATCTATAATAAACACTAAAGTTGTTGAACCACTTGAATTACTTCATATTGATTTATGTGGTCCTTCATCTATTGAAAGCATCGGTGGTAGCAAGTATATTCTTGTTATTGTTGATGACTTTTCACGTTTTACATGGGTGTTCTTTCTAAAGCTTAAATCTGAAGCGACTCACAAGCTAAAAGTGTTTATCAAGCAGATTGAAGTACAACTGAAGAAGGTCGTTCGCAACATCAGGAGCGACAATGGTCTGGAATTCAAAAATAGAGAATTTGAAGAATTCCTGACAGAAAAGGGAATAAGTCATAACTTCTCAGCTCCCTACACACCTCAACAGAACGGAATTGTTGAAAGACGAAACCGATCTTTGTGTGAAGCTGCACGAACCATGCTAAGTTTCGCTTCCTTACCTCTTTATTTTTGGGCTGATGCTATTTCTGCTGCTTGTTTTACACAGAACAGGTCATATCTCAACAAACGATTCATGCTCACACCTTATGAGATTCTCAACAACAGGAAGCCCAATGTGAAATTTTTTCATGTGTTCGGTTCACGGTGTTTCATTTTTAACTCCAAGGAACACCGCAACAAGTTCGATGTTAAAGCCGACGAGGGAATCTTTCTGGGCTATTCTCTCACTTCTAAAGCGTACAGAGTTTTAAACAAGCGTTCAAAGAAAATTAAAGAGACTTACTACGTGACCTTCGATGATAGCTATATCAAAAGGCTAAAGGCCAGTGAAAATACTGCAGGGGAAATCTTTCCTCAAACTGGCCAGGTTACGGTCTCGATCGCTAACCTATACGAGAAGTTTCTGGAGCTATTCGACGAACCAGAGAAAGCCACTCACTCAGAAGCAGGCGCAACAGATAATAAAGTAGATCACATGAGGCAAATTGTCGAAGAAGCTGCCAGGGGAATAAATGAAGGAGGATCAATCTCTGACAAACCTCCATCACCCAATGCTTCAGTCGAGGGGGAGAATCCACCATCATCATCCCAGCCAAGCTCACAAGTTGAGGGGGAGCCAAGCACTTTGCCAACCGAAAGCACTTTGCTAACCGAGAGTGCTTCACCATCCGAAGGTGCATCAACGCTTGGAAGCCCAGCACCACAAGAATCCTCTGAAGCTCAAGATTCTCAAAGTATTCCTGAAAGCCCATCTATCGAGGGCGAGCAAGCTGATATGACATTCGACTACGAAAGCCAATCCGAGCCAGAAGAAATGATCAATGCTGAACTGGATCCAACCTTTGATCCAAACTACCCTCCTCTCACCAAATGGACCAGAGATCATCCTATCTCTCAAGTTGTTGGTGATGTTTCTGAAAAGGTTCTAACCCGATCACAACTCAAGGCAAAACATACATCCTTATTCTCCAAAGTTGAATTTTGCATGTATAACTCATTCGTATCAAAAGTTGAAGCGAAGACAGTTAACACTGCTCTTGATCACTCCGATTGGGTTCAAGCAATGCAAGATGAACTGAACGAATTTGAAAGGAACAAAGTCTGGTGCCTCATTCCAACTCCTCCAGAAGCCTCGGTTGTTGGTCTCAAATGGGTCTTTAGGAACAAAATGGACAAGGAAGGAAACGTCATAAGGAACAAAGCTCTTCTAGTAGTGAAAGGATATTGTCAAGAGGAAGGGATTGATTATGAAGAGACTTTCGCTCCTGTAGCTAGGCTTGAATCCGTCAGAATATTCCTTGCCTATGCTGCCCACAAAAACTTTGAAGTTTTCCAAATGGACGTCAAGTGTGCATTTCTTAATGGAGAACTCGAAGAAACAGTGTATGTGGAGCAACCTCCTGGGTTCGTGAACGAAAAATATCCAAATCATTGCTACATTCTGGATAAAGCTGTATACGGATTGTAACAAGCTCCGAGAGCCTGGTATGAAATGCTGACTAAATTCTTAAAGATGTCTAAATTCAAACAAGGTTCGGTTGACCCAACCTTCTTTCGCAAAAAGGAAGGTAACCACCTTATGATCATTCAAATTTATGTCGATGATATCATCTTTGGCTCCATGAATCCCAGCCTAACAGCTGAATTCAGAAAGCTAATGGAGACTAAATTTGAAATAAGCTCAATGGGTCCTATTAACTTTTTCCTTGGCTTAAATATTAGACAGGGACCCGAAGGCATCTTTATTAATCAGGAAGCTTACACGAAGACACTCCTAGCAAAGTTTGGTATGATGGGAGACTCGAAAGTCAGAGTCCCAATGGCATTCGGCACCAAGCTCACCCCATCCCTGGACGAACCGGCTGTTGATATCACGCTCTATCGACAAATGATAGGCTCACTGATGTATCTAACTGCTAGCAGGCCTGACATTATGTTTTCTGTGTGTTACTGTTCTCGATTTCAGGCAAACCCACACGAACCTCACATGCTTGCAGTGAAGAACATCCTACGATATCTCAAGCGAACTGCCTCCTTAGGTCTGTGGTATCCCTCCAACTCAGGTTTCTTCGTTCAAGCCTACTCAGATGCAGACCTTGGAGGATGTGGACTCGATAGAAAAAGCACCACAGGTGGCTGCCAATTCCTTGACGGAAAGTTGGTTAGCTGGCAATCAAAGAAACAAACGTGCGTGTCTTTGTCTACTGCCGAAGCTGAATACATAGCAGCTGCATCCTGCACCTCTCAAGTGATTTGGATCCAGAGTCAACTTCGAGACTATGGACTCAATATGAAGAAGATCCCACTATATTGTGACTCTGAAAGTGCAATTAGGATCTGTCATAATCCAGTGCAACATTCCAAAACCAAACACATAGCACTGAGGTATCACTTCATCAAAGATCATGTGGAAGATGGAAACGTCGAAGTACATTTTGTTAGAACCACTGATCAACTGGCTAATATCTTTACCAAAGCTCTTCCTGAAACCTCATTCAACAAAATATTACAAGGGGTAGGTATGATGGAATCAGAGTCAGTACCTCAAACTACCTCTCAACCTCAATCGTAAGAAGCGAACTTGACCGAACGTTCAGGTTCGGTTGAATCATCTTACTCGCTCATCACTTCAAAGGTAGTTTTCTTGCTTGTAAATTTCATATACAAAGTCGTTTATCTTATTGTCAAAAGTATTTTCTTATTACTAGCCTCAATTCCTTGGTTTTTCAAAATTTTCCAAAACCGAAACCTACCGAAGGTTCGGGTTCGGTTTTTCAAAATTTTTCAAAACCGAAACCAACCGAAGGTTCGGGTTCGGTTTTTCAAAATTTTCCAAAACCGAAACCAACCGAACGCTCGGGTTCGGTTTTTCAAAATTTTCCAAAACCGAAACCAACCGAAGGTTCGGGTTCGGTTTTTCAAAATTTTTCAAAACCGAAACCAACCGAACGCTCGGGTTCGGTTTTTCAAAAATTTCCAAAAACGAAACCAACCGAACGCTCAGGTTCGGTTTTTCAAAATTTTTCTCAACCGAAACCAACCGAACGTTCGGGTTCGGTTACCAAATTTTTCCAAAGTTTTTTTTTTATCTTTCTAAATCTTATTTTTTTCTTGCTCATTGTTTATCTTAATTTAGTTTAATTTATTTTATTTTTTTTACATCAAAAACTCCAAAAATATTTTATTTGTGTGTTCGTTCGTCTATGGGGATAAAATTGCTGGATTAGTTAAGTGTCCCTAGAAGCATGCTGCTGTATGTGTCCCAAGCCTCATAAGATTTTGAATAATAGCCTTAATGACCTGGTATAAACATACCTTGTCTTCCCAATTAGGCTACCACATTTATTCTAATCGTGAGCTACCTCACTCTCTTCTCATATGAGATAAGAGTTTTTTGCTTGGTCCTTCTTTTTGCAGCTGAGGTACTTTAATTTCTTACACCATCTCCATTACATTTCTCCATTACATTCGTTTCATCAACGTAACCCTTGAGACTCTCAGTAATTACCACTGAGGTTTATGGTTACACAACAACTGTGTTTATGATCTTAGTTTCGTGCCACTACGAGCTGAGTGAAACCCAAAATTCAACACCAAATCTGAATTGACGGTGAACAATTAATTTGCTCGAGTTTTCAGCAAAGAATTGACGGATGTACTTGATGAAATCTCAAATTTTATTTTGTGTGATTCCTATGAAATTGTTAAACCCCATAACATTTCTTCCCTTGGGATCCAGTTTTACATTTTTTTTGTGTTGAGATTTCGTATTTTCCAAGCCACTTTAAAATTAATTCCTACCTACTTGTTCAACAGACTACATCGGTCTCACAAGTACTTTGATCACTTTCTTTCTTATTTCAAGATTAGAATTGTTGCATCAAAGCGAAAGCCACCCTTAAGTAGCCTAATTAAAAGAAGCCTTTCAACATTTCTTAATAAGTGTTTGATCGTCATTCAACGGGAAACCATATCAACACTTTAAGGTCTCTCTTGACCTTGAAGGAAGAGATTCGTGCCCGGGATCATTTGTTTCGTGTCATTATTGACATCACATTTATTCCTAAAAAGAGTTGCTTTATTTCTTTTCTCTTTACACTCTTAGCACGAAAATCTTTGATTTTCCAAAATTCTGGTACTAATTATTACAGGCTGTTTTACTGAATTGGAGGTTATTTACAAGTTGTGGTCAAAAATAATCCACGTGGGAGATTTATTCAAAAGATGCTATTCAAAAGATAAGATGAAGGGTTGCTGACTCAGGTGGGAGATAAACGGATTGAATTTCAAACGGCGGTAAAAAGGGACGCATGCAAATTTGAAACGCCCATTCTTTAACTGACGTTATGAACGCGTGTGCGAAGATGAAGCGGTTCCTCTCTGGCATAAACAGGCGCGTGTGAATTTGAAACGGTTTCTTCTGCAATGGCGCTTGTTGGGCGGCGTGTTACAAGGAATCTGACACTCTCTTTCATGCGTGATCATCGCATACCTTACCTGTCACGCATCTGTCATTCCGGAAAAACCTTTCGTATTTCGATAGAAGATTTGAACATATTTTTCTCTCTCCTTACACCCACTATAAAAGGCAGTCTCCTCTCCCATTTACCTCTTTACTGCATCCGAATTTCCAAGAGAGCAAAAATTCCCTTAAACCCTTACTGTTCATCTTCTTCTTCCCAACTTCAACAATGGCAGAATCATCGTCAGTTCACGCTACTTCCCACATCCTTCCCATTCGCCCTCAACAGTGTTTGGTGCTCGATCTAACCCCTCAGGCGTACGATTCCTACATGTTCCCGATTATTGAGTGCCTGAAGTACTCGCCGATCGCTCCTGCACTTTCTGGGGTTCAATCTGTGCCTATGGAGCTACTCTCGCAGGTGTATGCGACTGCACATTACGATAAAGCAGTCGATAGGGTTTTCTTTGAGGTTTCTGATCACAAGACCTCGATTTCAAAGCAACGATTTGGCACATTGCTAGGGTTTGCTGCTGACCCTTCCAGGGTTAATCCGGAGACGATTCCGATTGGCCATATCTACAGTATGTTTTACAACATGGGGTACACGGAGGTGCTCACCTCTGTCGCGAAGTTTAAAAAGTCTTGCTTGCCGCCACAGTGGAACGGTATGTTCACTGTTCTTTTTAAAGGTTTATCTGAACGGAGCTCAGGTTCAGACGGCTCCAGTCGGCTCTTTCTCTCGATCATGTACGGCGTCTACAACGGGATCAACGTCGATTATGGGTTGGTTCTCTGGCAACAACTCATCCAAAGCTTCTCTTCTTCTTCACGACATTCTGAGGTGTCGTATGCAAGGTTTTGGGCTATCATCACTAAATGGGCGATGGATAAATTTGATGTCCCCACTGCTGTCGGTGCATCGATGTCTTCGATCGGTACTTTTCATACCACGAAGATCATCGTCTCAGATGCATCAAAGTTCTCATTCATTGGCTCTATTCCGGAGAGCATGTACGGCGCTGTTCCATCTGACAGCCGGATCATCCGGACTATTAAGGAGTTCAAGCAGTCAGGACCAAGGGAACTCACACAGGAAATGCTCAAGTCCATCCATGATGCAGACAAGCCTGTTCATAGAGGCAAAAAGGCAGATAAAGGGAAGCAAGTGACCAAAGGGGCTAAAGGTCCTTCTCCCAAGAAGCGGAAACCAACCACAGCTGCACAATCCCCGCAGCCGAAGAGGCGAAAGACTCAACCAAAGCGCAAACTCATAATCGCTTCCTCTTTGAGTGACTCAGAAGGCGAGAGTTCGGATTCGGACGACTCTCAACGAGGCGAAACCCCTCCAAGAGGCAACACCCCACCCCGATCACCTACCCCAGACATGGAAATCCATATCTCACCCATTCCTTCACCCACTCAAACTATCCCTACTTCCATTCCCACCATAAACCCCACTACCACCATTCCTCCAACCTCTTTCCCTATACCACCACCCATTTTCACTGATACAACTACAACAGCCACCGCAAAGGTTACAACCAACGTATCTGATACGGGGGTTCATACCGATGCAACCGAACCACCACCTCAAACCGAACCCCTTCATACAACCGAAACTACCCATACTCAACAACCACCCGAACCTACCCCAACTCACACTCAACCTGAACCTACTCACACCACTACACCTCCAGCTTCACCATTACCCCTATCTCCTGGTCATGCCTCTGACGGAGATAACCCTTTCCTTGGAGGGGAAAATATGACCTTCGATTCGGTCTACTACAGTCCGTTTCACGTCCAAAGCGACGACGATGAGGAAGCTCCAGTAACAAAGAAACATCTTAAGGAGCTGCATGAGAAGGTTGATCTGCTTATTGCTTCTTCCTCTAACTCACAATCCTCTCTCTCTGAAGCCGCTCTTCAGAAGATCGTTGATGCCTTTTCCAGGGCTCAACATGCTTCTGTTGCCTCTGCCACTGCAGCAATTGATGCCTCGACAAAAGCTTGTAAGGCAGCGACCGAAAAAGTCGATAAACTATTCTCCGACGCCTCTGCCTTATTACAATCTCTACAGGAGAGTGTTGTTGCAACCAAGACACGCTGGAACCGATTGTTCAACAATTGGCCACGTTCGTCTCAACAGAGTTGAAGTCGTTCGCTACCCTTCGCCAATCAATCAGTGACGACAACTCTGCCCTTCGGACATCTATCGATGAGCGCCTCTCTAAATTCCAGGAGGATCTTGCTTATGATAACTCATTGATGGATGCTCTCGCAAGGAAGACCACTGCCCTCAAGGTCAAGAGTGCTCAACTTTCAAGTTCTCAACAACTTGACGCTCTTCGATCCGAACGGGAAGTGATAAGGACGTGTGTTTCGGATGTACACTCCGCAATATCTAACATCCTGGAGGCGCACGATCCCATTCTGAACCACACTGTGAGGCGAACCCTTGCAGAAAAACTCGCCCCTCCCCTAGATCTTCTCAGCAAAATAGAAGGGCTGCCTAGTTTCGAGTACACTCCGAAACAAGGGGGAGAAAAGGAGTTCGAATCTCAACCACCTCCTTCCTCAAAAGCTGCTCACACAACCGAACCTCCTCCTACTGGTCAAACTTCGGGTTCGGGTGTGAAGGATAAAGGAAAGAAGATAGCTGAGGAAGAAGATGAAGATGATAAAGAAACCATTGCTGACTTGCTGAAACGCAAAAATAGTCGCAATGTTGAAAATGATAACATTCGTGTGGCGCTAGAAGCTGAAGAAGCCGAACGCAAGAAGAAAGAAGCCCACGATCTCCTCGAGAGCAGGAAGACTCTTTTCCCTGCTTGGACTCGAGAGAGAATGATAAAGGAGGCTATCGATACTCCGAGCATCCTTTGGCTCGAACCGGTGATCTCCTTCGACTGCTACAACTCTGTCGACTCGCAGTTCGACATGCCCTTAACCCGAAAGGCGTTTATCTTTCACGCCTTCTCCAACATTTTTGAAGTCCCTCATCGTAATCCTGAGGTTGATTGGGAGTTAATCGATTTCTATCTGAAGGCTGCTCAACCACAGTACCAAACATGGAGCCCTCAGAAGATCGTTAATGTTCGGGTTTTGAAGCCTTATTCTAAGGGGAGATTCATCAACGTTCGGTTCAGGGTGATCAGAGGGTCTGCAAGAACCGAACATCTTATATCTTTAGCAGATCTACCGAACCTCAACCCCCATGACTGGATTGTTCTGCATAACATCCTCTTGACGAATGAAGCTGAATATGGTCCGATTATAGACCATCTCAAAAGGATGTTAGTATGTTATATCATGGAGGTAGCCTTGATGGATCAGGAGGTAGCCACTGTCTTCAAGAAGAAACCGAAGATATCTCCTGTGGGATCGGCCAGTGATCTCAATCAGATGAAGATGGGCAAGATTGACCCGAGGCGTAATTCGGTCATGTTCACTAGAGCAGAAGGACAGAAATGTCTCTTTGCCTTAGCGGATAAACATCTTTATACCACTGCTTGTCTAGAGCATGTGCTGTCGATCATCCATCGGTGTAAAGAGAATGCAGCGGATGATATCAAATACTTCAACGATATGATTCAATGGTACATCAGATTCAGACAAACGATACTTGCTCTTATCTCTCGTCTGTTTCAGACTGTAAAGAAGAAGGTACCTGCCGCTGCTGCTGGCCCATGTAAGAAGTGAAGATCTCGATCCAATTGACGCAAAGGGGGAGATTGTTGGGTTGTAGATTCGTTTAAGTATTGCGTCATTGGGCTCGGTTAATAGTCTAATTATTTTGTACTCCGGTTTGGGCCTGTCCAACCGAGAGCTTGTTAGGTTTACTATATAACAATATGCTTGCATGCATATTAGGTTAATGATCAAGAATACAATAGAGAGAATTACGATAGCTTTGATTTTCTTCATCGTTCCTGTAAACCTTTTAACCCTCTACAGTTGATGTTCTTGATCGAGCTCTTCTGAGGGTTGTTTATAAATCATTCGACATGTTTGATTCACTTTTGAGTTGTTTACTGTTTTCGTGTTCTTGTTGTTTGTTCTTTATATTACCTGTTTAAGATCTAATCGATCTTCAAGATTAAGTTTTAATCTTATCATTTTTGATTTATGACGACTGACTAATTGAACAAATCAAATCAGTCCAGGTTTGGCCAAGCGCTTAAGGATGTCATCACTAAATCATCGAGGGGCCCACATATATCGCTTTTATTTGACATTGGGTAAAAGGAACGAATAAACTTCGACTCATATGCTTGCTCTATTTACTCATCAAATCACACACAACAATATGTTTTATAACACCAAGTTATTGGTGCATTTACATATTATCAATGAGCAACCGATTCGTAAACTGCAACTATATGTCTCTGTTTCAAGAATACAAGATATTATCGTCTCAAAATCACTCGTGATAAAATCCATGAAGTGATTCACGTGAGCATGGGTTTAATCTAATGCTTAAATCTTATTTTAGGAGCACTCATGAACAATGTAGCAAACTTTTGCTATGTATAAATGCTTTAGACAATCTACAATCGGATTCATGACAGTCTTACCTCATTACCAACTTCCAAAGTATGATTGACTGTGGATGTTTGAATAACTTAGTTATTTTGGAAGTAAAAACATGCGAAGTGAAAAACAAGAATAATCGAATCCAATATGGCCTCAAAACTTGTGAGTATAAATAAAACACATTTTATTTAATCACCATATTTATTACACATTATTCATTATATAATGTTTCGAGTAATCAACTTAATATTTGAATTGAAACAATAGTCATCCCATGCTCCAAGCATGCACACTATGTTTACATATGGTCCTTACTTTATGAAATAGATCAATTGACCACATTTCCAGTGATGCTCATTTCAAAATTACCAATCCTTATCACAAGTGTAAGAATACCAAATTCTTGCTATGTGTTAGATTCTAAAATTTTATGCAACGATCCTTTTATAATGACATAGCACCCAAGTCACAAAGACTTTGCCAAGGAAATTACAATGTGCTTTTTTGGAGATTGTTACAAGACAACTCCACAGATATGAAGTCTCACATTCAAAGTACATTCCTTTGAACATCCTTCTTGCATAAAAGTTTCTAATCTACATAAATTCTTAATATCCAACTCCTATTATGGAAGCATTTCCATATTTGCCATATGACAACAAATTATAATAGAATCCTATCATAATAATGTCAATATGGTCAATCTAATACTACACCTGCAACTACCCATAAGTGACCAATCTTTGGCGAACCTTAGATCGTCCTTGACAGTTGTTTAACATACTTTAGTCATACAAGGTTCTGATTCCCTTTTCCCTCTTAATGCCCTAGACATTTGGAATAGACAGAACGGTCGAATATTATAGCATATGCAATCGATCCTCTACACGAAGCGTATGGGATACGATACATAATATCTTACATAAAGACATGATACTTTACTAGTCTCCTGCTACAATATTACTATATATAGAATTCCCTTATGTTTAATCTTTTCAACATAACATTAATATATGTCCTTTGACTAAATTTGATTAAAATTTCTTGATCTAAGCTTTTAGATTTTGAAATGAAGTACAAGGTCCTCTCTCTTAATTATAACAAAAACAACTTTTCAACCCCTGCAACTTTGCGAATAGAAACTTTTGTTTTCTATAATTAATATTGCTAACTTGCAACATAATAATCATGCTCCCACTAATATAATAATCATATCTTTACCTGTATAACACTCATGCTCCCACTAGCTTTGATATGTATTCAGAAAACAGCTTGGCTTCTAGAAATCAACGCTTATTGACAATCTTTCCAAAGTTCAAATTTCTGATATGTGATGCTTCGATAAGACTTTATCTAAGCTTATACACCTTTTATTAGAAAGCTCATATGTGTGTCTAGACTATTTAAGAACTTATATCAATTAGTTCCAAATGTTCAGACTAATTGCCAAATCTCACAATTCGAACCATGAAGAGGGATGCCGTAATCATGATCGGATTTGAGAATGCAATTTACACAATCGCTATCTCCTTAAAATCTTCCTAGTGAAAGCGTTTCCTCACAATCATTTTCATGAAGGAGAGAAACCTTATGACACTTAGATTTTATGGTGTATGTGTTCCTATCCATGTGAATTTGTCATAACCATAATCTCAAGACAAGGTTTGTGCAAATCAAACTCATATGGACTGAACTTGTTCAATCCTTATTTCTTGCCATCTGGCAGCACAAGGGCCTACCATGTCTTCCAAGTAATGAAGCAGCTCACCCATACAGATCAATGAACTTTCACCAATGAACGTGCTTTGCTTTATGCAATCAATTGAGAACTCACATGCATAGTCAACGTTACTGGAACAACACAGAAACAAGAATATGTCAACACGATAGGTTATAAACCTCAAGTCGTATGCTAGTGATTAATAACTAGGTTTATTCTTGATTTATTCTTGAAACTTTTCAAGATCATTAAGACTCCCGCTGACCTCTTGATGTAACACCATAAATTTTCAAACAAAATTTTCATTTTAAAATCACATAAATCTCATCAACATATATTACAAAATCCCCAAAATTGTCAAATCATTAAAACACATGTTCTTAGTAGTTTGAATAAAATCCAGGATCCTCAGAAATATAACTCCATCTCGTGTGTACCATCAAGCTGGCGCCTTGACGTGATCCTGAGAAGTACCTGAAAAACATAACATATAACACAGTAAGCACGAAGCTTAGTGAGTTCCCCAACATACCACACACATCTCATTAGCCTCACATGGCTATGTCTCGAATAAGACCCTCCGGTCAATGTGTCTCAGTGAAACCCTCCGGTTCCACAACTCGGGTGAACCCTCTCGTCCCATCCCAACAATGGACAGGGTAATACACGGCATAATTCACAAAACAGAATGCATGATATCACATATATCAGTATAAGCACATACGATCAACATATACATAGGTTAGTATAATAGCATAAGTCACAAAGACAGTATGCATGATAATACATATCACATTATAACAAACAGGACCCTCCGGTTAATAGTGTAAATAAGACCATCCGGTCAATAATAAGAGGGAGACCCTCTGGTCACACATAAATTACCACACAGGTAAGTATATTGAGAAGACTCACCTCAAATGACGAACATATCCTATAAATGATGTTGTTGTACTTCGTCTTCTAACACTGAGACAAACCCATAAATTATCCCCATTAGGATCTAAGAGCAAACCTTCACATATTAGGTCTAAATATGGTCCACCAACCCATCCCATAAATAACCCAAGCCTATTGGGCCCACCAAGGCCCAATACTAAATGGGTCCTCAAAGGTCCACTAGTGGCCCAACTATGGCCCAATTTTCCAAATTGGGCCCAAACCCTCATATGGGCCTTACCCTAAAGCCCAACTAAATATTATAGTCCACATGACTGCTCTTGGATGGCCCATCATTGGCCCAAACTCCAAAGCCCAATAGAAAGGCCCAACAAAATTAGGGTTTTCACATAAAATGACGATTAGGGTTAAGTGTTCTCACTTAACCCATTAAGTCCTTTATTGCACTAAGCCATCATACAATGGAAACAACATGAGTCATAATTTCATTCCACTGGTCCAAATGCGGGTCCCAATAAGTCCAACCAACAAACCAAAAATTAGGGTTTTCTAAACCCTAATTAGGGTTTCTAGCCCAATCACGAGCCAAACCACTCCAATAATAAGCAATTAGGCCGATTAAGGTTCACTATGTCAAGCACCACCCACTACCACCTCAGGTAGTGGTGGTGAGTGGCGACTCTTAGCGACAACCAACACCTCACGGTGGTGGTGGGGGTTTTGCAGCCATACAAACACCCATTCAATCTCATAATTTCCAAAAACAACAATTACACTTAAGCACAATCCCATAAACACACCTACAATTACCTCCCACGGCGGCTGGTGGTGGTGACTCGGTGGCAGGATGCGGCAGCCACCATGGTTGGAAGCCATGGTGGTTTTTTCTCGCAAAACTCACACATATAATCCCCATGAAAGCAGAAATCAACAAGTATAATCGAATTCTCAACCATACAACCACCGCCTAGGCGGCAAGAATCTTCGAAACACGCACACAACAACCCCACGGCCACCGGCTTCGGCCATGATGCTCCCGACATCGCACCCATAAAAAACAACGAGAGATAGAAGGATGTGGGTTGCTCTGAACTTACTGATGGCTTCCCAGTCGCTCTCAACCCACGCATTGATGAGCTAGCTTCAACTTTGATCTAGGTGGCCCCTTCCAGCCGTTCATGACATCTCCGGCCGACAGTGGTGCTATGACGACGTTCCGATGGCGAGGTAGCTGCTTGGCGGCCTCATCTGATCGGGAAAATGAATGAGAAGAAGGTAGCGGCTGTGAGGCTATCAAGAGGGTGGCGGATGTGGTATGATCCTCTAGATTTATGGTTAGACGACGGGGGATGGAATGTCAGGTATAAGCCGTGCTTCTCTTTTAAACATTCAAGCCCTTTTTACAAGATCAGCCCCTCCTCACCAGATTTCCTTCAACATTAATCCAACATTTACCCTTTTGCCCCTGATTCCATAAATTCCTTTCATTTTCGGTCCAAACTTACCATTCAGCCCCTGAGCCTCTCAAATCTCTTCAAATTTGGTCCCAATAATTTACCAACTTCTAAAATTGTATCAATTGGCTCCCTAACACCAACACCCCGTTAAATATTATTCACTTTAGGATTATTAACATATTCACCCTTATTTATTTATTTAATATACGAGATGTTACAACTCTCCCACACTTAAATTAGATTTCGTCCTCGAAATCTTTCCTCGCCATCCCTTACACGCCCGACAACTTGAACGACAGGGCCACAAGCCGGAGCATAACCCCTTTCGTGCAATCAAACAGAGCTATCTCAACCAACCACATGTACATGCAACCACTAAATTCTCTTTACTCCAAGCTATAGTACCACCGATCTATAGTCACACATCATTTCCGACCTCTGTCGTGTAACACTCACTAACTCCATGCATTCTGCGGTCCTTCTCAAACTAATCGAACCGACCCTCCCAGGTCAAGAACATCAAATACTCATCATAACCACTCAAAATGAAATCCATCAAGAATCTGAAATCTCAAATCATCTATCCCTTACATAGATAGGGCCAAACACAAACTCGAGAGTCTGTTTCAACAAAAAAATTTGAAACAACTCATATGCAATCTGATACTCAACTCATGACCCGTGATCCACATATCTACGCGTACATTACTTCTCCAATTCCTTCCGACTTGCAACAACCTCTCCCAAATTTGAGATATAACGGATACCGACCAACATGGAGACCTCAGTCTCGCCCCTGGCCCAGCCACTAGGTTCCTAAAGACTCACTCATCAAGGCTACCTAAGCCTAAGAACTCCTTCGCGTCATGCTCTGACTAAAGATACCACGACTCCCCACAGGGTTATAACACTCTCTTACTAACAAATGAGTGCTATGGCTCCCCGCAGAATTGCGACACTCACACATTGACTCATGAATGCTACGGCTCCCCGCAGGCTTACATCATTCACTCACTCACCATGGGCTCTCTCATGGTTTTTCCCTGATATTACAAAGTGATTACTCCCACCTGGATCCTCCCACTCTCTTATCACCCCACAATCTCATCATTAAACCATCACCATAATGCATTCAATAAACTCATGCTCCGCACTCCATCATGGACAGGTGCACACACCCACCCAGATTATGCATCACTACCCCTAACAACAAATGCCGCTACAAAACACTTTTCTTTGATACAATTCACATTCTTGGACAATCCTCGTCCGATGACAATTAGTTGATGGGTTCCCACTGGAACAAGAGTTACTCGGTACTCCACTTGTCATCTCATAAACTCGAGTCTCAATATAATCCAACAACTCAGGGCATCATACTCGGACACCCCGATACCTCACCGCAAAATCTCGCGCTCGCTTTGCTCAACCAATGATCTTCCACTCACGGAATCATACTCGGATATCGTGACACACCATCACAGAATCTGATAATGTCTTGCTACGGCCATTGATCTTCCGCTCGCACAACTCGTAACCTTGAAATACTCCACTCACAAATTGAAACATAGAGGAATCATCAATGATTAAGAACACGTTGATAACCATCCAAACCCCCATCCTCTTACTGATTGAAACCCATGCGAAGCTACCCATACCGACTCTGAAACTAATTGACAAGTCAATTTCTACTCCTCCTAGAGTATAGATAACAATCTATACATCGAACTGGCAAATCTCAACAATTGAAACTGGACCTCAACGAACCAAATGCCTCGAACTCAGCCATTGCAACCCCAAAGAGCCCCTGACCACAATAAGATCCCGGACTCATTGCTATTCATCATGGATACACTCGTTCTTTCCTGAACACGTAAAATATTCATCATCTCGCTCTGCACCTTGCCTCGTTCACTGATAAACCCTAGTCTCATATGTTCGTACCACAAATCCCCATAACCAAATTTTCTAACCGTAACTTGAATAGATTGTTGATCCTCTCATCAGAATATCTAGTTCTCTCCCACTTAGGATTCGAACCATCGCCTAATGTAATACCCAAATAACCACACTACAGACTGGCTCTCCAGATATATGATTCCCGACTCAGGGGACGCACCACACAACACTCTGTGACTCTCCATAAAATGACCAAATAACTCCAAGTACCCCGAACCCCATATGAAAACCTCAGAATCCCCCCAATGTGACCGCCTCTAGTCACCCAGAATCTCATCCGGCTGCACAAGCAATTATTCTGATGGTCCTAGAAAAGCACTTCTTCTTTCTCTGGAAATAATGGACTATCACACACTTCATTCCCTGAATCCTCAATCACCACTCCATTGCAATAATCGACATAGCACGGGAGACCTCACTCTCACAGTCGACCCGCTACATAGCCATGAAATCCGTCATCTCGATATACTCATCTCGTTTTCTTGAAACAATTGCTGGTATACGACTTACCAAACTCAAACAAGTCATACTTGAGCCCTCGTTGGTCATAGTCCCCGCTGATGATTCCTTCTTGACATAAGAAAGTAACTCCATGCTCTCATAAAACAAAATACTCATGATACCAATATCGCAACTACCTGGTGCCCCATAGGGTCTTCTTCTAATCTCTAACATCAAAAACTCACTCACCCATCCTCTCAAAATGGGAAATAGGAACAATATAATCCTCAATATAGAACTTGACATTACAGGCCATCGCCCTACCATTTAGCTCATACTACAATCCTCCATAACACATCATCTCCACCCCCTATTTGAGTCTTGCGACTCAAACTGGCAACTCACTAGTCGAAACCCTTGAGATTTAAAATCAAATTTCTCCCACCCAGGCCTACTCCATTTAAGCTCAACCGACATGGTCCTCTGGCCCCACAATCTCCCATATCCACTCCCAGTCTAAATAATCACAACCTGATAATTGATAAAGGCGAAAACACAATTTGCTATGAATCATGGTACCCGAACCATGTTGTTTTTCCTCATCCTGTTTCCTAGAACCTCAGGAATTCTCCCTGTTTTGAGTATGGGTCCTCTGATTTTAGTAGTAAGGGCCCATACTACCTGCCACATCCACCCATACTTTCCACACAGATCGTCCCAAATTTTCTAAGTAACTACTCAACCTTCTCGATCACCATTCCCATTACACATGTTCGCTCTCAAGTGAATACTCAACTCTAAACAACATACTCTTCGGACTAGAATTTCTCCATAGGCTCTCACACTTCTCTGCCATCAGCTGCTGAAGAACCCCTCGTGATGCTATTGGAGCATGGAAATGCTCTATAAATAATGAGTGATAGTTAGGTTGTATTTTCCCTTTGTTGTATTTATGGTGTAAATACTCTCCCTCGTATATAAAGGGAGAGTTGGTCATTTCTTATGTAAGCTAGCTCACCTTTTCTTAGTTAGAGATTACTTTACTTTCTTACAATGTAATCTGGAGAGAGAGAAAAGTGGTGGGTTCTCCCACCCAGGGAGAGTTTCTCTCGCACCATGTTCTTCATGCAATATTATTATTATTCTCTCTTTGTTCTTAGCCTTCTTCCATGAACTCATAATATGTTCTTCGTGTTAATGCTTACAAAAACACGATTAATCTCGAGATATGTTACTTTCGCATTCACTGTTCGTTATACAAATGGGTTCCTACAATTGGTATCAGAGTCATACCTTGAAGATCTCACGATTAGTTCCAGGGAACGATTCCGTTCGGTGATTATCTTGTGATTTTTTCTGTGTTTCTGCAAGAAAAAAATTTCGGGTTTCAAACCGGAATTTTTTTATGAAGTTCATTCTTAGTTCTATCTTCTGGGTGATTCTATCCTAGTAAAAATAAAATTGTTGCTGTTGCTGCTGCTCGTTCTATTTATTGCTGGAAAATGATGTTCTTAGAAAGTTATTATTTTTGCTGTTGAAGAAATGAAGAAAATGGGAAAAGAAAATTATTTTTGGGGTCTCCAAATTGTTGAAGAATTTGTTCCAAGAGTTCTTTTTCTTAGAAGTGAAGACACAAAAATTATGGGCTTATTATTCTTGAAGATAGTGGAGGAAAGCAACTTTTTCTAGAAGATTTTTTTCTACAACATGTTTATTATGATCATCATAAAAGGTATGATATTCATTCATTATACCTTTTATTTGTTGCTGCGAATCTTCAAATTAGTGCATATGGATGCGTTTAAGTGTTTGCATAAAGCATATTGTCCTTGTTACTATTTTGAGTAAAGAGTACTCCACTATTTACTCCCTCAAAAAGACAAAAACCATGTGACATTATCCAATCCCATCACCTTTTGTCCCTAAAACCCACCTGTACACTCCTTATCTTTACCTTCCCAAGACCACTTCTTGACTTAAAATGCTATAAAAAATATTCCCCTCAATAAAATATGAATAAATGGCCTTTGCGGTACCATTTTTAATGGAAAAATAACATTTTTCGTCATCTGTTCAGCCCCTCTCACCTCCCCGGACCGCAGCCAAAAACTGCCATCCGGAGTCCCCTTAGAAGCCTCCCCGCAGCCCCTTCTTAGCCTTGATCTGAGGTCCTCTCAGGTCCCATCCGCAGCCTCAGTCAGCAGCCCTAGAACCGCAGCCAAAAACCCTCATTTGCCCTCGGTTCGGATCTCTTCCTTGCTTGGACCGCAACCTCACATCTACCGCAGTCTCGCCTCTACCGCACTCTGGGATCAGTAGCGTCGGACCGCAGGCTTCTTCCTCCGGTTCGGACCGCAACGTGCCTACTGCAGTCCTCATCCGAAGTCCCTTAACTTCTTCGCATACCGCAATCAGCCTGTCCCTCCATCCGTAACCCACCCATTTGACCCGCAATCACCTTCCAGCTACAACCACTAGACTCCGGCCCTCCCTCTCTTCTCCTTCCTTCTTCGCCAAGACCTCCCCTCTCCTTCTTCTTCCTTCAGCTCCTCCCTCCCCCCCTCCCCTCCTTCTTTTTCCTCCCTTCTCATCAGCCCCCCCTTTTTATAGACCTTTTTTTTTAACTTCATTTTTTTATTATTTCAACCATTTTGTTGTATTATTTTTTTTCAATTATTTTTTTTCTGCCAATTTTTTTATTTAGCCAATTATTTTTTTAACACCAATTTTTTTTATTTAGCCATTTTTTATTAAAACCAATTATTTTTTTAACACCAATTTTTGCCACAACTGAACCTTGGATTGTCTCATTGGTTCATTTCATGCTGGTTATTATTGGAAGAATACTCCTACCGTAGTCGAACTTCATATTATTTTTTGTGATGCTTGCACTGCAACGACGATTGATCAACAAAGTTGTTTCGCATTCTTCACTTTATGGGATTTTATGACTTGTCGCTCTTGATTTTTTGGTTGACGAATCATGTATCTTGAGCATGTGGACTTTATTCTCTATTGAAGACCACTTCAAGTGTTCCGACACCGCTGTTTGGATATTATTTTTGGCACAACAGATGATTTTCTCAGCATAGCTTCAACAACTATGTGACCCACCTTCTCATGACCGCAAGAGTATCTCTTTTACTCTTTCTCGTTTCTTATCGAGACCCTTCATACATCTAGGGAGAGCTTCTCTTAGCTCTTGGTATCCAACACTCTCCATCCGATGATTTGTTGATTTTTGATATCCGGTCATTGGTTATCAAAAATAAGGAGAGGATATCATCCGAATTTGGTTATGATTGTTTGAGTTTGGATTTTTGAAGACTTCTGAAGACGATTATTTATTTAGTGATGTGATGTGACACTTATTTTTGGTCTTCACGGATCAAAATTTTGGCATTACTCGATGTTTTCCAATTCAGATTATTTATTATTCGAACTCTACCACATGATGATTTTGTGTTTGCATCCGGTTCAGATCTTATGGCGATGTGACGTGACACTTATTTTTGATCCTTGGATCAAATTTTTGACATTGCTGGACCATGTTTTTGGACTCACATTATCATTATCCGGACTTCATTTTATGGATGCTTCACATTTTTAGCAGGTTATTCTTTGAAGAATTTTGGAGTATTATGATTTGAGAACTCGTGATGTTTTTCATACTTTTTGAAGTTGAAGTGTTACTTTTATTGGATCTTCAACTTGCTCATGGTGACCTCCTTCTTTGGGTGATTATGACTGGTTTGAAGTTTTGGATCTTATCTTTTCTGCTTCATTCGTTGTGCTTTGAAGCCGAAGACCTTCATTTCGGAGATTCATGGCCAATTTCATACTTCACAGACACTTCAGAGTTTCAGAGACATTTCAACACTTGATTTCATTTTATTACCATACTTGCTAGTCAGATTACTGTATGATAGCCTTGTATCACTTGTTGTATCTCTCATAATTTGTAAGCATTTAGGGAGAGAATGTTGGAGCATGGAAATGCTCTACAAATAATGAGTGATAGTTATGTTGTATTTTCCCTTTATTGTATTTATGGTGTAAATACTCTCCTTCCTATATAAAGGGAGAGTTGGTCATTTCTTATTTAAGCTATATCACTTTTTCTTAGTTAGAGATTACTTTACTTTCTTACAATGTAATCTAAAGAGAGAGAAAAGTGGTGGGTTCTCCCATCCAGGGAGAGTTTCTCTCCCACCATGTTCTTCATGCAATATTATTATTCTCTCTTTATTCTTAGCCTTCTTCCAAGATCTCATAATATGTTCTTCGTGTTCATACATACAAAAACACGATTAATCTCGAGATATCTTACTTCCGCATTCACCGTTCGTTACAAAAATGGGTTCCTACAATTTGATCGATGAACTGACGTTGGACTAGTTGTCGTAGCTGATGCGAACACAGTTCCAGTCCCTTGCTTCTTCCTTGGTGTTTTCCTAAAATCCCTACTTCCATTCTTGTTATTGTTGTTTTCAGGCTTGGGAGTTTCAATCTTAGTACTCAATGTTCCCCGACTGAGCTTGTTCTTGAGTAAACGATTTGCCAAATTTCTGACGCTTTCATAAGTTTTTGATCATGAGAAGAAGGGTGGGAATGAATGGGAAGACTGGATTAGTCTCTTCATTAGCCAGAAGGAATTAGTCCCCACTAGCCTCATTCAAAGAACAAAGAAGAAAAGCTTACTGTTTAGGTAGGATAGATCGATGTGGTCCAATGGCTAAAGCTCTGCCAGCTTCTTGTAGACTTACTTTAGGCTCCGAGTCTGATCGACTTGACTCTTTTCCCTGCCCTCGGCCTCTCACTTTGTTTTGTTCTTCTTATGTACCGTTGCTTAAATGAAGACACCCGATCGGCCCGACTTTCCCAAATGCCCACCACTGGCCCTTCCGTTTTACAAGTCTAAATTTTTTGCGTCGTTTTTGTCGTCGTGTTTGCCAAGTTTCTGACACTTTAATAAGTTCTTGATCATGACCCCATCACTATTCCCCTTATTGGTGGCACCTAACCCCAAACATAATACTCTATCTTTTTGTATTCAGCGGTTACTAGAGCCGGACATAACAGAGCGAGGTCATTAAACCTGGTTATGTAAGCCTTGATGTCCGAGCCTTTCATTTTCAGATTCCATAGTTATTGCTCCAGTGCTTAAATCTTATCTCTTGAGCAATATTCTTCTTTTGGCATCATTTTTAGTTCTTCCCAAGTCAGGGAGTTCGCAAGGGTAATGCCTAGAGTTTTTACTTGGTCATTCCACCAAGTGAGAGCTTAGTCCATAAACATACTAACGATAAATCGGACCCTTCTGTTTTTAGGACAAAAACTTATTTTGAAGACGGATTCCATCTTCTCGATCTATCTTATCATCCCCATGATGCCCTCATTCCCATAAAAGTTCTTGGTTTTGCAGTTCGTGATGTCTTTATAGCTACACGCTCGTTTTGGTCCTCTAACATCTCCTCAGAAACTGCTACCTTACACATTACCAACTCCGTAGATGGTGTCGCGAACAGTTTCTGGATGTGCTAGGGCAATAACGAGTCGATTAGATATCAATTTTTCTAATTATGTTGCGGTTGTAGGCATACTTGCTTCAGATTTCATGGGGTTTCTGTTGACCTTAGGTGTACTCTTCTGGGTCTCACATTTGTTGCTTATGGAACAGACGTTAGATTAGGGGGCAACCGGGTGCTTCTTCTTCTTGGTGGCATGTTGTTTAACCTATTATATTTAATAGTAGTATATGAGTCGCTCACACTTTGCTAGATGTTAATTTCAATATTACATTATTTGATTTTTAAGCACTTCATTGCAACTATTACATTATTCACAAAATTTCATCAGTCATAAAATTCACACATTCGTTTGACACCAAAATAGTATATAATAGGCTTCAATATATTTTACATAGTACGATTACATCCATCTTTACAATAATTTTTCAAGTTTTTTGGGTAAAACAAAATTTCTACTAGTTATTACATTGATGACCCAAAGGCCCAAAATCTACAAGGATTTACATATGCGTGCTATATCATCCATTCCCAAAACCCTGACACTACAAAGCATTACATGCCTAAACTTCCATAGTTAATCCTAGATGCTCTTCTACCACTGCATCCGATGGGTCATATTATACTCCCATCCATCCTGGTCACCACCCGTTTCCTCACACTTATCTGAATCATAGGTAGGTATCAAATGCCCTTGTGATCTCAGCAAGCTGCCCGCGGATCGTATCCAACCTTCCATAAATGCCCATTATTTCCCATTCACTAGATCCTACCATGATGAGGGTCGTCTAGGCATGGATATCGGCTTCCATCATGTGGGGATCCTATTTTATCCTTGCAGCAACCTCTATGTCAAGTAGCCCACGCATCTCTATCAATGTATTTTGATGTTGGGTCAGCTGGGCCTCTATTCGTCCTACACACCATGCTACGTGAGTGGTGTTGTTCTCACCTATTTTGGTTTCACTTGATATCACTCTCACTTGCTTTTCAAGTTTCCTGGTGTGGTCAAATAACAAGGCCAAGGATTCGCTATCATCAGTGGGTGGAATCCATCGTGGTCAAATAATTGGTCAAATCCACCACAAAGGACAATAAGTCTATTCTTCATGATTTACTGAAAGTTCAGAAATGTGGTTATGCTTATATGAATAAATATAATTCTGATACCTTGAAAATTTTCAAGGTGTAGTAGAACGAATAAGAAGAATCCATTGAGCAAAAAGATAAAAGTTTCTCCAATATGAAAGAAAATGAGAGTACTTTAGTATCATGTTTTTTGATCATCCTAATGATTATGGAACCACGTCACAATTGATCCTCTAATGAGACAATCGTCACTTTCTGGTCAAGTCAAAGTCAAACAAAGTCAACAAGTCAAACCGGTCAATTCAATTAACCCTTGTATATTAGGGTTTACATTATGTTTACTATTGTACTACACACTATCTTAATACAAAAGTATCACTTAGAATTTTCATGTGTTCAAAAAATCTAAACCCTAATCAGGGTAAGTGATGGAACTACTCGATAAAACATATTTACATACCCTACGGGGGCGTATAACACTCATAATGAGGCTTAATGGGGTTTACAAACCTTACATTTCGAAGCTAAACACTCGCAAAGGTCACAAACAAAGTCTCTCTAAATCTCTATTGCTCTATCTCTCTCTCTCTCTCCCAAATCTCTATCACTCTCTCTCTCTCTCTCTCTCTCCCAAATCTCTCCTAAATCTCTCCCAAATCTTTCCCAAATCTCTCTCACAGCTTCTCTCAACTTTTTATAATCACTCGGGGCATCCCGACCCTTAATTTAGTCGAAAACCACTCAAAACGGGAAGATCAATGGAAAAACAACTTAAAGGGGGCGAAGCCTCTTAGGACCCGAAGCAAGCCATAAGGAACCGAACCCTAAGGAACCGAAACCCTAAAGACCGAAATAGCTCTTAAGAACCGAACTTGCTCAAGTACCGAACTCACCCTTCGGTTCGGATCAAGCCTCTTCGAACCAAAGCTCCGCCTGCTTTCGCCTTCGCTTCCCTTACACCTTCGCCTGCGAGACTTCTCGGATCAACCTACTTTCAGTTTTCAACCTCCTTGGACCGAACCTTCGGTTCTGACCCTCGAACTTCGCAGGTTCGCCTCTTGGTCCCGATTTTCGAGTAGTTTTGCATTTTAAGCTCGTTTTTCATGATTTTAACGTGGGATTTTCACCCAAACTCGTATTTTGACATATAAGACCCCATATATTCATATTTTAATCATATTTTAATGGGAAATATCTAACTATAGATGATATCTTTTATGCAAGATATTGTCTTAGAGTGTGACTTTTCCCATAAAGCTATGACATCAACCACTTCTATACCCACTCTATGAAAACCTCCAGTCATTATTCATCTTTAGCTAGTCAACTATTTGTACTTTCACACTCACCTCCAGCATGTTACATTAATCAAAGGCTGGGGAAAAATCCTTATCCCTCCTCCAACATATCCACTCTTTCACCAAAAGCTAACATACCTTCTCTCTTTTCCTTTCTCTCTCTCTAAAAACTCAAAACTCAAGGGCTAATCTTAAGCTTCTTCTCTACTTTAGGTAAGTATCTTCATCTTACTCTTGAAATGTTCTACACTCCTTCACTCAAAACATGGATCTCTCATACAAATATCGTCATATTTGTTCTTAGGATCTTCAAATCTTCAAGCATCTTCCAAGTGTTCTTGACTTGGAAACCTCTTCTCTTCATCATCCACCCCCAATAAATCAGTCAAGGTGAGTTCATACCCATATATTTTCATGTTTTCTTCAACTTTTAGGGGGGGGGGGGGGTACAAGTTAAAACACCATAACATAACTCAAACTCATATCTCAACTTTTCACAAAAAAGTTGAGCTCTGTTCACGGACTGTTTTGACCACCTTAGACTTAATATTTTTTAAAACTGTTTAATATGCAAGTAGTTCAGGTTTATACCTTTCTAATGACAATGTAACATCCTAAGTTCAGAAGAAAGAGTTCGGGGGTGTAAAGTTTAAATGGGAGGATGGACTCGGCGAGTTGGAGCTATAACTCGTTGAGTCGGAGCATGTGAGGAGCACGTGTTAAGTGGCCCGAATCGCCGAGTCGGCAGCGGGACTCGACGAGTCAGTACTGGGAAGAGAAAGCCCTAAATCTTAGGGTTTTCACTCTATTTAAAGGATCTATTGTCCTCCCCTCGGCCCCCTTACTACCCTTTGAGATCCAGAAACCCTAAAATCGTGAGTGAGAGCCTTTGGGAGCATTTTGGAGCTTCGATAAGTGATTTTGTGAAGTGATCTCGTGGATCAAGAAGCTAGTATCAAGGAGAATTGTAGAGATCCAGATTATTCATTAGTTGGAGGTCGTTTTGAGGTAATGAATTGCTTCCTTGGCCTTTCTCCTTTTTGGATCCATCTTTCATGGAGTTTTACGGCTTGTTTGGGGATGATATGATGAGATTTTGGTGCATAAATTAGATCTTGGAGTTGAAACTCCAGATCTGAGTTCTACTTGGATCCTAAATGCAGAAAGCCTTTAGTATTGTTATGCAAAAGACATCCCTCATGAGTTAAGTTCCTTTCTAGCTTGGTTTTCTGATTATGGAACATGAAATCACGTAAAGGTAGCAACTTTATGTTGCTAATGCGCTCTAGGGACTTAGATCTACTGTTTGGATCAAAGGAGTAGCTCTGTATCATTCGATTTTGGGAATACCTGTATGAACTCGGCGAGTTGGGGAGATGAATCGGCGAGTCGAATGGGGTTTTTGTTTGATGTAGTCCCGAGTGGACTCGGTGAGTCTGGGAGATGACTCAGCGAGTGGGTTTTGGGTTTCAGACACTGAGTCGCGTAGTGACTCGGCGAGTCTGTTAGGAAATCGGCGAGTCGGGTGGTAGGTTTCTGAGTTCATAAACTCGACGAGTCGATAGGTCGACTCAGCGAGTAAGATCAACCAGGAAGGTTGACTTTGACCAGGACTGAGACTTTGACCAAGAGTTGACCTGTTGATTTCCAAGGGTATGTTAGCAATTTGGGTTCTGATAGTTATGGTTTCTTTGGAGTGATAGGTGGTGGTGTCCGTGGCAGTGATCGAGGGTTTTGATTCTACATCTCCAGCTCAGCAAGTGCAACGTGAGTTATCCTCACTATATCAACAGGGTCTAAGGCACCAAGGCCGACCCTTTATCGGATTGGAATCCAGGTATTCGTTTGATATGTGATTGATTTGCTAGATATGCATCCTAGTAATTAGGATGGTACTATGTTAGTGACCTTGTTTAGGTCGGTATCCTGGTATATAGGATAATGCGATGTTAGTGGCCGGTTAGGCCGGTATCCTGGTTAGGATGTTGTTATGCCGTATGATATGCTAGATCGGTTTGTTTGGTTGAGGATTGTTATGTGATTATCTATTTATGTGAATGTGGATGTTGACTGGGATTTGGGTTGAGGCGGGTCCTGCTTTGTTCTGTAGGCCAACATACGCAGGGAGGACTGGATAGGTCGAAGGCCCAGCAAGCGGTCTGGATAGGCTAAAGGCCCCAAGAGGGCGGTCCAGACGTGCTGAGGCTTGGAGAGTGGACCAGACAGGCTGAAGGCCCAGTGCGGGCGGACCAGTCACACTGTAGACTCGATATGGATGGCTGTTCTGTATTATGATATGATATGATTATGGTGGTATGTGGTTGGTATTTTGGGGGTAACTTACTATGCTTTCAGGCTTACAATTTCAGTTTATTGTTTCAGGTACATCAGGAGATCGTGGCAAGGCAAAGGCATGATCTTACTGCTCCTCACTTTTATGATGTTGTTTCTGGGATACTCTGATAAATAATATTTTGAAAACAACGTTGTAATGTTTTGATGAACTTAATATGTTTTGAAAAGTTTAAATTGGTTGGAAATTTATGAGTGTTACAAGTTGGTATCAGAGCCTTGGTTTGAGTGAATTGGAGGAACATTCGTGTGAATCCAATCTCAAATCACGGAAACATTTTTAAATGGTTTCAAAATAAGTAAAGGGGGATGTAGAGGGTACGATCAACCAGAGCCAGTAACTAGACCCCAAAATACCATACAAGTTATTTGATTATGTGATAGGATTAGAATAGCATGCTAGTACTAGGCTAGGGATCTTCAGGAATTGCATGATAGAATTGTCTGATTACATGATGCCTGCTAGCCTAGGGTTTCCTTTGTATGGAATTGACATCATTACTATAGTTGCTTAGTGTATGCATCACGGTTATACATAATTAAGATCTTATAGCCCGAGAATGTTTGATTTGGCCTTATGTTCTTAGGGTAGGATTGGATATTCGAAAGTCTATAGGGTCCAGCGTTATGTATGGCTATCATACGCTAGTGCTACAGGGTTGGTGGAAGTTTCATGGATGGGTGAGTAGTGAGAGGTCGGGAGGTCAGTTATGAGATATTCAGTACTCCTCTAGGAGTGAGGATTGAGCGCTCGTTATGTCTGTATATGTTGTTAGGGTGTTGTGATGATACTTTAGACAAATATGGGTAGGTGTGGAAGGTAGTATGGGCCGTACTACTGAAAGCACATGACCCATACGCGTATCAAGGAAGTCACAATCCCTAAGGTTTTGTTGGAAGTTAGTTCTCAGGGTTATTATGAGGAATGCCTAGTATTCTTGCGATGTATTTTCTGTATGGTGGTTACGAGGCGTACCGGGGATGGATCCGGATCAAGATCGGGATCAGGAGAGGGTGGTCAGGGTGGATCAGCGCCACCCGAGGTCATTGGTCAGATGAGTATAGGTGAGTTGGATGTGAGGATTCGTGAGATCCTACATGATGAGGTTGCTGCAATGTTCCGGGCTTAGTTGTCGGAGATGTTTGGGTCGATCAAGACCGTCATGGTTGAGTACTTTGATGAGTGCTATGCAGCTCTTGTGGAGACAGCTGCCGCGGCAGCTGCAGCGACTGTAGCAGTGGCAGGGGGAGGAGCCGGTCGAGGCTTTTAGTATCGGGATTTCGATAATACGAAGCCCCTACTTTCGATGGAGTTCGGGATCCGATCATTGCTGTGAGATGGTTGTCAGATGTGGAGGGTTGTTTCTTCACGTGTTCATGACCTGCATATCAGAGGGTGAGGTGTGCTCTGAACCTTTTGAGGCTCGGGTCGAAGGATTGGTGGAGGTTGACTACGGGATCTTATTTTGATGCGCAGTGGGCTGCGGTTACTTGGGATCAATTCCGGGAGATGTTCAGTAGTCATTATGTTTCGCGGGTTGAGATAAAGAGGTTGGCTCAGGAGTTCTTGGAGCTGAAGCAGGATTCAGAGTTGGTGATGGAGATCACCAGGATGTTCACGGAGAGGGCAATGTTTTGCCCTGAGTTTACTTTGGAGCAGGCTCAGATGTCCCGGTATCTGAGTATGCTCAAGAGGGATATCATACAGTTTGTGTCCACGTAGAAATGTGATACCTTGTTGGAGTCGCAGGAGGCCGCCAGGCGGCACGAGTTGGAGATTGAGTTGCAGTTGCGAGAGCAGAGGCAGGCCCCGGTGCAGTCGCAGCCGGCGCCGAAACGGTTCAAGACCGTTGACTCTAGGATTGGAAGGAAGAGCAGCCGCACTTGTGAGAAGTGTGGGAAGGGTCATACCGGAGTTTGTAGGTCCAGTGGTTCGTGCCGCAAGTGCGGGAGAGAGGGGCATTATGCGAGAGATTGTCTTCAGTCGGCCGCAGTTCAGGATATGAGGATTTGTAATCACTACCGTCAGGTTGGTCACATGAGGTCCAATTGTCTATAGCTTGTTGCAAGACCGGTGCAGGCTCGAGCACCGGCCACTTTGAGGATTACTGGCGGGGGTCAGGATGGAGCGGAGCCTTCGAGGGCTCAGGGACGGGCTTTCCAGCTTACAGCAAAGGAGGTAAGGTCAGAGCCAGATGCAGCTGCTGGTATGTTTCCATCATGATATCTTGTTATCTTGTTATTCTGTGGTATTGTAAACCTTTATCGTCTTTTCAGCAAGATTCTCAGTAGATCTAAGTATTTTAGTAGTTAAGAGTTGTAGACCGTTAATTCATAGGAGTACAGATGATCGGAAGATAGGTTGTATGATCTCTTTGCTAGGTATAGCATCTGCGATGTGAGAAGTGTTCAGCTGAGATTCGAACTTCCTAGGAGTTCGGATGTGCGATGTCAGGAGGGTTGTTTTGTGAAGGTTGCTCACTCCAGAGGGAATCAGTTCATGGATAAGGGGATAATATCGAGTAGGGACATTTGAGCTATATCGGTTTTGCCATCGGTAGTTAGTAGTTGGCGCACTAAGTGGGGAGAATTGGAAAATTTTCAGGTGAAACAGCAAGCATCCAAGGTTGGTTAACTGTTTAGTTTCAGAAGTGTCGTTAGCCGAGAGTGTGGTCTGGTGAGAGCAGGTGATAGACACATGGGGCAAGGAGCAGACCATGGTTTCAGATAAGGTGGTTGATTGACATGAGGCATGGGGTTAGGCTGGGGTTAAAATTCATAGAATGGATCTGGAGTTCGGAACCCCAAGAGAGCTATAACAGTATACATGGGAGAGGTTCTCAGGAAGAATGGTTCAGGGTGGTGTACGACATTTTTGAGCGGTCCGGATAGACTGAAGGTCGGTGAGCGTACCAGTCAGGCGAAGGTTCGAAGAACGGTCCAGACAGGATGAAGGCCTAAGAGGGCGGTCCAGACATGTTGAAGGTTCTGAGAGTAGTCCAGATAGGCTGAAGGCCTGGTAAGGCGGTCCAGTCATGCTGAAGACTCTATATGTGTTAGTAGACCTATATGCGGAGATCGATTGAGTATGTTGCTATGCAATAGCAATCAGTAAGTCTGGCCCCAAGTATTGATCATGATAATGGAGCTAGCTAAAGGCTATGTGTGGGCCTTGTTAGTTATGTGATCAGATTCTGAGTATATGGGAGTTTCGGAGTAGTAGTTGCTCTACAAATGGATAGTGCAGAATGGAGTGTTAGCACCTTGGCACTTGTTAATGTAGTAAAGGTCATCGAGTAGACTTCTTTGAATAATGGAAGGGAAAGGTATGTAGCTCCGGGAAGGAGTGTTGGTCAACTGAATGGAAAACAGTAATGTGAATGGATGATTGAAAGTATTTCAGTTATGGACAGTGAACATTGGGATTGTACTAGTTATAAGGGAGTACATCTAGGTTGGGTGTCAGTTGAGGTTGTGGAATGATTGTCGGTGGTGTCGAATCAGAGGGGCTCAGAAAAGATGTAAGGATAGATCCTTGGGTTCCAAGTATGGTTGTAGTCATGGGTTATGTATATAGTGGTATTCCATCCTAGGGATGACTGGACCCATCGTAGGCGTGCCTGGTATTCTATTCTGAGGCTGATTGGGCCAGGTACGATGTGTATATGCGTTATGGATGAGTGTTCATGGGAGTTGCTCGAAAGCTGAAGAATGCGTTATCATGTCAGTGCAGAAAGGGATTGAATTCAGGAAGGAAATGGGATGAGTTCCCAACAGTGCCATTTGATAGAAGTTGCGCCTGTTGGGCAAGGGATAGCAGATTAGTACTGGGTCAGGGCCCGGTGCTTTATAATGGTATCTAGCTTTCGCAAGCTGCAAATGAATGTGTAAGAGGGGAATATGGTAGTATCATAAGGTGATACTTAGTTGATATGTGTCGTCATCGAGGTAAAGAAGCCAATGGTCAACTTTGATCAGTTGTCAGGGCCCTGCAGGGGAAGGGATTGATTTTTTTAGGGATTCGGTAGTAGTCTCTGAAGAGACCTGGGTCGGTTTGAGATCGAAGGTTGCATCAAAGGAGTGTTATCCGAAATCGTGTGCTGCAGCAGGCTTCGAGGACGAAGCCTAATTTAAGTGGGGGAGAATTGTAACATCCCAAGTTCAGAAGCCAGAGTTCGGGGGTGTAAAGTGTAAATGGGAGGATGGACTCGGCGAGTTGGAGTTATAACTCGTCGAGTCGGAGCATGTGAGGAGCACGTGTTAAGTGGCCTGACTCGCCGAGTCGGCGGCGAGACTCGACGAGTCAGTGCTGGGAAGAGAAAGCCCTAAATCTTAGGGTTTGCACCCTATTTAAAGGATCTATTGTCCTCCCCTCGGCCCCCCTTACTACCCTTTGAGATCCAGAAACCCTAAAATCGTGAGTGAGAGCCTTTGGGAGCATTTTGGAGCTTCGATAAGAAGCTAGTATCAAGGAGAATTATAGAGATCCAGATTATTCATCAGTTGGAGGTCGTTTTGAGGTAATGAATCGCTTCCTTGTCCTTTCTCCTTTCTGGATCCATCTTTCATGGAGTTTTACGGCTTTTTTGGGGATGATATGATGAGATTTTGGTGCATAAGTTAGATCTTGGAGTTGAAACTCCAGATCTGAGTTCTACTTGGATACTAAATGTAGAAAGCCTTTAGTATTGTTATGCAAAAGACATCCCTCAAGAGTTAAGTTCCTTTCTAGCTTGGTTTTCTGATTATGGAACATGAAATCACATAAAGGTAGCAACTTTATGTTGCTAATGCGCTCTAGGGACCTAGATCTGCTGTTTGGATCAAAGGAGTAGCTCTGTATCATTCGATTATGGGAATACCCATATGAACTCAGTGAGTCTGGGATATGACTCGGCGAGTAGAGTGGGGTTTTTGTTCGATGTAGTCTCGAGTGGACTTGGTGAGTCTGGGAGATGACTCAGCGAGTGGGTTTGGGGTTTTAGACACCGAGTCGCGTAGTGACTCGGCGAGTCTATTATGAACTTGGCGAGTCGGGTCGTGTATGGTGGGTTTCTGAGTTCATAAACTCAATGAGTCGATAGGTCAACTCGGCGAGTAGGATCAACTAGGAAGGTTGAATTTGACAAGGACTGAGACTTTGACCAAGAGTTGACCTGTTGATTTCTAAGGGTATGTTGGCAATTTGGGTTCTAATGGTTATGGTTTCTTTAGAGTGATAGGTGGTGGTGTTCGTGGTGGTGATCGAGGGTTTTGATTCTATCTCTCCAGCTCGGCAAGTGCAAGGTGAGCTATCCTCACTATATCAACAGGGTCTAAGGCACCAAGGCCAACCCTTTATCGGATTGGAATCTGGATATTCGTTTGATATGTGATTGATTTGCTAGATCTGCATCTTGGTAATTAGGATGGTATTATGTTAGTGACCTAGTTTAGGTCGGTGTCTTGGTATATAGGATAACCTTATGTTAGTAGCCGGTTAGGCCGATATCCTGGTTAGGATCTTGTTATGCCGTATGATTTGCTAGATCAGTTTGTTTGGTTGAGGATTGTTATGTGATTATCTATTTATGTGCATGTGGATGTTGACTGGGGTTTGGGGTGAGGCGGGTCCTGCTTTGTGCTGTAGGCCAACATACCCAGGGCGGAACGGATAGGCCGAAGGCCCAGCAAGCGGTCCGGATAGGCTGAAGGCCTCAAGAGGGCGGTCCAGATGTGCCCAAGCTCGAAGAGTGGATCAGACAGGCTGAAGGCTCGGTGCCGGCGGACGAGTCATACTGTAGACTCAGAGGGTGGACTAGGTGGACTGAAGGCCCGGTGCGGACGGACTAGTCACACGGTAGACTCGATATGGATGGTTGTTCTGTATTGTGATATGATATGATTATGGTTGTATGTGGTTGGTATTTTGGGGGTAACTCACTAAGCTTTCAGGCTTACAGTTTTAGTTTGTTGTTTCAGGTACATCAGGAAATCGTTCCAAGGAAAAGGCGTGATCGTACCATTCCTCACTTTTATGATGTTGTTTATGGGATACTCTGATAAACAATATTTTGAAAAGAATGTTGTAATGTTTTAATGAACTTAATATGTTTTGAAAAGCTTAAATTGGTTGGAAATTTATAAGTGTTATAGACTACTTGCACATCTCCATACGATTTTTCTACAATATGGTGATTTTTACAAAACTGCCTATCTTTTCATAAACAAATTCGGACCATTATGTGAATATGAACATTTTCATACAAGTTAGAGATCACTAAAAAATCATAGTAAAAATTATGAAAAAACTAGACATGTTTTCTAAACTCTCAGAGTTTACGATTCAGTTTTTGACTTCGTATGATTTTTCTGTGAATTTTCTAAAACAGTGCAGAAAAGTTAAAAACAAGTTACATAGCTTACAGTATTAACAACACTTTGTAACATGTAGAGAAAAGTGTATAACAATAAATTTCTAAATGTTGAATTTAATGCTTGTCATGTAACATCATAAACATAATTTAGTCATTCATGATGAGGTTTTCCAATTACTACAAACATATGAAATAAACTATAATAGGTATAGTTTATGGTTCATACACACCACAAAATTCACTAAGAAAAAGTACCCTATTTACTACAACCATGTATGAAAACTATAATAGGTATAGTTTATGGTTCCTTAAACTACAAATACACTAGAAAAAGTGTCACACCCCAAAACCACGAATGGCGGAAACGTTCAGGGGTGGAGGACGTCATGTACAGTATCACAACGGTGTAATATAATAAACAAGCAACAACATCATCCATTGCATTATAAGTAAAGTTTTAATACATGTGTTATTTCATTGTAGTAAGACACCAAAAATATACAATCAAATAAAAGACAAGACTTGTCTGCTCCGTCTTCTCAAAACCTGGCCTCCGTACCTGTCTACTGATGACCTGAGAATACCAGTTATTTTGAATGCGAGTATCAGCTTTAAAGCTGGTGAATTCATAAGTATATAAGTGTCATTGCCTTATTTGTGAAAATCTGTTATGAAGTCCATGTAAAACATTGAATGAAAATGTTGATGTAAATATGAAAAACCCTTATTTTCTATAAGTATGAAGTGTAGTCTTCTACCAAGACCCGAATGTTTTGTTATGAGTATGTAGGCTTCTACCAAGACCCGAATGTTTTGTAAGTACAATGATAGTTTTCCTTTAATTGTTTAGTACTTAAGTACTTAGTCTGACTCATCGTTTATGTGAAGGTATCACAAAATAAAGTAAACAGGAAAATGTACTTCTGTAAGTGTTGTCACTGGGTACTAGGACTAACACAACATATGTAATTGTTATCCCGAGGTACTAGGGTTAACACGACCTATATAACCTAATGAACATCCGAAGATTGTCCAATTGTCCTCTGTAACAGCAGCAGGGCGGAGGAAGGGTTAGTCCCTGTAAAGGTACTCCTAGTATAAGTAATAACCGTAGGCATCGGTAGATGTTCATCACCCACTGTTGCTAACAGATGAGTTCCGGAATGGTTAGTCCCATACGTATATCCCGAGGTACTGTGGGATAGAGGCCTACCTAGATATCCCGAGGTACTGTGGGATGGGGTCCTGTCTAGATATCCCGAGGTATTGTGGGATGTGCACGAAGATTTACACAGAAGGTACTAATAAATCATCCTCGTAATTCGAGATACAAGTATTCATGTAATGCGTTCATGTACGCGTGTTCATGTATCATGTAAGTATATATAAACGTACTCATGTATTAGGTAATCAATTGTAAAGGTACTCATGTATCAAGTAATGGACTGATATAGACTCATGAATGAACTGACTCTTGTGTGATTCCTTGTAATAGGAATTATGTTTGAAATCTCCAAATTATCCCTATGATAATTTACTGGAAGGTAATCGGTTGCTCAAGTATGTTTATACACTCTTACTACTCAAAAGTATGAAAAACTAAATGAAAGTTCTAAACTATAACATCATTACAGATATAGGAATATAAGTGTACATGCATTAGTTCAAGAGTGTAAAAATCGTTTTGTAAGACATCATATGGATTTTGAAACCATAATTAATAATGACTTGATGTCAATTTAATATACATTTCAAAGGTAAAACATTTGATAACAATGTGTTTTTAAGATTTAAAACCATTTCTTGTGTCACATTTTGTAATATGTGAAATTTGTTAAATGACAGACACAGTTATAAAATACATATCAATGATTTAATAACATGTTTGTTTCTACTTGTATCCCCCCTTTAAAGCATTTAAACTCATTTAAAACATTGATTAGGGGTATGAACTCACCTATAGTTGGTGATTGGGATGAACTGAACGGTATAGGATGGCTAGGTGTCAAGCAAGGACTTGTACACGCACTACGATCCTAATGAACATATAATCACACATATATGCACTCAATTAGACTCAAATCACTAATTGATAATGTTAAGACAACCTAGACATAATAAACACTTTACATAAGTGTTTTAAGCCTTAAGGATTGCATATAAGCTATTGTGGGACAAGGTGTTTGTGTTTAGGGTTCCAAAGGACCCTACATGTGAGTTTACTCCCCTTAAACCATCACACATGGAGTTTACGGTTGTAAACTCTTGAGTTTACGGCCGTAAACTCCCAACCATGGGGGTTTGGTGTGTTTTGAAGTCCCAAATGCTTTCTAGAATCATTCTAACTTGGTGGTTCCATCCTTGAAGGGGTTTAAGGTCTAGAAACACTCCATTTAGGAGTTTACGGCCCTGAGGCCAATCCCCTTAGAGTTTACGACCGTAAACTCTAAGTATGGTGTGTTTTTGATGCCTTTAAGTCCTTTGCACTTGTGGTATAGGTTCTAGACTTTTATTCCAAGCATATGAAGGCATTAGGCACACCTTGGTGCCCCTTTTAGGAGTTTACGGCCCAAGAACCATGTCTTGGCCGTAAACTCACTTTGTTAAGTGATTTTGATGTGGTTTGGTCCCTCCATTAAGTGGGTAACAATTTCTTGTAAAGGTCAAGGGCTTTAGGTGTCATAAAAACACCCCTTTTGTCCATTTCAATGGATTTTACGGCCTAAGATACACTTGGGCCGTAAACTCTCATTTGTATGTGTTCTTTGATGTGTTTAAGGCCTTACACCAAATGGGAACTAGTCTAGATAAAAGCCTTAAAGTGTTAGAGTCCTTAAAACACCATTTTGAGTGTGAAAAGGGAGTTTACGGCCTATGAATCTCTTTGGCTGTGAACTCCCAAACTTGGGTGATTTATGGATGTTTTCTTGTTCCTAACATGCATACATATGAGTCTAAGGCTTTAGCATAACACAAGGGTCGGTTTTGGCTTCGTTTCGGGAGTTTACCGCCCAAGCACCTTGGGGAGTAAACTCCTAGATCTAATGATTTAGCCATCTAAATCATGTTATAATCATCTAATAAGCATTCTAATCACTACTAGAAAGAGTTACTCACGTTTTGGTATAAAAAACCGAAGATATGTGAGAGAGAAAATGGCTTTTCTCTAGTTGGAAATGTGAATAGTGAATGAATTTGGTTCAGAAATCTATTTATAGTCCTGAAATATTTTTGGCAGAAAATATTTTTATTCCTGAATTGATCTCTATTATAATAGAGTGTTGGAATAACAGTGTTGCACAAAACCCTAGTGCACCCACTCTCCTGTTATTTCCTGAAGTGTAAACCCTGAATTACTCAATCTTATGTGAAAAAGTCTGAAAATTAACCGTGACTACTATAACTTCTATTGAAGTGATATAGATTGTACAGAATGGAAATTTCGGGTTGTCACAAAAAGGGGCCAGTTACATTACTGAAAAGGTTTTTCATTCATTCTACATGTAAACTCGTTAACGTAAATTGTGAGACATGTCTTCCTTGTAATCTTAGAGTACGGGTTAAAATTTGTGTAAGTTATAAGAGTGTGACAATTATATATAGATCTATATTGGTATTGACAACCCACACCCAAATGCTGCTTGCAACAGTCCGACCGGCCGGTCGGGGATGACAAATGTCATAATAGTTCCGACGCCTGAAGAACGTCGCAGCAGGTCTACTCTGTCATAGTATGGTTATAGTGACTCACATAAGGAGATAACGACACATATATTTTATGGGAATTCTACTTTAAAAATGGGTTTTATCTATTTAAAACTGCATACATCGTTACAAAGTACAAAACACATACATACATTTAGTCTTGGGATTTAAGACTACATAACATTTTATAAGGAAAATATTGGATTTTTCTTGGTTATACATTGTATTTACAAACAAAGGTTTCAAACACTACATTCAAAAGCTTATGAACTCACAAACTTAATCGTTGACACTCTTTCAAAATTTATTTGTATTCTCAGGTAATCAATAGAAATCGGTGACTACCAGCTTTTGAGGATGGAATGCTTTGGCGTTAATCAAAACATTTTGTCATTATTTTGTAATCAATTTTGAAACATGTAACTTTCTCGATTATATTTATAATGGTTGTATTTACGTTGATCACTATTATACTCGTTGTTGTGATACTATACATGAAGTCCTCCACCCCCTGACGTTTCTGCCATCCTTGGTTTGGGGGTGTGACATCTAAGCACACCTTAGTGCGTTTATATGACTAAGAAGAAGAATCAGGTATTGTTGAAATGGTTAAATCAAGAAGATGAATAATACTTCGTTCCAAAATCAAGTTTTAGAGTCATACTCTAGTTACTCCAAGTTGCACCTTGAGTAACAAATTCTGAGTAGGTTTACAACACCTCATGAAATGTGGAGTATAAATGTTTTCTTACTCTTGCACATTTAAAATTGGTAGTTGTGATGTTTTGGCTAAAACAAAGACCAACTAAGACCAATTAGATGAAGTGTTTTCTTAAGAACCTACACTAACTCTTAAATATTTGTTTGTTAGGCAATGTTCCTTGACATAGAATCTTATATGTCAAGAGGTCAGTGGGAGTCTTAGTGGTATTGAATAGTTTCAGGAACTAATCAAGAATAAGACTTTTAGTTATCACTAGCACATGACCTGAGGTTTATAACCTATTGTATTGATTATGCGTGTGAGTTCTATGAGTTTTCTTTTGACTGCATAAGGCAAAGCACCTTGATCAGTGAAAGTACATTGATTTGTATGGGTAAGCTACTCAATAACTTGGAACCACTTGTAGGCCGTTATGCTAACGGATGGAAAGAAATTAAGATAGGCAAGTTCAGTCCATATGACTTTGAATTTCTCATAAAACTTATCTTATGATAGTGGTTGGAAATGACAAATTCACATAGATAGGAACACATACACCATAAAATCTAAGTGGTAACAGGTTTCTCTCTACTTCATGAAAATGATCGTGAGGAAACGCTTTCATTGGTAGATTTTAAAGGATTGATTAATATCATTAGAGTTAGCAGTTGTGATAATTGCATTCTCAAATTCGAATACGATTACGACATCCCTTTTCATAGTTCGAATTGTGAGAAATGGAAAATAGTTTGAACATTCGGGACTTATTGTCATAGGTTCTGAAAGGGTTTAGACACACGCATAATTTGTCTAATGAAAGGTGTATGAGCTTGAGAATTCTAGATAAAGACTTATCGAAGCACCACACATCAGAAATCTAAACTTTGGTAAGAAAGTCAATAGGTATTGATTTCTAGAAGTCCAGTTGATTTCTGGATACATGTCAAAGCTAGTGGGAGCATAATTGTTATGCTGGTAAGAACATAATTGTTATGCTAGTGGGAGCATGATTATTATGTTAAGTGTTGCAATATAGCAATGCTATTTATAGGAAACAAGTTCTAAATTTGCAAAATTGAAGAATTTGGAAATTGTTTCGGTATAGAAATATTTAAGGGAGAGGATACTTATACTTCATTTCGGATCTAAAAGTTTAGATTGAAGTTTTAATGGAACTTAGTCATGAACGTATATGAATATCATGTTGAAGTGATTCTGTTGGGTTTTGAGCATTCTAACACTCCTAAGTGTACATGCAACCCTAAATACCTTGGATCTATGTTTTCTCTATTATACATGCAAATATGAACTTTCTAAGGTATTCATCCTAACTAGCATAATAACATTGCTTCATATGAATATATATTAAGTTAGAATTACATACCTCTTTGATGTAGAATGTCTTCACGAAGCTTGAGTGCCTAGTGCCCCAAGTGTGACACGTCAAATGGTTCACACAACATCAAATGCACATGGAATGACTTGAGAAAAATTGGAACCCTTCATAAAATCGGCTAGCCCTTTCTATCATCTCATAGTGGCCGATTTTCCCAAGAATATGATCTTTATATAGTGTTACAATTAGGGTAAACTCTAATTGTCATGGCTTTCCATTTCCTTGGATCCATGGGTTCAAATACACCATGGAGCATCCTATGGGTTTTAGCCCAACTTGAGAATCCATGGAGTCTTAGCCCACTATACAAGTATGGATGCTTTACACAATCAACCCATATATTTAATTAGTCTTCTTTTGATCACTTAATTAATCCTAGATTAATTCTTGATCAATACTAATTAAATAATCTTATAAATATATTAGAACTTATAATATATTAACAAACCTTAAGTGTTATTTCTCTTATTATAGTCTATCAAAATGCATGATGCCATGCAACCCAAATGGACCATGCCGGGTCGGGTCAAGTCTTAACAATTATAGTTATGGACTTAGACATTAATCCAACAGTCTCCCACTTAGATAAGTCTAAAACTATTATTGCGTATGACTTCAGGAACCGATCAGCAATCGTAGCTCTCAAAAGCTTCTGTCGAACTCTGACCTTGTCGATGAACTCTAACCTTTGTCAATGACTTGTCCATTAGATAAGGGATCGTATATTCCTCCATTCTAGATATCATATGGACTGAGACATTGATAACAATCCTTCTCTCTGTCCATTTGTTGTTTCCCGATTTTCGATTTATGATGATTGACTAATTGAACAAATCAAATCAGTCGAGGCCCGGCCGAGCACTTACATTTGTCTTTATCAAATCATCGTGGGGCCCACAGATATCACTTTTATCTCGAAGGTAAAAGAAATGGATAAAATTCGACTCATATGGCTTGTTCTACTACTTGTTGAATCATACACAAAGGCACGTTTTATAACATCGAGTTACCGAATGTGTTTTTGTGCAATCAATGTACAACCAACTCATAGTAACAACTCATCTCATGATCACTCGTGATAAAATCCATGAAGTGATTCCAATGAGCGCGGGTTAAATCCAATACTCAGATCTTATGATCACTCATGAGTGTTGTAGCCCTTTGTCCAACACCTTAGACCTCTACAAGCCAACCCATGACAGTCTTAATTCATATCTACTTCCAACATATGACCGACTATGGATGGTTTGAATAACTTAGTCATTCCGGAAGAATAACCTAGTTTATTCGGGAAGTCAAAACATGCAAAGTGAAACACAATAGTAATTGAATCCAATATGGTATCAAAACCTATGAACATAAATAAAACGCCTTTTATTTATCACCATATGATTACACATTATTCATTGTATACTGTTTCAGTTATCAACTTTATTCTTGAATTAAAACAATAGTTGTCCCATGCTCCAAGCATGTACACTATGTTTTTCTAAACACTAGTCATGTCATACACCAAGTATGCATACTATGTTTGTCTATGATCTTTACTTTGTGAAATAGATCAATTGAACATAACTCCAATGATCCTCTTTTCACAGTCCCAAATCCTTACTGCAGGTGCAAGAATTCCAAATTCATGCCATTTACTGAAATATGTTAGATTCTAAACTTATATGCATTGATCCTCTTGTAATGATTATGCACAAAGTCACAAGGACTTGACAACAAACATTATAGAGCATTCCAAAGGATATCAACTCCTTGGAAACATCCTTCTTGCATTATGTATCCTAATCTTACATAGATATAATAATTTCTATCTTTAAAACATTTCCATATTCCATTTTGACAATCACTTCCGAGCAAGAGTTGCCTCCTTACAGATTATGTCAATATGGTCCTTCCAGAATTAACACTATACTTCCAATGTCCTTGAGCAATCAATCTTTCGTAAACCTTAGATTGTCCTCAACAATTGGTTAATCATTTTAGTCATATCCAGTTCTAAACTTTTTCCCTTCTTAATGCCCAGACATTTGGAAAATTTTAGAAAGGATGAATATAGCACATGTAATTTATTCTATATCCAAAGCATATGGGACACGATTCATGATGTCTCACATAAAGACTAAACTAGTCTTTTGCTATAACATTTCCATTTCTATTTGCCAAGTTCTCATAATTCAGATTATGGAAAGGGATGTCGTAATCATAATCAAATTGTTTAGAACGCAAATAATGGACCCATATATAGAATTTCCTTATGTTGAGCCATTCCAACATAAAATTCATATATATATATATATATATATATATATATATATATATATCCTTGACTAAATACGATTAAAACCTCAATATAAGCTTTTAGATTTGAGATGAAGTATAATTTCCTCTCCCTTAATTATAGCAAAACAACTCTTTCCCAATTGAAACCTTTTGTTTTCTATAATTAACATTGCGAACTTGCAACCTTTATCATAATTATCATGCTCCTACTAACATGATGATTATTAGCATAATACTTATGCTCCCACTAGCTTTGACATGTACTCAGAAATCAGCTGGACTTTTAGAAATCAATACTTTATTGACTTTCTTACCAAAGTTCAGATTTCTGATACTAGATTGCTTTGATAAAACTTTATCAATACCATACACCTTATCTTAGATAGCTCATAAATGTGTCGAAACAATTTAAGAACTATGAAAAATGGATGTCGTAATCATAGTCTCAATTGTTTAGACTTTTGCCACTTCTCACAAGTCCATGTTAGTGTGCCGGTTAACCACACACGCTCCACTAACGAATTTGAGAATGCAAATATCACACTTGCTACCTAGCTAGAATCTACTTAGTGAAAGTGTTTCCTCACCATCATTTTCATGAATCGGAGAGAAACCTTGTGACACTTAGATTTAATGGTGTATGTGTTCTTATCCATGTGAATTGTCAAAACCATAGTCACAAGACAAGGATAATGACAAATTCAAACTCATATGGACTGAACTCAATCTTAATTTCTTGCCATCTGGCAGCTCAAGGGCCTGCCATTGCTTCCAAGTTGTTATGCAACCAATTGAGAACTCTAAGGACTCATATACAAAGCCAACTTTAATTAGAATGGGCACAAAATATGTCAACACAATAGGTTATAAACCTCAAGTTGTGTGCTAGTGAAGAACTTCAGGTTTTATTACTTTCAAGACCTTTAAGACTCCCACTGTCCTCTTGACATATAAGACTCTCTTTTCAAATATTCAAGAGATAGTGTAGATTCTAATCAAGACAAACACTTCATACAATTGGCCTTAGTTGGTCTTTGTTTTATCCAGAACATCACAACTTACCAATTTCAAATGTACAAGAGTAGAAAACTTTTACTCTTACATTTGACAAGTGTTTTAAAACTTCTTTAAGACATGTCACTCAAGTTACAATCTTAGAGTATAACTCTAAGAATTGTTTTTGGAACGAAGTATGAATCATCTTCTTGACTTAACCACTTCAACAATTCATAACTCCTCTTCTTAACTATCAGAATGCACTTAGATGATGAATTCTGATAAGGTCTCAAAATCATTAAGATGGTCTTAAAACGTGATAATAAAGTACTCTCCCATCTTTTCAGATTTGAGAAACTTTTATCTTTCTGCCTAAGTTGATTCTTCTTATTCGCTCTGCCATACACTGAAATTTTTCCAATGCTTCAGAATTATACTTAAGCCTGTAAGTATAACCATATTTACTAAACTTTAGTAAATCATGATGAATAGTCTTATCGATCTTTTGTGGTGGACTTAATCAGTGCACAAGAATGTGTACTCGATCCTTTAGTCCTTTACTTGACTCACACATCCATGTGAACAAGTAGTTAGTGTTAATTTTCCAATGCTTGAAAGTTCTCATCCATCATGCTATACAACTTGCATGATTCCAAGTTTTTATCCAATTGAAACTTGGGTGATGAGAAACTTTCCTTATTTGGTAAATTTAGACACTACCACAAATGACATAATCAAAAATATTTTTCCGCTCTTGCTCTTAATGGAATCTTATAAGCAACAAAAATTTTCACAAATGCCATTGTAAGGATATTTTAAAATAAATAAAATCAAAATTTTTCCTTTTATTTTAAAAGTTTGCGGAAAAACTATCCTTACACTACAAAAATATATGAAAACTTTGTTTTTATCTATTCCTAAGCAATATATCATAACTCTTAAGAAGTAGCTCAAGAATCCGATCTTCAAACTATGCGATAAAAATCCATCTACGCGATCAGATTCAACATATTCTTTCTGTAAGTTTCTTCACTTTTCTTTGTTTCTTAAAACATCAACATGTGACCTAGTCACATCATGTATCAAGAATCTCAAAATAGAAACTTAGCAGAGTTAGATAGTGGACTTTACCTAAAGTAGAGTCAAACTTATTGACTTTAACATCCTTAGGTAAATTTGGCAGCTTCGCAACCAATGCCCCTTTGTATGGCCATGGACCCTTGATATTTCGACTATCTCAGGCTTAGCCTCTCTCTTTACCATTTGGTCAACCAAGTTGACTATGGCCGATCCCTTTCTATTGGGAAGAGAGAGTTTTACTGGATATCCAATGTCATTATTGTCAATGTCCATAAAGTTTTAGGAGGTTGACCTTAGCAAATAGATAAGATCATTAAGGGTCTTGTCATAGTCTGTTTCATAGGAGCTCCAAAGAAACTCACTATGTGACTTAGAAAGTAGTTGAGCCACCAACTTTCTCAAGACTTTGACACCCAACTCTCCCGGCTTGTCAATATGTGACTACATCTCCAAGACGTGATCAAACATAGAACTTTGCTTGCCAATAGGGCTTGAGTGACCTTAAACTTTTCAAGAAGTTGTGGGTTAGGGAGAATAATTAGAGGAGGTGAAAGATGTATGATTTCCATGGGACATCATCTTCATTTAGGAAAACTTGTTTCAAGATATTTGGGAAGATCATCTTTTGGGAGATATTCAAGATAGTTGATTTAAATTCCTTAATATAACACCCAATATGAAATATTAAGGCTAGGACCCAACACAATACTTTTATTACTTGGAAGAGGGATGCCGTAATCAAAGCTATAAAATATTTGAAGGTAGATGAATGACGATTCACCAATTTCCACCAAGATAAACGAAATTTATTATGAGGTTTTAATTGGTTTTGAAACTCCTAGATTCTTTTGAGAATCATTGAACTGTTCAATGGCATGTTTCAATCTCGAGTGTGCCCTTTAGGTTTTGTGACTGGGATGCCGAGGATCACAAAACAAGGTGTGAAGTAACCATGCAAATTACTTGGTACCCTTAAGTGTTTACCCCTCAATCGATGTGTCGGTTAACCACACACGCTCCATCGATACTATTATAAACATTAAGTTACCCTTTACCAACCTTGTTAAGTCCAGGTTAGTGTGCCGGTTAACCACACACGCTCCACTAACTGACTTAAACAAAGTGCAAAGTGTAATTTCATGGATTAGCACCTTATTCACTTTTTCCTAAGTAACTAAGATTGGGTTTTAATAAAAGTTTAGTTACTTAGTATTTGTCATTAATACTTTTAATGATGGGAGAATTCTAGTCCTTATCCTACCCGTTCGGCTAATGACCCTCCACCGATCAAGGAAGTGGTGGGTGAGAGTGGACACCCATTAAACTGCCATTTTATAGGCAGTAACCTTATACCCCCCTTATAGACTGGCTTCGTAAATGAGGCCTACTAACGGTAAGACTGACTTTACTCTTATACATATATATATATATATATATATATATATATATATATATATATATATATATATATATATATTATTGACTTATAATATTATAAAGTATAAGGGTTGAATTTTAACTTTTAAAATTCTAAGGGCTAACTTGGAATTAAAGTATTCATAAGTGAAAACTTTGCAAATTCCAAAACTTGAGGGCAAGTTTTGAAACTATTCAAAACTAATTAATTCCATAAATTATGTGTTTAAAGTAGTTTTAATTAAAACTCTTCAAGTTCCATAACTTGAGGACAAGTTATGGAAGACTTTAAACTAATAAAAGAAAGTAACTTTTCTTTATTTTGTAACTTGTGGAATTAATTAAGGTTACACATTTTATTATTACTTAATGAAGCGACTCTTGAACCTCCATAACTTGAGGACAAGACTCTTCATTTTTTGTAACCATTGCCAATTTTTATGAGTTTTAAGAAACTTAAAGGTGACTTTTCATATAACTTGAGGACAAGTTACAAAAACACATTTTAGAATCAACTCTGAGATAAAAATGGATTGAAAACACATAATCAATTAACTTTTCTATTAATCTAAGCAACTCATATGAACAAAGATAATTCACATCAATCTTTTCCATGTAATTAGCATAACTTTTAAACTAATACAAAACATGAATCTATTGACAATTATCTTTGAAATTGGATTAGTATGAACATTGCCACATCAAAAACAAGTTTATAAGTCCTAAAATAACCTATGGTAACGTTCCAAGTCCAATTCCAGCCAAAACAGCAAACCGCAAGCTGTCAGCACCCAAAACTCGTCGAGTTCCTTGAGAAACTCGTCGTGTTCATGCCCAAAATGATGAACACCTCGAGTTTTTTGCATAAACTCGTCAAGTTTTATGGTCTGAACAGATTCAACTTTGAAAAAACACATTTTCATCAAGTATAAGAGAAAGCAAGCCTAGGCTCTGATACCACTGTTGGGTTTTGAGCATTCTAACACTCCTAAGTGTACATGCTACCCTAAATACCTTGGATCTATGTTTTCTCTATTATACATGCAAATATGAACTTTCCAAGGTATTCATCCTAACTAGCATAATAACATTGCTTCGTATGAATATATATCAAGTTAGAATTACATACCTCTTTGATGTAGAATGTCTTAATGAAGCTTGAGTGCCTAGTGCCCCAAGTATGACACCACAAATGGTTCACACAACACCAAATGCACATGGAATGACTTGAGAAAAATTGGAACCCTTCATAAAATCGGCTAGCCCTTTCTATCATCTCATAGTGGCCGATTTTCCCAAGAATATGATCTTTATATAGTGTTACAATTAGGGTAAACCCTAATTGCCATGGCTTTACATTTCCTTGGATCCATGGGTTCAAATACACCATGGAGCATCCACGGAGCATCCTATGGGTTTTAGCCCAACTTGATAAGCCATGGAGTCTTAGCCCACTATACAAGTATGGATGATTTACACAATCAACCCATATATTTAATTAGTCTTCTTTTGATCACTTAATTAATCCTAGATTAATTCTTGATCAATAAGATCGCAAATAAAAATTTGGCCACCACATTGTAAGTGTTGACCACGTCGTGGTATCTAAGATGACAATCTTCCACTCGAGATTTAAAACCCCTCCATGACATAGGAACGTGTCAATCATGTCGTGGCAGTTGGAACGATATTTCTTCTTCTCATTGAAATAAAACTCCATGGTTTGGGAATAACTCTTCCATATTATAGGAAATCGATGAAATCAAAATTGCCACTCTTAGAAAAATAATCTCCCCTAATATCGACATGCACCCCACATTTATTAAAATTCGTGGCTCTTGATTGTCAACTTCAAACTCTTACGACTTTTTCTCTCGTGGCACAATAGCATTCGGACCTAGCAACTAAACTTATTGAAGGCATCCAAAGGGAAAAAATTATGCAAAGATCTAACACATCTAGAGCATCAACATGGAAAACAAAATAATAATAATAATAATAATAATAATAATAATAATAATAACTCACAGTCAGACTTGTTTATGCTAACTTTTAACACTGTTTAGAGTCTGTTTGAGCATCCTAAGCCTAGTACCACCAAGGATCGGGTGTTAGGAAGTATCCGCTTGAGTCCATTGTGCACCAAGCATGTATGAGTTTACAGCCGTAAACTCAAGGTGGCCGTAAAATCATGTTATAAACATGATACTCCATCTCTTTTCTTCATTATTCACCATTACACCTCAAGAACTCGACTTCTCTGTGAAGTATCATCCCGAACTTTCATCTTGATCTTCAATCTAGTAAGTAATCTTTCCATTTTCAAGTTGATATCCTTTTATATCTAGTTAAGATACATGATTTCATCCATGAAATCTCTTCTTTTGGTTAGATCTTCAAGTGTTCTTCATTTTACCAAGAAAACCAAGAACACACACTAGTATTTTGATCCAAAATCAACCTTTTTAGCTTCTATATCATAAGTATTCCTTCCCTCTACTCGATATCTAGTTGCAACACATGATAAACACCTTGAAATCCTCCATTTCCCAAGAACAATAGGGGTTTACGGCCAATAGCATCTCCCTTGGCCGTAAACCCTAGTTATCGGTGCATATGGACCATAACTCCTTCCTAAGGCTTGGACTTGAGTCTAGAACACTTCCTTGTTGTTTGTAAGACCTTAAAACACCATTTAGCACAAATCATCATGAGTTTAAGGCCGTAAACTTATGAGGCCGTAAACTCTATGGTCGTGAACTCCTAAGACCATGAACTCCTTGGCCGTAAACACCATTGTGTGGCCATACATCCCTTAGATGCAACTATTTGTACTTCTAAAAGTTCAATCTAAGTGTTTCCTATGTCCTAGGGTGTCTTTTCTTACATGATTAGTTGTTTCTACACTAATTGTAATCATATATGTGTCATTATATGCTAAATAGGATCTGTGTGTGTGCTCAAGTCTTCACTTGACACTTAGCATCCTATACCACTCGTACCTCCCAACCACTCACTACAGGTAAGTTCATACCCCTTAACTTATCTTTTAAATGATTTTAAATGCTTTTATGGTAGGAGGGGATACAAGTTGACACATTATAGTTATTATATCAATCACATGTGATTAATAACTATCGAACATGTGGATTTACTATACTTTAAACTGTATTATCAAACAAGCTACTTCAAATCGTTTTACAAACTTTTTATATGCAAAACTCCTAATTAAACTCTTTCAAACTTATATTTTGTCAAATCATGTCTATATATATATATATATATATATATATATATATATATATATATATATAAGTAGGATTGAAAGGACTTAGGACTAATAACTCGCCTTATTTCTTGTTCCTTGTTTGGTTGTGGACTTAGGGTATTCGGTTGTTTGTCCGATGTTCGTTTGAATCTTAGTTATATATTATGTATGGATATAGATATTAAAGCTTTTCATTCAGTTCAATACCTTTGGGTAGAAAAGGTGTACAAACATGTTCATTCATACAAACACCATTACTAGTAAACTATAATAGGTATAGTTTAGGAAGTCACTACTTACTATTACTAGAACAATGAAACATACAATAGTCAGTTCATTCATTAGTCAATACAAACATGCTATTATGAGAAACAAAGAGAACATACTATGATTAGAAACAAAGAGAACATACACTACACTATACAAAGAGAACATACAATACACTAGTACAAAGAGAACATACAATACACTAGTACAGAGAGAACATACAATACACTAGAACATAATTTACAAACACTAGAACACTATAACATTAATGTCAGCTACTAATTCATGGCATGACAATCTACTGTTGTGTCACGTTTTGCAACCAGAGTCTCCTGGAGGGAGAGCGTAAGTTGGTGTATAGATCTATACGGGATTGACTATCCTACACCTTGCTTCTAGCTACTGTGGGACCTGCAGGTCTACGGGTGACTAATGTCATACCATTTTGATGCCTTATAGCGTCGTGTTATCATAGTCTATCAAGTATGGTTTTACCTTAATTAACAAACTGCTTTAAGGTAGTTAGTACATTGGTAGTTACTTACATACAATACTACTGTACACTCTTATTTTCCCATTGCATTCACATTGTGAACTTCTCACATAAACGGTAATGTAAACTATATTTTGATAATGATAGTCATACTTGGGAAAGATACACATTTACAAACAACACAACACACAGAACATTTGGGCCTTGGTAGAAGGCTGCTATTTAGTGGTAAATATAGGATTTTTCTAGGAGATACAAACATTTACATCATACATCAACAAACACTTTCATATAAGCAACGACACTAAAATAGTTATGAACTCACCAGCTTTAATGCTGATCTACACTTTCAAAATAACTTGTATTCTCAAGTCACCAGTGGATAGGTACCGATGACCAGGTTTTGAGATGATGGAGCAAGTTCAAGATTCATCTCTTATTTTGATTCATATTTTTGGTGTCTTATAAACTATATAGAATACACTTGTATTAAAATTATATTATTAATGCAATGGATGATGTTGTTCCTTGTTTACTATTATGCATTGTTGTGATACTGTACATGATGTCCTCGGCCCCCGAAAGTTTCCGTCGTTCAGTTTTTGGGGTGTGACAGATTGGTATCAGAGCATTGTTTATAGTGAATCATGTATATCAACCCATAAAGGATATAAAAACTATAAACACAACGGGATTAAAATACTCTGACCAAGATTTTATACTTTAAATAATAAAATATTTAACTAAGTATACATACCTGCATTCACACTAAAATTAGTGTCACTAGGACAGAACAAAAGTATTACGATTGTTGAGCAACACAATCAGGCTTGGGAACATATAATCAGATCCTTGAGTAATATAGCTTGATAAACTATATCTTTCCGATGAGTGATTAGCATGTTCCTAGGAATGGTTGTGGTGTTGCAGCGTGTCTAAAAACTTACCAACACTACTATAATGAAAACATTAGAACATAACATAAGCTTAAAATACTATAGGAGTATTTTGGTGTTACTATAATTACTTATTTGAGAACTAAAGGTCTTTATTAGTAAGTCAATAGTTGCTTGGTCGATATGTTAAGGTTATATGTGACTAGAGCGTCATAGACTTAGAATCTGTGATCTTTGCTTTATTTCTTGTTCCTTGTTTGGTTGTGGATTTGGAGTTAGGGTCACTTATTCGAAGGTCTATTTTGTTTTGATTACATGTAACTGGTATACACTATGCAAATATTGAAGTAACTGATAAAGGTCATCTTATAATTATCCTAATTATTACATCTATTAACTACCTCTTTTACCCCTTTTCTCGTATAGATAACATGGCTAGATTCCATCTCCCTGGCGACCCTTACCTTCCCAACCAAGGTAACGGAGGATGGCTTGATGCAGAGCCAGAAGAAAATCATCCAATCCTTCTGGATGACGACTTCGTAGAGAACTTCTCGGAGGATTCTGACTTTGAACCCGAAGTTAATAACCTACCCCTAGTGGCTCGAATCCCAAACCCTAACCCTCGTCCAACATTTCAAGGTCCCACTATAGCACCAGATTCCTAGTACGTATTCCTTGTAATTAATATTTCTTAAATAAATAATTTTTCTTTGGACTCGGCGAGTTGAAGGACCAACTCACCGAGTAGAAGCGAGATGAGACGCGAGGTCTAAGTTTTGGACTCGGCGAGTAGGCCCTGTTTGGGCAAAAACCCTAACCCGGGTGTTTGCACCCTATTTAAACACTCTAACTCGGCCTCCCTCATCCCTAACACTTCCAGAAGAGCTGTAGAGCGAAACCCTTGCCCCTTTTTGTCCTTGTGAGTGATTTTGGCCTTGTGAAGGAAGTTTGAAGCTTAAGAGAAGAAGAAGGAGGTGGAAGAGTGCACGGAGGGGAAGTAGACCCGACATCTACCCTGCAAGAGGCTTCCATTCAAGTACAAAAGTCCCTACCTTGATCACTAGTTCATTAGATCCCCTTTTTGTCCCTAATTGGTGGTTTTCAAGCCCTAAAACACCAAACTCCATGTGTTTGTGCTCTATGATCCGAAAGGACTTCAGATCTAGACCTTATGGACGTATTAGAAGTATAAAGTCTCTGTGGTTGAGGTGATTGAGGTCCCTATTGAGTGAATGACCTCATAAAGAGCTTGGATTTGCCTTTTTGAGCTTATAGGGCCATGCATGCATGTAAAGTTTGCAACTTTACGTGATAAGCATGCCCTAGGAGCATAGATCTATGGTTTGAAAGGGTTGCATGTCTCAGATTTGGTCTGTATGGGAAGTGGGTCGAAGGGACTCGGCGAGTCCCAAAGTGGAACTCGGCGAGTTGGATGAAAAACCAGGCGAGTCCTATGAAGATTGCTTGGGACTCGACGAGTTGTTCTTCAGACTCGGCGAGTCATATGAACTGTTACTGAGTAAGAGGGGTTTAGGTGTTGAAGGTCCAACCCTTCGTATCCGCATGCAGAATTAGCAATTTAACGTGTAACAATAGTCCCAGAAACCCAAATCCTCATAAGGATGCTCTGGTGAGGATTTGGAAGCGAGTAGGAGATCTGCTCGTGGGGACTCGGCGAGATGTTCATGGACTCGGCGAGTGTCACACCCCCAAACCAGAATGGCGGAAACATTCGGGGGTGGATGACTTCACGTAGTATCACAACCATTGAATATTGTAAAGAAAGTAACACAACCATCACATATATAATGAAAATGTATGTTGTTGCGTTATACATAATAGCAAAAGAATATTACAATGAGATGATAAATGTTCAATAATAAAACATCTTTAGTGTTTCCTTCTCCAAAAGCTGGTGGTTACCTGTATTACTGATTCCCTGAGAAATACAAGTGGTTTCGAAAAAGTGTCAACAATTATGTTGGTGAGCTCATAAGTGTTTTGCATTGAAAAGTATGTCCTTTTTGATAGTAAATCGATGAGCGAGGTTTTTCAGAAAATCCAGTATTTTCTATAAATGATTTGAAAAGTTTCCCGTGTTGGAGTGCATTAGTGTTTTCCATGCTTGAATAATAGTGATAAAATTTGTGTTAACAATGGAAAACTGAAATGCATGTATGAATCTCGTAAATCAAACTTGTTTTTATACTTTTATGTGAGTTTTATAACCATGCTAATGACATTGTTGGCCTGTAACAACGTTCTTCAGGCGTTGGAACTGTTATGACATTTGTCACCCCAGGCCTGCCGGCCTAGCTGTAGCTAACAACTTAGGTGTGGGATTGTCAATCCCGTATAGATCTATACACAAGTATCACGCTCCCCCTACAAGGGATTTTGGTATATAATACAGGACTTAAAATGCATACTCGAACGTACGTGAAACTGTCTCACATTACTAGGTATAAACAGATTTACGATGATAAAAGACTGTACTTCTTTTGAAAGCGTTTCATCTGTCGAGATGTATATGTAAAATGTATGAATCACTTGAATACTATGCTCATTATAGTTTGTCAAAAGTATGTTTCCATTTGGTAATAACAACTTGGTGATATAATATCCCTTTAAAACATAAAGTTATTTTTGTATCAACACTCTATAAGAACGATATTATAAAAATAAGACTTTGATTTGTAATGTACTTGTATTTCCCCCCTTAAAACGTGAAAAGAATTGAAAAGTAGGGGTATGAACTCACTTCGATCGCGGATGGTTGCGTCGTCGGGCTCTTCGGGGGTTCCTGCAACGCAAATCTTTCGTCGGGGGCTCGAGTGCGGAAACCGAGGTGATGGGCTGGTCTCTGGAGCTTAGAAGAGGGTGAGAATATCTGGAGAATTTGTGAATGTGTGCTTAAACTCGAAGCTGAACCCTTCTATTTATAGGCTGGAATTGCCTCGTACGCGGGGCGTAATTTTGGAGTACACGGGGCGTACTCACGTACGCAGCGCGTACGTCGTTACGCTGGGCGTAAAAATGCGTCATGGCTTACGACTCGAGTCTAGCTAAGCGTAGCTTGGGCGGGCCGATGGGACTCGACTCTGGGTCTAGTACGCGGGGCGTACTCCCAGATTACGTAGGGCGTAATCCCTGTTTCCGACTTATAAATTCCGTAACTTTAGCGTACGAGCTCCGTTTTTCGCGTTCTTTATATCCACGCGTAGGTGAGATTATGCTCTACAACTTTCCTTTAGACTCCGTCGGCTAGTTTTGACTTTATTTTTAATGATATATTTTTAATAGGCCGGGTCTCCTAAAGTTCGTTAAAAATTCATAGGTTCTTTATTCGACGTGGGTTTTCGTTTGTCTTTTTATCGTTTTATTACTACTGAGGAGATCTTCAACTTCCGTTTAGGGGGCGATAGCTAAATAACGCTCGATCTTCAATCCGAGTTTTTAGCCCTCTACTACTGTTACGAAACTTTGAAAATTCGTAACTTCTTCATACGAGGTCCAATTTGGGCGATCTTTTTATGTACGTTCACCTTTCAACGGGATCTACGACTTTTGTTTAGATACATAAGGCTTAAAATGCATTTTATTGAGATTGTACTTTTTACGTCAAATAATGTTTTAACGTCGTGTCGTAAATATACGAGTGGTTATAACTTCGTCAATATAACCCGGTTTTGAGCGTTCTTTATGTTTTTGGAAACCTTGGTATGATATCTAATATTTGATGCATCCCAACTTAGATACTTGAATACTTTATTTTCGAGGTTAATTTCGTTGTACTTAGCTTTCGAGTGTTACAATGCTTTTTGGAAAATATAGGGTTGTCACATCATCCCCCTGTTAAGGGAATTTCGTCCCGAAATTTAATCTAAGATAGTGTTTACAGTTTTAGGAAAAAGATGCGGGTACTTTTGTTTCATCTGATCCTCGTGTTCCCAGGTGTATTCAGGTCCTCGCTTGGCGTTCCAGCGGACCTTTACAATGGGTATGCGGCTTTGTTTAGTCCTTTTGATTTCTCGATCCATGATCTCTACTGGTTCCTCCACAAATTGAAGGTTTTCGTTTATTGCAATTTCGTCTAGAGGGACGACAAGGGTCTCGTCGGATAAGCACTTTTTCAGATTCGATACGTGAAAGGTAGGGTGTACGTTGTGGAGCTCCTGAGGTAGCCTAAGTTTGTAAGCCACTGGACCGATCCTGGCAAGGATCTCGAATGGTCCGATGTATCTAGGGTTTAGTTTCCCACGTTTTCCGAAGCGTATTAAACCTTTCCAAGGCGAGACTTTGCGTAGGACATGGTCTCCAACTTGGAATTCCAAGGGTTTTCGTCTCTTATCTGCATAACTCTTTTTGTCTGTCTCTTGATGCCTTTAGACGTTCTCGGATTTGAACGATCTTCTCCGTAGTCTCCCTTATGATTTCTGGCCCAGTGAGTGTGTTGTCAGTTGCTTGCCCTTTTGCTAGTTGTGTGTCCCCCACTTCGGCCCAACACAAAGGTGACCTGCATTTGCGGCCATAGAAGGCTTCGAACGGGGCAGCCTTGATACTGGTGTGGTAGCTATTGTTGTACGAGAACTCGACCAATGGTAGATGTGTGTCCCATGCTTTGCCAAAATCGATTACGCAAGCTCTCAGCATGTCTTCTAGGGTTTGTATAGTTCTCTCGCTCTGGCCGTCGGTTTGTGGGTGATAAGCGGTACTCATGTCTAGTCTTGTCCCCAAAGCTTTTTGTAGTGACTGCCAGAACCTTGAGGTGAATCTACTATCTCGGTCCGAGATAATGGATATGGGCACACCATGCAGTCGTATAATTTCTCTGAGGTATGTCCTTGTTAACTTCTCTAATTTATCCGTCTCTTTGATCGGTAGGAAATGTGCTGACTTAGTTAACCTGTCGACAATTACCCAAATGGTGTCGAGTCCGCTTGTTGTTTTGGGTAGTTTTGTTATGAAATCCATGGTTATCCGCTCCCACTTCCATTCGGGTATTTCTGGTTGTTGTAATAAACCCGAGGGCTTCTGATATTCCACCTTGACTTTGGCACATGTCAGGCATTTGCTTACGTAGGTAGCAATTTCGGCTTTCATGTTTTGCCACCAGTACAACTTCTTGAGATCGAGATACATCTTATCGGAGCCGGGATGTATAGAGTATCGTGTTTTATGGGCTTCGTCCATAATGATTTCTCTGAATCCACCAAACTTCGGTATCCAAATTCGATCCATGAAATAACGAATTCCGTTGTTCTTGGTCTCAAGGTTCTTATCCATTCCTCTTAGGGCTTCTCCTGTCACATTTTCGGATTTCAAGGCTTCTATTTGGGCTTCCTTGATTTGCGTGAACAGGTGTGAATGGATTGTCATAGTTAGGGATTTCACTCGGCGACCTGAGTACTCCTTCCGACTGAGTGCATCAGCCACTACATTAGCCTTTCCGGGGTGATATCGGATTTTGCACTCGTAATCACTTAGTAGTTCTACCCATCGCCTCTGTCTCATGTTGAGTTCCTTCTAATTGAGGATATGTTGGAGGCTTTTATGATCAGTGAAGATGGTACATTTTGTGCCGTAGAGATAGTGTCTCCATATCTTCAGAGCGAAGACGACTGCTCCTAGCTCAAGATCATGCGTTGTGTAGTTCGCTTCGTGCGTCTTTAGTTGTCTTGAGGCGTAGGCGATGACCTTCCCTCTTTGCATTAAGACACACCCAAGTCCTTGGTTTGAAGCATCACAATAGACCACGAAGTCCTCCGTTCCTTCTGGCAAGGTTAGGATGGGCGCACTACATAAGGCTCGCTTTAGTGTCTAAAATGCACTGTCTTGTTTTTCTCCCCAGTCGAAGGTCACATTTTTCTGGGTTAGGATGGTAAGTGGCTTGGCAATCTTTGAAAAGTTCGGTATGAATCTTCGGTAATACCCGGCGAGTCCCAAAAATTGCCGGATTTCTGTAGGGGTTCTTGGAGTAGTCCAACTATCTATTGCCTTTATTTTGGAGGGGTCCACGTGTATTCCTTCTTTGCTTACAACATGTCCTAGGAAATCCACTTCCCGAATCCAAAATTCACATTTGGAAAATTTTGCGTAAAGTTTCTCTGCCCTTAATGTTTCCAATACTTGGCGGAGGTGTTTGCTGTGTTCTTCCTGGCTTCTTGAATAGATGAGTATATCATCTATGAACACGATCACGAACTTGTCCAGGAAGGGACGACATACTCGGTTCATCAAGTCCATGAACACTGCTGGAGCATTCGTCAATCCGAAGGGCATTACCACAAATTCGTAGTGACCATAACATGTTCGGAAAGCCGTTTTGGGGATGTCTCCTTCCAGTACTCGCAGTTGGTGATAACCAGACCTTAGATCGATCTTTGAGAAGTAGCTTGCCCCCTGCAGTTGGTCGAATAGATCGTCTATGCGCGGTAAGGGATATCGGTTCTTGATCGTGAGTTTGTTTAGTTCCCGATAATCGATGCACATGCGAAAGGATCTGTCCTTCTTTTTCACGAACAGGACTGGCGCTCCCCATGGTGAGAAGCTCGGTCTGATGAATCCCTTGCTCAGCAGCTCGTTTAATTGACTGGATAGTTCCTGCATCTCGGCTGGGGCTAAACGGTACGGTAACTTTGCTACAGGGGTAGCCCCGGGGATTAAGTCGATTCTGAAGTCGACTTGACGTTCCGGTGGGATTCCTGGAAGATCTTCTGGGAAAATATCCAGGAAGTTGCAGACTTCCGGAATATCTTTAATGTCTTTCGCTTCTCGTTTCTTGTCTACTACGTGGGCTAGAAAGCCATGATATTCCTTACGAAGATACTTTTGTGCTTTAATACAGGAAATGATTTGTAAACTTGAACTAGGTTTGTCGCCATAAATGACAAGAGTTTCGCCGTTTGGCAGATTTAAGCGAACAGCCCTTTCGTGGCAAAGGATATCGGCATGGTGAAGGCTCAACCAGTCCATACCGATGATGACATCGAAACTTCTTAAGGAAATGGGCATAAGATCGACTTGAAACAAGTGCTCGTTTAAATTTAGTGTGCACCCTACGTATAAATCGTTTGCGTGTTCTGTTTTACCGTTTGCCATTTCTACAGTGAATACTTTATTGAGTGGTTGAGGTTTTTGATTAAGTAGATGTTTGAATTTATGACTCACAAAACTTCTCTCCGCACCGCAGTCAAAAAGTATGCATGCATAAGTGTTGTTGAGTAGAAACGTACCCGTAACCACCGTGGGGTCCGCTATTGCTTCTCTCTGTCCTACTGCTAGCACTCTCCCCACACCGCCAATATTTCTTTCCTTGGGACAATCCCTCCTGAAGTGTCTAGTCTCTCCGCACCCATAACATGCCCGACTTACCCCAGTGCCAGGAACCTGAGTAATTGGTCGTGCCGGTGCTTTACAGAAACGGGCTGTGTGCCCTTTCCTGTCACAGTTCTTGCAGTGCATCTCGCGACAAATACCATGGTGATGGTAGTTGCACTTGCTGCACTTGGGCAGAATCCCTGCATATGGTTTTGCTGGTGTAGAGGTAGCAGGAGTTGTGGTGGGGGTAGTAGCAGCATGAACCGCAACCATTTGTTTCTTTGAAGGTTCTTGTGAAGTTTGCCCCTTCCTTTTGTTCCAAAATTTCTTCTTGTTGTTGTTGTTGGCATTGATTTCATTGTTGCTGTTCCCTTTGGTTGGTTCAGCCATAATCGCCGCGACTCCTTGACAGACACCATGATCAACAAGAGATTGCGCTAGTTCCTTGGCGCTGGCGAAAGTCAAGGGTCTGGAAGCTAGCACACTTCCTCGAAGTTGGGGTGATAGTCCCTAAATGTATCTCTCAACCTTTTGGCTCTCCAGGGTTAACATTCCTGGGCAAAGTGTTATTAAGTCACTAAACCTGTTGGTGTAACCAGCTATGTCCGATCCTACCATCGAGAGGTTCCACAGTTCCTGTTCAAGCTTCTGAATCTCGCCTCTTGGGCAGTATTCTCGAAGGAGCATTCTTTTCAGGTTTTCCCAACCCATGGAGTTTGCCACCACCAGGGTTAGTGTCTGGACGTGGCCGTTCCACCATGTCAGGGCGCGTTCAGAGAAAGTAAAAGCGGCGAACTTTACTTTGCTTTCTTCAGGACATGCACAGATTTCGAATACAGCTTCTGTTTTCTCTATCCATTGAGATAGAGCCAATACTCCCCCAGTCCCGCAAAAGGGAATAGGTTTTCCGTTGGTGAAGTCTTTGTAAGTGCATACCCCTGAACGGCTTTGACCTTGGCCATTTGTAAAACTGTTTGTTCCTCCCCCCGATCCGTTGTTGCTCATTTGAGCCATTGCTGCAGTTACAGCAGCGGTTACAGCAGTCTAGAACACAACGGTGTCCATAATTGGAGGAGGTGGTGGAGGTGGTGTTGAAGTTGAGTTTCTGCGTGTTGATCTACGAGGAGGCATGTTCTGGTAGAGAAAAATAAGAATGAATACTATAAGTTTCTAATGTTTTGACAATCGTGTGTTAGTTGTAATTTGTTTTGACTTTAGTTTATGGTTTCAAGGTAGGCATAGAAACTTAAAACTCGAAATTTTTGAGAGGTATATAATAAGAAATACTTCATATTCATTCATATAGGTCACACTTGAGGTGTGTTACATTACATATCTTGTTCGGGAAAAAATTTGACCCTCCTAGAGGTCTCCGATTGCAGATACTAAAGGGAAATAAGGGAAAAACTTTTATCCGAGATCCTAATCTATAACAAAATTGTTGGGCATCGAACAAGCTCTACTTGCGGCGTTTGGAGCTAGACTCGGCATCCGACCGTTTGACTCCCATCAGTCGCCTCTCGAGATCTGCTTGTTGTTCCTTCATCCCTCTTATTTCTGCCAGAGCCACTATCATTTGGTTCTGAAGTGTTCCCGTGTAGATTTGGGTATTCTCATGTAGTCCTTCCAAACGGCGGATGTCAGCGGCGTTACCTTGGGTAGCAGCATTGATTTCACGAACTCTGGCTGCTTGTTGGTCCGCCTGGTAGTTCTGGTTAGCTATAGCATTCACGACGACAGGAAGTGCTCGATCTGCTGAGCCTCCCCCACTGACGTTGTAAAAATCCCGACACATGCCGAATGGAGGGCGTACACCTTGTTGGCGGCTCCAGTAGTAGAGGTGGCTTCCCCAGATGGGGATGGGTCCCGGTTGATCCGGTCTGATTACGGGAGGATGAGGGATGGGAGGGTCGTACACTTCTGGCTCGGAGTCTGTCCCGCTAGAAATCTCCACGATCTCTTCGTCGACTTCGAACTCCTCTCCGACTTCGACTTCGAATTCTTCCTCGACCTCTTCTTCGATTTCCTCTGGGTCTTCCTCCGGGTCTTCTTCTATCCAACCGCCGTTGCCTTGGTTTGGGTAGTAGGGATCTCCTGGTAAATGGAATCCGACCATTTGTCTGTACTAGGATAGATGTATGAGAACGTTATAAGAAATTTCTATTTAGCGACTTATTATTTTTAACTATAATTTTTATTGTACAACTATTTTTAATAATACTTCTATACTATTTCAACTTGGCGAAACTAGAACAATTTTGTATTTGGTAAGTTTTCGGCTTGTTGTCCACTACGACCATTCCTCGACGTACGTTGGTCAAATCCAGGATAAATATAGTTGATCAGGCTATATTTATTCTCGACATGATTACATACCCCGAGGCTCAATCGTAGTGTCGTAACTTGCCGTAATACTTTTTAGTAAAACTTGTTATGATACGAGATTTATGCATGCTTGTAAAAATTTATATCTTTAAAAGAATGTATTTTGTTCATGAAAATGTTTCGTCAGAGGGTTTTTGGTCCCCTTTGCATTTATAGTTTGTATATCGTATGTGGTTCGATATACTTAGTTCACTATAAACAATGCTCTGATACCAATCTGTCACACCCCCAAACCAGAATGGCGGAAACATTCGGGGGTGGATGACTTCACGTAGTATCACAACCATTGAATATTGTAAAGAAAGTAACACAACCATCACATATATAATGAAAATGTATGTTGTTGCGTTATACATAATAGCAAAAGAATATTACAATGAGATGATAAATGTTCAATAATAAAACATCTTTAGTGTTTCCTTCTCCAAAAGCTGGTGGTTACCTGTATTACTGATTCCCTGAGAAATACAAGTGGTTTCGAAAAAGTGTCAACAATTATGTTGGTGAGCTCATAAGTGTTTTGCATTGAAAAGTATGTCCTTTTTGATAGTAAATCGATGAGCGAGGTTTTTCAGAAAATCCAGTATTTTCTATAAATGATTTGAAAAGTTTCCCGTGTTGGAGTGCATTAGTGTTTTCCATGCTTGAATAATAGTGATAAAATTTGTGTTAACAATGGAAAACTGAAATGCATGTATGAATCTCGTAAATCAAACTTGTTTTTATACTTTTATGTGAGTTTTATAACCATGCTAATGACATTGTTGGCCTGTAACAACGTTCTTCAGGCGTTGGAACTGTTATGACATTTGTCACCCCAGGCCTGCCGGCCTAGCTGTAGCTAACAACTTAGGTGTGGGATTGTCAATCCCGTATAGATCTATACACAAGTATCACGCTCCCCCTACAAGGGATTTTGGTATATAATACATGACTTAAAATGCATACTCGAACGTACGTGAAACTGTCTCACATTACTAGGTATAAACAGATTTACGATGATAAAAGACTGTACTTCTTTTGAAAGCATTTCATCTGTCGAGATGTATATGTAAAATGTATGAATCACTTGAATACTATGCTAATTATAGTTTGTCAAAAGTATGTTTCCATTTGGTAATAACAACTTGGTGATATAATATCCCTTTAAAACATAAAGTTATTTTTGTATCAACACTCTATAAGAACGATATTATAAAAATAAGACTTTGATTTGTAATGTACTTGTATTTCCCCCCTTAAAACGTGAAGAGAATTGAAAAGTAGGGGTATGAACTCACTCGTTAAGTTTGAAGAGAGGGGATAGGGTTGAGCAGAACTTCGATCGCGGATGGTTGCGTCGTCGGGCTCTTCGGGGGTTCCTGCAACGCAAATCTTTCGTCGGGGGCTCGAGTGCGGAAACCGAGGTGATGGGCTGGTCTCTGGAGCTTAGAAGAGGGTGAGAATATCTGGAGAATTTGTGAATGTGTGCTTAAACTCGAAGCTGAACCCTTCTATTTATAGGCTAGAATTGCCTCGTACGCGGGGCGTAATTTTGGAGTACGCGGGGCGTACTCACGTACGCAGCGCATACGTCATTACGCTGGGCGTAAAAATGCGTCATGGCTTACGACTCGAGTCTAGCTAAGCGTAGCTTGGGCGGGCCGATGGGACTCGACTCTGGGTCTAGTACGCGGGGCATACTCCCAGATTACGCGAGGCGTAATCCCTGTTTCCGACTTCTAAATTCCGTAACTTTCGCATACGAGCTCCGTTTTTCGCGTTCTTTATATCCACGCGTAGGTGAGATTGTGCTCTACAACTTTCCTTTAGACTCTGTCGGCTAGTTTTGACTTTATTTTTAATGATATATTTTTAATAGGCCGGGCCTCCTAAAGTTCGTTAAAAATTCATAGGTTCTTTATTCGACGTGGGTTTTCGTTTGTCTTTTTATCGTTTTATTACTACTGAGGAGATCTTCAACTTCCATTTAGGTGGCGATAGCTAAATAACGCTCGATCTTCAATCCGAGTTTTTAGCCCTCTACTACTGTTACGAAACTTTGAAAATTCGTAACTTCTTCATACGAGGTCCAATTTGGGCAATCTTTTTATGTACGTTCACCTTTCAACGGGATCTACGACTTTTGTTTAGATACTTAAGGCTTAAAAATGCATTTTATTGAGATTCTACTTTTTACGTCAAATAATGTTTTAACGTCGTGTCGTAAATATACGAGTGGTTATAACTTCGTCAATATAACCCGGTTTTGAGCGTTCTTTATGTTTTTGGAAACCTTGGTATGATATCTAATATTCGATGCATCCCAACTTAGATACTTGAATACTTTATTTTCGAGGTTAATTTCGTTGTACTTAGCTTTCGAGTGTTACAATGCTTTTTGGAAAATATAGGGTTGTCACAGCGAGTCAGTTCACGAGTTGGTTCTTTCGTCCCAAGTAGTGAGTTAAGGATGACTCGGTGAGTGAGAAGAGGGACTTGTCGAGTAGCACCGGGTTAGTAGGAGAAGGACTCGGCGAGTCTGTACCATGACTCGGCGAGTCCAGTCAACTGGAAGTTGACTTTGACCAAGGAGTTGACTTTGGACTAGGGGTGGGTTAGTCATCTGACCTAAGGGTATCTATGAGTGGCTAATCTAGGTTTATGATTTATAGTTGGAGGATTAACGGTTCAGCAGTCAGGCGCTTAGGAAGCAAACTTTCAGCAGCTACTTTTCGAGGTGAGTTACCTTCCAGTAGAAGTGGGTCTACGGCCACAATGCCGGCCCACTAGTAGGAGTTGTATGCTTAGATGATTGTCTCTTTGATATTCATCTAGGGTTGCTACTACCTGTGATATGTTTATGTGCTAGTATGATATGATGCTATGTGCTAGTGGCAGTAGGGGAGATAGTCCCCAGATTACCGGTCGATAAGGCCGAAGGGGTAGTCATGCCCAGCCATGCTAGATAGATTATGTGATACGTGGTATGTGGTAGTAGTAGGGGGTCAAATAGTCCCCAACATCCGGTCTAGAGGACCGAAGGGGAGAGCAGCACCCAGGTATGCTAGTCAGTATCCGGTCGAGAAGACCGAAGGCGAGACCAGCACCCAAGTATGCTAATCAGTATCCGGTCGAGAGGACCGAAAGGGAGACCAGCACCCAGATGTGCTAGTTAGTATCTGGTCGAGAGGACTGAAGGGGTAGGTCGGGCACCTAGATATGCCTGACAATATATGTTATGTGGTTATATGGTATGTAGTACAGTGGGGGAACTCACTAAGCTTCGTGCTTACAGTTTTCAATTGTTGTTTCAGGTGCCTCTTCAGCGAAGGGGAAGGAGCTGGCGCAATAGCGGCACATCATACACGCACATTGATTTCCACACCATCAGTCATTCTGGGATTTTGTACTCTGATATTTGATTGGTTGCATGTTTCGGTTTTCAGAAACGATGTATGTTATGAATTGGTTTGATCAGACAGTGTTTTATTTACAAATGTTTTCAAAAGTATTGATTTAAAAACAAAATTTTTTGACGTGAAATTTGGGTCGTTCCAAGTTGGTATCAGAGCCCTGGTCTGAGGAATTCGGACACACCCTCGGGGTTGTCTGAACTCAAATCGAGGGATTAAAAGACTTTGAAAAAGGAAATGTTTTCTAAAAGTTAAGTAAAGAGTTTTAATAAAGAACGAAGTGTGTAATGTGTGCGACCGGCCGAGCTCAAGTTAGTATTTCCCAAAGTACCCATACAAGTTTATGTTATGTTTATCAGATTCAGTAGAACAACATGCTAGAATAGGACTAAGGATCTAGGAATGATGCCTTACATGCCTGCTTTATGTTCTTCCACTTACAAGAATTGCATGCTATTATTGAGTAGACAGTAGTAGGATCGCCTATTTAGGTGATGCCTGGTAGTATGAGCTTAGCATTATATGCTAGTTCAGCTTCTCATTATGAGGACAGACTTGATTGAGTAGTTTTCTAGCGTCCGAATGTTGCTTGCTTTGTGCTTTGTGGGACTCTGAGTGATGGGAGTTAGTCATTAGGTGAATACGTCACATTACATGTGATCAGGGTTTAATAATCTCAGAGTGCTGGATTTGGCCCTATTGCGTAGCTCTTGTTTGAGTCTAACCGTTGTAGGGATGAGTATGTTACTCGAAGGATTATCTGAGCCTCATCACATGTGATGATATTCAGGTAATGGCTAATTGGAATTACAAGGAGGCCTTCAGCAGCTGAGGACCGGTTTGGGTGGAGTCAGAGATTCTCCCTAGGGCAAGCCTAGAATGGGAATAGTAGAGGATCAGCAGTGGTAAAAGGGATCTGGTGGAGTCAAAGCTGTCCTTGAGGAAGGTACAAATAGATGTGGAAGGCAGTATGGGCCCATACTACTGAAAGCAGAGGTTCCGTACTCGAACTAAGGAGGGCTGAGGCAAGACCAGGGAACTTGTGGTAGATGTGATCCCTTTAGAGGTATCAGTATCACTAATAGTTGCATGTATGTACTGCAGAATGGTGGTACTACATCAGAGGCCATCAGGTGGCAGTTCTGGAGAGGGACCGGGTTCGGGATCAGGTTCCGAGCCAATAGATGAGAGGCTACGCGAGTTCATCGCGTCATAGATCACCAGAGGCATCCTTGAGTCGACCCCCATCATCTTCGAGTCGATCAAGGAAGGGATAGTCGAGCTGATGGAGGACCGCCTCAGGGCATTCAGGAGTGACATGGCATCTTGCCAGTCAGGATCTCGCACATTGTCCTTTAAGGACTTTAGGGGCAGTGGTGCGCCGGATTTCCATGGGGCGAAGGACCCCATTGCGGCCAGACAATGGATCGCGGACATTGAGTCCGCACAGCTGACCAGCTTCTGCCCCAAGGGGTCGAAGGTGAGATATGCAGCAAGGTGTTTGAGAGACAGAGCTAGAGACTAGTGGGAGTCTGTTGGTGACTCATTGGGAGCCTTGGCAATTGAGGCTATGACATGGTCGGATTTTGTGACCCGGTTCCAAGCAGAGTTTGCGCCAGCGGTAGAGCTTCAGCAGCTGGCCAGAGAGTTTTTGGACATGAGACAGACTACGAAGACTGTGGCGAAGATCACCGCCAAGTTTCGGTAGAGGGCATTGCTGGTGCCCCAGTATGCAGGAGATGAGGATAAGAGGAGGACCCGCTATCATGACATGCTACGAGCTGACATTCGGGAGTATGTTAGTTTTTCAGCTTGCCCTACCCTGGATTCTATGATTGCCAGGGCTAGGGAGAGGGAGATTGATCTGGAGCATATCCGGAAAAGGAAGGCAGAGGAGGGATAGGTTGCGGGGGCTTCGGGGAAGAAGCCCAAGGGATCTGATGCTAGGCCGAAAGGCCAACAGGGGCGAGGCTGCTGCAAGAAATGCGACAAGACGCACGAGGGAGCGTGAAAGCTGGGATCGTCAGGCTACTATAACTGCATCAAGTTGGGGCATTTCAGCAGGGATTGTACCGCCCCTACGCCTGTCTTTTTGACGTCTAAGTTACTGTGTTTCCACTGCAACCAAAAGGGCCACAAGAAGGCCAATTGCACCCAGTTGACATAAACAACGCCAGTGAAGGCGCCAACTCCAGCGACCTTGCGGATTACTGATGGTCGGCAGGGCAAGACAGAGGCTCTAGTGGTGAGGATCCGGGCATTTCAGCTGACTACCGAGGAGGCACGCGCCGCACCTGATGTGGTGACAGGTATGATTTCTTATTTATGCTTTATGTTATGTTGTTGTAATTTTGATATGTTATATGTATCTGCTCTGTTTAGGATCGTTCCATGTGAACGGTATCCCAGTTCAGGTGTTGTTTGATTCGGGGGCTACCCGATCATTTGTTTCTCTTGCGCTTAGCAAAAAGTTTCCTGAGTCTTCGGGCATGTTGGATTGCCCTTTAGAGGTAGAGATTGCCGATGATCGATCGGTGCGAGCATCATCAGTGTTCAGAGATTGTGTTCGAAGGTTGTTTGAGGAGCGCTACTTGGTGGATTTGGTTCCCATTCCGTTGCGTGGGAACAAGGTGATTATAGGCATGGATTGGTTGAGCCCTAATGGGGCGGTGATAGATTGCGCACAACAGCTGGTGCGGATCAGGACCCCAAGTGGGGGAGAGTTGGTGATCCACGGCGAGAGGCCACAGAGTGGACCCACAGTATGTTCAGCAGCGAGAGCTAGTCACTACCTTCAGCAGGGTAGCGCGGGATATGTCGCGTATGTTATGATACCCGGGAGGCGGGTAAGGCAACGGTGAGCGAGGTTCTGGTGGTACGAGACTATGCTGACGTGTTCCTAGAGGAGCTTCCTGTACCTCCGAAGCGACAGGTAGAGTTCAGGATTGAACTAGTCCCTGGTGCGGCTCCGATAGCCAAGGCACCATACCGGTTGGCTCCTCCCGAGATGCAGGAGTTGTCTACACAGTTGCAGGAGATGTTAGAGAAGGGATTCATTAGACCGAGCAGTTCACCCTAGGGAGTCCCGATTTTGTTTGTGAAGAAGAAGGACGGGTCGCATCGGACGTGTATAGATTATCGGGAGCTGAACAAGGTACCAGTCAAGAACCGTTACCCACTCCCGAGGATTGATGATCTTTTTGACCAGTTACAGGGAGCATCTTGGTTCTCTAAGATCGATTTGCATTCAGGTTATCATTAGATAAGGGTCAGAGAGGAGGATGTGCAGAAGACTGCGTTTTGGACGCGCTATGGCCATTATGAGTTCGTGGTGATGTCGTTTAGGTTCACCAATGCTCCTGTCGCGTTCATGGACCTCATGAACCGCGTGCACGAGGAGCACCTGCGGGAGGTGCTGGAGACTTTGAGGAGGGAGAGCTTGTATGCCAAGTTCTCCAAATGTGAGTTTTGGTTGCACGAGGTGTAGTTTCTTGGGCACCTTGTCAACCAGAACAGAATTTCGGTAGAACCGACCAAGGTGGAGGCCATGATGAGATGGGAGGTTCCGAAGTCTCCATCTGAGATTTGGAGTTTACTGGGATTAGTGGGCTATTGTCGGAGATTCATCTAGGATTTCTCCAAGATAGTCGTACCATTGACCAGACTAACAAGGAAGGTCGTGGTCTTTCGGTGGGGGCCTGAGCAGCAGGCAGCGTTCAAGGCACTGAGACAGAGATTATGCGAGGCGCCAATCTTAACCCTGCCAGAGGGCATGGAGGATTTTGTTGTGTATTGTGATGCGTCAATTTCAGGGTTGGTCGCGGTACTGATGCAGAGAGGGCATGTCATTGCCTACACGTCGAGGCAGCTGAAGCCTCACGAGGCAAACTACCCGACGCATGACTTGGAGCTGGGGGCTGTCGTGTTCGCCCTCAAGATTTGGTGTCATTATGTCTATGGGGTTCGTTGTACCATTTACACGGACCATAAGAGTTTGAGGTACCTCATGGATCAGCCGAATGTAAACATGAGGCAGCGTCGGTTGATGGACATGGTAAAGGATTACGATTGCGAGATCCTTTATCACCTGGGCAAGGCCAATGTGGTGGCCGATGCGCTTAACTGCAAAGCGGCGCTGATCAGGGATATCTGCATGCGGATGACAGTGGTGACTCAGCTATTGGAGTGGATTCGGGAGGCCCAACAGGAGGCCTTGAAGGAGGAGCATCGGAAGAGTGAGCGCATAGTGGGTCAGGTTTCCTCCTTCGACTTTGACAGCAGGGGATTATTGACATTACACCACAGGGTGTGGGTGCCATACCTCGGAGGCGTACGCCAGATCTTGATGGAGGAGGTACACAAATCCCGATTCTCCATTCATCCCGGGGCGACGAAGATGTATAGGGATCTTCGTCTGGACTATTGGTGGCCTTGCATGAAGCGGGATGTGCCATGGTATGTGGACCAGTGCTTGACCTGCAGGAAGTTCAAGGCCGAGCATTAGAGACCTCACGGAAAGATGCAACCGTTGGCTATCCCGCTATGGAAATGGGAGGATATTACGATGGATTTTATCACAAAGCTTCCCAGGACCGCGCGAGGAGTGGATTCGATATGGGTCATCGTCGATCGATTGACCAAGAGCGCCGACTTTATCCTGATTCAGGAGAGCATCTCGGCAGAGAAATTGGCCGATATCTATATCAGAGAGGTGGTGGCCCGGCACGGAGTGCCAGTTTCGGTGATTTCGAATAGGGATGTGCGGTTCACATCCAGGTTTTGGAAGAAATTCCATGACGAGTTGGGTACTTGTCTGCATTTCAGCACCACCTTTCACCCACAGACGGATGGTCAGAGCGAGCGGACCATCCAGACTCTGGAGGACATGCTGCAAGCGTGTGTTTTAGACTTCGGAGGTAGCTGGGATACCTACCTTCCGTTGGCGGAGTTCTCGTATAATAATAGCTATCATGCGAGCATCGACCATCCTCCCTTCGAGATGTTGTATACGAGGAGGTGCAGGACCCCGATATGCTGGGGCGAGGTTGGCCAGAGGGTCATGGGGAGCACCGAAGTGGTGCTCAAGACGACCGAGAAGATTCAGCAGGTTCGGAGCAGGCTTCAGACTGCACAGAGTCGGCAGAAAAGTTATGCCGACAAGCACCGTTCAAACTTTGAATTCCAAGTCAGGGATATGGTTCTTCTGAAGGTGTCGCCATGGAAAGGCGTCATCCGATTTAGAAAGCGAGGCAAGTTGGGTCCAAGGTACATCGGGCCATTCAGGGTTGTAGCCTGGGTGGGCAAGGTGGCATATAGGTTGGATCTTCTAGTCGAACTCAGCCAGATCCACAACACTTTCCACGTCTCTCAGTTGCGTAAGTGTTTGGTGGACGACTCGGCAGTGGTGCCTTTGGAAGATATTCAGGTCGATGACAGCCTGAATTACATCGAGCGGCCTGTGGCAATCCTCGACAGGAAGTCAAAGGATCTGAGGAACAAGAAGGTGGAACTCGTGAAGGTGCAATGGCAACACCGAAAGGGATTGGAATGGACTTAGGAGCAGGTAGAAGAGATGATGGAGCACTACCCTTAGCTGTTTCAGGATCGAGCAGCAGACTTCGAGGACGAAGTCTAAAATAAGTAGGGGAGATTTGTAACACCTGGTTCCTGCTATGTATTCCTTGTAATTAATATTTCTTAAATAATGCATTTTTCCTTGGACTCGGTGAGTTGAAGGACCAACTCGCTGAGTAGATGCGTGATTAGACGCGGGGTCTAAGCTTTGGACTCGGCGATTCGGTTCCCGGACTAGATGAGTAGGCCCTGTTTGGGCAAAAACCCTAACCTGGGTGTTGGCACCCTATTTAAACACTCTAACTCGGCCTCCCTCGTCCCTAACACTTCCAAAAGAGCTGTAGAGCGAAACCCTAGCCCTTTTTTGTCCTTGTGAGTGATTTTGGCCTTGCGAAGGAAGTTTGAAGCTTAAGAGAAGAAGAAGGAGGTGGAAGAGTGCAAGGAGGGGAAGTAGACCCGACATCTACCCTGCAAGAGGCTTCCATTCAGGTACAAAAGTCCCTACCTTGATCACTAGTTCATTAGATCCCCTTTTTGTCCCTAATTGGTGGTTTTCAAGCCCTAAAACACCAAACTCCATGTGTTTGTGCTCTATGATCTGAAAGGACTTCAGATGTAGACCTTATGGACGTATTAGAAGTATAAAGTCTTTGTGGTTGAGGTGATTGAGGTCCCTATTGAGTGTATGACCTCATAAAGAGCTTGAATTTCCCGTTTTGAGCTTATAGGGCCATGCATGCACGTAAAGTTTGCAACTTTACGTGATAAGCATGCCCTAGGAGCATAGATCTATGGTTTGGAAGGGTTGCATATCTCAGATTTAGTCTGTATGGGAAGTGGGTCGAAGGGACTCGGCGAGTCCCAAATCAGCGAGTTCTATGAAGATGGTCTTAGACTCGACGAGTTGGATGAACAACTCGGCGAGTCCTATGAAGATTGCCTGGGACTCGACGAGTTGTTCTTCAGACTCGGCGAGTCATATGAACTGTTACTGAGTAAGAGGGGTTTAGGTGTTGAAGGTCCAACCCTTCATATCTGCACGCAGAATTGGCAATTTAACGTGTAGCAATAGTCCCAGAAACCCAAATCCTCATAAGGATGCTCTGGTGAGGATTTGGAAGCAAGTAGGAGATCTGCTCGTGGGGACTCGACGAGTTGTTCTGGGACTCGGCAAGTCAGATCACGAGTCGGTTCTTTCGTCCCAACTAGTGAGTTAAGGATGACTCGGTGAGTGAGAAGAGGGACTTGTCGAGTAGCACTGGGTTAGTAGGAGAAGGACTCGGTGAGTCTGTACCATGACTCGGCGAGTCCGGTCAACTGGAAGTTGACTTTGACCAAGGAATTGAACTTGGACCAGGGGTGGGTCAGTCATCTGACCTAAAGGAATTTATGAGTGGCTAATCTATGTTTATGATTTATAGCCGGATGATTACTGGTTCAGCAGTCAGGCGCTTAGCAAGCAGACTTTCAGCAGCTACTTTCGAGGTGAGTTACCTTCCAGTAGCAGTGGGTCTACAGCCACAATGCCAGCCCACTAGTTGGAGTTGTATGATTAGATGATTGTCTTTGTGATATTCATTTAGGGTTGTTACTACCTGTGATATGTTTATGTGCTAGTATGATATGATGTTATGTGCTAGTGGTAGTAGGGGAGATAGTCCCCAAATTACCAGTCGATAGGGCTGAAGGGGCAGTCATGCCCAACCATGCTAGATAGATTATGTGATACGTGGTATGTGGTAGTAGTAGGGGGTAAAATAGTCCCCAGCATCCGGTCGAGAGGACCGAAAGGGAGACCAGCACCCAGGTATGCTAGTCAGTATCCAGTCGAGAGGAACGAAGGCGAGACCAGCACCCAACTATGCTAGTCAGTATCCGGTCGAGAGGACCAAAAGGGAGACCAACACCCAGATGTGCTAGTCAGTATCCGGTCGAGAGGACTGAAGGGGTAGGTCGGGCACCCAGATATGCCTGACAATATATGTTATGTGGTTATATGCTATGTAGTACAGTGGGGGAACTCACTAAGCTTCATGCTTATGGTTTTCAGTTGTTGTTTCAGGTGCCTCTTCAGCAAAGGGGAAGGAGCTGGCGCAGTAGCGGCACATCATACACGCACATTGATTTCCGCACCATGAGTCATTCTGGGATTTTGTACTCTGATATTTGATTGGTTGCATGTTTCGGTTTTCAGACACGATGTATGTTATGAATTGGTTTGATCAGACAATGTTTTATTTACAAATGTTTTCTAAAGTATTGATTTAAAAACAAAATTTTTGGATGTGAAATTTGGGTCGTTACACCCACACCCCTGTGGGCAACAAACTTGGATAGACGGAGCCACGAACAGGGTCAACCCTTACCTTACAACGGAGATTGAAGCTTCTATAATCTGAGTGAGGGAGGCTCAGCGGACAGAGTCCTGCCTATTCTTGTCCGCATAATTGCTCATAATGATGACCAGGGTAGAGCGGCCATCAACCGAATCATGGAAGTTGATGCCGATGCGGGAGTCAATATCGTTCGCATTCGCCATCTGGACTCTGCTTATGAAAGGACTCAGAACCAGAATGCAGCCCTGCAGAGAGATCTTACTGCAACCCATGTTGAAGTCAGGTAATTTTGAGCTTGGCATACAATGTCTGAAAGACGCAAGAGGGACATGGAGCATCGTCTGGCAGAATCAAGTACTCTTTCTAGTGGTTCTCGTCATAAATAGAGACTACCCAACTTTCTCTTTTGGATATAACTTAAGTCTATGTAAAAACTCTAGTTTTAAGTTTCCTATCTCTAGTATGACTTTGAATTTTTTACGTCTTGCTAAGTCTTAGCTCTGTCAAAATTTTCCTATCTTGGTTTGATGTAAGACCTACTTCTAGGTCATTTTTCCCAAACATGTTACATCTGTAATACCAGTATTATTGACAGATATCTAATAAAATGGAATTTGTATCCAAATGCTCTCATCCTTCTAAGTACTAGATCTACACTCAATCATACTCTCAATTATGTTGTTGGACTATGGAGAGTTAGTTCATGTGTCACTCTCGTCATTCTCTCTATTAAAATCTTAACCATATCTTTATCCTTGTAATCTTATAGCTACAAGATGCCTCCGCATCGATCAGCGAGACGCACTACTCCAATAACTCCGAATCAAACTCCAACTCCTCCTCCTCCTCCTCAATATAACCCAACAACTATCCAAGCTGCTGTGAATGCGGCTGTTATGGCAACTTTTGCACAATTCACCACTACCGGTACTAGTGGGAGTGGGACTTATGTGCCTCCCACTATTGTCGAAGCTCCAGTGCACTCTAGAGAGTGCTCATACAAGGACTTCACCAGCTGCAAACCCATGGCCTTCAATGGAACTGGCGGAATCATTTCCCTCTTGCAATGGTTCGAGAAGACGGAGTTGATCTTTGAGATATGTTTCTATCCGGAAGGGAGCAAAGTTAAATTTTCCACCTGCACCTTCGCGGACCGAGCCCTGACATGGTGGAATAGTCATGTCAAGTCACTATCTCTTATAGTGGAAAATGCTATAGGTTGGGAAGCTCTGAAAGAGTTCATGATTGAAGAATACTGTCCAAGAGGCGAAGTTCAAAAATTGGAGTAGGAGCTCTGGAGCCTAACCATGAAGGGCTCCGACATAGTCTCCTACACTGCTAGATTCAGCGATCTGGTAGCGCTATGTCCAGGAATGGTCCCTTTTGAAACAAAGAAGGTGGAGAAGTATATCTGGGGGCTTGTGCCTTCATTCCAGGGAAATGTACTAGCATCAAACACCGCTACCTTCGATAGTGCCAAGCGATTGGCACAACGGCTCATTGACCATGGAGTCTGTAACCCGTCGAAAACAACAACCCAAGCCATATCAGAACCCTCCAAAGCCGTTGATAGCAAGCAGAAATTCTAGGATGACAAGAAGAAGAATGCTGCGCAGAAAGCTGCCAAAAAGCAGCAGGTCATAGTGGTTCATGCTGAGATAGCACCTGCCGCTGCTGCATCGGTGAAGCAGTACGTGGGGAGTTTGCCAAAGTGCAACAAGTGCAGTTTCCAGCACATTGGACCCTGCCGGGAAATGCAGTGCTCTAACTCCAAAAGGAAGGGGCACACTGCCCGTTTCTGCAAATCTCCGGCAAGGCCAATCAACCAAGTCCCGGTGTTGGTGTGGGCCAGGCTTGCTACGGTTGTGGAAAGGTGGGGAACTACAAAAGGAACTGCCCACGAGGAAGCAGTTGCCGACCCCACAATGGTCACTGGTACGTTTCTCCTCGATAACTCTTATGCATTCATTCTGTTTGATAGTGGAGCGAAGAGGAGTTTCGTGAACCAAAACTTTGCTCACTTACTTAAGCAAAAATCATGAACACTTAAAGAACCGTTCACTGTAGAAATGGCTAACGGAAAGACTGAGAGCACTAGAGTATATACATAGGATGTACTCTAACTCTAGATAGCCATTCATTTTAAGTCCGCATCATGCTGATCTCAATTAAAAGTTTCGATGTCATTATCGACATGGATTGGTTAAGCCTGCATCCTGCCGACATCAAGTGTTATGAAAAGGTTGTTCGCCTTAATCTGCCGTCTGGCGAAACTTTAGTATTCTATGGCGAAAAACCTGACACGAACCTCCGTATCATCTCGAGTATTCAAGCCCAGAAGTACTTGCGAAAGGAGTGTCGTGCATTCCTTGCTCACGTTGTTGATGTGAGCGAAGAGATGAAAGACATAAAGAACATCCCAGTGGTATGCGATTTTCCCAACATCTTTCCACAAGAACTCCCATGATTACCTCCACAACGTCAAGTCGAGTTCAGAATCAATTTAGTTCCAGGGGCTACCTCAGTAGCTAAATCGCCCTATCGTCTAGCACCAGCTGAGATGCAGGAACTATCCGGTCACCTTAACGAATTTCTCAGCAAGGGCTTTATTAAACTAAGTTTCTCACCCTGGGTAGCTCCGGTCTTGTTTGTGAAGAAGAAAGATGGATCGTTTCGTATGTGCATCGACTACAGGGAACTAAACAAGCTTACCGTCAAGAATCGTTACCCTCTGCCTCGCATAGACAATTTATGGATACTTCGAGTTTGTAGTGATGCCATTCGGATTGACTAATGCGCCCGAAGTATTCATGGATTTAATGAATAGGGTATGCTGTCCTTACTTGGATCAATTTGTCATTGTATTAATTGATGACATACTTATCTAATCTCGTAGTAAGGAAGCGCATAGTAAGCATCTGTGACAGATCTTGGAAACATTACGATTAGAGAAGCTCTATGTAAAGTTCTCTAAATGCGAGTTTTGGATTCAAAGAGTCGAATTCCTGGGTCACGTTGTTAGTGAAGAGGGAATTCATGTGGACCCTTCCGAAATCAAAGCCATTGAGAATTGGTCAGCACCGAAGACGCCTACTGAAATTCGCCAATTTTTAGGCCTCACTGGCTACTATCGTAGGTTCATTCAGAACTTCTCTAGGATCGCGAAACTGCTTACCACATTGACCCAGAAAGGCGTGGTCTTTGACTGGGAAGAGAAACAAGAGAAAGCGTTCCAAACACTGAAATGAGCCTTATGCACCGCCCCGATACTATCCCTCCCCGAAGGGATAAACGACTTCGTGGTCTATTGCGATGCATCCAATCAAGGGCTCGGTTGTGTTCTGATGCAACGAGGTAAGGTCATCGCCTATGCCTCAAGAGAGCTGAAGATGCACGAGGTCAACTACACCACACACGATCTTGAGTTAGGAGCAGTTGTGTTTGCTCTAAAGATCTGGAGACACTACCTGTACAGTACGAAAAGTACTATCTTTACATACCACAACCTACAACATATATTCGACAAGAAGGAGCTCAATATGAGACAACGATGGTGGTTTGAGCTACTCAGTGACTACGAATGTGAAATTCGTTATCATCCGGGTAAAGCCAACGTAGTAGCTGATGCTCTAAGTCGGGAAGAATACTCTGGTCGTAGAGTCAAATCTTTGACTATGACTATCCATTCACATCTGTCCACACAAATTAAGGAGACTCAGCTCGAAGCCTTAAAACCTAAAACTATGGCGGGTGAATCCCTAAGAGGGATGGATAAGAACTTGGAAGTCAAGGGTGGCGGAGCCTTATATTTCATGGATCAGATCTGGACACCGGAACACGGTGGTTTCAGAGACTTAGTCATGACCACAGCGCACAACACTCGATATTACGTCTACCCAGGTTTAGATAAGATGTATCTGGATCTTTAAAAGTTATACTGGTGGCCTAACATGAAAGCAGAGATTGCTACCTTCGTGAGTAAATGCCTTACTTGCGCAAAGGTTAAGGTCGAATACCAAAAACCCTCAGGTTTACTTCAACAACCGGAGATACCTTAATGGAAGTGGGAGCGGATCACGATGGACTTCATAACCAAGTTGCCCAAGACTACGGGTGGTCTCGATACCATTTGGGTGATCATAGACAGGTTAACCAAGTCCGCACACTTCCTGCCTATCAAAGAAATTGACAAGATGGAGAAGCTCACTAGAACATACATTAGGGAGATCTTATGACTGGATGGTGTTCCCATATCCATTATCTCTGATAGAGATAGTAGATTCACTTCGAGTTTCTAGCAGTCGCTACAAAGTTCCCTAGGAACTAGGCTGGACATGAGTACAACCTACCATCTGCAAACTGACGGAAAAAGTGAGAAGACTATTCAAACTTTGGAAGATATGTTGCAAGCCTATGTGATTGACTTTGGAAAGGCATGGGATATTCATCTACCCCTTGTCGAGTTCTCCTACAACAATAATTATCACACGAGCATAAAGGCTGCTCCATTTCAAGCCCTCTATCACTGAAAGTCTAGATCCCCTATGTGCTGGGCTGAGGTGGGTGACACGCAGTTAGCTAAAGGACAAGTTCCCGACATCACTCTCATGGGTCCGGAAAACATTCGAGAAATGACAGAGAAGATCGTTCAAACCCATGAACAATTGAAAGCCTCTAGAGACCGATAGAAAAGCTACGCAGACAAGAGAAGGAAACCTTTGGAATTCCAGGTTGGCGACCGTGTTCTATTGAAGGTCTCACCCTGGAAAGGCTTGATACGATTTGGAAAGCGTGGAAAGCTAAACCCATGATACGTAGGGCCTTTCGAAATTCTTGCTAGAATCGGCCCTGTAGCTTACAAACTCAATCTACCTCGTGAACTAAGTAACATACATTCTACTTTCCATGTCTCGAACTTGAAAAAGTGTTTGTCCGACAAGACTCTTGTAATCCTACTCGACGAGATCGAGATCAATGAGAGCCTCAACTTCGTGGAAGAACCAGTAGAGATTATGGACCGAGAGGTCAAGCGAATGAAGCAAATTCATATCCCGATAGTGAAGCTTCGCTGGAATGCCAAGCGAGGACCTGAATTCACTTGGGAGTGTGAGGATCAAATGAAATTGAAATATCCTCATCTTTTCGCTTAGATATTGGTAACTACTTAATTGCTTAAAATCTAATTTCGGGACAAAATTCTCTCTAACAGGGGGATGATGTGACAACCCGAAATTTCTATCTTGTACAACCATTCAATTCAGTCAAAGTCAGACTTGTTTCTGCTAACTTTTAGCACTGTTCAGAGTCTGTTTGAGCATCCTAAGCCTAGTACCACCAAGGATCGGGTGCTAGGAAGTATCTGCTTGAGTCCATTGTGCACCAAGCAAGCCATAAACATCATCATGTGGAGTTTACGGCCACACCATATGAGTTTACGACTGTAAACTCAAGGTGGCCGTAAACTCATGTTATAAACATGATATTCCATCTCTTTTCTTCATTATTCACCATTACACCTCAAGAACTCGGCTTCTCTCTCAAGTATCATCCCGAACTTTCATCTTGATCATGAATCTAGTAAGTAATCTTTCCATTTTCAAGTTGATATCCTTTCATATCTAGTTAAGATACATGATTTCATCCATGAAATCTCTTCTTTTGGTTAGATATTCAAGTGTTATTCATTTCACCAAGAACACCAAGAACACCCTAGTGTTTTGATCCAAAATCAACCTTTTTAGCTTCTATATCGTAAGTATTCCTTCCCTATACTCGATATCTAGTTACAACACATGATAAACACCTTGAAATCATCCATTTCCCAAGAACAAAAGGTTTTTACGGCCAAGAGCATCTCCCTTGGCCGTAAACCCTAGTTATTGATGCATATGGACCATAACTCCTTCCTAAGGATTGGACTTGAGTCTAGAACACTTCCTTGGTGTTTGTAAGAACTTAAAACACCATTTGGCACAAATCATCATGAGTTTACGGCCGTAAACTCATGAGGTTGTAAACTCTATGGCCGTAAACTCCTAAGACCATGAACTCCTTGGCCGTAAACACCATTGTGTGGCCATACACCCCTTAGATGCAACCCTTTGTACTTCTAACACTTCAATCTAAGTGTTTCCTAAGTCCTAGAATGTCTTTCCTTACATGATTAGTTGTTTATACACTAATTGTATACATATATGTGTCATTATATGCTAAATAGGATCCGTGTGTGTGCTCAAGTCTTCACGTGACACTTTGTCACACCCCAAAACCGAGAACGGCGGAAACGTTCTGGGGCGGAGGACGTCATGTATAATATCAACAACAATGTAAAGTAGTAAACGAGAAACAACATCATCCATTGCATTAATAAAATCATTATTATACAATTGTATTCTGTCAAATTTTGATAAACACTAAAGCATAAATCAAAATGAAAGATAAGTCTTGAATAAGCTCCATCTTCCTTTCTCCTTGCATCGGTACCTGTCTATGATGACCTGAGGATACAAGTAATTTTGAAAGCGAGTATCAGCTATGAAGCTGGTGAGATCATAAGTATTAATGCGTCTTAATTTGTAAAACTTATAATTTTTAAGACTTGACATTGTTTTGAAAGAAAGCTCATTAAAAGTATGAAAATGTTTGTAGATCAGTTGTAAATGTTTGAAAAACCCTAGAATCCCTATGATTCCTATTAGTAACAAAAGGAGTCTTCTACCAAGACTTAACTGTGCTATTTGTAGTCTTCTACCAAGGCCTAATTGTGTTACTATTATTATCATTATAAGAAATTTTATCCCTTGGTACTAGGATACCTAAATATAATTTTACCTCATTGGTTATGTGAATGAGTCACAAATATAGGTAATAATATAACTAACTTGAATCATACCCTTTGGTACTAGGGTAATTGTAAACGTTAACTTTAAGCCATCCGTAGACGTACTCTTTACCTCTGTTGCTAACAGCTGGGTATAGGAATAGTTAATCCCTTAATCGTGCACCTGAAAAGGTACCAACCGTTTGACATCCGTAGATGTACTTTTACCTCTGTAGCTAACAGAGATTCTAGGAATGGTCAATCCCCCAACTCGCATCCTCTGGTACAAGGATAATAATCTATTCTATCTCGTCGATTATGTGATCTTATCACAAGGAAAAGGTAAGAACACGGATTTAAAAACGGAGTCGATACATATAAAATGTAATAGGACTCCTACTGATGTATCTATGCACAAGTACTCCTATAAGTATAGTAATGTAAATATTATAGTAGAGTACGGTAAGGTTCTACGTGTGCTAGCTGTAATGTGTGTTCTCTCTATCTAGCAAGTATAGTAATATAAACGTTCTAGTATAGATGTATATGTTCTCGTCCTAGTATAGTTTGTACATGTAATGTATAGTAATGTTTTAGAAAGTATTGACTCATGAATGAACTGACTCATTGTATGATATCTCATTCTAGTAATGGTTCTGGTATCTTCCTGAACTACCCATATGGTAGCTTACTAGTAATCTAAGTGGTATGTATGGACGTGGATGTATACCCTTGTTACCCAAGGGCATAGGATGAACTGGAAGGACCTTTTATGACTTTATATGTACACATGATATATAACTAATATTTAAACGACCTTCGTACGAGTATCCAATATCCCACCAGACCACATCTCAAGGCGCGAAAAGGAAATAGGGTGGATAGCCTTCCTAAGTCTTTTAAACATTTCTTATATAACTATACATATAGAGGCATGCAATTTATAATATAAAAGCATAAATAAGTTTGGTAAAACATTTGAAACATAAATATTAGTTTAAGGAAAGATCGACTTGTTGTCAATCTATAAAACAATTTGAAGGCATAAGTTTGATAAAACAATATAAGTATAAGGAACATTTGTTTGAAACACAATTGTAAATAAGTTTGAAATATGATAAACAGAGTAAGAGGTACAGTGTAATAAGGAGTTTAAAACATATAAAATGTTTATAAAAATCATTTGAAGGAAACTGTTTGGTAAAACGGCTAATGAGTAGCCAAATCTTTTGAATGTTGTATATTAATCACATGTGATTGATGTAATAAGTAATATACTCCTACTTACTAATCACATGCGATTGACATAATAAGTAGCATGATTCTACTTGTATCCCCCCCCATAAAGCATTTAAAAGTAGTTTAAAACATTATTTAAGGGGTATGAACTCACTTGATTGAAGTGGTTGATTTGAAGTAGTCGAGAGAGGAATCGAGCAGAACTTCGACAGGAAGAGTTGAAAACGCGGGAAATCTCGGGATTCTCGGGAATCTCGGGAATCTCGAGAACACAAAACCTTCCTTCGGGATTTGAAGGTGAAAACCGGGTCTTTGGGAGGGTCTCGGGGGCTTAAACGCAGAGTTTCGGCGCGGGAAAGAAAGGAACTGAGCAATGGAGCTCGGAACCCTTGAAATCTATTTATAGGGGCATTTTTGGGGTGTGCCACGTCGTGGCAAGTGATGGACACATCATGGGGAGTCAAACCTATCCTCTTCCATTGATTGGACGCCCTCAGTCACTTGTCGGGTCGCGGCAAGCTTGTGCCACGTCGTGGGGCCTGACAGCATCAGATTTTGGACCCCGAACTTGTAAAATCCATAACTTTCGCATATGAGCTCGGTTTTCGACGTTCTTGATATGCACGCGTAGCTAAAAACATGATCTACAACTCTCGTTTAGACTTCATCGGCAAATTTTGACTTTATTTTTAATTATTTATTTTTAACGGGCCGGGACACGAAAAGTCCGTTAAAATTCCATAACTTCTTCATCCGATGTCCGTTTTCGTCAGACTTTTCGCCATTGCGCTACTAATGTTGAGATCTTAGATTCTCATTTAGGTTGTTTTGGTCAAAAGTATCTCGAGCTCTATTTCGAGTTTTTAGCTATCTACTGCTATACCCGAATCTTGGAAAAATCATAACTTCCTCATACGAAGTCAGATTTGGACGTTCTTTTTATGTACGCTCACGGTTTGAGGTTATATATAACTTTCATTTAGATACTTAAGGCTAAAAACTATTGCATCGAAATTTCGCATTTTTCGTTTAATCGCTGATGCCGGTTTTGCCGAGAATCTTCGATTGGTCATAACTTCTTCGTTATAACTCGGATTTTAGGGTTCTTTATATGTACGAAAACCTTGATACGATTCCTACTACTTTATTTAACCCAAAAAAGATTTTAGGAAAGTTATATTTTGACCTAAATTTGATTGGTTTACATTACATTGTCTCGAAATATCGGGTTGTCACACACTTAGCATCCTATACCACTCGTACCTCCCAACCACTCACTACAGGTGAGTTCATACCCCTTAACTTATCTTTTAAATGATTTAAAATGTTTTTATGGGAGGAGGGGATACAAGTTGACACATTATAGTTATTATATCAATCACATGTGATTAATAACTATCAAACAGGTGGATTTACTATACTTTAAACTGTATTATCAAACAAACTACTTCAAATCGTTTTACAAACTTTTTATATGCAAAACTCCTTATTAAACTCTTTCAAACTTATATTTTGTCAAATCATGTCTATATAGATATAGTTATATAAGTAGGATTGAAAGGACTTAGGACTGATAACTCGCCTTATTCCTGTTCCTTGTTTGGTTGTGGACTTAGGGTATTCGGTTGTTTGTCTGACGGTTGTTTGAATCTTAGTTATATATTATGTATGTATATAGATATTAAAGTTCTTCATTCAGTTCAATACCTTTGGGTAAAAAAGGTGTACAAACATGTTCATTCATACAAACAACATTACTAGTAAACTGTAATAGGTATAGTTTAGGAAGTCACTACTTACTATTACTAGAACAAGGAAACATATAATAGGCAGTTCATTAATGAGTCAATACAAACATACTATTATGAGAAACAAAGAGAACATACTATTATGAGAAAGAAAGAGAACATATACTACACTATACAACGAGAACATACAATACACTAGTACAAAGAGTACATACAATACACTGGTACAGAGAAAACATACAATACACTAGAACATACTATACAAACACTAGAACACTATAACGTTAATATGAGCCACTACTTCATGGCATGGCAATCTACTGTTGTGTCACATTTTGCAACCAGAATCTCCTGGAGGGAGAGCGTGAGTTGATGTATAGATCTATATTGGATTGACTATCCTACACCTTGCTACTAGCTACATTGGGACCTACAGGTCTACGGGTGACTAATGTCATACAATTTTGATGCCTTAGAGCGTCATGTTATCCTAGTCTATCAAGTATGGTTACAATCATATCACATTTTACCTTAATTAACAAACTGGTTTAAGGTAGTTAGTACATTGGTAGTTACTTACATACAATACTACTGTACACTGTTATTTTTCCCATTGCATTAACATTGTGATCTTCTCACATAAACGGTAATGTAAACTATATTTTGGTAATGATAGTCATACTCGGGAAAGATACACTTTTACAAACAACACAACACACAGAACATTCTGGCCTTGGTAGAGGGCTGCTATTTAGTAAAAAATATAGGATTTTCTAGGAGATACAAACATTTACAAATACTTACAAACATTTACATCAAACATCTACAAACACTTTCATACAAGCAACGACACTAAAATACTTATGAACTCAGCAACTTTAATGCTGATCTATGCTTTCAAAATAACTTGTATTCTCAGGTCACTAGTAGACAGGTACCGATGACCAGGTTTTGAGATGATGGAGCACGTTCAAGACTCATCTCTTATTTTGATTCATATTTTTGGTGTCTTATAAACTATACAAAACACACTTGTAATAAAATTATATTATTAATGAAATGGATGATGTTGTCGCTTGTTTACTATTATGCATTGTTGTGATACTGTACCTGACGTCCTCCGCCCCCCAACGCTTCCGCCGTTCAGGTTTTGGGGTGTGAAAAAAATAACTAAAACTTAGAAAACCAAAATAACAAAAAAGGATATCATGATCACTCGTATTTGTTGAAATCAATCTACAATTGTTGATTAAATCCCTTGCATGCAATAAGTGGTTTGTGAAAACATAATCTTTTGGGACCCTTCAGACTTTTTCTTTTGTTTTCTTTGCACCATTAACTAATAAGTAGAACAAGAGTTAACCAAACTAGTAAAGAGTAGCAAGAGTTTGGTCTTCCACTTAACAACCTCGATACACCTTGCTATACTGTGCCTCGTGGATTAAGTTAGACAAAATCACCAAAGTTGTAGACTAAACAAGTCAAGAATTCCCTAATCGCTTGCAATCTTGAAACCCATGCAAAAAGATAAACCAAGCAATGCATAGGGTCACGAATTCTTGCAAATAACAACAAAAACCTTCCGTACAAGTGACATAATATCAAAGAAAATAAAAATAACTAAAAATAAACTAAAAGTTAAAAACAAATAATGAATAATTAAACAAACCAAATCATTTGAAAAACCGTTCCCCGGCAACGACACCAAAAACTTGATGTGTATATCTAATGCACTAGTTTTTTATTTATAATTCCTAGCCTATCGCATCTAAACCACACCTTACAGACAATGAACCTGAACGAGCATAATATAATTTTGATAATCAAGGGTGTCGAAATCAAGGGGAACGGTAGTGAATTAATATTTGAATTTTTGACTGTAGGTTAAACTAAACACACGAAAATAGTAAAAAGGGGTTTTTATTATTAAATCTCAAGTAATAACTAAACTAACTAGATAAACTGAATGAAACCAAATCACTTTGGGTACTTCGGTTTAAACTGGATTTCATCTCAAAATACTAGTTAACTACTAACTGTAATGGATATTTATTCATTATTCACCGATTCCTAATATGACTAGCATCATGATCAGACTACTAATCCTAATGAATCTAAAGACTCTTAATTTCATCGTCATGCCATTAATTATCCATAAATTCATTGTTGAGTTCGTGTTAAGTAAAATTTGATCTTTATTAATCCTAATGATCATAGGAATTAAATCATGCATAGAATTATCATCTACTCATGCACACACATTAAAGTTCACCACTTTATTTCCTAGCTCTAGGTTTTGATCCAACTCTAGTCATAGTTACCAATGATCACGGACAACTATGATACAAATTAACACAATCAGAATGATCATCTAAACTCTATTAATTAAGCAATAGGGAATAAAGTAACAATCTTTAACACATATGGATCTTGCAATCAAACTTGAAAAAATAAATTAAATAAGAATAAACAATCAAAGTAGAAATTAATTCATAATCTCAAAAATTCATTAAATCATAAACACAAAGCAAGGGTTTTAACACCCACATCATAAAGTAAACACATATGGAATCAAATTGGAATGCTAATCATGATAGGAAAAACAAACCAAATGATATCTTGCATGATCCCACTATCTAATCTTTAAGATCTTTGAACATTTCAAAGCCTATTAGTATATTTTAGTTCTAAATAACATATAAACATTGTATAAAATATTAAGAAAATGTCATAAATATATGCATAAAATAGACGTTATCATGTGGTTAACCGACACGTCAAGTTGAGAGTATAAGTAAAGAATGATGTGGAACTTGCAAATCTCAAGCGTATCTTGAGTCAGTGACCACGCAAATTTTTATGGATGATTCAGGATCTGTTTAGTGATCCGTGAGAACCCCGTAATTGAATTTGAGATGAACATAATCCAAGATTAACATCCCATAGTCAATGAATCTCAAAGATCTACGAATTTTGTGGTGATCGAAATTGGCAAAGGGCTTTTACTACCTAAATAACTTTATGGTGTGTTTACTAAATCCCTTTACACATCATGGAGCCAAATATGGATCCTAGCCTTCTTAAATAATTTTATTTAGGGTAATTATTTTCTAAGGATATGATAAAACAAACTGCAATGGAAATCGATAATGAATGATGTCTATAACCCTATCCACTAAAATCTACTTCTTCAAAACCATTAAAAGAATTAGCTATTAGGATGATCAATCTTTTCGAAATTTTTAGTTTGGGAATAGCTCTCATAAACAGAAGGAGTTTCCTTGAGTAATTATCAAGTGTACGTTGTAAATAGACATATCGAAGTAAAATGGAATTTCCTTGAGTTATGAGTTGACTAGGGTTAGTTAATTAGCTGACATGTATATATGATCATTTCACTCTAATTTTGATAAGAACAAATTGGAATGACCATGAAGGAATTAGGTAGCATGTTGAGGTTTCCTTTTGGAACTAACATGACCAAGCATAGAAACTCAAAGTTTAAATATTCCCATATATTTACTATCACGAATAGGTGTGTCAAGAAGAAGAAAGTCAGTTGTTCATGGTTAAAAGTCGATTAGGGTTGGTATACCTAATCTAGGCCAAATTCTAAGGACAAATGAAGGCTTATTCTAAGACATGTTCTGATAGACACTCCTTCCAGGAATAAGAATGGATCAAGAAAGTATACATGTCCAAAATATATATTTAAGGTGAAAGAACTAAATCATGGAGAATGTAATTTGATCATGGATTACCATCCTATGCTACTTTCCATAGGATTAAAATACAAGTCGTTCCCCCTAATGTTTAGTCTTTAATAAGATATATGAATTAATAATACCATTGGGAACTACTTCTAATACTTTGATTATTTTACTAAGGATTAAGTACTGACATTTACATGAATGTACAGTGATTTAAATGAAGTGAGATGATTGTAACATGCAGAAGGTAATTTGATCATGAATACAAAGGCCTTGCTAATGTTCATAAGATCAAAAGAATACTTTTTCCAAATGTTTAGTGTGTGGTGTTGAAATTGAAATTGTTTATACTATATATCATGAGATAGTTCTAAAATATTTAACATGTTAAAAGAAAGTCATGAAATCTATGAAGCAAGTATAGTAACAATAGTTCAAAGTTGATTCAAATATTTTAATAAGATGTATTATTGTGCTGATATCTATTGAAGTTAGTTTACACTAATGGAACGTTTAGTTTGACCACAATATGTATTGATTCAAATACGTCGAAAAAATTTTAGGTGAAATGTATTTGTGGAATCATAGTCTTGGACACATAAGTAAGAAGTGTATTACAAAGTATCCAGTTGGATCAGATTTTGGATATCATTTGATCATAAGTCCCGTTATAAATCCAAATCTTATTTATCAAGATAAATGATGAATGCATCACTAGGTGATGTGAATATCTGCTAGAATTACTTTGTACTAATAGAATGTTTAAATTAAACCATGATGCATGGTGAGAACTACTTCATATGAACATGAGCATGGAACCTTAAAGGTGTCCATATCTCTCATAAAAAAATTTGTGAATTAACTGAGGGGTAAGATGAGATAGGATAGTGATCATCTCATTGAAAACTTTGTTGATCATCTAACAAAATATGAAAGAGTTTCGTAAGCTATCTCTACATAGAATATTGTGACAACCGTCAAATTCAAGTCAAAGTCAAAATCAACAAGTCAAAGTCAAGTCAACAAGTCAAACCGATCAATCTTGTATAATACTTGTATGATTAAAAGTTATCCTATGAAAACATACAATTGTGTGTCAAAAATTCGAGTGTCTCGGTAAATCTATGTGTTTATCAATCCGAATCCCTAAGAAGGGAGTTAAACGCATCAAAACACGTCTATGAACCCTTTTGGGGACTTAAAATAATCATAAACGAAGTATAACGGGGTCCACGGACCTTGCAATGCAAGATTATTCAATGAAAATGGCTAAAAGTGAATCTCTCTCAAATCTCTCCCAAATCTCTCTCAACGTTTTATAGTCATTCGGGTCATCCCGACCCTTAACTTGGCCAAAAATCACTCAAAACGAGAAGTTATATTGAAAAATAGCCATTTAGAGCCGAAACCCTCTTAGGAACCGAACCCTCTTAGAGGGAACCTCTCATAAGGGCCGAAGCTGTCAGAAGCGAAGCCCACCTCGGACCGAACCCTGCGAACCGAACCTCCACCTTTGGGCCCAAGCCTCCACCTTCGGTTCCTTCACCTATCTTCGGTCCCTACTCCTCCCTTCTCTCGGTTCTCACCTCCTAAGGGCCGAACCTCGCAGATTTGCTTCCTTCTCCCGGTTTTCGACTACTTTCGCCTCCTAAGCCCGTTTTTGACGGGATTTTTCCACCAAATTCATATTTTTACCATTTTAAACTCCCAGAACTCATATTTTATTTATTTCTCAAGGATTTATTAATTTAAAATCATCATTTTATATTAAGAGGATATTTACCCTACAAGTGGGTCAAGTGTGCCCACTTGCCTTCCATATGTCACCCTCTAACTTGCCACCTTATCCACATCACACAAACCAATGCACACATCACTTCAAACTCACAACTTGCTCCTGCAACTCCTCTATATAAAGAAATCCCTGGAGGATTTCTTGATTCACTTGATCATTCCCACACTTTTACACCTTTCTTACCACACAAAGAAGCTTATTTTCTCTCAACTTCCAGCCACTTTTGGAAGTGTGCTTGAGTTATTACTTCACTTTTTGGTAAGTATTTTCTAGAAACTCAAGTGTTATTCCATGTTTTCATAACATCCTTGAATCATCTACACACATTCTAACGCTAAAGAATCGTTCTTAGGATCATCCAAGCTTTTACGTGTTCATCAAGTGTTCTTGATACTCCTCGTCTTTGACCTTCCACTCTTCCAAGAATCACTGAAGGTGAGTTCATACCCCTAAATTTTCTAGTTTTCTTTAGTTTTCAAGGGGGGTATACAATTTAAAACACCAAAACACATGTGAAACTTAACTTGACAGCTTACAACAAAAAAGTTATGACCTATTCACGAACTGTTTTACCCAACATAAACTTAATATTTTTCAAAACTGTTCAATATGAAAATAGTTCAGTTTTATACCTTTAAAATGACTAGTTTCACATCTTCCTACTATTTTTATATAATTTTTGGTGATTTTTACAAATCTGCCTATCACTACAGCAACGAAATCGGACCACGCTGTGAAAATGAACATTTTCACACTAGTTTGAGACCACCAAAAATTATAAGAAAATTTGTGAACATAGTAAAATCTTTTTACAAACTCTCCGAGTTTACGGATTTATTTTTCGACTTACGATTATTTTTCTATAAATAATCTAAAATAGTGACAGTTAAGAGTTAAAATGTTAAAACAAGTTTAAGAGTTATTCACACCTTGTAACATGTTCAGCAAGGTGAGTAAGATTTTATACTTAGCATTTTCAATGTCATTTTATTGAAATACAAAGTCATACATAGCAAGGTGTCATTTACAACATAAAGCATTTTGATAAAACTATAATAGGTATAGTTTTGACACCTCAAACGGTATACTATCGATTTATAAAGCGAGTATTTTATTACAAACAATGTGAACATGTAAATGAATAAATTTGTGAGACATTCATCTTCAAGGTACTCCTTACTACTACACAAAAGTCTTGTAGTTATAGCTAGAAACTCTTGTAGGGAGAGCGTGATAGCTGTATATACATCTATATTGGGTTTGACAACCCGCACCTGAGCTGCTTGCAACAGCTAGACCGGTAGGTCTGGGTTACAAGTGTCATAACATTCTGACAGTTGAAGAACGTTGAGTACGAGGTCTTCGAGTCATAGTATGGTTATAACAACTCACATGGGAAATTAACAAACACGTCGTTCACGGGAAATTTAGGATTTCACAAAAAGGAGTGTTATTAACATATAAAACCACATATAAGTATGATGATTTACTTACATATACTAAGTCTTGGTTCAGTTAAGACAACAATAAACCTTTTAGAAAATATTGGATTTTCTGGAAACAAACTTGTAACAAACTTTAAGGAACAACATTCATTTTTCATTCATAAATTGCTTATGAACTCACCAGCTTTAATGTTGATACTCTTTCCAAAACAACTTGTATTCTCAGGTAATCAGTAATACAGGTAACCACAAGACTTTTGAAGGCAAGACGCTAAGGCGTAGATTTCTTTTGAACTATTTTGACATCATATGTAATTTATTTGGAAACATGTATTTTGCAACGATGTAACCTTTTAAATTATATTTATGATGGTTGTGTTTACTTTCTTCAATATGGTTGTGATACTGAACATGACGTCCTCCGCCTCGAACGTTTCCACCAGTCCGGTTTGGGGGTGTGACAGATTGGTATTAGAGCTTTGTTTATAGTGAACTACGTATATCAAACCACATAAGATATACAAACTATAAATACAACGGGACAAATTTCTCTGACGTAGCCTTTCAAAAATACTTTTAAAAGTAAAAAACAAAAATTCGTATATTTATAAAAGTATTCGTACCATCGGACTCACTAGTTCAGTATCACAATTGCAATAACATAAAAGTATTGAGACAAGTTGGACACCATGATCCAGCTTCGGACTATGTAGTCAAATCTTGGATCAATATAGCCTGATCAACTATATTTAGCCAAGGTATGACCAACGTATGCCGAAGGAGGATCATGATGAGCAACATGTCTTCAACTTACCAAAAATCTTGAGAATCAAACGTAAAAATACTATAGGAGTATTTTAACACAAATAATCACATCATAAAATTTCAATAACTAATTTCTTATACTAAAATTTCTCGCCATATCCTTCTTATCCCTATTCTCGTACAGTCGCGATGGCAGGATTTCACTTGCCAGGTGATCCCTACTTCCCCAATCAAGGGAATGTTGGTTGGATTGTGAAAGACCCAGAGGAAGATTCTGATGAGGTACCCATGGAGGATGAAGAACCCATGGAAGAGGAAGAATCAGTAGACGGTGAAGAAGAAGAAGAAGAAGAAGAACAAGAAGACTCAGATGGAACCGATTCGGAACCCGAAGTTTACAATCCACACCCTGCCCCTATTCCTCCACAACACTACTAGGGCTTGACGCCCCAATGGGCCAAAACTATAAATCGATGGAGCCGAGAGCAAGTTCAACGACCTCCCTATGGTATGCAACGGGGTTTCTACGATCTCAGTAGAGGAGCCCGACCTGTCATAGTTCACCGTGTCACACGCCACGAAGAGCAAACAAGAGTTAACACACAACATCTCATGGAAGTTGGTGCCACCAGCCAAGTCAACTCCGTTCGTATTCACTGGTTGGATGATCACCACGATCGAACTCGAGACCGGACCGAGCTTCTTCGACGGGAGATGGCCACGACCCGATCTGAAGTACAAGAACTCCAAGAACACCGAGCTGCTCTAGAAGGACGTCTGACAGACGTAGAACGCCAGGCGGCTGAATCCAGAGCCGAAATGAGGAACTTCGTGTCTTCATTTCGTGATCAGCGGAGCTTCAACCACCGCAAGTAGTACTTGCACTACTCGCTTCTGCTTAATCTAGTTTTGCAGATAAATATTACTATTATTTTCTAGTATGTTATGTCCGATCCCGCGATTTAAGTGTTTACACTTCTAGGATCTGTTAGGCGGTCAAAATTTTCCGTACATTGATGTAACATAGACCCTTATAGGGTCAAATTTTCCCAATATTGTATACTAAGTTATATCAATGAAATTGACACGCTATTTGCTTTATCACATCAAGCTCATGATAAGGATTGTTTTCAGACTAAATTTACTGGTGTCCGATTTATGATTGTTTGATTTATAAGTCAAATTATATATAATTAAGACCATGTCAACCTAGAAATGGTGGTTCCGCCTTGGATCCTGTTCCTTTTTTGGCAGTGGACCCAGGGCAGACCCATTAGATTCGAAAGTTTATTTAATCTTAATTATATGTAAATATCATACATCAACCGATTTATGGGTGGGCCCGGTATGGATTCTATCTCAGACATTTCATGTAATTCAAATCTATCAGCATTCATAAAGTCTATATTTTATTATCTATAGACCTCTAGTATGAATGGATTCATACAATAACTTTACAAGTCGAAATCATTATGTATATAAAGAACTAATAATGTTTAGTTTAACTCTCAACTTTTGGAGCGATATCAAAGACTTATTGTCTTTTCGTTCTTGTTATGGCAGAAAATGCCACCTCGAAAAAATCCTAGACGTGGCGGCGCCGCAGGAGCTCCACCACCGCCACCACCACCTCTACCACCCCCTCAGTTCGACCCAGTAATGTTCCAGGCTGCCGTAACAGCCGCAGTAGCAACCGCAATGTCCCAAATCAGCACCAATAATGCGGGTGGCGCGAGTAATGGTCCCACAAATTCTAACAACGGGGACAGTCAGGGATGCTCGAGAGAGTGTACCTACGAAGACTTTACTAATGCCAAACCTAAAACTTTCAATGGGAGCGGAGGTGTCGCAGCATTGCTTCAATGGTTTGAGAAGACCGAATCAGTCTTTGAAATATGTGCATGCCCTGAAGCAAACATGGTCAAGTTTGTAGCATGCACATTCTCTGAAAGGGCACTCACCTGGTGGAATGGCCTCGTCAAGACATTGACACTTCCGGTGGCTAACTCGATAACATAGGAAGACCTGAAAACCATGTTGATGAAGGAGTACTGCCCAAGGGGTGAGATACAAAAGTTGGAAGACGAACTTTGTGGCCTCAAAATGACAGGCTCTGACATCCTGTCTTATACCTCAAGATTTAATGATCTAGCCATACTGTGTCCAGGAATGGTTCCGTCGGAAAGCAAGAAGGTCGAAAGATACATTTGGGGACTATCCTCCCAACTTCAAGGAAGTGTATTGGCCTCAAAGCCAACTACCTATGATAGTGCCAAAGAACTGGAACAGCAACTCATCGACCATAAAGCTAGTCATGGCACTGTGACAACCACCTCCGAGCAAGCTAAAGGAGGAAACAACAAAAGGAAGTTCTGGAACAAGAAGAAGGGTCAACCTGCTCAAGACCCTACCAACAAACAACAAGTGGTTGCTATAAACGCCACCACAACTACTGTCAACCCAACTCCGATAAGGCAATACGCCGGGAACCTGCCAAAGTGCAACAAATGCAACTTTCACCATAATGGCGCTTGCCGTGAAATGCATTGCACCAACTGTAACAAAAAGGGGCACACCGCTCGATTTTGTAAAGCTCCAGTCCAACAAAACGCACAAGCTGCCAACACAGGAGCAAGTCAAACCTGCTATGGTTGTGGAGAGGCAGGACACTTCAAGCAGAACTGCCCAAAGGCAAGAAACCCCAACACTGGTGGAGTGGGCAGAGTTCTGGCGATAGGTCATGAGGAAGCAGTTGCAGACCCAACTGTGGTCACCGGTACGTTTCTCCTTAATAATACATACGCATGCATTCTTTTCGATAGTGGCGCGGAGAAAAGCTTCATGAGCCATCAATTTAAACGCTTGCTTAAACAAAAACCACAAATACTAAAAGACACATTCACCGTAGAAATGGCTAATGGAAAAACAGAGAACACTAACGACATTTACATTGGGTGTACCCTCACCCTAAACAATCACTCTTTCCAAATCGACCTTATGCCGGTCACCATAAAAAGTTTTGATGTCATTATTGGCTTGGATTGGTTATGCCCTCACCGTACCGAAATCCTATGTCACGAAAAGGCCGTTCACCTTAATCTGCCAAATAGAGAAACCCTCGACGTCTATGGCGACAAACCCAGTTCAAACTTTCAGATCATTTCGTGTGTCAAGGCCTAAAAGTACCTCCGCAAGGAGTACCACGCCTTCCTAGCCAACGTCGTGGATAGGAATCAAGAAGCTAAAAACATAAAGGACATTCCGGAGGTCTGTAATTTCCATGATGTATTACCGGAAGACCTTCCAGGAGTGCCCCCTACTAGACAAGTCGAATTCCGAATCGACCTAATTCCTGGAGCTACTCCTGTAGCCAAATCGCCATACCGTCTAGCCCCAGCCGAGATGCAGGAACTGTCCAGTTAACTAAACGAACTACGGAGCAAAGGCTTCATTAGACCAAGCTTCTCGCCTTGGGGAGCACCGGTTTTGTTCGTTAACAAGAAGAACGGATCGTTTCGTATGTGCATTGACTACCGCAAATTAAACAAACTCACCATCAAAAACCGGTACCCTTTGCCTCGAATTGATGACCTCTTGGACCAACTACAAGGAGCGAGTTTCTTCTCGAAGATTGACCTTAGATCTGGATACCATCAACTACAAGTTCAAGAGGAGGATATTCCCAAGACAACCTTCAGAACGCACTATGGTCACTGCGAGTATGTAGTGATGCCCTTCTTCTTAACAAATGCATCCGTGGTGTTTATGGACCTGATGAATAGGGTGTGTCGACCTTACTTAGACAAGTTCGTGATTGTTTTCATCGACGATCTACTAGTCTACTCCCGAAGTGAGGAAGAACACAGCCAGCATTTACGTCAAGTACTGGAAATAGTGAGGGCGGAGAAATTGTATGCAAAATTCTCAAAGTGTGAGTTTTGGATTCGAGAGGTGGATTTCCTCGGACATGTAGTCAGCAAGGAAGGAATACATGTGGACCCTTTAAAGATCAAGGCAACCGAAAGCTGGGCAGCGCCAAGAACACCCACAGAAATCCATCAATTTTTAGGACTCACCGGTTACTATCAAAGATTCATACAAAACTTCTCCAAAATCGAAAAACCACTCACCACCTTGACTCAAAAAGGAGTGACCTTTGCATGGGGGGATAAGCAATAGGTTGCGTTCCAAACGCTGAAACGAGCCTTGTGTAATGCTCCGATCTTGTCCCTACCAGAGGGAACAAAGGACTTTGTGGTTTATTGCGATGCATCAAACCAAGGTCTTGGATGTGTGTTGATGCAACGAGGAAAGGTCATTGCCTACGCCTCAAGATAGCTGAAGACACACGAGGTAAACTATACGACGCATGATCTCGAACTAGGAGCGATAGTTTTCGCCCTGAAAATCTGGAGGCACTACCTCTACAGCACCAAATTCACTATCTTCACCGATCATAAAAGCCTTCAGCATATCCTCAACCAAAAAGAACTCAACATGAGACAAAGACGATGGGTAGAATTGCTAAATGATTACGAATGCGAGATTCGTTACCACCCAGGAAAAGCCAACGTGTGGCAGACGCTTTAAGCAGAAAGGAATACTCTGGCCGCCGAGTAAAGGCATTAACCATGACAATCCATTCACACCTGTCCATACAAATCAAGGAGGCACAATAAGAAGCCTTGAAACTAGAGAACATGGCAGGCGAAGCAGTGAGAGGAATGGACAAAAATCTTGAAGTCGGGGATGATGGACTTCGTTGTCTCATGAAGCGGATCTAGACACCGAAATTTGGTGGATTCAGAGATGTTGTCATGAACGAAGTTCACAAAACTCGTTACTCGGTGAATCCCGGCTCAAACAAGATGTATTTAGACCTCAAGAAGCTGTATTGGTGGCCGAACATGAAAGCTGAAATAGCTACTTTCGTGGGCAAGTGTCTGACTTGCGCAAAAGTTAAGGTAGAGTATCAGAAGCCCTCGGGACTACATCAACAGCCAGTGATACCCGAATGGAAATGGGAGCGAATTTCAATGGACTTCATTACCAAGTTACCTAAGAAAACGGGTGGACTTGACACTATTTGGGCAATCGTCGACAGATTAACCGAATCTGCTCACCTCCTGCCGATAAAGGAAACCGACAAAATGGAGAAACTGACGAGGATCTACATTAAAGAAGTTGTGCGACTTCACAGAGTACCGATATCCATTATCTCTAATAGATATAGTCGGTTCACGTCACGATTCTGGCAGTCACTGCAGAAAGCTATGGGAACTAGGCTGGACATGAGTACAGCCTACCACCCATAGACCAACGAGCAAAGTGAAAGGACCATTCAAACGTTAGAGGACATGCTAAGAGCTTGAGTGATGGACTTTGGTAAAGCGTGGGATGCTCACCTACCCCTAATCAAATTCTCATACAATAATAGTTATCACACTAGCATCAAAGTTGCTCCGTACGAAGCCCTCTATGGTCGTAAGTGCAGATCACCCTTGTGCTGGGCTGAGGTGGGCAATACGCAACTAGCAAAAGGGCAAGTTCCTAATAGCACACTCACTGGCTCGGAGATCATAAGGGAAACAACAGAAAAGATCGTCCAAATTCGAGAACGGATGAAGGCTTCACAAGACCGACAAAAGAGCTATGCCGATAAAAGACGGAAGCCTTTGGAGTTCCAAGTTGGAGATCGAGTACTACTGAAGGTATCACCATGGAAGGGATTAATACATTTTGGAAAACATGGGAAGTTAAATCCAAGGTAAATCGGGCCATTCGAAATCCTCGCCAGGATTGGCCCGGTGGCATACAAGCTTCGATTACCACTTGAACTCAGTAACGTGCACCCTACCTTTCATGTGTCGAACTTAAAGAAATGTTTGTCTGATGAGACCCTTGTGATTCCTTTGGAAGAAATTGAGATTAATGAGAACCTCCACTTCATAGAGGAACCTATTGAAATCATGGATCGAGAGGTTAAATCGACGAAACAAAGTCGCATCCCCATCGTAAAAGTCCACTGGAATGCCAAGCGAGGACCCGAATTTACATGGGAACGTGAGGATCAAATGAAACAAAAGTATCCACATCTATTCCCCAACCCTTAAGGTCCCTCTCAAAAATGCAAATTTCGGGACGAAATTCCTTCTAACGGGGGGATAATGTGACAACCGTCAAATTCAAGTCAAAGTCAAAACAACAAGTCAAATTCAATTCAACAAGTCAAACCGGTCAATCTTGTATAATACTTGTATGATTAAAAGTTATCCTATGAAAACGTACAATTGTGTGTCAAAAATTCGAGTGTCTCGGTAAATCTATGTGTATATCAATGTGAATCCCTAAGAAGGGAGTTAAACGCATCAAAACACGTCTATGAACCCTTTTTGGGACTTAAAATAATCATAAACAAAGTATAACGGGGTCCACGGACCTTGTATTGCAAGATTATTCGATGAAAATGGCTAAAAGTGAATCTCTCTCAAATCTCTCCCAATCTCTCCCAAATCTCTCCCAAATCTCTCTCAAAATCTCTCTCAACTTTTTATAGTCATCTGGGTCATCCCAACCCTTAACTTGGCCAAAAATCACTCAAAACGAGAATTTATATTGAAAAATAGCTATTTAGGGTCGAAACCCTCTTAGGAACCGAACCCTCTTAGAGGGAACCTCTCATAAGGGTCGAAGCTGTTAGAAGCGAACTCGTTAGAAGCGAAGGCCCCCCTCGGACCGAACCCTGCGAACCGAGCCTCCACCTTTGGGCCCAAGCCTCCACCTTTGGTTCCTTCACCTACCTTCGGTCCCTACTCCTCCCTACTCTCGATTCTCACCTCCTAAGGGCCGAACCTCGCAGGTTCGCTTCCTTCTCCTGGTTTTCGACTACTTTCACCTCCTAAGCCAGTTTTTGACGGGATTTTTCCACCAAATTCATATTTTTACCATTTTAACCTCCCAGAACTCATATTTTATTTATTTCTCAAGGATTTATTAATTTAAAATCGTTATTTTATATTAAGAGGATATTTACCCTACAAGTGGGTCAAGTGTGCCCACTTGCCTTCCATGTGTCACCCTCTCACTTGCCACCTTATCCACATCACACAAACCAATGCACACATCACTTCAAACTCACAACTTGCTCTAGTAACTCCTCTATATAAAGAAATCCCTGGAGGATTTCTTGATTCACTTGATCATTCCCACACTTTTACACCTTTCTTACCACACAAAGAAGCTTATTTTCTCTCAACTCCCAGCCACTTTTGGAAGTGTTCTTGAGTTATTACTTCAAATTTTGGTAAGTATTTCCTATAAACTCAAGTGTTATTCCATTTTTTCATAACATCCTTGAATCATCTACACACATTCTAACGCTAAAGAGTCATTCTTAGGATCATCCAAGCTTTTACGTGTTCATCAAGTGTTCTTGATACTACTCGTCTTTGACCTTCCACTCTTCCAAAAATCACTCAAGGTGAGTTCATACCCCTAAATTTTCTAGTTTTCTTTAATTTTCAAGGGGGGATACAAGTTAAAACACCAAAACACATGTGAAACTGAACTTGACAGCTTACAACAGAAAAGTTGTGACCTATTCACAAACTGTTTTACCCAACTTAAACTTAATATTTTTCAAAACTGTTCAATATGAAAATATTTCAGGTTTATACCTTTAAATTGACTAGTTGCACATCTTCATACGTTTTTTATACAATTTTTGGTGATTTTTACAAATCTGCCTATCACTACAGCAACGAAATCGGACCTGGTTGTGAAAATGAACATTTCACACTGGTTTGAGACCACCAAAAATTATAAGAAAATTTGTGAACATAGTAATCTCTTTTTGCAAACTCTCTGAGTTTACGGATTTATTTTTCGACTTACGATGATTTTTCTATAAGTAATTTAAAACAGTGACAGTTAAGAGTTAAAATGTTAAAACAAGTTTAAGAGTTATTCATACCTTGTAACATGTGGAGCAAGGTGTGTAAGATTTTATACTTAGCATTTTCAATGTCATTTTATTGAGATACAAAGTCATACATAGCAAGGTTTCATTTACAACATAAAACATTTTGATAAAACTATAATAGGTATAGTTTGGACACCTCAAACGGTAATACTATTGATTTATAAAGCGAGTATTTTATTACAAACTACGTGAACATGTAAATGAATAAATTTGTGAGACATTCATATACGGGGTACTCCTTAGTACTACATAAAAGTCTTGTAGTTATAGCCAGAATCTGTTGTAGGGAGAGCGTGATAGCTGTATATAGATCTATATTGGGTTTAACAACCCGCACCTGAGCTGCTTGCAACAGCTAGACCTGCAGGTCTGGGGTGACAAGTGTCATAACATTCCGACAGTTGAAGAATGTCGAGTACGAGGTCTTCGAGTCATAGTATGGTTATAACAACTCACATGGGAAATTAACAAACACGCCGTTCACGGGAATTTAGGATTTCACAAAAAGGAGTTTGATTTACATATAAAACCACATATAAGTATGATGATTTATTTACATATACTAAGTCTTGGTTCAGTTAAGACAACAATAAACCTTTTAGAAAATATTGCATTTTCTGGAAACAAACTTGTAACAAACTTTAAGGAACAACATTCATTTTTCATTTATAAATTGCTTATGAACTCACCAGCTTTATTGCTGATACTCTTTCAAAACAACTTGTATTCTCAGGTAATCAGTAATCCAAATAACTACAAGACTTTTGAAGGCAAGACACTAAGGCGTAGAGTTCTTTTGAACTATTTTGATATCATATGTAATTTATTTGGAAACATGTATTTTGCAACGATGTAACCTTTTAAATTATATTTATGATGGTTGTGTTTACTTTCTTCACTATAGTTATGATACTGAACATGACGTCCTCCGCCCCCGAATGTTTCCGCCGTTCCGGTTTGGTGGTGTGACAAATATTGCCACTAGGACTGTTAGCTGGATAGAGAAACAAATCATTCATTCACTTTGTACTAGATGAGTCGCACTATACTTGCTAACAATTCATGGAGTGTACCATGAATAGTGTTACGAGAAGTCCTTTGGTCTTGTACCAACTAAGAAGGTTTATAAAACAATCTATCATATGTGAAGTAGGATTCACTCCTTTCTAACACATATGGAAGTCTACGATTATGAAGCTTACCCTCGTTATGAAGTGCTCGACAATATAGAAATTAGAATAGAGAAGTGTTGTCTCGTAGAACCCATCAAGAATTTTGGATATTTGTTTAACAAACCTTCTGAGAATAAAGTGTATGTTGCTCGAAGGTTAGTCTTCCAAGAGAGGGAGCTGATATCTAAAAGGGCTATTGGGAGCCATATTGATCTTGATAAGATTCAAGAGTTAACCAATGAAGAACCTAAAGTTGGACCTAACATTTAATTCGAGGTTGAAATAGCTATTAGGGAAACTAACATATCTCCATCTCTTCCTTATAGATCTGATAAAGGACGCATACACCTTTTTATATAAGTGTTAATACTACTAAGCTAAATGAGTCATTGGTATGGAACAATCAGAGTATACCAACAATTGGAAGATATAGTAGGACCTAAAAGCTATAGAAGGAGGACATGGCAAGTGAGATTCAGTACATGTGTGTTGAAACTTGGTAGATCAAACACATGGCATTAAAATTGTAAGTGTGAGTGAATCTTCAAGAAGAAACAAGAATGGATAGGAACATACACTTAATAAAATCAAGATAGGTTGTGAAGGATCTATACGCTTGAGAAATTCATATATAGGCTGAAACGAGCACCTCATAATTAGAATCTTTGATATAATGAGAAAGTTCAAAGAGCTTGAGTTTCTAGAAATGAAGATTAGCCATATATATGTCAAAGCTAGTGGGAGTAATTTGAATCTTTGTTTCCATGAGAAAGTTCAGGGAGTTTGAATTTCGATAAACATAGATAAGCCATATATATATATATATATATATATATATATATATATATATATATATATATATATAGCTAGTGGGAGTATTATTATGACCCTTGTGTTGTACATCGATAATGTACGATTCATAGGAAACTATGTTCTTACCTAGCAAGTGTAAAATCTTGGCTTGGTATGAGAATTATTTCGCTATGATATACATGGATGATACAAAACAAGTACATAATAAGGATCTATGGAGAGATATTAAAGTGATTCATTGGATTAAGTAAATATACATAAAATATTGAGGAAACTCGATGTGCAGAACTCGAAAGGAGTTTGTGCTTAACAAATATGGCATGATACTGAGCAATGATAATGTCCTAGTTCTAAAATTGAGCTAAAGGAAATGAGTCGTGTCCTACATGTTTCTGCTATGGGATCGATCATATATGCCATGACATGTTTCAGATCTGATTACTCGTATGCCTTGAGTATGACAAGTTTGATTAGATTAATTTGGCAAGAATCAATGAATCAAGATCAAGAACATTCTAATGTGTCCTAGGAGGACAAAGGAAAGGATATTGTCAGTATGGAAGAGATCAATGTAAAAGTTTCATTGATGCTAAGTTCCACACTAATAAAGACAATTCTATTTGTAATTAGAATTTGTGTTTTTACTGAATGGTGAAGTATTAGCTTGGAAGAATACCAAGTAATACACCATAGTGAATTTAACAATAAACTTAGAGTATATTGCATTTGGTTAAACTATAAAGAAGACAATGTGACTGAAAGAGATTCATTAATCACATCTTTATTGAAATTTAATCGTTGATGGTCCTTTTGGAGGCTCTTATTACTATAAGGGTGAACTTACCTCCCGTATGGATCCCAAGTCACACAAGCTCACAAGACACATACTTAGTAAGTACCAACACATTTGATAGTGATTTAAATGTAAAGACATCATAGTCAATGATTCATATAGAAAGATAATATTGTCGATCCATTCCCTAAGCCAATGTTACCGACCAAATTTAACAGTCAGAAAAAGTTGAGACATTAGGTTTGAAAATGAATTGGCTTAAACACTCTTGGTTTGGTCTGTTTTAAAACTTGAGAACTTAAGCAACATAAGTCTTAATTCGATTTGGCGATTATTAGGTGGAGATCTTAATATATGATGGAAATCAGCATTCCAATTATCTTATCACCGTGTTCTTCTTTTGGATGTTTGGAACCCACTTATCGAGTATTAATTAAGTCAAACATCCATAGTCGGTCATACTCGTGGAAGTAAGTAGTGATTCAAGACTATCATGAGCATTAGTGGATTGTCCATAATGATTGGGCATAACATAGAGATTGCGCTAACACTTATGAGTAATTAATAGAGATTTAAGTATGTGACGAAGCCGCGCTTAGAGGCTACTTCATTGATACAGACACAAGTAATTTGAAGACGATAATATATTCTATTCTTTAAACCTATATACATGTGGGGTTTTGCTTTATCATTTTGTTATGCATTGGTGTACTCCAATACTATATGTAACTCGTAGTAATAATGTCACATCCCCAATTTCACGGCCAGAAAAGACCGATTTGTTTATGCTTTGTTTTATAAATCAGAGTAATCGTTTAAAGAAAACGGTTGCGGAATTTGTTCCCAAAATAAAATATGATAACCATTTATCAAAACATTTCTCGAAAAGAATGTATTTTCATTAAATAATAAAAACTCGGGATGTCATGTTCGTTACAGACCAAAAGCATAAACAATATAAAATAGACCTTACAATAGTTATTCAACTACTAATCTATAATCCAAAATCTCTCGTTAAGTCCACCAACTTATACCCTTGTGTCATTACCTGTAATGAAAAGAAAACTGAGTGGGTCAGGCTTGGGAGCCTGGTAAGCATATAGGGTTTTCAACCCACAATAATATAATTATTATATTCAATTATCAAACAATCAACCCAAATACCCATCCCCATTATCTTCTTAAGGTTTTACCCTAAGAATCCACTATCCTTCATTCATTCATTCCTAAGGATTTACCTAAGGATTTGGCACGAAGCCCATTGCTGCCAAAGTTTATAGATCAGGTACTAAATCCATAGTTATCAGACGCTAACTCCATAGTCGTCGGGGTTTACTCAAGCGGCGCTAACTCCATAGTCACCAAGGTTCACTTAACAGGCACGAAGTCACATCGTCACCAAGGTTTACTCAATAGGTGCTAACTCCATAGTCACCAAGGTTCACTTAACAAGCGCTAACTCCATAGTCGCCAAGATTCACTTAACAGGCGCTAACTCCATAGTCGCCAAGGTTTACTCAACAAGCGCTAACTCCATAGTCGCCAAGGTTCATCAAATAGGCACGAAGTCACATCGTCGCCAAGGTTTATACAATAGGCGCTAACTCCATAGTCACCAAGGTTTATCTAATAATAGGCGCTAACTCCATAGTCACCAAGGTTTATCTAACAGCAGGCGCTAACTCCATAGTCACCAAGGTTTATCTAACAGCAGGCGCTAACTCCATAGTCACCAACTATCCCATCTACCCATGTTCTACCCAACAATTTTGTAGATATAAATACTTACACAGTTTAAATCATTTAACACCTGTATAAAACTCCAAATTCCATGCCCATCTCAAATAGACAAATAACATATAAACACATAGCACGTATTTCATAGCAAATACTTCATATTTATGTGTTAGAAGAAAGTAACTACACACTCGCGCATATAAACAACAATATACTTAATACACTCAAACCATACTTGTATTATTATCGTGTTTATGAAAGGTAGTATACACTCACTTGATCAGAAGATGATCGGACAGCACTACGGCTTGTAGAAGTAGTAATCCTCAGGAGATCTGGAAGATCTCTACAAAAATCGAACTTCTCACGGGCAGAGCTTCGGCTCGGGAATCGCACTTCTCGGGATCTTCGGGGCCTCGGGACTTGCTTCGGGGCTCAGAAATGATACCGGGGCTTCGAGACTATTATTGCACGAAAAACGATGCAAAAACGCAAGAAAAAGGGAAGAAATGAGCAAATGAATCAGCTGCACTCGACTCCCTTTTATAGGGTCTAGAAGGCCGATTTACGCGGGGCGTACTCTCAGGTTACGCGGGGCGTAACCTGGATAAGCCCGGTGACTCCCCCCCTTGGATAATATCGAAAATTTATATTTAAATTTAATTTCGAAAATATTTAATAAACTTCAAAATTTCATATCTTCCTCATACGAACTCCGTTTTCGACGTTCTTTATATCCACGCGTAGGTGAGACTACGATCTACAACTTTCATTTAGACTCCGTCGGCTAATTTTGACTTTATTTTTATTATTTATTTTTAGTAGGCCGGGACAGGAAAACTCCGTTATAAAATCATAACTTCTTCATCCGACGTCCGTTTTCGCCTATCTTTTTATCGTTTTACTACAATTAATGAGATCTTCAATTCTCATTTAGATTGTTTTGGCTAAAAACTGCTCGGTCTCAAATCGAGTATTCGGCCTATATACCGCTAAGTCGAAACTTCGAAAAATCATAACTTCCTCATACGAAGTCAGATTTGGGCGTTCTTTTTATGCACGCTCATGGTTTAACGTATTCTACGACTTTCATTTAGATTGCTAAGGCTAAATATCGCTCTAACGTAAATTCATTTTTTACGTCGCGTTGTGTCGTGCCGGTTCTGTCGCGAAACTTCGACAAGTCATAACTTCTTCGTTATAACTCGGATTTCGTCGTTCTTTATATGTACGGAATCCTTATAACATATGCTAAAACTTAGTTAAGATTATTCATTCTAAATAATCTTTTATCAAAAAGTCATTTTTGACGCTTATCGTCTCTAAATTGACTAGCCCTTATCTACGGGCGTTACAAATAAAGGGTATGTACATGTATGACAAGATGAAGTAGATAAAAACTATGTAATCAAAGTTTATTTGTTCATTCCTCCTTAACATGAAAAGAGATATTTATGGGTCCTTCGATGATTTAGCGTTGACATCTAAAGTGTTTGGTTGAGCCCTGACTAACATTGATGTGTTCAATGTAGTAGTTAGATGCAATCATCACAAATCCATATCAGGAAACATAATCTTGAATTCTGAGATTGACCATTATCCATGTCTCGATTTCATAAAGATATCTAGAACAAATGTATAGTTGATTACTTATCTAAGGGCTGAATCTTGATTAAGATCAAGAGTTTGATAGTTACATTGGATGGCTAACTCTCTGTTGATTATTGGAGAAGAGTGTCCAAGGTCATTAACTATTGGTAATATTTCTAATAATAACAGGGTCCTTTTCAATTTCCCTTAAGACCCAAATCGAGTAGAATAAATAAAGGAGAAATTGGTTTATTAATTATTATGGTTAATAATTAATTAAAAACTAATTGAAAAATATTTTGGGAATTAGTTAACAATTTAATTAATTAAAGGTTAACTATTCAGTTAATCAATAGTTGGTTAATCAGGAATGTTCCAGAACCCTTATGGAATTAGGGTTGGCCAAAAATAATTCCATCCCATATAGGAAAGGGAGTAAATTTTGTAGTTGGATCCTTGTCTCACATGAGAAGTAGTACAAAACCTAGGAAGGCATCCAAGGCTATAAATAGGGCCTTAGGGATTTCATTCTTCCTTGCGCCTTGGCTTGAAGTTTCGCCAACGCTTCTTCCTCCCCTTATAGGGACGATTTCTAACCCTCTTAGGGTTTGTGAAATTGACCCTTCTCCTAGTTATTTTTATTCCATTCTTTGGTGTCATTGGGTGTGATACCATTAGAGGGATTATAGTTTGGGTCCTCTCATCCAAGCAACTTCGTGGAGGACAAGATCGCAAGCATGGAGATCAAGGGCTACATAATAGGAATGTTTTTCTTCTTTATGTTTTAAATTTTTCATAGGGTAGTTGTAATTAGTATGAATCCATAGATCCTTATGTTGCATGTACACTTAGCTATATCATAGTTTGATTTTTCCGCTACCAAGTGTAAGTGTATTTGATGCATAGAAAAACCGACACTAAGCTCTAAAAAAACCCTAATCCCTTTCTTTGATTGTTGAAGCTCATTTTGGTGATTTTGGAAGACCTTGTAGGAAGAAGGAAGAAGAAGTGAGACAAGATCTAGCAAGTAAGTTTCCATTTCCTCATCTTAGCACACTTCTGGACCTTTGTAAGTGTCGAAGACTCTACCTTTATGTGATTAGATTGCTAGATCTTTAGTTTTGTCCCATACTCTTCTTGTTCTTCTTAGTTTGGATGGTGAGATCCCATAAAGGTTACAAGTTTATGAATCACTTGGAAATTTGGAGTGGTTGATGGTTTTGATATGAAGTATGGTTAGATTTTGAGACATGCATGGGATTTTTGGTTATAATCCTCATTTTGACCTAACATGAGTTCAAGACATGCATTAGATATGCATGTATATAAAGCACTAAATTTTAGGTTAGTTTTAGTGTTAGAAAACTCTCCTGGAGTTAATGGACTAAAAACTTTAGAGATTAAGTGCTTAATGGTTAAGTTCATGTGATATTTTGCCATTATTGGACCTAGGGTTTAAGATCTTGATCTCTTAGAGAGTCATAAGGGATAAAGTTGGAAAATTTATCCATCTAGACCATAGAAAGTACCATATTTGGGCTTTGGAGCTTTTAGAATCGGAGGAAACAACTTAACTCATTAAGTTGTTAAGAACCCAATACCCAAGATGTGGCCCTTGGTTGCCACGACATGGTGACTAGGAAATCATCGTCTATTTTGTTGTTTGTGGGCTACGACGTGGTCATGGATGGCCACGACATGGCAGTCAACTGAAGTCAACATTGACCATTGACTTTTTGACTTTAGTTGACTTTTGGTTAAACTCCTAGTTTTGGAAGGTGGGTTAAGGGTTTACCTTGTATGACTGTATAGGTGGTGTATATCATCTATATTTTCAGGAGTGAGATTAGTAGCAGTTGATTATCGTCTGAGATGTGAGTCTTCTTACTCTACTTGTGGGTCGAAGGCACAATTGTCGGGCTACTGGATTGTGTTATGTTAGATGCTAGTTGTCTTTGTGATACTTGCATGGAAGACCCTAGGAGTAGCCTGTAGCGTTTGTATAAAAGACCATGGGTTTACCCATGACACTTGTATGTAAGACCTTAGGGTAGCTAAGGCACTGCAAGTGAAGACCACGGGGGTAGCCCATGACAATGGTATGAAAGACCATGGATGAAGTCCATGATACTTGTATGCAAGACCATGAGGACTGCACATGGCACTGTTTGTATGATATGTTGTATTTTAGGGAACTCACCAAGTTTTGTGCTTACGATTTTCTGGTTTAATATTTTAAGGTACTTTCAGTTCGAAATGGAAAAGTCCGACGTGACTGCACAACATCCGCTTACGATTTTCGCATCGATGATCATTTACTCTGATGTTTTTGATACATTTGTATTATGATGGTTTGAGACACATGATGTATAGTTTTGATGATTTTAAAAATGACAAATTTTATCACTATTTTTGGGATGTTACACATTTGCTATGTAATATTTTCTTTTCATTTTTTTTAAAAGACCGTATATACTTATTGTTATATATTGAATTTATTTAGTTTTATTTTTATGTACTGTTTACTTTAAAAATATTGCATACAAAATATTTTAGAAATATTTTTATTAATTAAAAAAAATTAGAATTAATCAATGATTAATTAGTATTTATGATAGTAAGTTTTTGTTAAAAGTTACTTAGTAGAAAATTGATTAGTCAAATCAGAAGACTATAAATAGGATAAACAATTGATCTTTTTGAATGTTTTAAAAATAAAACTTAGAAAAATAATACTAACAAATATGAAAAATAAAATCACCATTAAAAGTGAAAAAATTAACTTATCAGTATAATTATTTTTTGGTTTTATTCACATTTAGAAAAATTCTTTTTTTGTAGACATTTGAGTATTTGACCATCAAACTTTTTAAATTGTATTCATATGCTATTATTGTTACATGAGTAAACAAATTTAACAAGTTAAATAATTAAATGTGTATAGAAAAAAATTACATAAATATAAACAAAATGAAAAATAATTACCCTGATAAATCATTTTATCTTAAAATAATATAATCATTGATAATATCAAAACTTCATCAAATTAAAAACATAAAAAAAATGGTATGTATTAAATGAAAAAAAAAAAGTAAAAAAACATTATCTTCGATGCTTAAATAAAGTAACATTTACCTTATTTAATTTTATTTGATTAATTTATCTTTTAAATAAACGTTCTATAAAACAAGACAACTCTCAACTACTTATATTATTATATTTATAATAATGATACATTTCTTTAATGAATGGTCGAGTTGATTTCTATAATATTGCTTAAAAGATTGAAAACAAAATCATGACATTTAAATAATTCAAAAGATTCTTTAAAATAGTAAGAGAGCGGCTGTCTCGTGTATTTCAAACACCCATCCACCATACACGCCCCTCACCAACTTATGTCCTGATCCTAAAGGAAAAACAAAATTACACAAATCCTCCATTATTCAACATTGTTTATTTCCTTTTTAATAAATAAAAATAATTTTAATATATGTCATTTTATTTTTATTTTTTTAATGTCAATTTTTGATAATTTAAAGATATATATTTTTCACTTGTCACTATTCATTTACTTTATTTTTTATTTTTTAATATGTTGTTAATTTAGTTTCTATAAATTAAATATACCATAATAACTATATTAATTTCAAATTTCAAATTTCAAATTTCAATTTTCAATTTTAAATTTCAAATTTCAAATATCAAATTTCAATTTATATTTCTAATAAATTACAATTTAAACCTTCGTATTTAGCATTTTGTTATAATTAATCTGTTTAATACACGGGTCTAACAATTAAATACGTAATTTTAATTAATTTATTTTTTGTAGGTTTCTTTTTTTTTTTTTAAATTTTCTTCTCATAATTTTCACTTGTTTCAAATTCCAAATACAAATAAACATCTCATTTACTCCTTTATGTTTAACATTTTGTTTTAATCAACCTGTAACGGGTCTCACACCTAATTATATATATATATATATATATATATATATATATATATATATATATATATATATAACAATAATAAGAAAATTATGTCGTTTATCAATCTATCATTTGAAGTGAATGAGTTATCATAAAGAATACATTCAAAATTTAGAAGAAGATTCTTAAAGGAATGATATAAATGCCATGATCAAACTAAGAAACTGAAAATAAACTTTTGTCCATGATTCTCATTAGCTATGGTCATGTCTAAACGTTATACCACATTAACTAGCTAAACGATTTAAAAGTTACACACACCGTTTGAAAGGACAATTATGTATGTAACTTATAAGTTATGTCTTGTGTAGACCAAAAGATGTCGGATATCATATTTACCAAAAATGAACTAAGTAACAATACGTTTCTAGGAGTGAGTATTACCGAGACACATAATAAAGTACTATTATATTACCTAATAAGTTAGTATAATTGAGATTTATAAAGATAGAAAGAGTGTGAATAAAAGGAGGGAAATAAAGATATAAGAGAGGGAGACAGAAAGTGAGAGAGAGAGAGAGAGAGAGAGAGAGAGAGAGAAAGAAAGAGAAAGAGAGGGAAATGTGGATATGTAGAGAGATAATTATATATATATATATATATATATATATATATATATATATATATATGAGTATGATCAAATAAGAACACCAAAAAGTTTAAGAACGCGAGAACATATCTGAGCTCTTCAAATATTATGATCGGCTAATATAATTTATAAAAGTCTTGAACTGAAATTGTAAGTTTCTAAAAGTCATGGGATGAGATTGTAAATTTTTAATAGACTAAAGGGTAATATAGTCATTAAACGTTAACCTATTTTTGTCAAGTTGCTGGAATATCTCTCTCCCCCCTCTCTCTTTCTCACTCACGTATTCAAACCTTTATACCCTAATTGAGCCGTCAGCACCATACGATCCTTCCCCAACCCTTCCATTACCTGCTTTGAACATCGACGACATAATAATGAAGACGATTTCACACAGATTGAAAACCTCCATTTTCAATCTCTCTATCACCGTCCTCATTCTATCAATTTCCCTTTTTCGCTTCAGCAAACCCCTTCAGAACCAAACCCTAACCCAGTGGCGAAACCCTATAGAGGCCTTGGGGGCCATGGCCTCCCAGCTTTTTGCTAGGTTTATATACGATATATGCAGAAGCGGGAATGGAACAATCGCTATCGCTAAATTGGGAAGCAAAATCTTCCCATTTGAAAAGGGAAAAAAAATTCGATTATCAATTTCTGTCAATCTCGGTTCTCGATTCTTCCAAACCATATTTGGTATCTGCTAGTTCTCTCTATTGGTCGTCAAAATACTATTTATTCATTGTTTTGTTCTATTTGCTTTAATTCCTTTTTTTTATGAATGAGATGTTGCGTGAAGGCTGCTTATGTTAGTTTCTAATCAGTTATTTTGGTAGAGCAGAAGGTACATGATTGATATGGTGATTTTATGAATCTGATACGTTGAAATTTTCAATGATAATAAATTGATCAGATTGCTATATGCTAGGTTTTTTATTTTCATTGATGATGGATTGACATATAGACTATGTTACCTTTTCAAATGTTCAGATTTGGTTGTTTAGAGTAATGTTTTGATGCATATAATTCCTATAAAATAAGTGAATTTTGTTTGGGCTTTGTCTAATATTCTAGAATCTGACAATGGAAGTATGAAATTGTTTCAGGAGCGAAGAAAGAAGAATAAGGAGCACCACCGATTTGGTGGTTCATCGCAGTGGTGGAGTGGCAGGGGCTATTATGGCAACCTCTTCACCACTTCGTTTTCTTGTTCTAGTTACTGCCGATGAGAGGGGGAGGAAGGCAGAAAGAAAACGACAACATAGGGTGTTTGGGTTGCTTGGTGTGTCGTAAAACAGTGGGAGAAAACGGAGGGGGCTGCTGCCCTTGGCTTGCCGGAAACCACCAGCAAACACCTCTGGTGGGGGTGTTTTTGTTGCACCTCGAAGACAGGAGAAAAAGAAGGGAATGTGAGAGGAAATGGAAGAATGAAAATTATATATATCTATGAATAACAGTGTATTCATTTGAGAATAGCAGTATATTCATTTGTGAATAGCAGTGCATTCATGTGTGAATAACAGTGTATGAAATAGCAGTGCATTCATGTGTAAATAGCAGTGTATTCATTTGTGAATAACAGTGAATGAATGTATTTATTTATGATTAGAGGTATTCATTTATTCAATTCTGAATAACATAGTACTTATTTGTTAATAACAGTGTTTTCATTTGTGAATAACAGTGTAAGCATGTGTTAATGAGTATATTTATTTATGATTAGAGATATTCTTTTTATGAAGAAATGCTAATTGTTACACTCTTTTTATTTTCAATTGATTTAAAAAAAAATTGGATTACTTGTAAATTGATGTGTATTTATTTGTGATTGGAGTAGTATCAGGTTTTTTGAAAAAAAAATCATTTATGAATACAAATCTACTGATTTGGTGTTCGATTTCTATTCGTCTTTTTTAACACAAAAAAAAAAACAAAAAAACAATGTGAATTAGGAGAAAAAGTATAGATTTTTTTAAGAATTTTTTTTTTCAGTTTTAAAATAAATTTTGGTAAAAATGTTTTTTATATTCCATTAATAAGAAAAATAAAAAATTGAATATTTATTTCTTTTTTGGTAACTGATCCTAAATTTAAGGGAATTTGATTGAATTTTATTTTATTTTAATTTAATTAAAATATACAATTACTAGTATGCCTTTATATATTGATTGGTCCAGAATTGTTCTCGCGTTCTCAACATTTTAGGTGTTCTCATTTGATCATCTCCTTATATATATATATATATATATATATATATATATATATATATATATATATATATATATATATATATAGCTAGGTTCAAATGTGGATTGACATCTATTGTGTGGTCGTGTGGATAATGTTATTCTGTGAGAATTACAAAGAAAAATGTTGTTTGATAATATGAATACGTTCAATCTTATATAATTATTTTAATTATTAAGCATTTTCACTAATTAAATCGTCTATAAGGTTATTATACACTTTTTTTAATTATTCTCATTCTATCAGAATGTTATCGGGATGTTTATGGAATCGTATTCTGTAAGAATTAAAATAAATAAAAAAGAATGAATGAGAACAAAAATGAATTAGAATTTGTGAGAATCCATTAAAATAACAGTAGTTCTGTGAGATTTAACATATTCACAATACCAAACAACATATTCTCTTAGTAATTTTCATAAAATCGCATTATCCAAACGCCCACACAAATAGTTGTCCATCCACATTATAACCTAGCTCTCTCTCTCTCTCTCTCTCTCTCTCTCTCTCTCTCTTTCTTTCTCCCTCTCTCTCTCTCTCTCTATATATATATATATATATATAAAGAGAGAGAGAGAGAGAGAGAGAGAGTAAGATAGAGATAAAGAGAGAGAATTGGAGATCCCAAGATATAGAGAGAGAGAAATTATGATATAGAGGAAGAGAGAGAGAGAGAGAGATAGATAGAGATAAAGAGATATAGTATGAGTCTATAGGTTGAAATAGAGAGAATCGTGAGAAAGAAGGAGAATTAGTATAGAAAATGAGTACATGGAATAAGAGAATAAAAGAGAAAGAAAATGTTACATAAAAAGATTAGAAAGACAATAAGAATAAGTAAAGAGAAAATAAAAAATGAGAATTAGTATCATGTAAGAGTCTAATGGCAGTTTGAGTAGTTGTAAGTTTATTGCTATTATTATTAAAGAAAATGGTTGAGTTGTGATTCCTTAATTGATAAACGAGTATTGAAAAACTATATATTATATGATTAGTGTATTTATGAGTTATTATTATTATGTGCTTGAAATAATGAATTACTCATTAAGCTCTTTGTAGCTTATCATTTTGTTAACATAGTTTTGTTGGTAATTTTATTTAAGAAGCAAAGATTGAAGAAAAGAAATTGTGATACCCGAATCATATCATGTTGATTACTATTTGTATTGGATAGTTAATATAAGTATACACGAATGTGTTTTTATAAATAATAAGTGTAATTTTTTAGGTGTACCTTGTTTCAAAAGAAAGGTATACCATTTTAGTTAGTAATTATCATGTTTGGTTAACTTTTCAACATAAAAATATTGTTTAGGCATATTGTTTGACATATATAAATAGTTTGAGTTTTAACTTAATTGACTATCCAAGTTAAAGAAATGTATCATTATTTGTTTAACCTTAAAGACTCATTTGAATCAAGGTTGTTAAGATCGGGATCGGGATCCAAAAATCCCACAAAATAAAATATAATTTTTAATTATGAAAAATATTTCAAACATTCAATTTTTCGTTCAAAAGTTATAAAAACTTCAAAATGTTAGTTGTAAGTCACAATACAAATAATAAATGGTAAAATACATAAAGTGGTAAAAAAATTCATTTACAAAAAAAAAATAAAAATAAAATAATTCAAGGGAAGGTAGGATCTCGATCCTACCATCCTACCTGTGATCCTACACCAAATACGATCATTTTATGATCCGGATACTTTTTCATACCTAGGATCGTAGGATCGTACGACCCTACGATCAGGATTACGATTTTGACAACCATAATTTGAATAAACAACTCAACTTCATAGGTCAAAGGGTTTGTATTGAATTGGACTCCAATGATGGTTCTAAACCAAACAAATGGATATAATCAATCAAACACCAATGTAATCTAGATGCTAGAACTGCTACACGGTCAATTCTTCATTTTGATTTTTTTTTATGTAAACTTCAATACTTTATTATAAATTATACGAATATTATGTTTCACATAAATAAAACTTTACAGTTAATATATATAAATATAAATATACGTTATTAAAAATTAGATTAGCATTATAACATACATTACATTTTTGATTTCATCTGCTTAAACCTAAATTTTATATTTTTACTTTTTTTTATACGATACACGAACAATCACCTAGTTTTACTTCGAAATAATACAAGTTTTACATCAAAGATACAAGATATAAGATATATAAAAAACTCTCATATATAACAAGCAAACGTAATATTTGCATATCATTAACAATTGCATCACATAATCCGAAGTAGAGGAAATGCACTTGACACATGCTTTTATGTGAGTTTTAACCAACCTACATCACGTAGACATGAGTCCAAAGTCTTTCAATTTTTTAATAATTTAAATGGCCATTATCTTGTTCATTTATCCTATAATGGACATCATGTGTTCACTTCAAACTAAAGATGATTCCCCTGTCAGTTAAGTCCCATCAATATATTTTTTAAATATCTATTCTTGTCTTTTTATAATACTTCAATTTGCTGATCAAACGTACACCTACGCAAATATTATAAATTCAATACATCGATTCCTGACATCAAGTATGACACTGTAGGCGAATCGTTGTATTTATCTGCAAGCAAATTACTCATGAAAAATAATGCAAACACCATATATATATATATATATATATATATATATATATATATATATATATATATATATATATATATATATATATATATATATATATATATATATATATATATATATATATATATATATAGTTTTCCATTAAATTAAGCGCATTTACCCTTGAAACTTGTAAGTATCATTCATACATACGAATAGACGATCAAGGAGTTTAAAAGGTTTAACTACAACGATTTTTTGGTCTAATGGTAATGAGTGTTTTTTTCAAATGACAGGTAATGAGTGACTTTTTCAAATGAAATTTAAGTCGGGATAAAAAGATATTCTTATCTAATTAGTTAGTTTACCATTTAAAAAAAAAGACCGGTAGCATGACTCTTATTAGATATTAGTGTTCAATATTATATATATGTCTAGGTGTTTATGTCGTTTAGTTGGTGTTGGTACCTACTTTCGGAGTAATGACAGGTCGTATAGGTCATATTTATGAATATCCTAATTGTACACATCTCCATATGAAATATGTGTCTGTGTATCTTCATGTGTTTTCTTTTGGTCTTGATTATCGTGAAGCTAAGACGACTCGGTGTGGGCAACGCCCACTCACATTTTTGTGACCTGTCGCCAGAAAACACCGCTACCACGACCCAAACACCGCATTGGCCTCCCATTTTTGTGTGTTATGTGGCTTGGCGTTGTGAGTTTGGAACACCAGCCCTGAAAAAACGTGATGGAGGGTTTTTGCCTGTGTGGCTTTTCAACCACGTTTTTTTATGGTTGCTCATACCGGGCAACCTAACTGCTATAGGGTGCCCATACCGGGCAATCTAATTGAAGAGAGAGTGAAGTTGATTTTGTGCTAAGTAACCTATTCTCTCAAGCCTACTCTTGCATATTGGTGTTTGTGAACCATTAGAGACATCACACTTGAGGTGCTCAAGCTTTCAAAGGTCAAGAACTATAAGTCCTTCTAAGAGGTAAGTCATCTAACCCGTTGTATTGTTCATTTGACAATTTGTATTCTAGTTAGGATGTATGCTTTGGAAAATTGAAAATATGCATGTATAATTAGAGAAAATTAACATAGATCCAAAGCATTTAGGGTTGCATGTGAACCATAGGAGTGTTATCGTGCTTAAAACCCAACACTAATCAGGTCTACCACAAAAAATGATAAGACTATTCTTCATGATTTACTAAAAGTTTAGTGAATATGATTATGCTTACAAGATTACGTATAATTATGAATCATTGAAAAAGTTTCAATGTATAGCAGAACGAATAAGAAGAATCAATTAGGCAGAAAGATAAAAGTTTCTCCAATCTGAAAGGAAAGGGGAGTACTTTAGTATCGTGTTTTATGATCATCTTAATGATTATAGAACCATATCACAATTAATCCTCTAAGAACACCTTAGTGTACTTGTATGACTAAGAAGAGGAATCGTGAATTGTTGAAATGGTTCAATCAAGAAGATAAATCATACTTCGTTCCAAAATCAAGTCTTAGAGTCATCTCCAAGATTGTGTCTTGAGTGGTATATCCTAAGTAGGTTTATAACACATCATGAAATGTGGAATAGAATTTTTTCTTATTAATGCACATTCAGAATTGGTAGTTGTGATGTTTTGGATAAAATAAAGACCAACTAAGACCAAATTAAATGAAGTGTTTTTATTTACAAGAGCCCGCACTACCTCTTGAATATTTGTTTGTCAAGGAATGGTTCTTGACAAGAGAATCATATATGTCAAGAGGTCAGTGGGAGTCTTAAAAGACCTTGAAAAGTTTCAAGAACAAATCAAGAATAAACCTATTGTTTATCACTAGCACACGACTTGAGGTTTGTAACCTATCATGTTGACACATTCTTGTTTCTATACTCATTCCAGTTAAAGTTGAATATACATGTGAGTTCTATGAGTTCTCAATTTTTTTGCATAAGGCAGAATCAGTGAAAGTTCATTGATCAGTAAAGGTGATATGTTCAACAACTTGGAAGACATGGTAGGCCCTAGTGCTACAAAATGGCAAGAAGTTAAGATTGAACAAGTTCAATCCATATGAGTTTGAAATTGTCATAGACCTTGTCTTAAGATAATGGTTGGGAATGACAGACTCACTTGGATAGGAACACATACACCATAAAATCTAAGTGTCATAAGGTTTCTCTCCGCTTCATAAAAATGATTGTGAGGAATCACTTTCACTAAGTAGATTTAAAGAGATAGCAGTTGTGTTAATTGCGTTCTCAAATTCGATTATGATTACGACATCCCTCTTCATAGTTCAAATTGTTAGAAATGGAAAATAGTTTGAACATTCGAAACTTGTTGATGTAAGTTCTGAAATAGTTTAGACACACATATGAGCTTTCTAATAAAAGGTGTATGAGCTTAGATAAAGGCTTATCGAAACATCTCGTATCAGAAATATGAACTTCAGTAAGAAAGTCAATAAAGTATTGATTTCTAGAAGTCCAACTGATTTTGGATACATGTCAAATCTAGTGGGAGCATAGGTGTTATGATATTAACAAAATAATTGTTATGCTAGTGGAAGCATAATTATTATGGTAAGTGTTGCGAGTTAGCAATACTGTTTATAAGAAACAAAGTTCTAATCTGCAAAGTTGCAAAGTTTGAAAAGTTGTTTTGCTATAGTAAGGGAGAGGATACTTATACTTTATTTTGAATCTAAAAGTTTAGATTGAAGTATTAATCAAACTTAGTCATGGATATATGAATACCATGTTGAAATATTTCAACATTGGAAATTCTATATATGGAAATATTATAGCAAAAGATTGGTCAGGTATCATGTCTTTACATAAGACGTTATGAATCATGCCCCATATGCTTCGAATATAGGGTCGATTGCATATGCTATAATATTCATGTGTTCTAATTTTCCAAGTGCCTATGGCATTAAGAGAGAAAAAAGGACTGGAACTGGATATGACTAAAGTGGTTAAATAACTGTCAAGGACAATATAAGGTTCGCTAAGGATTGATTGCTTATGGATAGTTGGAATTATAGTAATGAATGGACCATATTGATATAATTCTGAATAGATAGGATTCTATTAAGAATAGATAGTCATATGGCAATTATGGAAAAGTTTCCATAAATAGAGTTGCATATCAAGAATCTATGAGTAAGTTAGAAACTTTTATGCAAGAAGGAAGTTCAAAGGAATGTGCTTTGAATATGAGACTTCGTATCTATGGAATTGTCTTGTAACAATCTCCAATGGAAAGTTTTGTAATTGGCAAAGTCTCTATGACTTGTGCACATTGTCATTATAAAAGGATCACTGCATATAAGCTTAGAATCTAACATATTACAGTAAGTGGCAAGGACTTGGTCTTCTTACACTTGCGATAAGGATTTTGAATTGTGAAATGAGTGTCATTGGAAATTTTTACAATTGATCTATTTCAGAAAGTAAGGACCATAGGTAACATAGTGTGCATGCTTGGAGTATGGGATGACTATTGTTTTAATGCAAGCAAAGCCTAAGTGTAAGGTATTTTGATATTGCCATAATTATACATATTTTTAAGCAATATTTAAGTACATATATATATATATATATATATATATATATATATATATATATTAGTCATTTGCATAGAATAATGATACTTATAAGGTTAAATTATATTTTGCAGCCAAAAATAAGACATTTTGAAGAAAGGGACTAAAAGCGTTAAAGGATGGAACTTTGGAGGCTGAAGGCTTGAAAGACAAGAAAAACACCCAAAAAGACATACTCACGACGTGAACAGTTGATGTTTCACGATGTGAGTGGAAAAGAATGAGAAGATAAGCACCCGGGTGAAGGAATCCTTGACGATCACAATTACTTCGAGTTCACGACGTGAGTTTTAAATGCTCACGATGTGAACGGTGATTTTGGGAGAAGATATATATACCCTTCTCCATTACGATTTGGGAGACTTTTGCTGGCTTAGGAGGATTCGTGGAGACGAAATTCAGAGGAAAAGAAGCTCTGGAAGTTAGTTTTAACACCAAGGAAGGAGGAGTTCATAATTTGTCTTTATAGATTGGTACATTTAAGTATGTTTTTGAATATAGTATTTTTTTGTTTAGCTGTTAATATGACCAACTAAATCTAGCTACTTCTGTTAGCTAGATGAAGCTGGAACTCATGGTTTTAATGCATTAGACTTAACTTTACTTGTTGGTGATATGCTTGTGTTGATTGATTTTACCTAGCATGCTTGAATTAATTATTTGATTGCCTTGAATTCTTGTTCTGTGTAGTTAGTGAACACAAACCTGCATGAACTTGAATACCTAAAAATATAGTGAACACTAGTTTATTGGAGCTAAGATCAAACCAATCTCAGATTAGTAATTAATTCATTAAACCAAGCTGTGTTAGAGAACTCATATTATGACTGTAATTGTGTTTTGATTAATCAATCTTTCATGGCTCCAATCTTATTTATTAATTGATTCTGTGTTAACTATTGTATGACCATAAATAGATTTACATGAATTGATTAATAATTAGTAGATTTGGAACTCAATTGCTAAAACTTCCTTAATTGGTCACCAACAGTAATAGTCATAGCTAATGTGTAACCATTGAGTGAAAGCGGATTCGAACTAACAGAAGTGTTTTGTTTATTGATTGAGTTTTTGTTAAAGGATTAAGTTCATCTAAACTTGTAAAATTAGATAAAAACCCCTTTTTAGCTTATTAATAGTTAGATTAATTTAGAAGTGAATAGATTAATTAATAGCACCGTTCCCTGTGATCGACACGCAACTTACCAAACTATTCTATAATTCGACTAGGTACATTGCCTAGGTGCATTTTAGTTAGTTAGTTAGGTTATAAATATAAAATTAGTGGGTACTATCGTGCATATCAAGTTTTTGGCGCCGTTCCCGGGGAACGACTTAGTTTATTATTTATTTATTTGCTTTAGGTTAATCGATCCTTTTTGTGGGATAAAAACCTGCAAAAAGTTAATTTTCCAGCAAAGTTTTTATTAGCATTAGTTTTTCTTTTTTTACCTGTTTTTTCAGTTTTCATGACGTGAGGGTACCTCTCACGACGTGAATTTAGTAGTTATCAGCTTTTATTCAAATAGTACATATTTTTATTAATTTTGTTTTTAGTTTCTAGGAAGGTTTGAATTTTTTCTGATTACAGAACTCACCACATGAGTTTATAGACTCACGACGTGAGAACTGTGATTTTTAGCTTTTTTTTTTTAGTTTTTAGTTTGTTTTTCTATTTTAGTTCGTTTTTACGTTGTTATTTTGTTTAGTATGTAGGAGTTCATGACCAGAGGCTCAAACACACCTTTGGTACCACCACTCGAAGATCCGGAATCAGCCCTTCACAAGAATAAGAATAAGAACGCGAAGGAAGATCACACACCAAAGAAGACGCCATTGCAAGAACTAAAATCAGCTTTTTCAAGGAAGTCGGGAAGGAAGACAAAAGAGTCAAGTTCAACCCCAAAGGAGAAAAGCAAAGTTGAAGAACTTGGTCCAGTTTCTAATCCACACGAATCCGAATATGAGTTTTAGACCCAGGATTTGAAATATTTGCGAGTGAGCCCGAAGAAAAGCAAGAGGACGAAATGGCAAACATTGAGGAGATGTCCATGGGAGCTTACAAGAAGAGGATCCGAGAAGATGTGGGTCCCGGTTTAGTCCAACCCGCAATGTAACACTAGCTAAAATAGGTCAATAACAATCACATATGATTATGCTAATCATGTAATGTGATAAATGTACTATGTATTTCATGATAAATTCTAATACAAATATGAACTTTCTTTGTGATAAAACTCAAAGTATACGTCCATACGATTCTAAAAATATAGAGAACGTCTGAATCTGACTTCGCATGAAGAAGTTACGATAAACCGAACACTATAAATCTCTATAATAAGAAGGATTTAAAATAGACATAGAATTAGCTATTTAAGTCTAAAAGAGAGTTGTAGTACTTGTAAATCCCTACACGTGCATAAAAAGGACGTCAAAAATGGAGTTCGTATGCAAAAGTTATGGCCTTCCGAAGATCCAGCTTTCAGAAACCCTAAGCTAACTAAACTCACGACGTGAACAAGGGTTTATTCACGATGTGAGGAGTCATTTTGTCACATTTCGGAATCTAGAAGGTGTGACGAGGCTGCGAGGGGATAGGATCCAAACTCACGACGTGAACAAGGAGTTTTTCACGACGTGAGGAGTCACATGGCCACCTTTCGAAGCTAGGGACGCAAATGGCAAGTCTACGGGGTGATCATGCAAGACTCACGACGTGAGCCTTATGAAACTCACGACGTGAGAGTCCAAAAACCTTACTATAAATAGCAGGTCCGACTTCAGCCATTCTTACACCAAAACTTCTTCCCTTTCTCTCCTTTGCTGAGGCCATTTTGCATCCCGAGCCCCGACGATCTCGCACGCAGACCGTTTTGCTTAGATAACATAAAATCACGCTACTAGGGTGAGTTTCACAGCCCCACTTTCTAATATTTTGGGGGAAAATGCATGCTAGTTATTATATATATGTTATTATTATGTCTATATGATAGTATATAGTTATGATAACCGGGATATGATTGTTCTAAATATAACATTTTGAATACATACAACTATTATTAACTTATCAGTATGGTAATTTACTAATGTAGATCTTGAGTTATACTTAGGATTCTATATATATGTTGTGTGCGATATAATACCAAAGTTATATTCGAAAGTTCTAAATGTTAAGTTATGTAGTATGTTGCTATTAATAGTTTATTGTCAAGATAAAACTGGATATGTTATATGTTGTTATTGTTATTTTTATGTCAAGATAAAACTGGATATGTTATATGTTGTTATTGTTAGTTTTATGTCAAGATAAAACTTGGTATTGTTATTGATAGTTTATGTCAAGATAAAACAGGATATGTTATATGTTGTTATTGTTAGTTTTATGTCAAGATAAAACTTGGTATTTTTATTGATAGTTTTATGTCAAGATAAAACTAGAAATGTTATATGTTGTTATTATTGGTTTTAGGTCAAGATAAAACCTAGTTCTACTTCAAGATATAGCTGTTATACTGGCTAAATATTATGAAGTTAGGAGTAATGTTTAAAAGCATAGTCTAGTAACTTAGGGTTTTAGACATGAACATGTTTTTGTTGTTAGAGATATAGGAAGCCGTCAAAGTCTACATGAGTAATTATATTCATCAACTAAGATTGGGGATCTTAGCGGAAATCCTCTGAACTGTAACCGTTAATCCCGTGTGAGCGAGGAAGTCGTGTATAATTAGTATACGGGCTGACCACCCCACTTGTGACTGTTAGCTACAGTCAACCAAAAACAAGTGATGAACTATCCTTTTATTTGTTATTATTCCGGCGTCGATGAAGCGTACAATGTTGTTTCTCATGTTAAATCATGAGTGTGTTTGTTTCTCATGGTAAATCATGTGTGTGTTCTATCAGAGGTATTATGTCATAGCAGCGGTTACAGGCTCATGGTAGCAAATTGTTAGAAACATTATGTTTCCCCCTACTTATACCTTAAGATTAAGAAATGTTTAGGTATAACACTTAATTGATAAGTATACTATTATACCTATTATACATACTAAATGTTGGAGAGTCAAAATGATACTTTCAAAACTATACTTTTGAATGTGTGAAAATGTATTATTTTATGGAGTCAAAACCTGTGGACTCACCAACTTTATGTTGACGTATTTTTAAAATGCATGTGTTTTCAGGAACTTGAAAAGCTGGTATGTATTCGAACAGGAGAAGTTTTACTATTATCTTTCTGTTTATTAAGAAGTAAGCCATAGTTGGATATTATGTAATAAATACTAGGAAAACAATAATGTAACTTTCAATTATCAATAAAGGTATGTATTTTCTTTAAGTATTGTTCAATGTATGTTATATATCTGTGATACGCAAAATGACGTTACACTACCCGGTGTTTTCTGCCGACGGCCGGGGTGTGACGGATTGGTATCAGAGCTATTAACTATAGTGAACAAGTACTTTCTTAGGAAAGCACGTCTATAGTATTAGGACTTACTCTATTATGTTTAGCTATATCCCTTAGCCTATAAATAAAAAGTATTATTAATTATACTACTGAAGTACTACTTACGGGAGCGGTGACAAGGATAGACATGTCGATTTGGGTTGCTGGATTTCAGAACGGTTATATGCTAAAATGATCCTGCCTTTTCGAAAGTCTTGACTGGCCGGAGCCTTATCAGATAGACCTGAGGTAACAAACAATAGTAAAAGCGTGAATACAATAAATAAGAATATAGATTCATATATAAAGACTCAGACCCGCGATGAGAATACACCTTAATACCCGGAATGTTTTTGATCTCAAGGATTTAGATCAAATATTCCAACTAAAGTTTATATGTTCATAGATCCTATCACAACTAGGTGTAGGTGCACAACTACATTTTATTATGATGAGATCATATGAACTATTTAATTTGGGAGAAATATTTGATAGACTAAACTCTTGGAGATCCAAAATGTATAGGAATCTGAAATGGCACATTCACGAGAATGGATAATCATCGTGGATACGAATGAAGAAGAGGAACTTTCATTCCCTATGATGATAGGCGATCCTTACTACCCTGTAACTCCAACTACCTTTCATCCAATACCTTTTGACGATGGATCACCTTTACCCTCCAACGAATGGGAAGAGAGTGAACCAATGGAAGAAAGAAAATCCATGGAGGAGACAGAGTCGGTGGCATCATCTCTACCTCCACTGAACACTCTTTACCGTAAAGTTCCAGGAGGAGTAAAAATGAAACGCACTGCACGTAAATCTATATCGATATGGCAAAAGCTTAAGAAGAGTCAGAAGGCAACATCTTCAGGAAGTCATAGAGTTCAAGATGAACCTGCACGGATCGCACAAACAGTTAATAAATGGGTGGCGGAAGAAAAAGCTGCCAAGATGTATGAGACTGGTCAGTCATCTCGACCACATCTCCCACATTCTTCTAAAGATAACACTTTATCTCAATTGTTTGAGAAAAGTGTGAAAATTGAAGATAAGATGGAAATTGTCAAAGGAAGGACTACTCATCTCTCTGGAAGAGTGCGAAGGCTAGAAGGACAAAGGACATGAGATCAGGAATCAGTGATGGATGTCCATCATCGTATAAATTTTGCTTATAATGATATGATTACTCACGATGTCAGAATTGCAGAGTTAGAGCTCTACAATGAAACCTCAAGAAATGAAGAATGCACGGGAAGTCTTGAGCAGAGAACTCAAGCACTTGAAGAGCAAGTGGTTAATGTCACTAACGTGTTGGATCATCACTTAGGTTTCTGGTAGATAAGCTACAACTAGTGGTTATGTAAATATAGAAAATCAGACTAGTTAAGGCGAAAAGAGGAAAGTTTATAGCAAGGATGTAAAAAACCTTGCAAATTTTGCAATGTTTATAGAAACTTTTCTCTTATAAACCTAAATAAACTGATGTAACCACTGGTAATAATATGAAGCATACGCTACAGTAATCATTATGTTCTCTATTATGTTTTACGCTGTGAATAATAACTAGAGTATTTAGTACTCGTGTATTAAATGATTAACAAAACTCATAAAAATCCTTATTATTTATAATAGGAACTAAAACAAAATGCCTAGAAGGAGTAATCGGCTAAACCCTAACCGACCATCAGCACCACAACAACAACAACCACAACCACCACCAGAAATAAACCCCTTAATAAGTACAGTACAAATTGAAGAAATAATAGCTCAAAGAATTGTTGCGGCTCTATCTAATGTCACAAGAGATGGAGTTAGAAATGAAGGCCATGTAGGGACCACTAGAACATGTACCTACAAAGATTTTATGAATTGCAGGCCAAAAATCTTTCATGGAAATAAAGGGGTAGTGAATTTGACAAGGTGGATAGAAAAGACAGAATTCGTCTTTCAAATAAGCTTTTGTCCAGATGATTGTAAAGTACGATTTGCAGCATGTACTTTCGCTGGCGCAACACTTACATGGTGGAATAGCCATGTGAATACAATGGGAATTGATACTGCAAATTCCATGAAATGGGAGGAGCTAAAAATGATGCTAGTAGAGGAGTATTATCCTAGGGAGGAGATACATAAACTGGAACAAGAACTGTGGACCCTAACCATGAAGGGGTCAGAGATAAAAGCTTATACTGCTAGATTTAATGATCTTGCTGTAATGTGTCCAGCACTTGTAACCCCTAAATATAAAAAGATTGAGCGATATATCTGGGGTTTGGCATCGCAAATCAAAGGCATAGTGATTGCATCAAAGCCTACGACTTATGACAGCACCAAGAGGATAGCTCATCAGCTAACCCTCACAGAGATCCAAGGAACAGAAGTGGTCTCAAAGGCTGAATCTCCCAAATCTAGAACAAACAAGCGCAAGTTTAATAGGAAGAATCCCAAACAATCATCTGAGAAAAGACAAGAAGTGGAAACCAACTATGCAGCCACAACAACAGTACCTACTCAACCAAAATCTTCATGGTGCAATCAGTGCAACCGTCATCATCCAGGTGAATGTTTTGTCTACATGAAGTGCAAGAAAAAGGGGCATACTGCTAGTTACTGCAGGAGCACAACACCTGCAACAGTCGATCAACAAACCAATAATGGGACAGGCCGTGGTGAAGGAAGAAAATGCTACGAGTGTGGGGAGATTAGACATATCAAGAAAGAATGTCCAAAGTTAAGGAGTCAAGGAGGCATAGGGCGTGGCATGGCGTTTGTGATTGGAAGCAGAGATCCAGGACCCTTCGGTCGTATCTGGTATGTTTCTTATAGATAATTTATATGCTTCTATACTATTTGAATCTAGAGCAGATCGAAGTTTTATAACTCCGACATTTAGAAAATTGTTAAGTCATAAGTCTAGCATACTAAAAGAAATCGATGAAGTAGAAATCGCTAACTGTCAAACAGAGAAAACACATGAAATCCTAGAAAATTGTATGTTAACTCTTAATAACTACCCTTTTCACGTCAACCTCATGCCAATGCCTATCGGTAGTTTTGATGTCATAATTGGCATGGATTGGTTATCTTCACACCGCGCTGAAATTCTATGTCATGAGAAAGCCATACAACTACCCTTACCAAACGACGAAGCCCTGATTATCTATGGTGATAAGTCTGGGAAAAACCTCAAAGTCATCTCTTGTACCAAGACACAGAAATATCTACATAAGAAATGTAGCACATTCTTAGCCCACATTGTAGATAAGAGAAGAAAGATAAAAGAAATCAAGGACATACCTCAAGTATGTGATTTCCCTGACGTATTTCCTGAAGATCTACCTGGAATACCTCTCGTCCGACAAGTCGAGTTTCAAATCGACTTAATTCCAGGAGCAGCACCAATAGCAAAATCTCCTTATCGGTTGGCTCCATCCGAAATGCAAGAATTATCTAGCCAACTACGAGAACTTCTTGACAAATGCTTTATCCGACCAAGTTTTTCACCTTGGGGAGCACCAATCTTGTTTGTCAAGAAGAAGTACGGATCCTTTCGAATGTGTATTGATTATCGGGAGCTGAACAAGCTAACGATCAAGAATCGTTATCCGCTTCCAAGAGTTGATGATTTATTCGATCAACTGCAAGGATCTAGCTACTACTCAAAGATAGATCTTAGATCAGGATACCATCAACTCAGAGTACAAGAAGACGACATTCCAAAAACAACATTTAGAACTCGTTATGGTCATTATGAGTTCTTAGTTATGTCTTTTGGACTAACCAACGCCCCAGCAGTGTTTATGGATCTCATGAATCGTGTTTGCAAACCATACTTGGATAAATTAGTGATTGTATTTATCGATGATCTATTGATATATTCACGAACCAAGGAAGAACATGGTCAATACCTGCAAATAATCTTGGAACTACTAAGAAAAGAAAAGTTGTATTCTAAATTCTCCAAATGTGAGTTTTGGATTAGAGAAGTACAATTTTTAGGTCATGTAGTTAGCAATGAAGGGATTCATGTTGACCCATCCAAAGTTGAAGCAATCAGGAATTGGGAAGCACTAAAGACGCCAACCGAGGTGCGTCAATTCCTAGGACTTGCTGGCTATTACCAAAGATTCATAGAGAATTTCTCCAAAATAGCCAAGCCACTTACAACACTAACCCAAAAAAATACGAAGTTCAACTGGGAAGACAAACAAGAAGTTGCTTTTCAGAAACTGAAGAAAATGTTGTGTAGTGCACCAATCCTATCCCTTCCAGAGGGGACAGAAGATTTCGTCGTGTACTGCGACGCATCAAATCAAGGATTAAGATGTGTGTTGATGCAAAGAGGAAAAGTTATCGCCTACGCATCACGACAACTTAAGGTGCATGAGAATAATTACACTACCCATGATCTTGAATTGGGAGCTGTAGTTTTTGCACTAAAAATATGGAGACATTACCTATACGGTACTAAGTGTACTATTTTTACCGACCACAAGAGTCTCCAGCACATCTTCGACCAAAAAGATCTTAATATGAGACAACGAAGATGGGTCGAATTTTTGAATGATTACGAATGTGAGATTCGTTATCATCCTGGAAAGGCAAACGTGGTAACAGATGCCTTGAGCCGGAAAGAATATATTAAACCCTGTCAGGTACGAGCATTAACCATAACTATATATTCTAACTTCGTCGCACAAATTAGAAAAGCTCCACTTGAGGCTCTAAAAGAACATAACATCAAGAACGAAGCCTTGCGAGGAATGGAAAAGCAACTTATACAAAAAGTTGACGAAACGCGACACTTTATGAACTGAATTTGGACGCCTAAGTTCGGTGGAGTCAGGGACTTGGTCTTAGAAGAAGCCCACAAGTCCAGATATTCTGTGCATCCAGGTTCTGACAAAATGTACTTAGACATAAAAGTACATTATTGGTGGCCAAACATGAAGGCAGAAATTGCTACTTATGTGAGCAAATGTTTGACTTGTTCTAGAGTGAAGGGAGAACATCAAAAGCCTTCAGGTTTACTTCAACAACCGGAAATACCTGAATGGAAATGGGGGCAGATATCAATGGACTTCGTCACTAAGTTACCTAAAACTCCTAGTAGGTTCGACACTATTTGGGTAATAGTCGATAGATTGACTAAGTCTGCCCATTTCTTACCAATTAAGGAGAACGACAAGATGGAGAAGCTGACTAGAGTTTATCTTAAGGAAATTGTTAGATTTCATGGAGTTCCAAGTTCTATTATTTCTGACTGAGATAGTAGATTCACTTCACGATTTTGGAAATCTCTACAAAAATCCTTAGGAACACGTCTAGACATAAGTACAGCTTACCATCCACAGACTGATGCTCAGAGTGAGAGAACCATTCATACTTTAGAAGATATGCTCCGAGCCTGTGTAATAGACTTTGGGAATGTGTGGGATACTCATTTACCGTTAATTGAGTTTTCCTACAACAATAGTCATCACACCAGCATCAAGGTTGCACCGTTTGAGGCTCTTTATGGACGAAAATGTCGTTCCCCAGTATGTTGGGTAGAAGTTGGAGATACGCAGATGGACAGAGAACGTACAGGCGATACCTTACGTACTGGACCATAATAATCCACGATACAACTAAAAAGATCGTGCAAATTAAGGATCGATTAAAGGCTGCACGTGATTGTCAAAAGAGCTATGCTGACGTAAGACGTAAGCCTTTAGAATTTCAAGTTGGAGATAAAGTAACGTTGAAAGTCTCTCCTTGGAAAGGTTTAATTTGATTTGGGAAATGAGGCAAACTAAACCCACAATATATAGGACCTTTTGAAATTCTGGCAAGAATTGGTTCTGCCGCATACCAACTCAAGTTGCCTCAAGAGCTAAGTAATGTACACGATGTTTTTCACGTATCAAATCTCAAAATATGTCTATCCGATGACACTCTTGTTGTACCTCTCGACGAAATACAAGTCAATACGAAACTCAACTTTGTAGAAGAACCTGTTGAGATTATGGATCGAGAGGTCAAGTGATTAAAGCAAAGTCGTATTCCCATAGTGAAAGTTCGACGGAACTCTTTGTGAGGACCTGAATTTACTTAGGAAAGTGCATATCAGATGAAGGAAAAATACCCCCAACTGTTTTACAAAACCTTACCCACAAGATAAATTTCGGGACGAAATTGTTCTAACGGGGGGAGAATGTAACACTAGCTAAAATAGGTCAATAACAATCACATGCTAATCAAGAAATGTGATAAATGTACTATGTATTTCATGATAAATTCTAATACAAATATGAACTTTCTTTATGATACAACTCAAAGTATACGTCCATACGATTCCAAAAATATAGAGAACGTCTGAATCTGACTTCTCATGAAGAAGTTATGATAAACCGAACACTATAAATCTCTATAATAAGAAGAATTTAAAACTGACTTAGAATTAGCTATTTAATTCTAAAAGAGAGTTGTAGTACTTGTAAATACCTACGCGTGCATATGAAGAACGTCAAAAATGGAGTTCGTATGCAAAAGTTATGGCCTTCCGAAGATTTAGCTTTCAGAAACCCTAAGCTAACTAAACTCACGACGTGAATAAGGGTTTATTCACGACGTGAGGAGTCATTTTGCCACATTTTGGAATCTAGAAGGTGTGACGAGGCTGCGAGGGGATAGGATCCAAACTAACGGCAAGAACAAGGAGTTTTTCACGACGTGAGGAGTTACATGGCCACCTTCCGAAGCTAGGGATGCAAATGGAAAGTCTACGGGGTGATCATGCAAGACTCACGACGTGAGCCTTATGAAACTCACGATGTGAGAGTCCAAAATCCTTACTATAAATAGCAGGTCCGACTTCAGCTATTCTTACACCAAATCTTCTTCCCTTTCTCTCCTTTGCTGAGGCCATTTTGCATCCCGAGCCCCGACGATCTCGCACGCAGACCGTTTTGCTTAGATAACATAAAATCACGCTATGAGGGTGAGTTTCACAGCCCCACTTTCTAATATTTTGGGGGAAAACGCATGCTAGTTATTATATATATATGTTATTATTATGTCTATATCATAGTATATAGTTATGATAACCGGGATATGATTGTTCTAAATTTAACATTTTGAATACATACAACTATTATTAACTTATCAGTATGGTAATTTACTAATGTAGATCTTGAGTTATACTTAGGATTCTATATATATATATATATATATATATATATATATATATATATATATATATATATATATATATATATATATATATATATATATATATATATGTTTTGTGCGATATAATACCGAAGTTATATTCGAAAGTTCTAAATGTTAAGTTATATAGTATGTTGCTATTAATAGTTTATTGTCAAGATAAAATTGGATATGTTATATATTGTTATTGTTAGTTTTATGTCAAGATAAAACTTGGTATTGTTATTGATAGTTTTATGTCAAGACAAAACTGGATATGTTATATGTTGTTATTGTTAGTTATATGTCAATATAAAACTTGGTATTTTTATTGATAGTTTTATGTCAAGATAAAACTAGAAATGTTTTATGTTATTATTGGTTTTAGGTCAAGATAAAACCTGGTTCTACATCAAGATATAGCTGTTATACTGCCTAAATATTATGAAGTTAGGAGTAATGTTTAAAAGCATAGTCTAGTAACTTGGGGTTTTAGACATGAAGATGCTTTTGTTGTTAGAGCTATAGGAAGCCGTCAAAGTCTACATGGGTAATTGTATTCATCAACTAAGATTGGGGATCTTAGCGGAAATCCTCTGAACTGTAACCATTAATCCCGTGTGAGCGAGGAAGTCGTGTATAATTAGTATACCGGCTGACCACCCCACTTGTGACTGTTAGCTCCAGTCAACCAAAAACAAGTGATGAACCATCCTTTTATTTGTTACTATTCTACCGTCAATGAAGCGTACGGTGTTGTTTCTCATGTTAAATCATGAGTGTGTTTGTTTCTCATGGTAAATCATGAGTGTGTTCTATCAGAGGTATTATGTCATAGCAGCGGTTACAGGCTCATGGTAGCAAATTGTTAGAAACATTATACCTTGTCATATACAAGTATTAATGTTAAGTATAAGTTTTCCCCTAATTATACCTTAAGATTAAGAAATGTTTAGGTATAACGCTTAATTGATAAGTATACTATTATACCTAGTATACATACTAAATGTTGGAGAGTCAAAATGAGACTTTCAAAACTATACTTTTGAATGTGTGAAAATGTATTATTTTATGGAGTCAAAACCTGTGGACTCACCAACTTTATGTTGACGTATTTTTAAAATGCATGTGTTTTCAGGAACTTGAAAAGCTGGTATGTATTCGAACAGGAGAGGTTTTACTATTATCTTTCTGTTTATTAAGAAGTAAGCCATAGTCGGATATTATGTAATAAATACTAGGAAAACAATAAAGTAACTTTCAATCATCAATAAAGGTATGTATTTTCTTTATGTATTGTTCAATGTATGTTATATATATGTGATACGAAAAATGACGTTACACTACCCGGTGTTTTCCGTCGACGGTCGGGGTGTGACACGCAATACCTGCCACTGCTACATTCGAGCTAAAGGGGCACATCTTGACTGCACTGAAGGATATCCCATTTTATGGGAAGGATCATGAGGATGCTTTTAAGCATCTCGATGAAGTCAATGACATTGCGGATTACTTCAATGTCCCAATTGTCAATAGAAACACCATCTTGCTTATGATGCTTCCCATTACTTTTAAGGGAGCTGCTAAAGAGTGGTTAAAATCACTTCCACCGGGTACGATCACCACTTGGGCTCAAATGCGTGAGCAGTTTCTTGACTAATTTTTTTCACCATCCAAGATAGCTAAACTCAAGAAGGCAATAGCCAACTTTGAACAACAGTCGGGGGAGTCATTATACGAAGCATGGGAGCGTTACAAAGGCTTGCTCAGAAATTGCCCTCAACATGATATTAATGTTCAACAAGAGATGTCAATCTTATATGATGGGGTCAACGTTATGACAAGGAAACTCCTTGATTCTCAAGGACCTTTGACAAAGAAAAATCCAAGGGAGGTCAAGGAGCTGATTGAAGAATTCGCGAAGCACTCTCGTGAGTACCACAACCCTAGGCAAGATGGAATCAAAGGTGGTAGAGGGGCACAAACTGAAGAAATAGCAGCTATGATGGCTATGCTAAATAATATGGACCGGAGGTTAACTCAAATGGACCAATCGATTCATACTATAAGAGTTGGTTGCGAACGGTGTAATGGTCCACACTTGACCAAGGACTGCAATTTGGATGAGTATGGGAATAAAAAGGCTCAAGTATGCTACTCGAGTGGGGACAAGTACGATGAAGACTAGAGGAAACTAAAGAAAGAGTGGCTGCCATATGAAGAATATAAGAAGCAAAAGGAAGAGAAGTATAAGCAAACAAGCCGAGGCTTCTACCAAAAGGAGCAGCAACCAGCTGAGAAAAAACCCGATCTAAAAACCATGTTAATTAAGTTTATGGAAGCTTTAGAAAAGAGACACATGGCTACTGATTCTGCTATTGATGAACAAAGAGCTTTGATAAAGAATCATCACACAATGATGGTAGAATAGCAGGCTCTAATAAAAAATCAACAAGCCTCCATCAATAATCTTGAAGTGAAACTTGGTCAACTAACCACTTTGGTTCATGAGAAGATGTCCCCGAAAAATTCTAAAAAGAAGACCCAATCTCACATAATGGCCATAGATACTGAAGAAGAGGCCATCTCTGAGTTCCTTGAAGCATTAGAAGTGGATCCACAACAGCCTGATCCAAAGTCGAAGAAGCCCAAGCTCGAAAATCAAGATGTTGCTAAAATAGCAAGCTCACGACATGAGACATATAGGCTCACGACGTGGCCCCATCCTGAACAGAAAAATTCCGTCTTTGTTTCAGCATATCAACCACCTTTTCCATTTCCTTCCCGAGCTGCCCTTAGTCCACTGGAAAGAGAGCATATAGAGTTTATTAAGCACGTGAAGGGTATCCTGATTAATACTCCATTTGTCGAGTCGTTGTCCAAAATTCCCGAATATGAATTTTTTTTACAAGACTTGATAGACACTCGTTAGCAACTAAAGAAGAATTCTAAAGTTATTCTAAGTGAGCAAAGTTCAAGGGCTGTATTGGGAGACATACCTAAGAAGATGGGGGGATCCTGGACGCCTCACTCTTCCATGTGAGTTTAGGAACAACATGAAGGTTTATGCTTTAGCTGATTCTGGGGCTAGTATAAATTGGATGCCTTACTCATTTTATCAAAAGTTGGATATTCAGAAGTTGAAGGCTACAAGAATGACTATTCACATGGCGAACCGTTCAGTGACATAACCCAGGGGCATTGTGGAAGATATTTTAGTAAAAATTGGGAAATTCATTTTTCCAATAGACTTTGTAGTATTAGACAAGAAAGAAGATCCCAATATACCAATTATTCTTGGTCGGCCACTGCTAAACACTGCTGGAGTTCTTGTTGACATTCGGGAGTCTAAGCTCACCTTAAGGGTTGGTAATGAAAAGGAAATTTTTGGAATAGAAGATGGATTTCAAGGGAATCATGCTTAAGAAGAGGTGTTCAACATTGATGAAGACAATGAACTTGAAGAATTAGAGAAGCTCATGGAAGAAGAGATCAAGACAATTCATCAAGTCAAAAGAACAAAACCAAGAGCATCTGTTCCATATTTAGTTGAAGTCAATGCCTACACAAGCCCAATTTCTTGGGTAAGCAAGGAAGATGATGAGATAACGAGTGATGAAGAGGAGGTTACTTCAAAAGTAACAAATCTAGTGATGAAAGAAGAAAAGAATGCTATGGAGTGCAAGGAAGAGACTAAAGGGACCAAACGCAAGCTTGATGAAGACGGGGTAAAGGCTAAAAAGGAGAATTCAAAGAAGGCGTACAAAAGACGTGTTCAAGCTTATAAGAGGTGTTTCAAAGAACAAAAGATCCTAGTGGTGGATTCTTTGGATGAGTCAACATAGGAGGCATGGAGTCCAGCTCATGACTCCAAGAAAAAGAAGCGCTTCTCGGGAGGCAACCCGAGCTAGGTTTGAATTTTCTTTTCATTTATGTTTTTAGTTTAGTTTTTAGACATTCAATCATCTAAATCATTAAGAAAAAAAACTAAGTGGTGAAAAGTTGAATGTGGTGTTTCTAAATTAAGTGGTAAAATAAGAAGAATTGTTAATTAAGATAGGATTATTTTGATCAGACAGAACTCACGAGGTGAGCTCAATAGAACTCACGAGGTGAGCTCGAAAGAACTCACGAGGTGAGTCCATTCTATATACGGGGCAGGACATTTAAGCCCAATAGATTTATTAGCCCAGGACTGTTAGAATAGATGGACAGACAAGTTAGCCCAACAAAACTCACGAGGTGAGTCCAAATAAACTCACGACGTGAGTTTTGAAAAACACGGGACCACAGTTTATACAATTCAGAATCATTTGACCATAATTTAAATTAAGTGTGGGGTGAGTCAAGTGAGAAGAAAGTTGGAGAGAAGAGTCGAAATTAATAGGGTTAGAAGAGTCTTAATCCATTAAGACATGGGGTAAATATAAGAAGTGAGAAGAAAGGTTGGAGGAAATACATTTCTGAGAATCCAGTTTTCATGTCGTGACCCTTTTGTTGTTCACGTCGTGAGTCAGTATATGGTGACTTTCCAGAACCCGCTTCCAATCGAATTCATGTCGTGAATCTTAAAACACTCACGTCATGACTTTGTAATTTTCACGAAAAGAATCTTATTTTTCCATATTCCTTATGTGGTTCACCACTATTCTTTTGGAAATATTATGAAGATAATCATGGCTCATTTTCTCTACCATACAATGTGGCGTATGCTTTCCCACATTGTTCTTTCCATTATGCACATTTTTTTGCACCACATTTGTTGAAGATTGAAGACTCGATTCCATATTTTTCCGGTACATTACTTATCTCGCGTATTCAAGATCCAAGTTTCTATTTCTCAAAGTCTGTATTCAAGATGCACATTCCATCCACACTTTTGGAGATGATCACGCCACTATCCCAGGGGAGTCAGTTCCTTTTTCTCCCTTCTCTTAATTTTTATATTAATTTAGGCATACAATGAGGGCATTGTATGAAATAAGTGTGGGGTAGGGGTAGAAAAAGTAAATTTCTAGATAATGGTAAATTTTGAAATTTTTAATAATTAGTTCTAGTAATAATAATTTAAACTATAGTTGCTAGTGTTATATGGTATGATCCAATAAGAGCACAAATGTTTAGTTGAGCCAATACACGTTATAGTGCATTTGTGGCCTCCCTTATTTTAGTGAAATCATGGAACAAAAACATGACCCTGCTTAGTTTGAGAAATGCAAAATGTTTAGCAGCCTGAACCTGAAATGTATCCAGGAAAGATATGTCTTAACCAATAAAGGTTGAAGTTAAGCGCCCCTTCTTAAGCATGTAGGGTTTTGAGTGATATAAAAAAAAGTGAGTTATACATGTAAAAAAAAGAGAGAAATTATTAAAAAAGTAATTGAAGATTTTTGGAGCTATCAAAGTATGAAGATCAAAGATTAAAATTCCAAAGAATCAAAAGTTGAAGATACCAAAAATATGGTGAATTCAAGCAATCAAAGATCAAATATCAAAGAAGTGAAGAATTCCAAGAGCTCCAATGTGGTATCTAAAGTTGTAATTTCTAGATTATGTATGCTTGGGCAGCTTAACCAAAAATATCTTGAGGTTATAAAGCTTTCTGAGGATGGATTCGGAGGGTTGCATAAAATGAGCATTGTTCGGAAGAAGTGGGTAATTGTTTATGAAGATTGTGAGTATTTAAAGTATGGGGGGTACTTTAGGAAAAAGATTTAGACACAAATTCATGCGTTGAGGTCTTGGCATAATGGCTGAGCTGGAATTGGATTGTTCTATGAAATGCTAGTAATGAAGGTTTGAGTTTAAATAAGTAGATTTGCTTGACGGCAAGCAAAGCCTAAGTGTGGGGTATTTTGATATTGCCATATTTATACATATTTTTAGGCAATATTTAAGTACATTTATATATATATTTTGGTCATTTGCATAGAATAATGATACTTATAAGGTTAAATTATATTTTGCAGCAAAAAAGAAGACATTTTGAAGAAAGGGACTAAAAGCGTTAAAGGATGGAACTTTGGACGTTGAAGGCTTGAAAGACAAGAAAAACACCCAAATATACGTACTGACAACGTGAATAGTTGATGGTTCACGACGTGAGTGGAAAAGAATGAGAAGATAAGCATCCGGGTGAAGGAATCCTTGACGATCACGATTACTTCGAGTTCACGACGTGAGTTTTAAATGCTCACGACGTGAACGGTGATTTTGGGAGAAGATATATATACCCTTCTCCATTACGATTTAGGAGACTTTTGTTGGCTTAGGAGGATTCCTGGAGACGAAATTCAGAGGAAAAGAAGCTCTGGAAGTTAGTTTTAACACCAAGGAAGGAGGAGTTCATAATTTGTCTTTATAGATTGGTACATTTAAATATGTTTTTGAATATACTATTTGTTTGTTTAGCTGTTAATATGACCAGCTAAACCTAGTTGCTTCTGTTAGCTAGATGAAGCTGGAACTCATGGTTTTAATGCATTAGACTTAACTTTACTTGTTGGTGATATGCCTGTGTTGATTGATTTTACCTAGCATGCTTGAATTAATTATTTGATTGCCTTGAATTCTTGTTCTGTGTAGTTAGTGAAGACAAACCTGCATGAACTTGAATACCTAAAAATATAGTGAACACTAGTTTATTGGAGCTAAGATCAAACCAATCTCAGATTAGTAATTAATTCATTAAACCAAGCTGTGTTAGAGAACTCATATTATGACTGTAATTGTGTTTTGATTAATCAATCTTTCATGGCTCCAATCTTATTTATTAATTGATTATGTGTTAACTATTGTATGACCACAAATAGATTTACATGAATTGTTTAATAATTAGTAGATTTGGAACTCAATTGATAAAACTTCCTTAATAACCATTGAGTGAAAGCGGATTCGAACTAACAAAAGTGTTTTGTTTATTGATTGAGTTTTTGTTAAAGGATTAAGTTCATTTAAACTTGTAAAATTAGATAAAAACCCCTTTTTAGCTTATTAATAGTTAGATTAACTTAGAAGTGAATAGATTAATTAATAGCACCGTTCCCTATGATCGACACCCAACTTACCAAACTATTCTATAATTCGACTAGGTACACTGCCTAGGTGCATTTTAGTTAGTTAGTTAGTTAGTTAGGTTATAAATATAAAATTAGTGGGTACTATCGTGCACATCAGGGCCCTCGATGATTTAGTGATGACAACCATAAGCGCTTGGCTAAGCCTGGACTGATTTGATTTGTTCAATTAATTAATCGTCATAAATCAGAAATCGGGAAACAACATATGAACATAGAGAATGATTATAATCCATGTCTCAGTTCATACGATATCTATAATGGCGGAATATATGATCCCTTATCTAATGGACGTGTTGCTGATATGATCAGAGTTCAACAGCAGCTTTTGAGAGCTACGGTTGCTAGTCGGGTTTTGAAGTCGTACCTATAATTTTAGTTATTAGATTTATCGAAGTGGGAGACTGTTGGATTAGGTGTCTAAGCCCATAACTATAATTGGTATGTACTTGACCTGAGAGTAGCATGGTCTATTTCAGGTTGCCTTCACCAGAACAATTTGACAGGATGGATATTTGAGAAAGAGATTATTTGTGATTTATTAATATATTATAAGTATAATATATTAATTGAGAAATCATATTATTTAATTAGTATTGATCAAGAATTAATTTGGAATTAATGTAGTGATCAAAAGAGACTAATTAAATTAACGGGGACTGATTATGTAAATCAGTGAGACATATAGTTTGGGCTAATGATCCATGATTAATTTGTAATGGGCTAAGCTTATGTGAAAGTACATAAATTATTAGTCCAAATAAGTTATGGATCATAAGCCTAAGTGTAAGAATTAGGGTTACATGTAACTCTTGGAATTCTACACTATATATGTAACCCACTAAAGCCAAAAATCGGACCAAGGGTGGTTTATTCTAAGAGATGGACGATTTTGTGTGCTCCAGAACCTCTCTCATCATTCTCCATTTGTTCATGGTGTTTGTGTCTTGTTTGAGGCATCACACTTGAGGTGCTAAACTCTTGAAAGGCCAACAACTACAATATACAATAAGAGGTATTCTTCTAACTAATTTTATGATTCATGTACCAAATTTGTATGCTAGATAGGTTTTATGCTTTGGATAATTTTTTTGCATGTATAACTAGAGAAAACTTAGATCCAAAGCTATTAGGGTTGTATGTGCACCATAAGAGTGTTATAGTAAACAAAACCCAACAGTGGTATTATCTTCAAAGTTGAAAAACCTGAAAAAAAAAGCTGCCTTCTGACTGCTGGACTCGACGAGTCCATACATGAACTCAATGAGTCCATGTTCATCAGTGATGAACTCAACGAGTTCATTATTAGACTCGACGAGTTGGATCATTTGTTGGTAGAATTTTCAAGTTTTTGGCCTATTTTGGGTTAGGATCATTACCACATAATGTTTTACTTCATAAAATTTGATTTTGTTGGTATGGTAATGATTATCCCCATCCGATAACATGATCATTACAACAAATTACGCATTGGACCACCGCCTATTCGCTTGAGGGGGGGGGGATGTAAATGTTAATATCTTCTAAAGATAGTTTAGATATTATCTTCAATTTTAAAATATTATAGCTATTCCTTGTAAATGTTTATTTACTTTCCTTACATTGTAAATGTTTGTATTATAAAGTCTTAATGAATGAAAGGCACAAGATATGCCGCTTTCATAAGCCTTACAGCAAGTCATGAACGAGAAGAATTTTTTTTCATAAGCCTTACATAAAGGTGGTGGTTAACCGATACCTATCGCAGTGACAAGACAATGGTCGTGGTCGGTCGGACTTCCACTGCAGCAAAAACAAGTGGAGGCGGTGATGGAGGGTCATTCAGCGATAGCAGTAGGCAACAACGCTTTCTCTAACGGCCGCAACTATTTATGTTTGCTTCACTGTTGGCAAGCACGAAGGGAGAGAGAGGCGATGGAAGCTAGCAGTAAATCCCAAGAATGGGAAGGCAGTCAGAGCAGTGGGGAGGCGAGCTGCTTTTGATGGCTTTGCTACCTCCGCTTTTTGACGTTCGGTGGTTGGTCGGAATAAATTAGAAGCAAGGTGGTTAGGGTTGTTCTCGGAAGAAAAAAACAGCGGAGGAAGCGCAAGGGAGGTGGCACCAGTGATTGCGGGTGTTTCTTGGTGGCCAAAAAATAGTTGCACCTCCGGTGGAGTTCTGTTGCTCGACAATGAAGAGGAATTAAAGGGAAGGAATACTGAAATATAGCAGCAAGTAGATGGGTGGTGTTTTTTTACCAGTGACATAGAAATGAGAGTGAGAGAGATGGTTATAGAGAAAGAGTAAAGATAGATTGTTAGAGAGAGAAGATGTTGACTTTACATTGGTCAAAGAAAAGATGTTGACTTTACATTGGTCAAAGAGCAGAGTTGACTTTTTGAATGAAGAATAAAGATAATAATCTACGTATGACTACAAGTTTTTATTTATTTATTATTATTTCTGTTGTTGTGTCTTTTATTGATTTATCCCACTAAGTCTTAAGCATAGATCTTGTTTCGTGTGTCCAATTCTCAACGTCGGGCAATTTTTCCAATAGTGCCGAATCATAGATTTTAATTCAAGGATTTTAAAAACCCGAACGGATAAATTTTTCGAGTTGTAGAACTCCAGGAATTTGTGTTTAAAGTTACGGGTCTAATTGGTCTGAATCGTCTGATTTTTCGTACTTTTACAAATAATTTTACTAAAAATATTTCGAGTAGTAAATAAAATATCAGACCGTAGTCTGAGTCCGGTCTCAGAATTTCCATATGAGGTGTACAAGTGTCTCAACAGATCAATACGGTTTATAAATTCAGATAAAGCTAGTGTTATACCGGTTTGGTTTAATAAAACGGTCATATCTTTTGCATACGAACTCTGTTTTGGGTGTTATTTATATATACATGATCAGGGAAACAGGTACTATGATCCTAGAATATTATCTTTGTTCACAGACGCTTAATACAAAATTTCAGTTATTCAGTCGTTAGCTAGAGTTACAGTTTGTGCTTTAAGATTCGTTTGGCATTTTTCCATAATTGGAGATAAGATACCTTTTATATCTTATTGTATTTGAAATGAAATTATATTTCTACTAAAATATGCATTAAAATTCAATCGGTTGAGATACAAAAAGGTTCGCGTTGAATTGACTGTTTACGGATTCAAGCCTAAATTCTGGGATGTCATAAAAGAACTCCAAAAAGAAGAAAGCATGGGAACATGGACAGTCTTCACTGATAGATCCTCAAAATTGAGAGGAACAAGCCAATGGATCATTTAAAAAAATCACCACATGGGGTTATCACACCCCAAACAGTTAGCTACGAATTCGATGCAACCAACTATAAAACTGAATATGAAGCATTGATCATGGGATTACAGCTGGCCAAGGATCTTTAGTATTTATTGACTCCTTACTATTAACTAATCATTTTAATGAATCGTATGTAGTGAAAGGCGAAAGAATAACACTATACCTACAAATCCATAAAATGTTGGCCTCCAAATTCAAAATTTTCAGCCTTAACCAAGTTTGTAGAGAAGAAAATCCTGAGAAAGACGCACTAGCCAACCTAGGATCTTCCCTTAAGATCTTGCCAAAAGTTAGGATCCCTATAAACCATATATTAATCCCAGCAATAGAAGATCCCTCCAATATCCCAAATGATCCCAATCACCATGGCCAAACAACCAATGTGTAAATAATCGAGGATCCTGACCCTCAACTGTTTCCTCAGGATACTATTTATCAGAATCTCAACATTCTGGATCCTCCGCAGCACTCCAAATCTAGGATCCAGCCAATAGGGGAATATCTCCAAAATGGCACAATCCCTAAAGAGGAAAAAAGCAAGAAAGCATTCAAGATGAGGGTCTCATGATTTTTGATGATCTAATGAAGATTGTATAAGAAATCCAAGGCAGGTCCATACCTTAGATGCTTAGAAGATCACGAAGCTTTAGAAGTCATAAAAGATATACACGAAGGAGATTGTGGAAACGACACTGGAGGCAGATCCTTATGCTCCAAACCATTAAGGACTGGATACTATTGGCCAACAATGAAAAAGGATGCTCTCTTGCACACCTCAAAATGTGATGCTTTCCAGAGACACAACAACATCCTACATCAACCTGAAGAGCCATTGCATCCTATCATTTCCCCTTGGCCATTCATGAAATGGGGAATGGATATAGTTGGCAAGCTACCAAAAGCTCCTGGTGGAAAGGTGTTTATGCTAGTAATGATGGACTACTTATCGAAATGGATAGAGGCTAAAGCATTTTTTCAAGTACGAGACAAGGAAGTGGTCTCGTTTATCAAGCCTAATATCCTAACTAGGTTCGAGATCCCTATAGATATAATATGCGATAATGGATCCCAGTTCATAAGCAAAATGACTAGAGACTTTTGCACTAGTTGGGGGATTAAAATAATAATTTTCACTCTTGTTCACCCTCAAGGAAATGGCCAAGCTGAATCTAGCAATAAGATCATAGTCAACAATCTACAGATCAGGTTAGATGAGAAAAAAGGAAGATGGGGAGAGGAACTTCCTCTCGTCCTATGGGCATATATGACCACTTCAAAGGCAGCCACTGGCCAAACTCCATACTTCTTGGTGTTTGGAAAAGAAGTTGTGATCCCTACTGAAATAGTGATCCCAACAACAAAATATTAGTTGCAGGATCGAGAGAGTAACAATAGGATCCTAGCCCAAGATCTTGGCACTATTGATGAACTCAGGGATCTTGCCAGGATCCGCATTGCTATTCATCAATAAAGGATCACTAAAGCATATAACAAGAACATCAAAGTCTGAAGGTTCCAGGTAGGTGACTTGGTACTTAGGAAAACGTTCCAAAATACCAAGGATCCTAGTGCAGGTAAATTGACACCTAAATGGGAAGGACTGTATCTTATTGATTTAAAAGCAGGAAAGGGGGCATATTGGCTAGCCAGCCTTGAAGGTAATGTCCTGACAAGATCTTGGAATGTCATCCACCAAAAAACATATTTCATATAAGTTATGTCGATCATTTTAAAAAAAAAAATTAAGGTACACTCTCTACTCTCTACCCTCTACACTTATTTAATTCTTTTTATTATTATGAAAGCCGATACTGAATTAAACATCATAGGGGCCTTAGCCAGGCTAACTCCCACTCTAAGCTAACGTTTGATTTGCGTAGGAAATCAAAGATCCTAACATTCAAGGATCCTAACAGGTAGGGATCTTGACATTTGATTATCCTAACATTCGAGGATCCTAGGATTCAAGGATCCCAATAGATACATGGTTATGTAGTCTTGACGATTACAATAGGTACTTATCCAGATAACTACAAATAGAGACTGATAATCTCTCTTATGAATAAGGGTACTTAATATCCTCTAAGTTTTAAAGAGTTAATTACCTTTTTCATATGAGTTAAGGTTTCTATGCCTCGCTTGGACGCATGCAATCTTACTATAGGATGTGAATAAGGGGATCATTTCACGCTTTAGTAACTTGGCAACCCTCTTATTTTTTAACATGTGCAAAGATCCTAACTGTTAAACATAAGGTCTATAACACTTACATGTTATCCTAAATTGGGATTTTCCCCGGTGATTTGTTAAGGCTAATAATGCTTACGTGTTATCCTAAGTTGGGATCTTTCCCAGAAAAAACTTAAGGTCTATAACATTTTCATGTTATCATCCGATTTGGGATTTCCCCTAGTGATTTACTAAATATTGTAACACTAACGTGCTGACTTAAAATTGTGATTTTCCCAGTGATATGCTAAGAACCATAACATTAACATGTTTTCTGAAGTTGGGATACTCCCCTGGAAATATGCAAGGCTTTTGACATTATCATACAAAATAAGAGTTTTCCCGGTTTCTTCTCCAAGATGGCGTTATTTCCAATTGATTCTTAAGGTGGGATCCTTCGCAGTTCACTAAGTTAAGGATCCTCCTTGATGAACTCCTAAAGGAAAGATCTTTTCCATATGGAAGCTTCAAGACTTCTGATGAGTCATATGGTTGGACATTCTAAGGATGACCAGGTTTTATCTATCCTTAATGTTATTTTTCCTATGCAATGATGAGGACTTTTATTCTCTTAAATATCTTAACTGGTTTAAGGTCCTAAAATAATGACTAATTGTTCTAGACCTTAAATATCCTTTGAATTCCTACAAACATATCAAACAAATTAACCATGCAAGCAGAGAAATATAAAACTACCATAACATAAAAAGGGGTTGCCCACCAACCCCACAAAAGAAAGAGTGAAATATTTTTTTACAGAACCAAATTTATTGAAATAGTTTATAAACTAAATCAATCTTAATATGTACATTGATAACCACCATCTGGAGCCACCTCCCTCTTCTCCCCTCCTTCCTTTGGCTGTGATGCAGGATCCTGATTAGCACCAGTAGGCTTGTCGATCAATTTGCTTAGGGCTTCACGCCATCCTACTACATTCCAGGATCCCACTTTCTCGAGATCCTCTGTTAGCTTGATTTTTTCTTTCCAAACAGCAACAACAAGACTCATCCTCACTTCAGCAATCATGTCATATAAAATTTGTACCCTGGTACGTACCTTATGGCCTTTTATTTTGTAATTCTGCATGTTAGTCCCTGAAGTAGTACATGGGGTGTAAGACTTGGTATGCTTAGTGTACTAGTTGTAAAGCCAGTACGTGGGGCGTACCACTTGGTACACTTAGCATACTGAGTTGATGGTGAGTTGGGACCCAGGTCATGTACATTGGGCATACGTATGTGTATGTTGGGTGTACGTGGACTTTAATGAATCCCTAGTTGGGGGGTTTTGCACCCTATATAAACATTCTTATTCATTAGGGTTGGCCTCCTTACCAGCCGCTTAAGCCCCAAAACCCTAGAAACGAGTCTTAGCCTCCATTGTTGAGTGTTTGAGCCCTTGGAGAGAATTTGGTGTTCATTTTTGTTTTGGTCAAATATTAAACAAGTACCATTCAACCAAATTGAATGAGAGGATGTGATGTTTAGATTGTGTAATAGCAAACGATAAAAGAGAATGAAACGATGGTTTACAAGGAAAGCCCTTGATCCTTGCTAGGATCTCCGATATAAAACCTTGGGAGGTGATAATGATCACCTGCCTTGATGATTTTATTAATGTAAAATGATGTTTACAGAGAATGTTAAAGTAAGAACAAATGATCAATTTCGTAGAGTAAGCTTAGGGTAAAAAACAGTGTGTTTGGTGCAAAATACAAGTGTCATTTTCTAGTCTAAACTAGCCAACAAGATGTTCGATATTTATGGGATCCTCTATGACCAACTTCTCGAACATTATTTGACCAAGTATTCCGGGTCTCTAGCATAGTTTAGATGATTCTTCGTTGAGAATTAGTCTTCCCTTGACTATTTATGCACAAGCGTTAGTTATGGACAAAATATGACCAATTACAAAAGTTAGTAAAAAATAATAACGATAACAGTCGGGATCCTGAGGTAGCTAAGGATCCTGGATATTTGAGGTTCTTGAATATTTAGAGGATCTTGGCCCTAAAAATTGCCCCCAAGTTATTCCTGAAAATATATAAGAGTTAGTTTTGTAAATATTAAAGGCATAACTTAAAGTAAAAAGGAGAGTTAAAATTATTTTTCAGTGGATAAGTCTTATCTTTCTCGAGGTAATTGATAAGAAGTCAAATCATCTTCCTTATCTATTTCGTGCTATAAATAACGACTTCTGGTAACTCCTCTTTTTACTCTCTCAAGTTGCCTTCATCTCATTATGAAGGTAATCCTTTTTCCTTTTATTTGTTCTTCTGTTGTTTCGGTTTTCCTTGTCATGGCTAAGAAATTTTGTCGCTCTCGAACCGACGTTGTTACTTCTTACGAGAATGATTTTAGTGATAAGGCAATCTTAACCTACAACGAGGTTTGCTCATTCGAAAATGAAGACAAGGAATCGTTGAAAGCCATTGGGGCTTTCTCTTCTGATGTGGTCCTTCGTCCTTTTGAGGCTATCGTTCAGCCTGATTTTGTGTCTCCAACATGGATTTTTTTTCCTGAATACCCCTTCACTCTAGGTTTAACTTATCCCTTTACTGGTATCATTCGTGATTTCTTTATGTATACCCAAATCTCCTATATCTAAACGATGCATGTGGTTTGGAGGATCCTCTTTTGGATCGATCGCTTGAATCAGTCCAAGAATATGGACATTGGATTACCTAAGTTAGCCTTTAGCTATGACCTTCTACTTTTGGTTCTTCCTGTTTCCTGTTGAGAGTTAAGACAAACAAACCCCACCTGATTCTAAAATTAAAACAAAATGATGGCGCTTGGAAAGAAAAATATTTCTTCGACGCGACTCGATTCCTGAGGGGGATTCCCTGCCAAAAACATGGATTAAAAAGGGTAGGAATTAATTTTTGATTTCAAGGATCCTGAAATTTACTTCCCTTATTTTGTTTGTTTTGATGCAGCGTTTAGTCTTGAGGAGCTTATTCCTATTGCTGGTGATTATGAGGATAAGATTTCGAATTTTTTTGCACTTCCTGTAGCCGAGAGGTCATTCACGCTTGAATATTCCAGTATTCAAGAGGGTTCCTCTACTACTGCTTCTATGGTCACTGGTAACATTATTTTTCTTGGATACTTCTTTTAGAGGATCCTTACTTGACAGGAATCTTTGGCAGGTTCTAAGACTACTCGGTCCAAGGCTCGATTCAGTTTGGCAGATCTTGAGGATGTTATGACTAGTGGTTCAATCAAGGCTAAACAGGAAATAGGTATCATTTTTCCTCCTCCCAAAAGACTTCACATAGACCTTACTGTTAAGGCTTCTAGATCTCGTAAATGGAAAACTTCTGAGGTTATAGATTTCAACCTAGAGAACCTTAGCATCGAGGATGCTCTTGGAAAGTTGTCCTCATTTTCCCAAGCGGTACGTATCTTGTGCACAAGTATCACTTATACCAATTTCTTTCCCTACTGATGTTTTCATTTCTTCCAGGTCTCTGCCCATTTTTCTCAGTCCGTAAATGATCTCAGGACTTGTGCTAAGAAAGCCAAGTTTCTTATGAAAGAGTAGAAGAAAACATGGAGAGCTACCAATTAGGATCTCCTCCGGAGGGTGGAGTTATTGAGCAAACAAAGGGTTGAAAAGGAAGAAGAGCATCTTGCAGATCTCGAGGAAGTATTTGCTGACGCGAAGACACGTATTGTGATAACTATTCTACAGGCCAAGATAAAATTGGTAGAATATTTGGAAAACGTAGGTTCTTGGGACATAGATGGTTGGGGCGAGGCGTTGGCTAAATTGGTTGACAAACCGACTGTCACCAATCAGGATCCTGTATTGCTGCTGACCGAGGGATGGGAGAAGAAAGACTCGGCCGATGGCGACCAGGCTAAGGTCTAGGCCTGCTCAAAATTTAGTTTAAGTAGATTTTGTTTTTATTAGTGATCTAAGACAATTAACCTTTTGGCTAGGTTGATATGCAACCCTTTTTTGAATGATATGGTTGTGTTTTCCTTTTATATCTCTCTCTTTATTTTTCTATGTAATTGTTACGACATTAGGATCCTTAAATAATTAGGATCCCGGAAACCCTGGTTCCAACAAACAATCCTAAGACTTGAATTCTGACAGTGAATTATCTTTATTATACTTGAAATTTGATAATCAAATGATTTTGGCTTAGGATCCTAGAAAGTTCAGGATCCTTAAACTTTACCTAGAATTTTTCAAGAATAGGGATATATGGAACCTGATTATCTTCGAGTTTCTCCTTAAGCTCCATGAGCTTTTCAATCTTAGAGTTTATTGAGGATAAACCTCAACTTAGGAAAGAACTCAGGGTTGCTGTTAACTTCTGATGATAGGGTTCTTCATTGATGAGGATCCTTACCGATTAGGATCCTTAAGGATGAGGATCCTTAATGATAAGGTCATACAGGGGAGTTCCCTTATAAGAATAACCTATTTAGGTTATTGACTTTGACAAAATTCTTGTGTAACAGTATAAGTTCAATGGATATATGTTAATGTTATATACTGGGGAGGATCCCAACTATTGACGGTCATAAAGCTTAATTAATATCTAGGTTAAGATCCCTACGTGTGATAACATGAGAATGTTATGAATCTTAAGTAATTTCTAGGGTAAGATCCTAATGTGTGATAACATGAGAATATTATAAACCTTAAGTAATTTTTGGGGTAAGATCCCAAGGTGTGATAACATGAGAATGTTATAAACTTTAAGTAATCACTGGGGTAGGACCCTAATTTTTTATAACATGAAAATGTTACAAACCTTAAGGATCTCAACTTATGTTCAAGGATAAGAGGGTTGCCAAGCTACTGCATCGTGAAATGATCCCCTTATCCGTATCCCACAGTTAGATATCGTGCGTCCAAGAGAGGTGTATAAACCTTAGTTCGTGTGAAAGAGGTAATTAGCTCTTTAAAACTTAGAGGGGATTAAGTAACCTAAAGCGTAGGAGAGATGATCAGTCTCTAGCTTATGTACATGATAGTTTAAAGACTACATCATTGATATAGTGGAGCTTCTCAAGTGTTAGGATCCTTACATTTCAGGATCTTTATTCTCGAGGATCCCTGTATTTTAGGATCCAAAGGATCATTGGACTGCAGGATATTCAACCCCGAGGGTCATTGCTTGTGAGAACTCTTAATCATACATTGTTCTGCATAGAAAATTTAGCTAGTGGTGGGTGTTAGTCTAGCTAACGCCCCTCCGATGCTTAAGTTAGTAATGTAATCGCATAGAAATTAATGATGAAAAGTTTTAGGTAAGGGACATGTGTACCTTAGTTTTGTTGAGGATCTATTGACCTTACTTACATGTGGTATGATTTGATGTGTATAGCATTCCAGGATTATGGTAGAACATCTCTTTCGAGCGTTGCTAGCCAATATGCTCCTTTCACTGCTTCAGCATCTATAAGATGTGGTCCTTCCCATTTGGGAGCTAATTTACCTGCGTTGGGATCCTTGGTTTTTTGGACTGTTTTCCTCAATACCAAGTCTCCTATTTGAAACCTTATGAACTTTACGTTCTTATTATAAGCCTTGGTGACTCTCTGTTGATGAGAAGTAATGCGTATTTTGGCAAGATCCCTAAGCTCGTCGATAGTGTCAAGATCCTGTGCTAGGATCTTGTCGTTATTGTCACACCCCAAAACCACGAACGGCGGAAACGTTCAGGGGTGGAGGACGTCATGTACAGTATCACAATAGTGTAATATAATAAACAAGCAACAACATCATCCATTGCATTATAAGTAGAGTTTTAATACATGTGTGTTCTTTCATTGTAATACGACACCAAAAATATACAATCAAAATAAAAGACGAGATTTGTTTGCTCCGTCTTCTCCAAAACCTGGCCACCGTACCTGTCTACTGATGACCTGAGAATACAAGTTATTTTGAAAGCGAGTATCAGCTTTAAAGCTGGTGAATTCATAAGTAATTAAGTGTCATTGTCTTGCTTATGAAAATCTATTATGAAGGCCATGTAAACCTTTAAATGAAAATGTTGATGTAAGTATGAAAAACCCTAGAAAATCCCTTATTTTCTATAAGTATGAAATGTAGTCATCTACCAAGACCCGAATGTTTTGTTATGACAATATAGTCTTCTACCAAGACCCGAATGTTTTGTTATGACAATGTAGTCTTCTACCAAGACCCGAATGTTTTGTTATGACAATGTAGTCTTCTACCAAGACCCGAATGTTTTGTTATGACAATGTAGTCTTCTACCAAGACCTGAATGTTTTGTTATGACAATGTAGTCTTCTACCAAGACCCGAATGTTTTGTAAGTAATATGATAGCTTTTCCTTTCTATTGACTAGTACTAGAGTACTTAGTCTAACTCCTCGTTTATGTGAAAGTATCACAAAATAAAGTAAACAGGAAAAATATAATCATGTAAGTGTTATTATCTTGGGTTACCAGGACAAACACGACATCGCCGAAGCAAAAGATAGACCCTATGAACATCCGAAGAGTGTCCCCTCATCCTCTGTAGCGGCAGCAGGGTGGAGGGAGGGTTAGTCCCAATATCGATCTCCTAATACAGATCATTAACCTAATGATCCTCCGAAGATTTACATCTCATCCACTGTTGCAACAGTTGGACGAAGGGATGGTTAGTCCCGTCACTGACTACTTAATAAGTAACAACCTTAGACATCCGTAGACATTCATCGACCACTGGTGCTAATCAGTGGGGTTCGGAATGGTAAGTCCCGCCGAGATATCCCATTGAACCGGGATAGGAAAGATAATTTACACAGTAAGTACTAATAAATCATCCTCATAGTTCTAAGTACAAGTATCCAGGTAAGTAAATACAGGATAATGCACCTATGTAACAGTGTTCCTGTATGGTATTCATGTAAGTGTGCTCATGTAACAGGTAAGTATATGTAAACATATTCATGTATCATGTAATCCTAAGTAAGTGTAATCATGTATCATGTAAGGTATTGGTATAGACTCATGAATGAACTGTATCTTGTGTGATTCCTTGTAGTAGTAATAATGTTTGATATCTTCTAACTATCCCTATGATAGTTAACTGAAAGGTAATTGGTTGTTTACGTAGGTTTATGCACTCTTGCTACCCAAGAGTATTGGAAACTAAATGAAGGGTGAAAACTATAATCTTTAACATATATATGAACATATGCGCATAAGTATAGTTTGATTCAAGAAGGTAAAATAATGGTTTTGCAAGATATCTAGGAGTTTTGAACAATAATTAAGAATGACTTGATGTCATTTTAATAAACATTTCAAAACTAATACTTTTGTTATCAAGGTATTTTAAGATAGAAAACCACTTCATGTGTCACTTTTGAAATATGTAAAATCTACTGGGTGAAAACATAGTTATAAAATACACAAGATTGATTTAATAACATACTGTTTTCTACTTGTATTCCCCCCCCATTAAAACGTTCAAAATCATTTAAAACATTGATTAAGGGGTATGAACTCACCTGTAGATGGTGGTTCGGATGAACTGGACGGTGTAGGATTGCTAGGTGTCAAGTGAGGACTTGTACACCCACTACGATCCTAATGAACATATAATCACACATATATGCACTCAATTAGTCTCAAATTACTAATTGATAATGTTAAGACATCCTAGACATAATAAACACTTTATATAAGTGTTTTAAGCCCTAAGGATTGCATCTAAGCTATTGTGGGACAAGGCATTTGTGTTTAGGGTTCCAAAGGACCCTATATATGAGTTTACTCCCCATATACCATCACACATGGAGTTTACGGTTGTAAACTCTTGAGTTTACGGCCGTAAACTCCCAACCATGGGTGTATTGTGTGTTTTGAAGTTCCAAATGATTCCTAGAATTATTCCAACTTTGTGGTTAAATTCTTGGAAGGGTTTAAGGCATAGAAACACTTCATTTAGGAGTTTATGGTCCTAAGGCCATTTCCCTTAGAGTTTGAGGATGTAAACTCTTAAGGATGGGTGTTTTTGATGTTTTCAAGTCTCTTGCACAAGTGGTATAGGTTCTAGGCTTTTATTCCAAGCATATGAAGACCCTTGACACACTTTGGTGTCCTTAAATCATGTTTACGGCCGATAAACCATGTCATGGCTATAAAATCATTTTGAAATGTGTTATGAATGTTTTTAGGGCCTTAGATTAAATGGGAACAAGTCTAGGTAACAGTCTAAGGCTTTCGGTGCCTTAAAAGCACCATTTTGGGCATGAATTTGGAGTTTACGGCCTAAGATACTCTTAGGACGTGAACTCCCAAACTTGGGTGATTCTTGGTTGTTTTCATGTCCATAATACACTCCTATACAAGTCCAAGGCAGTGGTATATCACATGGGGACAGTCTAGGTTCGGTTTCGGGAGTTTACCGCCCTAGAACACCTTCGGAGTAAACTCTTAAATCTAGTGATTTATCCTTCTAAATCATGTTATAAACACATGTTAAGCTTTCTAACACTACTAGAAAGAGGTACTCAAGATTTGGGATAAAAACCCGAAGATCTGTGAGAGAGAAAATGGCTTTTCTCTAGTTGGAAACGCGAATAATGAATGAATTTGGTTCAGAATTCTATTTATAGTCCTGAGATATTTTTGGCAGAAAATATTTTTATTCCTGAAATGATTTCTAATATAATAGAGTGTTGGAATAACAGTGTTGCACAAAACCCTAGTGTACCCACTCTCCTGATATTTCCTGAAGTGTAAACCCTGAATTACTCAAACTTACACGAAAAGTCTGAAAATTAACTGTGACTGCTATAACTTCTATTGAAGTGATATAGTTTGTACATAATGGAAATTTCGGGTTGTCACATCATCCCCCCGTTAGAAGGAATTTCGTCCCGAAATTAGAATTTAAGAAATTAAAAATTTACAAATAACTAATCGAAAAGGTGAGGGTATTTCAGTTTCATATGATCCTCACGTTCCCAAGTGAATTATGGTCCACGCTTTGCGTTCCAACGCACCTTCACTATCGGGATATGGCTCTGCTTTGTTTGCTTGACCTCTCGGTCCATGATCTCTACTGGTTCCTCCACGAAGTTGAGGCTCTCTTTGATCTCGATCTCGTCGAGTGGAATAACAAGAGTCTCGTCGGACAGACACTTTTTCAAGTTCGAGACGTGGAAGGTAGGATGTGTGTTACTGAGTTCGTGCGGTAGATTGAGTTTGTAAGCCACAGGGCCGATTCTCGCGAGAATCTCGAAAGGCCCTATGTATCTTGGATTGAGCTTCCCATGCTTCCCAAAGCGTATCAAGCCCTTCCAGGGTGAGACCTTCAATAGGACTCGGTCGCCCACCTAGAACTCCAATGGTTTCCTACGCTTGTCAGCGTAGCTTTTCTGTCGGTCTCTAGAGGCTTTCAATCGTTCACGAATTTGAACGATCTTCTCTGTCGTTTCCCGAATGATCTCCGGACCTGTGAGAGTGCTTTCGGGAACTCGTCCCTTAGCTAACTGGGTATCACCCACTTCAGCCCAGCACAGAGGGGATCTGCACTTTCGGCCATAGAGGGCCTCGAATGGAGCTGCCTTTATGCTCGTATGATAACTGTTGTTGTAGGAAAATTCAACAAGGGGTAAATGGGTATACCAAGCTTTTCCAAAGTCAATCACACAGGCACGCAACATATCTTCTAAGGTTTGGATAGTCCTCTCACTTTGCCCGTCGGTCTGTGGATGGTAGGCTGTACTCATGTCCAGTCTAGTTCCTAGGGAACTTTGTAATGACTGCTAGAACCTCGAAGTGAATCTACTATCTCGGTCCGAGATGATAGATAAAGGAACACCGTGCAGCCTTACAATCTCCCTAATGTAAGTTCTAGTAAGTTTCTCCATCTTGTCTGTTTCTTTGATCGATAGGAAGTGTGTAGACTTGGTCAATCTATCGATGATGACCCTTATGGAATCAAGTCCACCCGTCGTCTTGGGCAACTTGGTTACGAAGTCCATAGTGATCCGCTCCCACTTCCATTCTGGTATCTCCGGTTATTGTAGAAGACCAGAGGGTTTCTAGTATTCGACCTTGACCTTTGTGCAAGTAAGGCATTTACTCACGAAGGTAGCAATATCTGCTTTCATGTTACGCCACCGGTATAACTTTTTAAGATCCAGATACATCTTATCTGAACCCGGGTGGACAAAATAACGAGTGTTGTGAGCTTCGGTCATGACCAAGTCTCTGAAGCCACCGTGTTTCGGTGTCCAGATCCGATCCATGAGGTATAAGGCTCCACCACCCTTGGCTTCTAAGTTCTTATCCATCCCTCTAAGGGATTCACCAGCCACGTTTTCAGGTTTCAAAGCGTCGAGCTGAGCCTCCTTTATTTGCGTGGACAAGTGTGAATGGATGGTTAGAGTCAAAGATTTGACCCTACGACCATAATATTCTTTCCGACTTAGGGCGTCGGCTACTACATTGGCTTTACCCGGATGATAACGAATTTCGCACTCGTAATCACTGAGTAGCTCGACCCACCGTCGTTGTCTCATGTTGAGCTCTTTCTGGTCGAAAATGTGTTGTAGACTCTTACGGTCTGTAAAGATTGTGCTTTTTGTACCATATAGGTAATGTCACCAGATCTTCAGAGCAAACACAACCGCTCCTAGCTGAAGATCGTGGGTTCTGTAGTTAACCTCATGTGTCTTCAGCTATCTCGAGGCATAGGCTATGACTTTACCTCGCTGCATCAGAACACATCCGAGCCCTTGGTTTGATGCGTCACAATAGACCACGAAGTCTTCTATCCCTTCGGGGAGGGACAGTATTGGTGTGGTGCACAAGGCTTGCTTGAGTGTTTGGAATGCTCTTTCTTATTTCTCTTCCCAGTCAAAGGCTACGCCCTTCTGGGTCAGTGTTGTAAGAGGTTATGCTATGTGGGAGAAGTTCTGAATGAACCTGCGATAGTAGCCAGCTAGACCTAGAAAATTGACAAATTTCAGTAGGTGTCTTTGGTGCTGACCAGTTCTCGATGGCCTTAATTTTGGAAGGGTCCACGTGTATACCTTCTTCGCTAACAACATGGCCCAAAAATTCGACTCGCCGAATCCAAAATCCGCACTTGGAGAACTTCGCGTAGAGCTTCTCCGATCGCAATGTTTCTAAGATTTTACGGAGATGTTGGCTACGTTCCTCCTTACTTCGAGAGTAGATGAGTATGTCATCAATGAAGACGATGACGAACTGATCCAAGTAAGGATGACACACCCTATTCATCAGATCCATGAATACTACGGGCGCATTAGTTAATCCGAACGGCATCACTACAAACTCGTAGTGCCCATAACGAGTTCGGAAGGCTGTCTTGGGAACATCCTCCTCTAACACTCGTAGTTGGTGATATCCGGATCGTAGATCTATCTTCGAGAAGTAGTTGGCTCCTTGAAGTTGATCTAATAAATCGTCAATACGGGGTAAGGGATAACGATTTTTAATTGTAAGTTTGTTGAGTTCTCTATAGTCGATGCACATGCGAAACGATCCATCCTTCTTCATGACGAACAAGACCGATGCTCCCCATGGTGAGAAGCTTGGTCGAATGAATCCCTTCTTGATAAGTTTTGTAAGTTGACTGGAAAGTTCCTGCATTTCAGCCAGTGCCAGAAGAAAAGAAGATTTGGCTACTGGGGTAGCTCCTGGCACTAAGTCGATTCTGAACTCAACTTGGCGTTGCGGTGGTAAACTGGGAAGTTCTTCTGGGAATATGTCGGGGAAGTCGCGCACTTCGGGGATGTTCTGAATGTCTTTCATTTCTTGACTTGTATCAATGACGTGAGCGAGGAATGCATGGTACTCCTTTCGCAAGCACTTCTGATCTTGAATGCACGAAATGATGCGAATGCTCGTACTAGGTGTGTCGCCGTAGATAATTAAGGTTTCGTTGTTAGGAAGGTTAAGACGAACTGCTTTTTCAAAGCACAAGATGTCGGCGCAAAGATGACTCGACCAATCCATGCCGATGATAACGTCGAAACATTTAATTTGGACTAGCAGGAGATCTATCTTGAAAGTATGGCCATCTAAAGTTAAGGTACAACCTACGTATATGCAGTTAGCACTCTCTGTTTTCCCGTTAGCCATTTATACCGTGAATGAACTATCTAACGCACATGGTTTTTGTTTAAGCAGGTGTGCAAATTTGTGACTTACAAAACTTTTCTCTGCTCCACTATCGAAAAGTATGCAAGCATATGAGTTATCGAGGAGAAACGTACCAGTAACTATCGTAGGATCAGCTACCGCTTCCTCGTCGCCTAGGGCCATAACTCTTCCTACTCCTCCAGCCATTCCTGCTTTAGGGCAGTTCCTCTTGTAGTGGCCCACTTCGCCACAACCGTAGCAAGTTTGGCCCATACCGGCATTAGGAACCTGGGTGGCCTGAGTTGTTGGAGTCTTGCAGAAACGGACTGTGTGTCCCTTCCTGTTGCATTTAGAGCACTGCATCTCCTTGCAAGGTCCGTGGTGGTGGAAGTTGCACTTGGTGCACTTCAGGAGAGTTCCAGCATATGTTTTTGCTGGTAAGGGTTCGCTGGGACAATGGGAGTAACTGTGGCAGCATTGATCGCCACAAGTTGTTGGTTCTTGGAGGATCCTTGTGAAGCCCCTCTTTTCCTCTTATTCCACCCCTTCCTATTGTGGTCGGGGTTAGACTTTTGTGGTACGGGTATAGGGATTGATGGGTTTTGAGGTTTCCTGTGGTCTATGAGAGATTGTGCTAGCTCTTTGGCGCTATCGAAAGTAATAGGCCTGGAAGCTATCACACTTTACTGGATCTGGGGCGATAGTCCCCAGATGTATCTCTCTATCTTTTTGCTCTGGAGAGCAACCATGTCAGGGCATAAGTTTGCCAGATCACAGAACCTATTTGTGTAGGTCGTGATGTCGGATCCAACCATTTATAGACCCCAGAATTCCTGCTCGAGTTTTTGTACTTCACCTCGAGGACAGTACTCTTTCATCAGCATGTCCTTTAACTTTTCCCAGCTGATGGAATACGCCACCACCAAAGTCATATAGTTAACATGGCTGTTCCACCATGTTAGTGCTCTGTCAGAGAAGGTATAAGCTGCAAACTTGACCTTGTTGCCTTCCTGGCAAGCACAGATTTCAAAGACGGATTCCATATTTTCAATCCATTGTCTCAACACCATAACACCCCCAGTTCCATTGAAGTTGCGGGGTTTGGCGTTCGTGAAGTCCTTGTAGGTGCATCCCCGAGGGTGTCCATGGCTTTCGCCGTGGTTCGAGGGAGGTGCACCTATTCCTGATCCACTAGGGGCAGGAGCATTGATTGCTGACACAACAGATGCAACAGGTGCTATGAAAGCTGCCTGGAACATGTTGGCATTGAAAGGATTAGGCGGTTGAAGAGGTTCAGGTGGTGGTAGAGGTGGTGGTATCGGTGTTTCGTTGTTTGGGTTACGTCTTGTACTTTTGCGTGGCGGCATCTTTAACTATACATTTAAAAGATGACGACATGTATAAGAATAAATGATTAATGAATGTGTCTCATGGACTAACTCCCCATAGCCTAACAACAGAATGAATAGAATGACTAAATGAAGAAGATAGCATTTGGATAATAATTTCCATATGATTAGATATCTGTCAATAATACTAGAATTACAGATGTAACGAGTTCGGGAAAAATGGCCTAGAAGTAGGCCTTACATCAACCAAGATGAGAAACTTTGACAAAATTAAGACTAGATCAAGACCTAACAGGTCTAAGATTTATACAGATAGGAAAATTAGACCAAAGTTTTACATAAACTAGGTTATATCACAAAGATGAGTCGACGAGATTATATCGGCGACGAGAACTGCTAGCATGAGTTCTCGATCCCGACAGTAGACGTTCCATGTCCCTCATACGCCTGTCAGCTCTCACTTGCTGAGCTCGAAGTTACCTAACTTCAGCTTGAGTTTCTGCAAGTTCCCTCTGCAGATTTGCATTGCGGACCAGAGTCCTTTCATGAGCAGACTCTAGTTGGCGAATGTGGACAGTGTTAACGCCAGAGTTGGCTTCAATCTCCACGACCCGGTCAATAGTTTCTTGACCCAGTATCATGTTTCTGGAAATTCTACGAACCATGATGGGTAGGACCCTGTCAGTAGAACCTCCTTCAGTGAGGTTGTAGAAACTTCGGTCTCCATTGTAGGGAATGGGCTGACCTTGTTCCTGGCTCCATCTAGCCAAGTTAGTGGCCTACAGCGGCGTGGGTCCTTGAAAAGCAGGACGAGGGTTCAGGTTTGGGTTTTGAGCAGCTGGGAGTAGGTTGTTGACTTCAGGCTCTGAGTCAGAACTATCGGAAAAACCCTCAGCATGGTGATCATCCAAAGGGATTGGGTGATCATCTTCTGGTTCTGCCTCTAGCCAACCAGCATTGCCCTGGTTCGGGAAGTACGGATCGCCGTGGTGAAATCCAGCCATTTTAATCTACGCGAAAAAAGGGATATAAGAAATAGCTAAAATAGAAGAACTAACTAAGATAATTACAGTAAGACCAAATACCCCTATGGTATTTCTTTATGGTTGTGTTGGTAAGTTTTTAGGCTTGTTGCCATATCACAACCATGCTTGGACATATGCTAATCACTCCTCGGACCAGCATAGTTGATCAGGCTATGCCATTCCCAAGACTGACCATATATCCCCAGGCTTACTTGTGATATTCAACAATCGTAATACTTTTGTTCTTGTCATTGTGACATTGATTTTAGTATGAATGCAGGCACGTATACTTACTTAAATATTTTATTATTTAAAAGTATAACTCTTAGACAGAGTGTTTTAATCCCCATGTATTTATAGTTAGTATATCTTTTATGGGTTGATATACTATATTCACTATAAACAATGCTCTGATACCAATCTGTCACACCCCAAAACCACGAACGGCGGAAACGTTCCGGGGTGGAGGACATCATGTACAGTATCACAACAGTGTAATAAAATAAACAAGCAACAACATCATCCATTGCATTATAAGTAGAGTTTTAATACATGTGTGTTCTTTCATTGTAATAAGACACCAAAAATATACAATCAAAATAAAAGACGAGATTTGTCTGCTTCGTCTTCTCCAAAACCTGGCCACCGTACCTGTCTGCTGATGACCTGAGAATACAAGTTATTTTGAAAGCGAGTATCAGCTTTAAAGCTGGTGAATTCATAAGTAATTAAGTGTCATTGTATTGCTTATGAAAATCTATTATGAAGGCCATGTAAACCTTTAAATGAAAATGTTGATGTAAGTATGAAAAACCCTAGAAAATCCCTTATTTTCTATAAGTATGAAATGTAGTCTTCTCCCAAGACCCGAATGTTTTGTTATGACAATGTAGTCTTCTACCAAGACCCGAATGTTTTGTTATGACAATGTAGTCTTCTACCAAGACCCGAATGTTTTGTAAGTAATATGATAGCTTTTCCTTTCTATTGACTAGTACTATAGTACTTAGTCTAACTACTCATTTATGTGAAAGTATCACAAAATAAAGTAAACAGGAAAAATATAATCATGTAAGTGTTATTATCTTGGGTTACCAGGACAAACACGACATCGCCGAAGCGAAAGATAGACCCTATGAACATCCGAAGAGTGTCCCCTCATCCTTTGTTGCGGAAGCAGGGTGGAGGGAGGGTTAGTCCTGATATCGATCTCCTAATACAGATCGTTAACCTAATGATCCTCCGAAGATTCACATCTCATCCACTGTTGCAACAGTTGGACGGAGGGATGGTTAGTCCCGTCACTGACTACTTAATAAGTAACAACCTTAGACATCCGTAGACATTCATCGACCACTGGTGCTAATCAATGGGGTTCGGAATGGTAAGTCCCACCGAGATATCCCATTGAACCGGGATAGGAAAGATAATTTACACAGTAAGTACTAATAAATTATCCTCGTAGTTCTAAGTAGAAGTATCCAGGTAAGTAAATACAGGATAATGCACCTATGTAACAGTGTTCCTGTATGGTATTCATGTAAGTGTGTTCATGTAACAGGTAAGTATATGTAAACATATTCATGTATCATGTAATCCTAAGTAAGTGTACTCATGTATCATGTAAGGTATTGGTATAGACTCATGAATGAACTGACTCTTGTGTGATTCCTTGTAGTAGTAATAATGTTTGATATCTTTTAACTATCCCTATGACAGTTAACTGAAAGGTAATTGGTTGTTTACATAGGTTTATGCACTCTTGCTACCCAAGAGTATTGGAAACTAAATGAAGGGTGAAAACTATAATCTTTAACATATATATGAACATCTGCGCATAAGTATAGTTTGATTCAAGAAGGTAAAATAATGGTTTTGCAAGATATCTAGGAGTTTTGAACAATAATTAAGAATGACTTGATGTCATTTTAATAAACATTTCAAAACTAATACTTTTGTTATCAAGGTATTTTAAGATAGAAAACCACTTCATGTGTCACCTTTTGAAATATGTAAAATCTACTGGGTGAAAACATAGTTATAAAATACACAAGATTGATTTAATAACATACTGTTTTCTACTTGTATTCCCCCCCCCCATTAAAACGTTCAAAATCATTTAAAACATTGATTAAGGGGTATGAACTCACCTGTAGATGGTGGTTCGGATGAACTGGACGGTGTAGGATTGCTAGGTGTCAAGTGAGGACTTGTACACACACTACGATCCTAATGAACATATAATCACACATATATGCACTCAATTAGTCTCAAATTACTAATTTATAATGTTAAGACATCCTAGACATAATAAACACTTTATATAAGTGTTTTAAGCCCTAAGGATTGCATCTAAGCTATTGTGGGACAAGGCACTTGTGTTTAGGGTTCCAAAGGACCCCATATATGAGTTTACTCCCCATATACCATCACACATGGAGTTTACGGTTGTAAACTCTTGAGTTTACAGCCGTAAACTCCCAACCATGGGTGTATTGTGTGTTTTGAAGTTCCAAATGATTCCTAGAATTATTCCAACTTGGTGGTTAAATTCTTGGAAGGGTTTAAGGCATAGAAACACTCCATTTCCCTTAGAGTTTTTGGCCGTAAACTCTTAAGGATGGGTGTTTTTGATGCTTTCAAGTCTCTTGCACAAGTGATATAGGTTCTAGGCTTTTATTCCAAGCATATGAAGACCCTTGACACACTTTGGTGTCCTTAAATCATGTTTACAGCCCATGAACTATGTCATGGCTGTAAAATCATTTTGAAATGTGTTATGGATGTGTTTAAGGCCTTAGATTGAATGGGAACAAGTCTAGGTAAAAGTCTAAGGCTTCAGGTGCCTTAAAAGCACCATTTTGGGCATGAATTTGGAGTTTACGGCCTAAGATACTCTTGGGCCGTGAACTCCCAAACTTGGGTGATTCTTGGTTGTTTTGATGTCCCTAATACACTCCTATACAAGTCCAAGGCAGTGGTATATCACGGGGGACAGTCTAGGTTCGGTTTCGGGAGTTTACCGCCCAAGAACACCTTAGGGAGTAAACTCCTAAATCTAGTGATTTAGCCTTCTAAATCATGTTATAAACACATATTAAGCTTTCTAACACTACTAGAAAGAGGTACTCACGATTTGGGATAAAAACCTGAAGATCCGTGAGAGAGAAAATGGCTTTTCTCTAGTTGGAAATGCGAATAATGAATGAATTTGGTTTAGAATTCTATTTATAGTCCTGAGATATTTTTGGCAGAAAATATTTTTATTCCTGAAATGATTTCTAATATAATAGAGTGTTGGAATAACAGTGTTGCACAAAACCCTAGTGTATCCACTCTCCTGATATTTCCTGAAGTGTAAACCCTGAATTACTCAAACTTACACGAAAAAGTCTGAAAATTAACTGTGACTGCTATAACTTCTATTGAAGTGATATAGTTTGTACAGAATGGAAATTTCGGGTTGTCACAGTTATTCTCTTGGTCTTGCAGCAAGTATCTTGCCGTCGGGATTACCACTTCAATAGGGATCACTGCTTTTGGATAAATGTCTAAGTCCATAACTATAATTGGTAAGACTTGACCCGACCCGACATGCTCCATTTGGGTTGCATGGCATCATGCATTTGGATAGACTATAATGAGAGAAATAACACTTAAGGTTTGTTAATATATTATAAGTTCTAATATATTAATAAGATTATTTAATTATTATTGATCAAGAATTAATTTGGAATTAATTAAGTGATCAAAAGGAGACTAATTAATTATATGGGTTGATTGTGTAAATCATTCATTCTTATATATGTGGGCTTGTGATCCAAGATTCCTTATGTTGGACTAAGTCCATGGGGTGACCCATGGATACTCCATGGAGGTTAAAATCCATGGAGCATAAGGAATGGGTAAAGTCATGAGTTACATGGTGTAACCCTAATAGCCACCATATAAAAGAATCCCTTGGCTCAAGAAATCGTGCACTATGGGTGTGTGTGAGGGCTAAACGATTTCATGGAGTGTTGAATTTTCTCTCAAGTTATTCCAAGTGTATTTGGTGTTGTGTGAACCATTTGAGGTGTCACACTTGAGGCACTTGGCACTCAAGCTTCATGAAGACTTTCTACATCAAAGTGGTATGTATTCTACCTTGTTATATTCATTGTTTTGTATGCTAGATTAGGATAATACCTTGGATGTTCATATTTGTAAGTATAATAGAGAAAACATAGATCCAAGGTATTTAGGGTTGCATGTACACTTAGGAGTGTTAGAATGCTCAAAACCCAACACAAATACCAAAGAGTAGGGGGTCTGGCCTATGGCTACTTTGGAAGTAGTCCTATCTTCCCATAGGATGAAAGGAAGCTTTTCTGCCCATCTTCCCTTCTTCTTGTCCAATCTTTTCTTTATCTTTTTTACTATGATTTTATTGTTGGATTCCGCTTGACCATTAGCTTGGGGATAAACTGGCTCGATGTTATCATTTTGATTCCCCAACTTGTGCAAAAGTCTGTTGTCCTTTTTCTTATGAATTGGGATCCATTGTCGCATTTGATTTCAGTCGGGATCTCAAACCTGGTCAAGATATTACGTTTAATAAATTAGAAAACTTCTTTTTATCTTACCTATACGAAAGCTTCAACTTCGATCTATTTTGAGAAGTAATCGGTCATCACTAGCATGAAGACTTTTCCTCCTGGGGTCATTGGTAATTTTCCCACTATATCCATCCCCCATTTCATGAATGGCCATGGAGAGATTATTGGATGTAGAGATTCTTCCGGTCGATGCAGGATGTTACTATATCTTTGACAAGCATCAAAATTTTAAGCATGTAGAAAAGAATATATTTTTATGGTTGGCCAGTAGTATCCAATTCTTAGTATCTTGAAGCATCAGGATCTGCCCCCAGTATGATTGCCACAGTGTCCTTCATGTATGCCTTTCAAGACTTCTGCAGCTTCAGGATCTTCCAGGCATCCGAGGTACGGACCCGCCATAGACTTTTTATAGATGTTACCTTGGATTATCACGAATTAGAAGCTAATTTTTTGAGGGTCTTTATATGTAATGCTAATCTTTCGCCTTTCACTGCATAAGATCCATTGAAGTGATTGGTTAGTAATAAAGAATCAAAAAATACCTAAAGATCCCTGATTTGAATATCCTTAGTCAATTGTAGTCCCATGAGGAGTGCTTCATATTTAGCTTCGTTGTTGGTAGTGTTGAAATCATAACTGACTGCCTGGGGTAGGATGTCTTGCTGTGATGACTTTAGTATGATCCCTAGCCCTCTTCCTTTTTTATTTGATGCTCCATCCATGAACAGTGTCCATTTTCCCATGTGTTCATTTTCTAGAAGTTCCTTGGCTTCCATGTTTACTTCGTTTTGTCGATCATCACTAAAGTCATCCACAAATTCTGCTAAAGCTTGTGAATTTATGGCGGATCTTGCTTCATATCTGATGTCAAATGTGCTTAATTTCACTGACCATTTTTCCATCCTTCCTGGCATTTATGGTTTTCCAATAACATTCTTAATAGGATAATTAGTTTTTACATGTATAATATGTGTTTCAAAATAATGTCTTAATTTAGGGGAAGCGGTTACTGTTAGGGCCAAGATCCTCAATCCTATCTAGGATCCCAGATCTAAAAGTTATATAAGGATCCTTAAACATATCCAAGATCCCAGATTTTAAAGGAGTCTTAGGATCATGAACATATGCCAGGATACTAAACATCGCTGTTATTATTTCCTAACAAGTTTAACGACTACATTTCTTGTTTATTTATCACATGTGCAGAAATAGTCAACATAGGACTCATTCACAATGAAGAATCAGTCCAACCAGGCTTAACACCCGGAAATACCAAGTTATATCATGTTGTAAATACCAGCTCAGCAGGATCCTGAAAATATCGGAGATTTGTTTATTAACCTAGATTATAAATACACCTGTAAAACACACACAAAAGAGACAATTCTCTGACACCTTACTCATTTAGTATCACTTTACCATTTGTAATCATATTATCATGCTTATCTCTGTAATTCTTTCTTCAATCAATAAAATCAAACAAGGCAGATGATGATTATCACCTCCCAAGGTTTTATGCCAAACATCCTAACAAGGATCAATGGCTTTCCTTGTAAACTACATGTGCAATTTTGTTCTTATTTCGTTAATCACTTCACCTATAACACCACAATCTCTCATGCAATTTGGTTAATATCCACTTTGTCTATTTTTGACCAAAACAATATGGCGCTCACCATGGAGCCGTGGTGTTATTAATTCTTGAAAGTTATGTCTACACAACTAACTTTATCTTCTTCCTTTATTCCTCCCATTTCCTAAAAAAAAATCTTCCACCACCTCCAAAAGGACCTCCTAGTTATAGGAAAACTTTGGATACCTCTAAAAAAATACACTTCTCTGGTTATCACCCACGAGAATTCGGGATCCCTGAGATTCCAGTATCCTCCTGATTTGCAAACAGCGAACTCTTCTCCATGGTGAAGATGGTAAAGAAACAACTAAACCAACAACGGGAGGAAAACAAGACTACATTCAAGGAGATGGAAAGAATTAGGATGGAGATCCATAAACCCTAAGGAGCAGCACCCTCGATCTTGCAATCCAAGATCCTGAACTTTGACGATGTAGGATCCTCAGGAAATCGCGGTGAGATAGGATCCTCAAGAAACGGCTGGGAGATAGGATCCTCAACACCAACACCTACTCCCACTTCGGTTGTATCTCCAAACAAGCAAGACCATGTGATCCAAGATCCCGAAAAAATCTTCATCACTCCCGATAACAACGATCCTGGTAACTTCGTGAATAATAATACTTTTAATGATAACTCTATGGACCTTGATACAGGAATAAGCCCGATCATGGGCAAGAAACTTTGATAGTTAAGGGAGATGATCTCAAGCATACCCGGAGTGGTCCAACCTATAATAAAGGTATCTCCCACGAGCCACAGAATCTCAAAATTTGCTCCTGCAATAGCTGAAGTCCCAAAGTGCTTCCAAACTCCCAACATGAAGCCTTACGATGGAACCACTGATCCTGAAGAATGAGTGGCATAATACAGAGAAAGAATGGAGGTCATCACCATTCCCACACATCAATAGGAAGCCTGTTTTGGTTCCACCCTCATAGGATCAGCCTTGAAAGGGCTTCTCAGTGTTCCTCTTTATTACATGTTTTTCTCATTTAGTTAATCTTTTCAATAGCCGATTTTCTTATAACAGGACATTCGAAGGATCACTAGTGATCTCCATTGGGTACTCCAGGATCCTAACAAATCCTTTATAGATTTTGTAACCAGGATTGGAAAGGAAGAGCGGAATATTCATAATATCGACATAGTCACTACAGTAGAAGCCTCCAAGATGGATTTAAAGAAGGATCCTCCCTTTTATGAGGATCTCGTAATGACACCGTATAGGAAAACGACAAAGTCAAAAGTAGAACATCGAGGTTCATTAGACTTGTAGAAGGTCTGATCTTTACCATGCAAGATCTTGGGAAAAAAGTAAGGTGGCCATGGAAAGGAGAGAAATCATGTGGCTGGAAAGACAAGTCTAAATGGTGCACATACCATGGAGATTTCAGCCACATCAATGAGGATTGTGTATCCCTCACAAAGGAGATTAGCTATCTCCTAAGAAAAGGACATCTCAAAGAGATCATAGGAAGACTGTTGGGTATAAAGTTATCCATGTATGACTTTATAAATGGTTTGACATTTGTAGACCCACTTGTATGTGGTAAATTAGCCTTGTGACATGAGAGAGAGAGATATATGTAAAAACACCTCTGTATAAGATGGGTTCATACCACTTATAGAGGTGTGCTTGAGAGATGTACTTCATAGTGATTAGTGAGTGAGGTATTTATGGAGTTCTAGATCTAGTACCTTTTTTGGTACACATTTACTATGATCGAATACACCTTTTAGCACCCAAATCACCATGTTCTTTGTGTGTTATTTAATTCCGCATGCGAAATCAATGTTCATAATTCACATCAATTGGTATCAGAGTGGGTCTTCGAAGATCAACATGATTTTTTTGAAGAAACGATTCTCGGTTTGGCTAAATTGATCACAATTGGAGCATTTATGGTGAGTCTCTCTATGATCTCTCTAACTCTCGTTGATTCGTGCTTTACGTTCTTGATTTTTGATCATTTTCATTCATTTGATCAATTTTTTTTTTGAAAAACTCACTTGTTATGATCCAATAATTTTTCCATTGATCAAGCACGATCCAATCCAATTTTTTTGTTCGATTCGATTCTTAAATTTTTTTCAATTGCTCACTGGAATCCGAATTTAATTCTAAATGAATTAAACAAATGTTTTGGTTACTGTTCACAATTCGTTGATCCATTTTCGAACTCTTTGTTATTCACAAATCAGTTTTGAGCCCAATTACAGGTTATTTGTTGTTCATGTCCAATCTTTAAGCCCATGATTCGATATCTTAACACAAGGAGCCCAACAAATCGTTCAATCCGAGAGATGCGTATTAATTGTGTTCGCTTATTGATATATGCATTCAATGATTGTACATCACGATTTTCTTAACTCGTATTCTGTTCAACAATTTCTTGTATTACGTTTTCTTCTTATCACTCTTAAGGATCAATGAGTTTTGATTGCTGAGTTGGACTTGTGAATCATTTCTATGTGTTGTGTTCAATTGCAAAAATTGATTATGATCAAGTCAAAGTGAAGAAATCTGAAATTGGTGTTTTGATTTGGATGAACTTGACCAAGAACACTTGAAGGAGGTTTAGAATTGTTGTTTGAACACGTTTTGATCTGGAATTTGGCGAAGGAATGTTCAATTTCATGTTTATTAGTATTTGATTTCGAAAAGTCAAACACAAAAAAAACAAACCCAAGTTTTAAGTGATGAATCAAAGAATTGGAGGTTGAAATCGTTGGATTTGAGTTGAATATGAGATATGGATGTCGAAATCAAGTCTAATTTGGGTTTTAATTTCAAAGTTCGATGTGTTTTGTTCTTGATGATGAAGGCTATGTCTTATTCTATATTTGAGTTTGATTTCGAACGTGACTGTGTTTTGAAAATCGTTTGCTTAATGATGATGAATGGGAAGGATTGATATCGTTATCGGGGGACAGTTAACGAAGAATGTAGGCCTAGTGACAAGCATCGATGTGTGATTTTGACTGGTATTGATCGAATATTTTGGGGTCAACATGGGTCATTCGAATTTTAATGTCGATGGTTGTAAGACCGATTTCGAAGGCTGGGGTCAATCGATCGTCGACATTGAAGGTGTTGGATTAGTGTCTAAGTCCATAACTATTTTAAGAAATTCAATAAGTATTGTTTTTGGCCTCAAACCATAAGGCAAAGGTGTATAAGAGGCCTTGATAAAAGATTATCAAAGCATTAAGTATTAGAGACATGAATTTAAGAAATTCAATAAGTATTGTTTTTCTGAAAGTTTAGCTGTTTCTGAATACATGTCGAAGCTAGTGGGAGCATAAGTGTTATGTTTTATAATAATCATCATGATAGTGGGAGCATAAAAGTTATGATTGTATGATTATTAAGGCACGTATTGCAAGTTGGCAATATTAATTATAGAAAACAAGAGTTATACCTTGCAAAGTCGTAAGGGGTTGTAAAGTTGTTTTACTATAATTAAGGGAGAGAATATTATGCTTCATTTCAAATCTAAAGGATTAGGTTGAGAAATGTTAATAAATTTAGTCAAGGGTACATAGTGTGTTCTTAAAATTTCGATTATGATTACAGCATTCCTCTTCACAATTCGAATTTTGAGAACATAGCAAATAAAACATTACGCGTCGTGTCCCATACGCTTCGGGTATAGGATCGATTGCAAATGCTTTAATGTTTGACCATTCTAAAATTTTCCAAATGTCGAGCGCATTTAGAGGGAAAAGGGACTAGAATTGGTTTTGACTAAAACAATTAAACAACTATCAAAGACAATCCAAAGTTTGACGAGGATTGGTCGCTTGTGAGTAGTTGGAAGCATGGTATTGGATGGACCATATCGACATTAATAGGAATAGAAAAGATTCTATTAAGAATGAGTTGTCATATGGAAAATATGGAAGCGTGTCCATATTGGGAATTGAATATTGAAAAATCTATGTCTAAGATTAGAAACTTTTATGCAAAAGGATGTTCAAAGGAAAGTACTTTGAGTGAGAGACATCATATCTAAGGAATTGTCTTGTAACAATCTCCGATAGACAACTTTGTAATATCATTGGAAATAGTCTTTGTGACTTTGGTGCAGTGACATTACGAAAGGATCGTTGCATAAAATGTTAGAATCTAGCATACTCTATAAGTGGCAAGAATTTGATATTCTTAAACTTATGGAAAAGGATTGGGAGTTGTGAAATGAGAATGATTGGAAATGTGTTCAATTTGGTCTATTTCACAAAGTAAGAACCATAGGTTAACATTGTGTGCATGCTAAGAGCATGGGACAAGTGTAATAATTCAAGTAAGAAGTTGATTACCCGAAAAGACAAATAATGAGTAATCAATATGGTGATAAATAAAATGAGTTTTATTTATACTCAAAGGTTTGAGGCCATATGGGATTAGTATTATTCTTGTGTTTCACATTTGCATGTTTTGACTTCCAGAATAATTGAATTTATTAAGAATAATCGAATTATTTGAATGGGCCACAGTCGTTCATATGTTGGAAGTAGATATGAATGAAGACTGTCGTGAATTGGTGTGTGGATTGTCTAAAAGAGTATTAGACATAAGCAAATGTTTGCTGCAACGTTCATGAGTGCTTATGAATATGATTTGAGCATTGGATTAAACCCACGCTCACTTGGATCACTCCATGAATTATATCACGAGTGATTGGTTAGATGATAACATCTTATATTCTTGAAACCGAGATGTGTGAGTTGTATCTTGCGAATCGGTTGAACATTGATAATATGCAAACGCATCAGTAACTTGGTGTCATAAAACATATTGTTGTGTGTGATTCAGTGAGTGAGCGCAAGCAAGCATTGTATCAAACTTTATCCGTTCCTTTTCTCCAAGTAGGATAAAAGCGATATCTTTGGGCCCCTCGATGATTTAATGATGACAAACATAAATGCTCGGCCGGGCTAGGGCTAATTTGATTTGTTCAATTAGTCAGTCGTCATAAATCGGAAGTCGAGAAATAGTACAGAGAGAATGATTAAAAATCATGTATCATATGATATCTAGAATGGAGGTATATATGATCCCTTATATAAAGGACACGCGTATCTGATAGGATCAGAGTTGACAGCGGCTTTGGAAAACTTCGATTGCAGATCAGGATCTAAAGTCATACGCATAATAGTTATTAGACTTATCCAAGTGGGAGACTGTTGGATTAGTGTCTAAGTCCATAACTATTTTGGTATGTACTTTACCCGATGGTGCATGGTCCTTTTGGGTTGCCTTCACCAAAGCAACTTCATAGGATGAATTATGGAGAGAAAGGATTAAATATGATTTATTAATATATTGTGAGAATAATATATTAAAGGAGAAGTCATATTGTTTAATTAAAACATATTATTGTGTGTAATTCGGTGAGTAATTCGGTGAGTGAGTGCAAGCAAGCATTGTATCAAAGTTTATCCGTTCCTTTTATTCAAAGTAGAATAAAAGCGATATCTTTGGGCCCCTCGATGATTTAGTGATGACGAACGTAAATGCTCGGCCGGGCTAGGGCTAATTTGATTTGTTCAATTAGTCAGTCGTCATAAATCAGAATCGAGATATAGTACAAAGAGAATGATTTGAAATCATATCTCATATGATATCTAGAATGGAGGAATATATGATCCCTTATCTAAGGACACGCGTATTTGATATGATCAGAGTCGATAACGGCTTTGGAAAGCTACGATTGCAGATCAGGATCTGAAGTCATACGCAGAATAGTTGTTAGACTTATCCAAGTGGGAGACTGTTGGATTAGTGTCTAAGTCCATAACTATTTTGGTATGTACTTGACCCGATGGTGCATGGTCCTTTTGGGTTGCCTTCACCAAAGCAACTTGATTGGAGAAATAAATAGAGAGAGAGGTTATTATGATTTATTAATATGTTATAAGAATAATATATTAAAGGAGAAATCATATTTGTTTAATTAATATTGGTCAATAATTAATTAAGAAATAATTTTGTGATCAAATGTAATTAATTAAACTAGAGGGGCTGAATTGTAATTATGTGATAGTTACAAATAAGGTAAGGATTATCTTATTAATAGGTTGGACGAATTTAAGGTGATAAGGCCTTAGAATTCGACTAGGATAAGGGTTTCAAGACTTATCTTATGGTTACTTGGTGGGCAAGCAACTAGATAAGGATAAGGACTAAAACCTTAATCTCTACACCTATATAAAGACCCCCCAAGGCTCATGAATTCGTCCATGCCTTCCCAAGAGGTCCTAGAGACGAATTCTTATACCTCTCCTCTCTCTTTATACCTTCTCCATTTTCTCTTGGTGTTTGTAAGCCATTAGAGGAGTGACACTTGTGACTCTAAGCCTTCCAAAGTCAATTCAAGGAGGAATTGGGATTGTTATTGCTACATAACAATCAAGGTAATATCATAAACCTAATTATATGTTAATATCGATTTCCATATGCTAGAATTAGGGCTTATAGTCTTGGATAACTTGCATGTACAATAGAGAAACCTAGATCCAAGCATTAAGGTTTGTATGAGCACATAGGATGTCTTATGACCAAAACCCATCAGAAGGGTCGTGATTCAATTTGGAATTGATTGATGTCGAACACTGCAAGGATTGAAATCGAGGTATTAGAGTTTGATTCGATTTTAGAGTCGATTATTAAATGGTGGGTTAATATCACAAAAGTCCGATGCTTTTCGCACTAAATTGGAAAAAGCCCTGAATTTAATTTTTCATTTACTATGACCACAATATTTTCATTGACTTATCGTTTGAAGGCAAAGAGCCGGTTTCACCGGTTTCAGCAGGTTGCTCCCTTAGTCGAACGTTGCAGGTAGTTTTTGGTCGATTCTTCTCTCCAAATTAAAACCAAAAAGATGGTAAGCTCCTCCAACACGCACACACAAGGTTACAAAGAGTGGGCTTTAAGGAATCTTTGGTCTGAAGATTTGAGATGCGATTTTGATGAACCTGCGACATTCTCGATCTCCAAAATTGTCGATAATCCATGGAGGAAATTCAGGGGGTGTCCAAACTATCAGGTAATATTAAGTAATTTTTTGTGGTCTTGTTGAACCATTATGAACATGTGATTTTTGTGTAGGACTCCAAAAAAATGCGGCTTTTTTTATGGCTTGATCCATCCCTGCCAAACACTTACTACAAGGAAACTATGTGGAAGTTCCATATGGATTTGGAGGAGGCTAACAACAATAAAGCATTTGCAATGGAGGTTTTGAAGCTTTCAGAGGAGGCCAAGAACAACAAAGAAGTTCAACTGGATATTTTAAACCTGTTGAAGGTGGAGCTACTTATGATGGTCATGTTGTTGGTGGTGGTGATAGTGATGGGGTTTATGGTTCATAATGTTATGGTTAAAGCACTGTGAAGTTGTGGGCATTAGTTAGGTTCAGGTGGAATGGTAGTAGTATTTTAGGTGTAAGGGTATTTTGGTTAAGTTAGGCAGTAAGTAGATGCATGTGTTATGTATGGCAATGTTTTGGTTTTGTAAGAGATGAGAATGACAACAACTTATTATGTCTTAATGATGACAATGTATTAAGTCCTTTTACACATACATATGTATAAACCTGCTTACCAAGCTAACCAAAATATGGAAGGTAACAACAATTAAAGTGATCAAGGCATATATATATATATATATATATATATATATATATATATATATATATATATATATATATCTTGATAACTTAACAATCATACCAAATATCAATGTCAGTTAACAGCCCAAAAATGGGAATGTACTTTACAATGCTTCCCAAAAACCACTATCATACCATTTAACCTAATTAGAACCAAACTTCCAATTCTACCAAACGTTATGGATATGAATTGGAAGCTTGTTACCAAAAGACAAGTGTACCAAAAGTAGATGTTTACAAAAAGGGCAACCTATTTACTAATGCCCATTCTAACCATTGAACCCTTAAACACAAAAAGTAGATGTTTACAAAAAGGGCAACCTATTTACTAATGCCCATTCTACCCATTGAACCCTTAAACACAACTCCTTACTCTAAAACCCAAGGGGTTTTGGAGGAACCACCACCATCAACATCTTCAACCATTTTTCTAAGCTTCAACTTCCTAATTCTTTCAGAGGGTTTCCTCTTTTTCTCCCAATGGAAATTGTAAGCACCATAACTTCTTCTGGAGGGTAGGACTGTTGCTCCAACCTCTCTCCCTTCAACTCCTTCTTCCTCAACCACTATGCCTTCAACTTCTTCTTGCTCAACCTATATGCCTTCAACTTCTTCTTCTTCAACCTCTCTATCTTCAACTCCTTCCTCAACCTCTTTTTCTTCAATCTGTTGTTCCTCAACCTCTCCATAAACCTACAATATGGAGGGGTAGTTAGTAAATCTACAATATGATAGCCAAAAATAGTGATTACCAGAACATACCTCTTTCATAGTAGCCACTGCTTCAGCATGTGTATATCCAGACATCAACCACTTCTGTAAAGTAAGTCTTTCACTCGCCTTCACCTCATTGTCATCATGTTCTTGTTCCTGAACATCCTCTATTGCTTGACTCATGTCACACCCCGCTAAAGCGAAAACACAGGGCGTGGCAGTAGAAAGGGTTTCATAGCAAAAGTTAAAAGACAACACCAACCATAGTATTAAAAATCATTACAATTTTACAATGGGTTTGAACAACTTTTAAAAGAAATTACAATGTAAATTGAAATACAACACATGCGAATGCTCCTAAAAGTGAAGTGTCCCTAAGTGCCACTTACTCGATGATTCCTGAAAAAGCATGTAAAACGAGCGTCATCTATAAAAATAGTTGGTGAGTACTCACAAGTTTAACAAAATAATATTGGTTCATGAATTGAAATCAAAGTTTTGATAAAAGTTTCAAACAATAAAAGTATATTGTTAAAAGGAGTAAATAAGGTTGTAAAAACAAATTTCTTTGTCATCATGAGACATAAAGTATGTTGCCCGAATAAGACGCAACATTCATATTCTCATGGAAGATAAAGTTCATTACTCAAACGAGTAAACAAGTTTCATTGCTAAAATAAGCAATCAATTTTGTTGCTACAAGGAGCAAACAATTTCATTGCTAAAACATGTATATAAGTTTTCAGTAATAAAAGTTGGTTGTTGTAAAGAGAAACAAAGTTCATTGCTATAATTAATAAACAAGTTTATTGCTATAATAAGTACAAGTTTATTGCTATAATGAGTAACAAGTTTGTATGTGTATGACCAAACAATGAGTTCTCAACCAAACCTATGACTGAAGCCCTATCAAGATCTATGTTTATCGTTCCATAGATGAATATGGTATCATGCACTCCAGCAATAGGGCGAGTGAGGAGTTGTCAATTCCTAATAGTGCTATCCATAATGACCATTGGCTCAAAGAGTTAATGGTTAGAGATCAGGGAAGGGCCTTAATACGATAAGTTCTCATGTTCCGTGTTGCATAGACATACATACAGAGATATAGCAATAAAATAGAAATCATGTTTGATACAAATCAATTTAAATACAATGAACAAATAATAGTTTTTCGGGACATGCTTTTCCACCCCAAAACATAAGAACTGAAAATAGGGGAGTGCGTGAATACTCACAATATGCATTGAGATGATGCAAATGGTGCCTTCACTACGCTCCACTTGTACCACAATCGATTCCTACAATAATGGTATTCGCTAGTGAGTCTCTAATCGAAATCTAACACTAGTATACTTACTACTATAATAGAATTATGCCAATAGTGTGTCGGAATTTAACTTTGATAAGTTACAAACATTTTTCTGTGAAAATTTAATTTCAATGAATCAATTGTTGTATAGCAATTTAAGTGGAAATTTCCCATTATTGAAATGCTAATATTTATCATTTTAGAGGTGTTCCAATGATTAAATATTCAAAACTAAATAAATTTAGTTCTAAACTTTCCCAAACTTTGTATTTCAGTTTTAATTGAAGTCAAAGACCTTAAGATAAATTTTCTTGAATTTTTTATTTTGTCTATCTATTTTTCACCATTTTAGTTTCTTGAATAACCATAAAATCATGAAAAATACTAAACAGTTAATAAAATGACCAAACTTTAGATTTTGGTTCGAAATGTGTTAAAAGACTTCTAGATAAATTTTCATGGATTATGGATATGCATAACCATTCTTCATATATTTAATTCTTGAAATATATAAAAATTCAGGAAAATATAATTCGGTTAAGAAAATTCCCCAAACTTTTTATAGTAATGTCATTTCACATCATTAAGCTGTGAAAAATATACAAATCGGTTTCTAAAGTGTTTAACCCAATTTTATGACTTTTATGCATTTATTCTAATAAAAATGGGGATAAATAGAAAACAGTTTCCAAAATTACCCAAACTTTTTATAATATGGTTGTTAAACACTATTAACCTGGGAAAAATATAAAAATATATTTTCAAACTATTGAACCCAATTTTATGATTTTTGAGCATTTATTCTAATAAAAATTGAAATAAATAGAAAATAGTTTCCAAAATTGCCCAAAATTTTAATAACACTTCTATTAGTCATTATTAAGCTAGGACAAATATAAAAATGAATTCATAAACTGTTTATCCCAATTTTATGATTTTTGTGTATTTATTCTAATAAAAATTGGATTTATGTGTATTTAATCTTGGAAAAATAGAATCAAACTAGTATACAGAGGAGAAAAATTATCAAAATTTTTATGAAGGATCCTAATGTACTACAAGGTGTTCTGGTAAATTTTCATAATTTTTGGATGAGTAAAACTATTTTCTTGTTTTTAGTCCATTATAAATACAAAAATCGGAGAAAAATATGAATACATTATGAAAAATTCTGGAAACATTTTTTTAAGTCTTTCTCAGAGATTATAAGCTACGAAAGTTATTAGATACCAATTTTTATATTCCCTAATATGGTTTTATGATTTATTAGAGCTAAACAAAAAGAAAATTCATAACCATATTAAACAGTAACAAAAATGAATGAAACTTAATGGAAGATATTTATTAACTTAAAGGATCAGCCAAGAACTTTTCCAGAATTTATTTAATATTTAAGTATTTTATATGATTTAACATTCTATTTTCTTATTATTTTCATGTAAAAATAAAGAAAATATATATTGAGCTGAAAATTTCCCAAACACATCTTCATATAATTTAATAACAATGAAAAATTGTTTTCTTATTTTTGATGTCGAAAAACATGCCTAAAGTCTCAATAAATTATAGAGAAAACTTGGTTCTTGTGATTTTGGTAAAGATTATTGAAGTTACTTTGAGAATATTTGCAACATGTTACAAAGACCTTTAAATCAAGATCTTTTTGTACCTATTAATACATGATATTAAGAGTTCAAAATAATTTTTGAATGATTTTTAGCGATGAATAAGTCCTTTGAACATGCAACACAAAACAAATGTTCATAAGGAAAGTGCTGTTTGAGCAACAGTTTTGTAAAAATTGCTAAAAATTGAAATATTGGAATTTTCCTGTGAGTTCAGATGGGTTTGAAAGATAACTTAAAATATTATATTTCAGAACAAGAATCACGAATTTTGGCTAAGAAATGAGTGAGATATGACAGTTTAAAGTCAGGTAAAGAAATCGGACAGATTGCATGCATGATGATTGGTTAGAAAAGTGGGTTTTCATCATTTCCTTGAGTAAATCTTTTCAAGTATTTTAAATATATCATGATAAAATCATATTTTAGTCATGTTTCCAGAGATCAAAAGATTAAAACTTATCAAAATGTATACATGCATTTATGAACAAAATTTTGTTTCTCAAAAACTCTTAACTTGAGTTTGATGTTTTAATCCTTAAAATCGATTTTTGCACTAAGATCATGAACATGCAACCTTGTTTATCAGACATGCATGGTGTTAAAACACATCTATCATGCTGTAAAAACCATTTTAACAAAAAGAAAACAAGTTTGAAGAAGATGAAGAAGGAGAAAGTGTAAGAAAAGAGCAAAACTTGAAGGAAAAGTGAAGTAGAAATCGATTTTACCTTCAAGAATACCACAAGATGATGAAGATTTCGAGTTTGAGGAGTGTTATTGGGTTTGTTTTCTGGAAAATTTCTTGGTTCTTAGAGGGAGGAAGAGAGAATGGAGTGGTGTTTGGAGAGAAAAGGTAGAGAGAGTTTTCTAGAGAGAGATGTGTGTGTGTTGGAGAATGAGAGTGTGAGAGAGATATGGGGAGAGAGGGATCCGATTTTAGGGGAAGAGAGGCTCTCTCTCTCTCTTGTTTCTTTTATAAAAATTCAAATCTTTTATAAAAATATCCAGGGTAAATGTTAATAACTAAATCTTAACCTTAACCTAGTTTTTATGCATCAAACTCTTGATTTTTGACTTATAAATCAAGGGTAAATGTTAATAACTAAATCTTTATTTTTCATTAAATTGTATTTCATAATAATTATTATGATAAGATAATATTATAAGGTTCAAAATTGTTTTTATAGGATTTTTAAAGTTAAAGTTTATAAATATGAGTTTTTAGGGCTTTTAGGGTTTTGGAGTTTAATAAACTTTGAATATCAAAATAAATAGAATCTTTGAGATTTTAAATTATCTTATGGTATTATAACTCTTTTATAGTTATAAATAATGTTTGTAATTTATTTTTATCGGTTTATTGGCATTCTATGTAGTGATTCTGAGATTCAAGCGAAATTGAGGAATCGAGTATACTAGTCCTAGTCTTCAACTTTGACTTAAGTTCCTACGAGACTCGGACCTAATTTATACCACTAGGTCAAGTGCATGATGTGCGTATATGATTCATAAAAAGGTGTTCGATTCAAAGAGCGACCCGAATATGGATAGTCACTACAGTTAAGTAGTTGTAGTATTCGCATATCAATGTGAAATCTAAGTACACCATCCATTGTTTCTCTTTGTTTCCAAGTTTCTACTAGGTGATAACTTAGCTTCTAATTACTAAGTCTAATATGTGTTGTGCCTATATGTGCAACTAAGTCTAGTCAAATCTAGAACCGAGTCGAATTTTGACGGTTGTCACAACTCATACCATGCTTACCAGTAGGTGCATGGGTAAAAAGATCAACAAAATCCTCATCACAGGTTAAGGACACATCCTCCTTTGCATTACTCGTATGTTTCTTACCATTAGGTGTTTTCTTTGGTGTTTTGTTCCTTGATCCAGACACTTTAGTTTTCCCTCCTCTCCTTGCCATCATCTTAGTCCTTTTCAGAGGACTAATATTAGGACCACCTACTTGATTACCAGATTTTGAAACTAGGGGAGGAGTAACATCACTTCTTGATACATCAGTCCCACTAACTTGATCACCACATTCTGAAACCGTGGGAGGAGCAACATCACTTCTTGGTATAGTAGTCTCAACTGGAGGGAATTGATCAAAGATAGGTTGGCCTCCCCCATCTTTCCTAGGTCTTCCAATCTTCCTTTTTGGGATAGGTGGCTTAGGTACCTCATCATTTGTGCATAAAATCTTATTATGCCCAAGTTGTTGGCACTTTCCACACCTTAGAGTCCTAGTAACCTTTAACCTTTGAGAGGGGTATTTGGCATCTTTTGATTTAGATGCATGCTTCACTGTATTTACTTTGGGTCTTCCAGGAATCCTTCTAACTAGGGGTGGTAATGGTTTAATAAACTCAGTCATTGGCCACAAGTTGCTTCCACCAACATGTTGTATGTTCTGACTGTAGGTTGCAACATATTTGTCCTTGTAGAACCAAGAAGAAATGAATTCACTTGGATCTTTGTGGACATAGTTGATTGCAGCTTGACTATGCACACATGGTATGCCTGAAAACATCCACAAGTTGCAGGTGCAAGTGTGATTGGCTAAATCAACCTTGTATCCATTGTAGCCATACCTAGTCTCAAACACATCACCACCACTTGGCACCACTGTCCACAACCTAGACACAAAACAAAAAAAGTACACATATAAATACATACTTAATATTTTTTGGATACATTCCAATAAAAACTTATATTACCTCATATCTTTCCCAAATTCATTAAGCTTCATTTGTATGTTAGGCCCATAATTACCCCTCTATTTGGTGGCCTCTTGACCTTGATGAAAAAACCTTTTCATAAGGAGAATCCTTATTTCCTCAAGCATTGTGATTATAGGCTTCTTCCTTATTTGTTTGATCATGGCATTGAATCATTCTGCAACCCCATTATCTACTGCTTCACAAGCATACCCATGAGAAAAGAAGGTTTTGCATCAACTTTCAGGTTTCCTTGCAATAAGATAATTGTATCCTGTTTTGTTATCTTCTTTATCTTCTCCATTGTAGCAAGAAAGTCCCCTTCCACTGTACTCATAGCAGCTTCCCAAAACAAACTCTTTAGCTCTACTCCTGTGAATTTCTTTCTAAAGTTTGCAAAGATGTGTCTAGCACATTGTCTGTGCTCAACATTAGGGAGTAGGTCTGCCACAGCCTGTAAAAGTCCCTATAATTAACAAACAAACACAACACAACACATGTAAATATTAATGAATGTAACATACAAATATATATTGTATACTAGTGTATGTTGTGGTGCCTTGTGTTGGTCTGAGATAACAACCAATCCATTGCCAGCACCAGGATCCAAATCAGCAACCAAATTATCAATGAACCAGGTCCAATTGTCCTTATTCTCAACATTCACAACTGGCCATGCTATTGGGCAGACATGGTTGTCTGCATCCCTCCCAATAGCAGTTAAAATCCCCCCTTAACCTGCCCCTTCAAGAAACTACCATCTAGTCCTATTACCCTTCTACATCCTTTGCTCCATCCATCTCTGAAAGCCTTGAAGCCAACATAAAACCTTTTGAAATAGTTAAACCCCATATTACTTTCTACCCCCACCAAGAAAGTTGTACCCGGATTACTCAACCTAATTGCAGCTGTATACTCCCAAACCTTGGCATAGTGGTCTTCTAACTTCCCTTCTATCGTCCCCATTACAGTAGCCCTTGCTCTTTGGCATTGCCCAAGAGATACACTCACTGAAAACCTTTGTAGCACATCTGCTTGCATCTTTAGCAATCTCATCTTGGGCTTCATGATTACATCTTTTAGGTAGTGTTTGGCTAACCACCTGCTAGTAACTAAGGAACCAAAATGATAATTCCTAGCACACAGATGCATTTCATTACAAAATTTTATCTGGAATGTTCTTTCATTGTACTTCCATCCGGCTGCAACCCTAAATGGACATTGCATTTTGTTATTATCATTGTTGTCCCTAGTTCCACTACCACACTTGGCTATAACCCACACTCTATCACTTTTTTCAAAATAAAGCCAGTACCCTCTATGGACTGCATAGTTAGTTAAATCAAACATGAGTTGAGCAGGGGATTCATAACAGTCTCCTAATTGGGGCCTCATCTCTTTCCAATCAACATTGGGATCATACACCCTATACTCCACACCAACATCTTCATTGTCCTCATCTAAGTGGGCATGCTCTTTTTGTTGGACACCAGGAATGTCTCCATCATCTACCATTCCATAAATACTCCTCCTCAATACGTTTTCATCACACAATAAGTTAAGAAACTGATCATCACATAGTCTTGAGGGGGCTTTGAAAGTTTCTTCATAAAAATCCAAGAAGCTAAAGTCAAATGCATCTTCATCGGAGTCAGAGTCTAGAAGATATGTCTTCTCAGGGATCTTAGTCCCTTTAGGCTTCTTAGTTCCAGAAGTAGAAGCCATCTGTTTCATAAAAAAAACAAAAACACAACTTGTTAGTTCAAACTTGGAACTCCATAGACGAAGATAACCACCCTCATAATCATCAATTTCTTGTTTCCATACACGTACCTTTCTACTCCAACCTTACTTCACCAACGATTTCGAAGCTTCAAGTTGAGAAATTGGGGACTGTGAAATTCTTCTCAGCGTCAAAACCTTCTCGAATGTATGAAAAACCCTTTAGCAGTGATCGTTCGTGAAAGGTGACGGCTACAGAATAGCTTAGTGGTGACCGGATGGTAGAGGTTACCTGCTGGTGACCGGCTCTTTTCCCTCAAATGATAACTCAAAGAAAATGTCGTGGTCACAGTAAATGAAAAATTAAATTCAGGGCTTTTTCCAATTTAGTGCCAAAAACATAGGACTTTTGTGATATTAACCCTTAAATGGTCGATAGATGGTCTAAATCACAAGCGAAGGTCACTGTACTGTCGAAGACTTGGATTTGTTGATTGAAGACTTCGCCATCAAAGACTTTGGTTTGGTATTGGTTCGTTAGCGAAGGATTCCTGTTCGTTAATAAAGAGTCGAGTATTTGATTTTAAAGGAGACGGGAAGTCGACTGTCAAATTCTTGATGTCTAAAAAGAGAAAGTTTGATAACAAACTGGGAAGGTCGAAAATTTTTGTTTAAAAAGGGAAGGTCGAACATTTTTGTGTGGAATGTCGACGGGTAACAAATTGAAGAAGAAAAGGCATAGTTTCGAAATTGGCCCTTAAAGTTTAGACAACTTGACAGTTTGTAACCACTTTCGAAATAAGGACTAATTTTCGAAAGTTTAAAGAATTGTTCAGATGATTCGAAATTGTTCCTGAAGTTTCGAAGATTTGGCAGAATTCACCCAATTTCGACATTGGGCTGAAATTTTTGAGAAATGGGATAATTTTCGAAACAGACCCATACAATTAATGCGAATTGTTGCTTTCTACCCAGTTTCGTAAATAGGGGAGAGTTTCGCATTTTTCGCTGGTTTGGGCGCACCAGGTCACTGTAGAATTTTGAAATTGACAATTTCTACCCAATTTGGAGAAATTTTGTTAAAGGCGGTCCGTAAACGAAGCTAAAAATTGAAAATTTTTTGGATTATCCGGATTGAAGCAAAATGTTTATTCCATGTGTTAAGGGGAGTTATGGATTGAAAATTTCCGAATTTCGAGCTCTTTGTCATTCCTTTTTGGTTTTATAATCATTTTTCGATTATAAAAAAGGGGAGAGATTTAGATATGGAAATTCGAAAGTTGAATTTTTCATATTACACGGACTTGAAGACCGAAGTGACCTCGAGTATTTGATGTTTATGAAATGATTCGATTGGAGATTCGGAAGTGGTTTCGGTTCATTATGGGTTTGGACTTATTGAAGATTTTTTGGATGTGCTTTTATGCTCAACTTTAGGGTGATTATTTGGAGATTGAGAAACTTCCAATTATCCGTTGATGCACGATTTTTATGCTTTTACATTCTAGAACCCGAATTGAAAAATCATTGAAGAATTGAAGATTTGAAGTTCATCTCTACATGTTTCACGTTTGAGGCTTGATTCGCATAGTTGCTCGAGTTTGGAAGATTTGAAGCGCGTCATCCTTCCTAACTTTGAGGGGGAGAATGTTAGGTACAAAGTTATCCATGTATGACTTTGTAAATGGTTTGACTTTTGTAGACACACTTGCATGTGGTAAATTAGCCTTGTGATATGATATATATATATATATATATATATATATATATATATAGAGAGAGAGAGAGAGAGAGAGACATGTAAACACCTTTATATAAGGTGGGTTCATATCACTTATAGAGGTGTGCTTGAGAGATGTAGTTCATAGTGATTAGTGGGTGAGGTATTTATGGAATTCTAGATCTAGTACCTTTTTTGGTACTCATTTACTATGATCGAATACACCTTTTAGCACCCAAATCACCATGTTCTTTGTGTGTTCTTTAATTCCGCATGCCAAATCAATGTTCATAATTCACATCAAAGACGAAAATAAAGATTGAAGGAAAAAGACCAGGATCTTGTGAAGATCGTGGAAAACCTAGAATCCCCTCTTTTAAACGCCAAGGTAATTAATTTTATCTTTAGGGGTTATGATATTTGTGGAACTTCTTACTCTACATAAAAATACACATTGAGATATCCAAAAAAGAGAAAGAAGAAAGACCCTGGAAGAAGACTTCGATAACACAAGCATCCCGGTGGATGAAGGATCCTCGGTGAACATCACACTCTAAGATGCTCTGACCAGGATGAACATCCCAGAATCCGAGACAATCAAAACACCGCCAGTAGTAATGGGATTCAGCGTTGAAAGAAAGCACAGACTTGTAGAAATCAAACTACCTATCTACATCGAAGGGGTAAACTCTATGCAGCACTTTTATGTTACTAATTCTTAGTCTTCCTACAGTGTTATATTAGGTAGTCCATAGATCCAAGATGTGAAAGCATTTCCATTAATGTACCCTCAATGCATCAAAATTTCTACGCTTTGGGGGATAGTAAAGATCCTTGGAGATTAGTAGGAATCCAAAGAGTGCTATAGGACGTCGATGAAGCTTTCCTCGGTACCAGGGCAAGCATAACAATTAAAGCAGGGGGCACGAGACGTACCAGAAGCGAATGAGCAAGATATAAATAAGTTCCCCTAAACCTTGAGAATACTGACGCAAAAGTACTCATAGGATTCTCAATACTGAAGACATCGAAAAGGACCTAATTACATTCCTGTAAGTCCCCAAAATTGCTTGTGTATCAATCAGATCCAATTGATGGTACGGAATCCCAATCAATTAGATGATGTTAGATCAAATAGAAGAGAAGGAGAAGAAGAAATTGATGGGTTTTATGCATAAGAAACATTCCTATGTGCTCATACAAACCCTAATGCTTGGATCTAGGTTTCTATATTGTACATGCTTTGATTCCAAGACTTACAAACCTAGATCTATAATATATAATTCGAAATTACCATAAAGAAAACAGATCTAAGTGGTTTACCTCTTCCAAGTAGCTTGAATCCTTGTAGTCTTCTTGATCTTGAGCTTAGAGTCACAAATGTAACTCCTCTAATGGCTTACAAACCCCACAAGCAAGAAGGCAATATGAGAGAGGGTGAAAGAAGCTAGAAATCGGCCTAGGGTTCTCTTAGAACCAAGTGGTAGCCGATTTCAAAGCCCTAGGGGTCTTATTTATACTTACAGGTTACTAGGGTTTCACTCTAAACCCTAATGGACAGCTTAGCCACCAAGCAGCCCAAGGAACCTTCTGAAATAAGGCCTTGGACGAAAATATGATGGATACCCATCATAATTTTGTTCCCCCTTAAGTCCATTAGGTTTCCTTAACCCAAAACTCAACTATCATACATTTGACAGTTTATACCCCTTTATTCAATTAATCTCTTTTGGTCACCAAATTAATTCCTAATTAATTTATGACCAATATTAATTAAATAAATATGGTTTCTCCTTTAATATAATATTCTTATAATATATTAATAAACCATAATATTCTCCCTTTCTCCTTAAATTACCTTGTCAAGTTGCTTTGGAGAAGGCAACCCAAAAGGACCATGCACAACCGGGTGAAGTACATACCAAATATAGTTACGGGCATAGATACTATTCCAACATAAATAAGATGAATATAACGTATTGATGATATGAGTTATGCTCCTTACAAGAGATTTACACACACACACACACACTAGTTCCTCTCTATTTTCTCTCTCTTCTCTAGCCTTACAATCCCACATGCACTCCTCTATTTATAGCACTCTTAGCAGTACACGAGTGTACAGCTGCAAACGCGTGTACGGCCGTACACAGGGTGTGCGGTCGCACACACATGTGCAGCCGTACACAGCCACAAAATTACATATTACATTATAGAAAAATATATTTTCCTAGAAAAGCAAAGTATAAACCATATTTTTTGACCCAACAATCTCCCCCTTGGTTTATAGCTTTCTTTTCTAATTGACCCAACAACCCCCCCCCCCCCCCCTTAAAAAGTAGCTAGCTATTCTTGTTAGTCTTCATTGGGAACTTGGCTTCAGCATTAATCTTCAAATTCTTCACAGCTTCAAGATGAACTTGATGAATCTTTAATGAATGATTCCATATTAAGCGGTTGGGCTTTTCTTCAAAATTTGGCTTTGAATGCATGTCGGGTGAGGAGGCTTGATGTACTGATTCTTGAAAGATAGCGCTTTCAGCTTGAGAATCTTTAGAGAGAACATTAAAGAGAACAAATCTTCTGGATCACTTCAGCAGGTTTATAGATAGCACCAGATTTGATTGAGGAGGCTTCAATGCAATCTGTCATATAATCTTCAAGCACAGCTTGACCTTGTTTCTGGGGTTGAAGGATTGAATGTTTAAAGAATAATCTTCATTTCTTTCTCCTTCGAATGAAAATTCTTCAATGCTCACGGATGAAGCCTTCGCTCAGAAAATCTTCAATACAGTCTCCACGAGTCTCATCTATGCCTGAAATCATTTTTCAAGACAAAACAAAACTAAAAGAAAACTTAGCACATAAACAAAAATATTTTTGGATTTTTTTATATTTTTTTGAACAAGAAATAAAACATAAATAACACTATTTTTTGGATTTTTTTAAATTTTCTGATTTTTGTTTGGTTTTTAAAATTTTTAATTCTCCCCTAATATTTAAATTAGAAGAAACTATGAAAAAATTTAACAAAAATAAAGTGATATCTAACTTTAAGAATGATTTGGGATCAAAGTTTTTAGATAACCTTAATCCACTTGTCGGTACCTTTCATATTCACATCTTTGTCTGGTCGATCGTCGGTATTGTGGTCCACTTAAACACGAAAAATTGTGACAATTTTAGGACATACTAATAATTGTAAGACAAAGTGATCCTAAGTTCCTAGATATTATATCTGATCCTGAGTTCCTAGATACTATATCTTAAGGACCATTCAGCTGACGACGACCAGCGATATTGTTGTCCACCTAAATTGAACAGCGAAATCTACAGACAATCTAGAATTGTTCAATTTTTGATGTACTAGAACATGTTTCCCGCTTCCTGATATACCCCAATAATCAAGAACTTATGAGATACTCCTTACTTTAGGTGAGCAGACTATTATTCATAGAGAGGATATATTTAGATTATAATTAATTATAGTTTTAGAGGGATTGAGAAGTAGAAGGTTGCATATGCTGTGTACCAGGTTGGATTGTTAATCACACAAAGGAGACAACATATGGCTAACAGATAGGAAGAATTTCACGGATATAAGATGCAGAGAAATAGATTTGCATATGTCGTAGTCCAGGTCGGATCTCTTCCAATGACGTAGAGGAGGCAACATATGACTAACAGTAAGAAAGAAAGAAAATAATTTTCTACAGACCTACTTTTTTGGAATTCCCCTCCCTCAATACCGAAATTAAGGACAGAATCTGTACATCAAGGAAAAGTAAAACCACAGTTCTAGATACGGGTTCTTTAATGTGACTGGTGGATTCTCATGTATATCTCCCTTCTCAACCTATCCAAGCGTCGTATTGTCAGGTTAAACGGATCTATCTAGTTCAAGATTTTTCAAGTCATTTGATTTCTTAAGTTCAACTCTGCCTAGTCATGTCCATTTAGAATCTTTCGTACCTACTGACGCATCAAACCAGAGCATAGACCCTTCAACTTTGGGTACGTTACGTAGAATTAGATTGCCTGTTATCACTTGATAATATCACTTCCCAAAACATCTCCCTCAAGCACATTCCATAACCAACATATATATTTTTTTAATGTTTTTATTTTATTTTTTAAAATTTTCTAATTTTTTGTTTTGTTTTTATTTCTCCCCCTAAATTTGTGCATAGGAGAGATACGAAAGTAAATGCGCAAATTTAAACTATCCTAAAACAAAAATTTGTCTTTAAAGCTAATTAGCTTAAGAAAAACTCAGGAGTATAGAGAAGAAAACTCAAACCATAACTCACCGATTGAATTTGCATCCAGAAGGTTTGAGAACAGCACGTGTAATCTCAGAACATATCCGAAAATTCTTCATGTCATTAAGCACAAGCCCCGTGAGTGATCACTTCCTTTCTTCCCTTCACGCAAAGGACACATACTCCCATACAATGTTCTGAGTGTTGTACAGTTGAGAGATGTCTCCTATCATGTGCCAGGAACAACCACTACCAACAAACCGAAGTCTGATGATATGCCTCCATAGCTACTCCGACACAGAGCGGGATCAGTTGGTCTTTGGAATCCAGTCCATTTTAAAACTGGGTTGACCTTTTTCATCATTACAAGGTACTCTCTCCCATGACATATCCTGTTTATCACAAACAGAAGATGAAGAAACGTTAGAAGCATTAGGAGATTTAGGAGATTGAACCTTTGGTACCCATCTGTAGTTCGGTTTAACTCATTTCTTTTTCGATTTGATGGGTGCCTCAGTACTTGCTTTTGATTTTGATGTCGGCCGTTGAGATGACTTTGACCTAACCGGTCTTTGTTTCAGTGGAGCATCTCTTGGATTGGGCTTCTTGGCCGGCATTCCCATCTTGCCCTTGGGATTCAGATTCTTGACCTTATGGGTTTGTTCTTGGCCTTCTGCACGTTCCAGTCATCATGGTCTGAACTTGACCTTGAGGGGTTTCTTTTGAAGTATCTCCCTCTTGGCGCGTTCTGCCAGCCTTGTGCATAGTAAGGAACGTATGCGCGATTTGGACAGTTTTGGGCAATGTGTCCAGGTGTTCCATAGTGAAAACCTGTCTTTTTCTTCACTGTGAAGTTGTTTCTTCCTGCCCTTGGTGGCGTATCCTTGCCTTGTCTCTGGTTGTTCCCACATGCACACTTACAGCAAGCCGTCGGGTTCTCTTGTTTTGGAGGCCTATATTTCTCAATAGCAGGTTGATCAGAAGCAACTGAGTTCGAAGCAATAGATTCAGAGTTCTAGGAGTCATTGGATTGTTCAATAGTTTTCTCCTTGTTCTCATCTTCTACTACTTACCTGCACATGTAACAGAATTATTAGAAACGTTCACTTCATCCTTTTCAGGTGCAACCGCAATAGGTTTCCCATATTGGAGATGTGCCTCCTTGTCAATTTCTTCCTGTGTCATAGGGATGGATGTGTAGTTATGATTGAAAGGTGGAGGAACACAATCATACCCTAAACCCTTGTTTTGATTATCTTTGAATTTTAATTGGTTTTCAAATAAGGACTCGACTGTCTTACTTGACGCAGTGTAATTTTTGAAACTAACATCTGTTTTTCCATACTTAATTTTCAAAGCGTCAAGTTCTTCAGTTACAACAGCAAGTTTTTTTCTTTATGTTATCATAATTTTCACACTTTTTTGCTGTAATCTTCTTGGAGTTTTCGGAAATCCTTGGTTTTGGTTTCTAATTGAGCTTTCAGGCGTTTCTGTCCTTTCCTGAGTTGATATCCTTCGTATTTTAGGTCCTGATTCTCTCTCTTGATTAGATCTATTGATTTGCGTAAAAATTTAATAGTTTTAACACAATATGGGGTACATGAAACTTCATTTACTGGAATTGATGTGGAACTCTTTTTTTTTTTTTTTGAATTTTGATCCTTTTTTTTTTAATTTCCCTTTGACTTAAAAACAAAACTAGAAAGTCAACCTTAAAATTCAAAATAAAAAAAATCAAACTTTAAAAGTCAAACCGAAAAGCTAAATTTGAAAATTTAAAAGCTAAACGAAAAAGTTAAAGATTAAAGTCAAAGGTCAAACTTGAGAGTCAAAAGCAAAATTTTAAGATCAAAAGTTAAAAATAAAGTCTAAAATTAAAAACTAAAATTTTTTGGGATGAAAATGGAATTTAAAAATAAAAGAAATTGATTTTTGGGGTTAAAATTGCCAATTTTTGAAAGTTGGAACTGAGAAGGACTTGTTTTGAATTAAATTTCGAAGGATTATTCCATCTAGCAAGTTCGATCAGCTGGAAAAGGTGCTGTGTTGTTGAACCAAAGCATCCAGGTTCGAATCTTGCAGCCCTGGGTTTCCCATTTGATTATTTTCTGCTTGCTTCTATGTGTATAAAGGATAAAAACGGAAGTTAAGTACCGTCCTCCTTGCTAGATCAACTGGTAATAGGCGTGTTTGATGACTTAGAGGTCCCGAGTTTAAATCTTGGGAGCCTCAAAAATTCCGAAAAGCCTCTTCAATAATGACCTCTTTCTTTCTCCCCCATTTCTCATTTTGTTGATTGCGAGCCGCACAAACCGAGCCGGCCGCACACTCCGAGTCGGCCGTACACTCCCGGGCCGCACACCTTCAACAGATTCGCGAAAAAACGACGTTTTTTACCCTTTTTTGCTCCAAAACTCGATCAAAAACTCGTTTTTATGAAAAATGCAAAGAAGAAACCCCCCCTTATTTTTCAGAGATCTATCCAAAAACACATTTATCTTTTGAAAATAAGATCAAATAAGCTCCAGATCTGACAAAATTGATTGATACAACCTTGCACTGATACCAATTGTTAGTCCCCAAAACATGGATCCAATTCTGTAATCAATGAAGCAAATAGCAATCAAAATGAAGTGTAGAAGGAGTAGAAAAGAGATAACATCAAGCATGCACACATCTATATCTCATAAATGTCAAGTACACCTTGAGAAGTACACACACTGCACTGTTCAGCAACAAGTACAATCTGACACAAACCAACCCTTATAAATAGTACCCTCACCAGCACACGAGTGTGCAGCCATACACGCGTGTGCGGCCGCACACACTATGTGCGGCTGCACACACAGGTGAGACTACACACATACACCAAGTCTAACCACTATACTGCATTACATACACTTCCAACCAAATCAGATCTATACAAAATTAATGCCTAGCTCAAACCACAATATTATAGAGTTTCAATCTCCCCCTTGGTTTGAAGGCTAGCATAGTCTTGATGTTCATTCAGTTTGCTTCTCAAACAACTTTAGCTCATGTGTTTGTGAGCTGTATTTCTGGCAGGAGATCCAGTGCAAATGAAATCTCCTTGGCTAACACTAGAGCAATCACAACCTTGGCTGCTGGAATTGAGTTCAACTTCTCGAAGTTTATAATGAATGAGCTGGTTCTAAATCTTGAGGGGACTAAATGAGATAAATTTTTGATGTACCGAAGATTTCTGCAAATCATCTTCAATGTTATGCATCCCGAGCTGCGAAGAGGAAACGAAACTTTGGATCTTAAATCCGTTGGTCCAAGTGCTTTCGGGCTAATGAAACAAAAGAGAGGTGGAAAATTCGTCTTTGAAGGAAAGTTCCCCTTGATCAAATTCGGAATTTTTGAGGAAAGTGATCGTTCGGAATCAGAAGATCAATCCATCCCTACAGAGTCTGAAGACATTGTGCATTCAACCTCTGAACCAGAATTTGAGGAAATTCATGATTCTCCTACAGCCATAGTGGCGGAGGAACATGATCATCATAAGGATGATGAAACTAAATCTGCTCATGAAGATGATGATGATGATGATCTCTATGATGATGTAGAATTTTAAAAGGAAATTGACTTCACAGGGTTCAGTGATGATATCCCGAAAAACATTGAGCTTGATCTTAATGATGAAGAATTTGGTCCTCTTCCAGGATTCCCCAACAAATACCTTAATATAGTCAATGAAGTTGCCTCTTTGGCAACCAAGACTAGGGAAGAAGGAAATGCTCTTAAAATTATTCTCTCCACGTCCAAGCCCATGGAGGTTACGCCAAGTCAAGGAGATGTGATCTCATAGATTCCTCCCTCTATGTCAACTATCTCAACATCTGCTCCAATTGTTCCTGATTCAACTCAGCCCCATACCTCTCAGTCCTCTATGGAAACAAGTCAATCAATTGCGAGTCTGGAGAGAAAGGAGAGCTTGTTCTAGGGAGAGAAAGTTACAGAGAAGAAGAGTGTGTGAGAGAGAATCTATTATAAGGAGCATAATTCATATCATCAATACATCATTAGATTCATCTTAATTCTTCTTCTCCTTCTCTTCTATTTGATTTGACATCTTCCAATTGATTGGGATTCCGCACCATCAATTGGATCTGATTGATACACAAGCAATTTTGGGGACTTACAATTGGTATCAGAGCTTGTATTGTATCAGTCAATTTTGTCAGATCTGGAGCTTATTTGATCTTATTTTGAAAAGATATTAGCGTTTTTGGATAGATCTCTGAAAAACAAGCGGTTTTCTTCTTTGCATTTTTCATAAAAACGAGTTTTTGATCGAGTTTTGGAGCAAAAAAGGATGAAAACGTCGTTTTTTCGCGAATCTATTGAAGGTGTGCGGCTTGTTGAAGGTGTGCGGCCCCGAAGTGTGCGGCTGGCTCGGTTTGTGCGGCTCGCATTGTGTACACTTTAAAAAATTAAAGGAATTTTTGAGGCTCCCAAGATTCGAACTCGGGACCTCTAAGTCATCAAACACGCCTATTACCACTTGATCTAGCAAGGAGGCCGGTACTTAACTTCCGTTTTTATCCTTTATACACATAGCAGCAAGTAGAAAATAATCAAAAGGGAAACCGAGGGCTGCAAGATTCGAACCTGGATGCTTTGGTTCAACAACACAACGCCTTTTCCAGCTAAGTTGCTAAATGGAATAATCATTCGAAATTTAATTCAAAACAAGTCTTTCTCGGTTCCAACTTTCGAAAATTGGCAATTTTAACCCCAAAAATCAATTTCTTTTATTTTTAAATTCCATTTCATCCCAAAAAAATTTAGTTTTTAATTTTAGACTTTATTTTTAACTTTTGACCTTAAAATTTTTCTTTTGACTTTCAAGTTTGACCTTTGACTTTTTCGTTTAACTTTTAAATTTTCAAATTTACCTTTTCGGTTGGACTTTTAAGTTTGATTTTTTTTGTTGAATTTTAAGGTTGACCTTCTCGTTTTGTTTTTAAGTCAAAGGGAAATTAAAAAAAAAGGATCAAAAATAAAAAAAAAATGAGTTCCACATCAATTCCAGTAAATGAAGTTTCATGTACTCCATATTGTGTTAAAACTATTAAATTGTCACGAGAATCAATAGATCTAATCAAGAGAGAGAATGAGGACCTAAAATACGAAGGATATCAACTCAGGAAATGATAGAAACCCCTGAAAGCTCAATTAGAAACCAAAATCAAGGGTTTCCGAAAACTCCAAGAAGATTAAAGTAAAAAGTGTGAAAATTATGATTACATTAAGAAAAAACATGTTGCTGTAACTGAAGAACTTGACGCTTTGAAAATTAAGTATGGAAAAACAGATGTTAGTTTCAAAAATTACACTGCGTCAAGTAAGATAGTCGAGTCCTTATTTGAAAACCAATTAAAATTCAAAGATAATCAAAACAAGGGTTTAGGGTATGATTGTGTTCCTCCACCTTTCAATCATAACTACACATCCATCCCTATGACACAGGAAGAAATTGACAAGGAGGCACATCTCCAATATGGGAAACCTATTGCGGTTGTGCCAGAAAAGGATGAAGTGAACGTTTCTAATGATTCTGTTACATGTGCAGGTAAAGTAGTAGAAGGTGAGAACAAGGAGAAAATTATTGAACAATCCAATGAATCCTTGAACTCTGAATCTGTTGCTTCGAACTCAGTTGCTTCTGATCAACCTGCTGTTAGGAAATACAGGCCTCCAAAACAAGCGAAACCAGGACCGGCTAGGTCAATGTCATCTCGGCAACCGACTTCAGGCTCAAAATCAAGCGTCGAGGCACCCATCGAATCGAAAAAGTAATGAGTTAAACCCAACTACAGATGGTTACCAAAGGTTCAATCTCCCAAATCTCCTAATGCTTCTAACATTTCTTCATCTTCTGTTTGTGATAAACAGGATATGTCATGGGAGAGAGTACCTTGTAATGATGAAAAAGGTCAACCCAATTTTAAAATGAATTGGGTTCCAAAGACCAACTGATCCCGCTCTGTGTCGGATCAGCTATGGAGGCATATCATCAGACTTTGGTTTGTTGGTAGTGGCTGTTCCTGGCACATGATAGGAGACATCTCTCAACTGTACAACACTCAGAACATTGTCTGGGAGTATGTGTCCTTTACGGGAAGGGAAGAAAGGAAGTGATCACTCACGGGGTTTGTGCTTAATGACATGAAGAATTTTCGGATATGTTTTGAGATTATGCGTGCTGTTCTCAGACCTTCTGGATGCAAATTCAATCGGTGAATTACGGTTTGAGTTTTCTTCTCTATCCTCCTGAGTTTTTCTTAAGCTGATTCGCTTTAAAGACAAATTTTTATTTTAGGATAGTTTAAATTTGTGCATTTACTTTCATTTCTCTCCTATGCACAAATTTAGGGGGAGAAATAAAAACAAAACAAAAAATTTTAAAATTTTAAAAAATAAAAAAAAAACATTAAAAAAACAAAAAAAAATGCTCTCTATGAATAATAGTCTTATATTTATGAAATTCTTCCTATCTGTTAGCACAGAAACAAATTTAGGGGGAGAAATAAAAACAAAACAAAACAAATCTATTTCTCTGCATCTTATATCTATGAAATTCTTCCTATCTATTAGCCATACGCTGTCTCATTTGTGTGATTAACAATCTGACCTGGTACACAACATATGCAACCTTCTACTTCTCAACCCCTCTAAAACTATAATTAATTGTAATCTATGTCTATCCTCTCAATGAATAATAGTCTGCTCACCTAAAGTAAGGAGTATCTCATAAGTTCTTGATTATTGGGGTATATCAGGAAGCGGGAAACATGTTCTAGTACATCAAAAATTGAACAATTCTAGATTGTTTGTAGATCTCGCTGTTCAATTTAGGTGGACAACAATATCCCTGGTCTTCGACAGCTGAATGGTCCTTAAGATATAGTATCTAGGAACTTAAGATCAGATATAATATCTAGGAACTTAGGATCACTTTGTCTTACAATTATTAGTATGTCCTAAAATTGTCAAAATTTTTCGTGTTTAAGTGGACCACAATACCGACGATCGACCAGACAAAGATGTGAATATGAAAGGTACCGACAAGTGGATTAAGGCTATCTAAAAACTTTGATCCCAAATCATTCTTAAAGTTAGATATCATTTTATTTTTGTTAAATTTGTTCATAGTTTCTTCTAATTTAAATATTAGGGGAGAATTAAAAATTTTAAAAACCAAGCAAAAATCAGAAAATAAAAAAACATCCAGAAAATAGTGTTATTTATGTTTTATTTCTTCTTCAAGAAAATGAAAAAAAAAAATCCAAAAATATTTTTGTTTATGTGCTAAGTTTTCTTTTAGTTTTGTTTTGTCTTGAAAAGTTATTTCAAGCGTAGATGAGACTCGTGGAAACTGTATTGAAGATTTTCTGAGCGAATGCTTCATCCGTGAGCATTGAAGAATTTTCATTCGAAGGATCAAGAAATGAAGATTATTCTTTAAACATTCAATCCTTCAATCCCAGAAGTAAGGTCAAGCTGCGCTTGAAGATTATATGACAGATTGCATTGAAGCCTCCTCAATCAATCTGCGACTATCTATAAACCTGCTGAAGTGATCCAAAAGATATGTTCTCTCTGATGTTCTCTCTAAAGATTCTCAAGCTGAAAGCGCTATCTTTCAAGAATGAGTACATCAAGCCTCCTCACCCGTCGTGCGTTCAAAGCCAAATTCTGAAGAAAAGCCCAACCGCTCAATATGAATTCATTCATTGAAGATTCATCAATTTCATCTTGAAGTTGTGAAGAATTTGAAGACTAATGCTGAAGCCAAGTTCCCAATGAAGACTAACAAGAATAGCTAGATACTTTTTAGGGGGGGGGGTTGTTGGGTCAATTAGAAAAGAAAGCTATAAACCAAGGGGGAGATTGTTGGGTCAAAAAAATTGGTTTATCCTTTGCTTTTCTAGGAAAATATATTTTTCTATAATGTAATATGTAATTTTGTGGCTGTGTACGGCTGCACATGTGTGTGCGGCCGCACACCCTGTGTACCCGCCGTACACGTGTGTGCAGGTGTACACTCGTGTACTGCTGGGAGTGCTATAAATAGAGGAGTGCATGTGGGAGTGTAAGGCTAGAGAAGAGAGAGAAAGGAGAGCATGTTCTAGAGAAAGAAAGATAGAGAGAAGAAGAGTGTGTGTGAGAGAATCTATTATAAGGAGCTTAATTCATATCATCAATACATCATTAGATTCATCTTAATTCTTCTTCTCCTTCTCTTCTATTTGATCTGACATCATCCAATTGATTGGGATTCCGCACCATCAATTGGATATGATTGATACACAAGCAATTTTCACGCTAGGAGCATATGGAGCTGGAGAAACGATACAGGGAACTTACAGATTTATTGTATTACAAGCAAACACAATTGGAAGCAATGACGAGTGAAAAAGCTACAACAGAATTCCAATTAGAGAAGGAGATGAAACATATTCAAGAAGCTTAGGTGGAAGTAGAAAAGAGCAGATTCCCTTGTCGTGCATCATCAAGTTAGGATGAAGACACTGACATGAAAGCCCTACAGCCTCTGCCCTTTCATCATCGACATTTAGTTGGAGCAAGCATACAGGTGCAGAAGGTTGCGAAGATTTTAGGTACAGGTGCTGTTCGGGCAATGAGGTTTCTTTGGCGATATCCTATTGCTAGACTTATACTACTCTTTTACATGGTGTTTGTGCACCTGTTTATGATGTATCTCTTGCATCGGCTTCAGGAGAAAGCCGACACTTTCTCTTCAAGTGAATTTGCTGAATCAATGGGACTTGGCAATCATACGTTGTTACCATGAAGCATTTCTCAACATAATTTTAGTTTTACAAGACAAGGGCAGTAACTGGATATATATTATCATATTATCCCCTGCCTTCGTCGTTGTTTAACTTTAAAATTGTGGTTTAAGTGAAAGTGAGTGTTCAGTTCTTTGTTATTTCATTTGTAAAGTAAACTCTGTTTGAAATGATGATATCTCTTTTCTTGATGATAAAAAAAAATTTAGTTTTAAATTTTAGACTTTATTTTTAACTTTTGACCTTAATATTTTTCTTTTGACTTTCAAGTTTGACCTTTGACTTTAATCTTTGATTTTTTCGTTTAACATTTAATATTTCAAATTTAGCTTTTCGGTTTGACTTTTAAGTTTGACTTTTTAAATTTGACCTTTTAGGTTGACTTTTAAGTTTTTAGTCAAAGGGCATATTTTTTTATAAAAATGAGTTTCACATCAATTCAGGTAAATGAATCCGGTTGCTCTCCATCTTGTGTTAAAACTATTAAATTTTTACGAGAATCAATAGATCTAATCAAGAGAGAGAAAGAGGACTTAAAATATGAGAGGTACACTATTAGGAAAGAACAGAAACCCTTAAAAGCACAATTAGAAGCCAAAATCAAGGACTTCCGAAAACTGCAAGAAGATTATAGCAATAAGTGTGAGAATTATGATCACATCAAAAGAAAACTTGCTGCTGTGACTGAAGAACTTGAAACCTTGAAAATTAAGTGTGGAAAAACATATATTAGTTTCAAAAATTACACTGCGTCAAGTAAGACTGTCGAATCCTTATTTGAAACCTAATTAAAATTCAAAAATAATCAAAACAAGGGTCTAGGGTATGATAGTGTTCCTCCACCTTTCAATCATAACTATAACCCACCCCTTGAGACCAATGAGGAAGAAATGCCTGCTCATTATGGCCAAACCCCTACTCCAGCTTCAGTTAAGACTGAACAATCAGGGCCAACTGAGGGTGTTGAGCTGAACGATACAAATCTTTCTACTTCTTGTGCAGGTAAAGTAGTAGAGGATGAGAACAAGGACAACACTATTGAGCAAACCAATGTATCCTTGAACTCTGAATCTGTTGCTTCGAACTCAGTTGCTTCTGATTAACCTACTGTTGAGAAATACAGGCCTCCAAAACAAGCGAAGCCGACGGCTTGCTGTAAGTGTGCATGTGGGAACAACCAGAGACAAGGAAAGGATACGCCACCAGGGGCAGGAATAAATAACTTCACGGTGAAGAAAAAGACTTGTTTTCACTGTGGAACACCTGGACACATTTCCAGAAATTGTCCTAATCGCGCATATGTTCCCTACTACGCACAAGGATGGAAAAATGCGCCAAGAGGGAGATTTTCCAAAAGAAACCCCTCAAGGTCACGTTCAAACAATGGTGATTGGAACACACAGAAGACCAAGAATCAAGCCCACAAGGCCAAGAATCCGAATCCCAATGGGAAGAAGGGAATGTCGGCCAAGAAGCCCAATCCAAGAGATGTTCCAGCGAAACCAAGACCGGCTAGGTCAAAGTCATCTCGGCAACCGACTTTAAGCTCAAAATCAAGCGTCGAGGCACCCATCGGATCGAAAAAGAAATGGGTTAAACCCAACTACAAATGGGTTCCAAAGGCTTACTCTCCCAAATAGTCTAACGATTCTAATATTTCTTCATCTTCTGTTTATGATAAACATGGTATATCATGGGAGACAATACCGTGCAAGGATGAAAAAGGTCAACCCAGTTTCAAAATGGATTGGGTTCCAAAGACCAACTGATCCCGCTCTGTGTCGGAGCAGCTATGGAGGCATATCATCAGACTTCGGTTTGTTGGTAGTGGCTGTTCCAGGCACAAGATATGAGACATATCTCAACTGTACAACACTCAGAACATTGTTTAGGAGAATGTGTCCTTTGCGGGAAGGGAAGAAAGGAAGTGATCACTCACGGGGTTTGTGCTTAATGACATGAAAAAATTTCGGATCTGTTCTGAGATTATGCGTGCTGTTCTCAGACCTTCTGGATGCAAATTCAATCGGTGACCTACAGTTTGATTTTTCTTCTCTATACTCCTGAGTTTTTCTTAAGCTGATTCGCTTTAAAGACAAATTTTTGTTTTACGATAGTTTAAATTTGCGCATTTACTTTCGTTTCTCTCCTATGCACAAATTTAGGGGGTGAAATAAAAACAAAACAAAAAATTAGAAAATTTTAAAAAATAAAAAAAAACATTAAAAAAATAAAAAATATATGTTGGTTATGGAATGTGCATGAGGGAGATGTTTTGGAAAGTGATATTATCAAGTGATAACATGCAATCTAAGTCTACGTAACGTACCTAAAGTTGAAGGGTCTATGCTCTAGTTTGATGTGTTGGTAGGCACGAAAGATTCTAAATGGACATGACTAGGCAGAGTTGAACTTAGGAAATTTATAGATTTGACAAATTTTAACCTAGTTAGATCCGTTTAGCCTGACAATACGACGCTTGGATAGATTGACCAGGGAGATATATATAGGAATCTACTCGTCACATTAAATGAACCCGTATCTGGAACCGTGGTTTAACTTTTCCTCGATGTGCGGATTCTGTCCTTAATTCCGGTGTTGATGGGGTGACTGGTAAATTCCGATGAATTTGTTCTGTAGAAAATTGTTTTCTCTTTCTATCTGTCTGTTAGTCATATGTTACCTCCTCTGCGTGACTCAAAATCCGACCTGCACTGTAATATATGCAACTCTATTTCTCTGCATATTATATCTATGAAACTCTTCTTATCTGTTAGCCATATGTTGTCTCCTGTGCGTGATTAACAATCCGACCTGTACACAGCATATGCAACGTTCTACTTCTCAATCCCTCTAAAAACTATAATTAATAATAATCTAAATCTATCTTCTCTCCTAATGATTGTCTGCTCACCCGATGTAAGGAGTACTATGGAAGTCCTTGATTATTGGGGCATATCAGGAAGCAGGAAACATGTTCCAGTACAATTAAAATTGAACACTCAAAGATTGTCTATAGATCTCGCTGCTCAATATAGGTGGACAACAATATCCCTGGTCGTCGTCAGCTGAATGGTCCTAAAGATATAATATCTAGGAACTTAGGATCACTTTGTCTTACAATTATTAGTATGTCCTAAAATTGTCACAATTTTTCGTGATTAAGTGGACCACAATACCGACGATCGACCAGACAAAGATGTGAATATGAAAGGTACCGATAAGTGGATTAACGCTGTTTAAAAACTTTGATCCCAAATCATTCTTAAAGTTAGTTATCATTTTATTTTTATTAAACTTGTTCATAGTTTCTTCTAATTTAAATATTAGGGGAGAATTAAAAATTAAAAAAAAAAACAAAAAAACAAACAAAAATAAGAAAATTAAAAAAAATCCAAAAATAGTGTTATTTATGTTTTATTTCTTGTTCAAGAAAATAAAAAATCCAAAAATATTTTTGTTTCTATGCTAAAATTTTCTTTTAGTTTTGTTTTGTCTTGAATAGTGAATTCAGAAGAAGATGAAACTCATGGAGTTTGTGTCGAAGATTTCTGAGCCAAGGCTTCATCTGTGAGCATCGAAGAATTCGCATTCGAAGGAGCAAGAAATGACGATTATTCTTTCAACATTCAATCCTTCAACCCCAGAAGAAAGGTCAAGCTGACTTGAAGATTATGTCACGGATTGCATTGAAGCCTCCTCAATCAGTCTGCTGCTATCTATAAACCTGCTAAAGTGATCCAGAAGATTCGTTCTCTCTGTTCTCTCTGAAGATTATCAAGCTGAAAGCGCTATCTTTCAAGAATCAGTACATCAAGCCTCCTCACCCGACGTGCATTCAAAGCCAAATTCTGAAGAAAAGCCCAACCGCTCAATATGAAATCATTCATTAAAGATTCATCAAGTTCATCTTGAAGCTGTGAAGAATTTGAAGATTAATGCTGAAGCCAAGTTCCCAATGAAGACTAACAAGAATAGCCAGCTTCTTTTTAGGGGGAGTTTGTTGGGTCAATTAGAAAAGAAAGCTATAAACCAAGGGGGAAATTGTTGGGTCAAAAAATATGGTTTATACTTTGCTTTTCTACGAAAATATATTTTTCTATAATGTAATATGTAATTTTGTGGCTGTGTACGGCTGCACATGTGTGTGCGGCCGCACACCCTGTGTATGGTCGTACACGCGTGTGCAGCTGTACACTCGTGTATTGCTGGGAGGGCTATAAATAGAGGAGTGCATGTGGGAGTGTAAGGCTAGAGAAGAGAGAGAAAGGAGAGCATGTTCTAGAGAGAGAAAGTTAGAGAGAGGAAGAGTGTGTGTGAGAAAATCTATTATAAGGAGCATAATTCATATCATCAATACATCATTAGATTCATCTTAATTCTTCTTCTCCTTCTCTTCTATTTGATCTGACATCATCCAATTGATTGGGATTCCGCACCATCAATTGGATCTGATTCATTCACAAGCAACTTTAGGGACTTACAATTGGTATTAGAGCATATGGAAAGCAGTACACGAGTGCACAACTGCACACGCGTGTACGACTGTACACAGGGTGTGCGGCCGCACACACATGTGCAACCATACACAACCACAAAATTACATATTACATTATAGAAAAATATAATTTCCTAGAAAAGCAAAGTATAAACCATATTTTTTGACCCAACAATTCCTAAAAGAACGAAGGAAAACCTTCGCATGGAAACATGAAGACATGACAGGTATATATAGAATATTATAACTCATAAACTTAACATTGATCCTTCTTTCAGACCCATACATCAAAATAGAAGGAAGTTGGCACCTGAAAGGTCCCTGATCATTGAAGAGGAAGTGGAAAAACTTCTCAAATAGGGATGATCAAGGAAGTCAAGTCCCAAGGTGGCTGGCAAACATGGTCATGGTATAGAAGAAGAATAACACCTTGATAGACGTATCAATGAGTCATTAATTATTAACATTCATGGATACATCAGCGGGATTCCAACAGATACATATGGAACCATCCTACCAAGAGGATATGACATTCATAACTCTAACAGGTATCTGTTGTTAAACTATCATGCCGTTTAGTCTTAAAAATGCAGGTGCAACATACCAAAGGCTAGTCAACAAGATGTTAAAAGAGAAACTAGGGGACACCATGGAAGTCTACATCGATGACATGGTGGTTATGAAAGCCGAAAATCACCTCAGGGATCTTGAAGAAGCCTTCGATATATTAGATGTATAAAATATGAAGTTGAGCCCGTCCAAATGTCGCTTTGGAATAAAGGTGGGCAAGTTCCTTGGTTACCTGATGAAGCAAGTCCTGACCAAGGATCTTTGAATGGGGAACCACTCCTCCTGTACCTTTCCATATCTTTAGATGGTACTTTGTGGCTGATTTTATTGATGATCTACAACCCAAAGAAAAATTGGAAAATCGACAACTCCAAAAAGAAGAAAACATTGGAAAATAAACACTTTTCGCAGATGGAACTTGCAAGTTTAGAGGAGCAAGCCCATGGATCATACTAAAATCGCCACATGGGGTTACAGTTGATCAAGGATCCTCATATCAAGGATCTTTAGGTCTATGTCTATTTTTTTTTATTAATAACTAACCACTTTAATGAATCCTATGCAGTTAAAGGTGAAAGACTTGCTGTTGGGTCAAAAATATGGTTTATACTTTACTTTTCTAGAAAAATGTATTTTTATATCTTGGACCGTAAACAACTTGGTGTTAACGGCCGTAAGGTGTTTACGGCCGTAAACCCATTTACGGCCCATGTTCACCAAGCCCATATTCTCCAAGTATAAATATAGGTGTAAGGTGTGAGGAGTAGATTGATGAACAGAAGAGAGTTTACGGCCGAGAGAAGAGAGAAACTAGAGAGCATTTTGTGTGTGTGAATCTTTTGTATCTGGAACTTTAATTCTAATCAATTCATATAGAGATTCATATTATTCTTCTTCTCCTTCTCTTCTATTTGATCTGACATCATCCGTTTGATTGGGATTCCGCACCATCAAACAGATCTGACTGATACACAGGCAATTTAGGGACTTACAATTGGTATCAGAGCCAAGTTGTATCAGTCAATTTTGTCCAGATTTGGAGCATTATTTGATCTGAAATCATCTGTTTGCTTGGGATTCTACACCATCAAACGGATCTGACTGATACACAGGCAAATTAGGGACTTACAATTGGTATCAGAGCAAAACCGGTGTCAAAGGCATTCTACAGTCGTTTCTTGGTGCAAGTTCGTATTTCTCTGCAAAGGGTTTTATTGCTTTTATCAGAAATCTGAAGTATTTGGTGTTTCCGGTCCAAGCTTATGGTCATAAACCCTTCTCCGTCATGAGGTGTATATATAGTGGGTCATTCAAACGTTTATGGTTGTTGATGCCTTTTTGAGTTCACGGCTTCTGTCAAGTTGTACCAGACGTTTATTGCTATAAAACGTGTGCAAGCTTGATTTGTTATTTCTCTGTGTTTATTATTACTTTGTTTGATTGTATTTGCTTTTGATCTCTGGAAAGATCCGTTATTTGGACCTTACACTAGCACTATACCTTCAAATTCTTAAAAATATAGCCTCCAAATTTTAAGCTTTTAGTCTGAATCAAGTTCCTAGAAAGACAACGCTGAGGAAGACGCATCAATTAACTTAGGATCTTCCCTTAGGATTCCGCCAAAGACCAAGATCCCAATAACCCATATAATGGTCCCGGTGATAAAAGATCCCTCCAAGAGACCAGACGACCCCGACGACCATGATCAGAAAACCAACCTAGCATCAATTAGAGATCTTGATCCTCAACCTCCTCACCATGATCCTGATAATCAAGGTCTTGATCCTAATATTCAGGATCTTCCGCAAAGTTAAAGATCTTGGATCCACTCAATTGTGGAATATCTCCAAAATGGCATGATTCCAAAGGAAGAGAAAAGAGACAGAGACTTCAAGATGAGTGCCTCACACTTTGTGTTGATCCAAGGTAAATTATACAGGAAAACTATGGCAGGTCTGTATCTTAGATGTTCTGAAGATCACAAAGATATAGAAATTCTAAAAGACATACATGAAGCGGATTGTGGAAACCATACTAGGGGGAGATCCTTCCTAAAGTGTTAATAACAGGATACTATTGGTTAACCATAAAGATAGATACCTTCGTGCATGATCAGAACTGTGATGCATATATCACAGATTCAGAAGCAGGAAATTAGGCATAATGGTTAGCATCCTGCCAAGATCCTGGAATGCAATACACCTCAAAGTCAACTTTATGTAAGTCGATTTGGTTACATTTCATCACAACCAATGCGAGGTACACACCTACTCCTTACTCTCGTTTCTTTCCTTTGTATATCCTTATTCCAAGAACACTACTGACTTAAGCATCAGAAGCTAACACCCACCACAAGCTAACGTTTGCAACATGCAAAAACTCAAGGATCCTAGCCACTAGGAAGAAAGATTGATCATCTCCCCTCGGATTAAGGGTACTTAATCCCCTCTAAGGTTTAAAGAGTTAATAACCTCTTTCATCTGTGTTTGGGTTTCCACACCTTGCCTAGGCGCATAATATCTAACTATGGGATGTGAATAGGGGGATCATTTCACGCTTTAATGACTTGGAAACCCTCTTATTTTTGAACATATGTTAAGATCCTAAGGTTTAAAGAGTTAATGACCTCTTTCTCACGAGTTTAGGTTTCTACACCCCGCCTAGGCGCATGCTATCTGACTATTGGATGTGAATAAGGGGAATATTTCACACTTCAATGGCTTAGCAACCCTCTTATCTTTAAACATAAGTTAACATCCTTATGGTTTATAACATCTTCATGTTATCACACGTTGGGATCTTACCCCATAAATTACTTAAGGTTTATAACGCCTTCATGTTATCACACGTTGGGATCTTAGCACATAAATTACTTAAGGTTTATAACATATTCATGTTATCACATGTTGGGATCTTAGCCCAAAAATTACATAAGGTTTAGAACATCTTTATGTTATCACACTTTGGGATCTTTCCCCAGAAAATACATACAAATCATAACATTCTCATGAATAAGGATATTTCCCACACTTTACATCACAAGTTGGGATCCTCCCCAGTATATAACATTAACATGTGATCGGTTGAACTTGTGGTGTTACCAAAGAATTTTGTCAAGGTTTATAACCTAAACAGGTTATCCTAAGAAGGGAATTACCCCGTATGATCTTATGATTAAGGATCCTCATCATTAAGGATCCTCATCGGTAAGGATCCTCATCAGTAAGAATCTTATCATCAGAAGTCAAAAACGATCCTAAGTTGAGATTTATTCTCAGTAAATTCTGAGATTGAAGACCATATGAAGCTTAATGAAAAACTCGAAGACAATCAGGTTCCATCTTTCCTTGTTCTTAACTTTGAAAAATTTTAAGTAAAATTAAGGATCTTAAACTTTTCAGGATCCTAAACCAATTGCTGATTTATAAACCTTCATCACTTCAGAGTCATTTACTATTTTAAATTGATATTTGTAAAGAAGTTTTAAAGCACTTAGATTTACAAAAATTAGTTCTTAAAAAATTATTTTATACTCGTTTTATTATAAAAAACATATGTTCAGATCTTGAAGTAAATTTCTAAGGTTTATAACATTATCATGTTATCTTATGTTAAGAGCTTCTCCAGTATTACATAAGTTGGGATTTTCCCCAGTATATCTTTCGTTAGGATTCTCCCTAGTACATATGAAGTTGGGATCTTCTCCAGTTATTATCTTAAAATGGGATCTTCCCCAGTATTACTGAAGTTGGGATTTTCCCCAGTAAATCTTCGGTTGGGATCTTCCCCAGTATGTCTTGTGACATCCTCATTTCCACGGTCAGAAAAGACCGGTTTTGTTTATGCTTTTATAAAAATCAGAGTACCTCTTTTAATAAAAATGTTGCGGAATTTGTTCCCAGAAAAACATGATAATTGCGTAATCAAATAATTTCTAAATAAATGTATTTTTATTCACTTTTAAAACATTTGGGATGTCATCGTTAATACAGAAACATAAGCATAAACAGAACTTACATTCATTTACACTAGTGATCTACATCTCTTTTAAATCTCTCAGTGTAATATAACTTCATATCGACACCTGTGATACAAATAAATTGAGTGGGTCAGGTTGGGAAACCTGGTGAGTACATAAGGATTTCAACCGACAATAATATAATTATTATATTTAAACATCAAACAATCAACCCAATTACCCATTCCCATTATCTTCTTAAGGATTTACCCTATGGATCAGCTAATCCTTGTTCATTCATTCCTAAGGATCATCCTAAGGAAACAACATGAAGTCCATTGTTGCTAATGACACAGTGGTCAAGCGCAGCTGCTAATATTATCACTTAGGCGCAACTGCCAGAATTGGGACATTTTCTATGCGGCGCTTCTGCCGGTATTGACCTTTAAACGCTACTATCATGGTCATAAGGCTCCCTATTAGGCGCAGCTGCCGATACTGTCCTTAGAGCGTAGTTGCTAGGACGTTTACCATAGATCTAAATCATTTACGGGTTGTGGCGCAGCTGCCAGTGCTCATCAATAGGGTACTAGGTCCACTGCTGCCAATATTTACCTATAGGGCACCAGGTTCATACTACTATTGTTCCTCTATTTTAGCTTTTATCCCTCATTATTCATCTACCCGTCTTTTACCCAACATATTTTTTAGATATAAAATACTTTATACAACTTACATCATTTAAAACATGTATAAAAATCTTTCACCAGCATAGACAGCAAGTATTCAGACAATATGCACACATAGCACGTAATTTATATTAAAATACTTCATATCTATGTCTAAGATGAAAGGGACTATGCACTCACCTGAAAAAGGGACTATGCACTCACCTGATAAAGCTCGTTGGGCGTAGTTCGGATAAGGGTGCCAGCGAGCTTCGTACGAGCCACGTATTGGATAAAGACCGAAGCTACGTGGCTGCTTGTGGACTGAGGGATACAGTTGTACGTTGGGCGTAATGCGAGGGGTAGCATGTCACAATTCAGAGCGAGCTCATCGAACGGCTGGGACTTAGGCCACGTCATCAATCCATGCATTAGCTTCGCAAATTGCCCCCTTTAACTTCTAAAATTCGTATCTTCCTCGTACGAGCTCCGTTTTCGACGTTCTTTATATCCACGTGAAGGCGGGAACATGCTCTACAACTTTATTTTAGACTCCATCGGTTATTTTTGACTCTATTTTAAAAGTTATATTATTTAACAGGCCGAGACACGATTGGTCCGTTAAAAATTCATAACTTCTTCATCTAACGTCCGTTATCGTCTGTCTTTTTATCGTTATGCTACTATTAACGAGATCTTCGATTCTCGTTTAGGTTGTGGCGGCTAAAAACTGCTCGATCTAATATTCGAATTGCGGGCTGTACACCGCTAAGCCGAAACTTCGAAAAATCATAACTTCCTCATACGAAGTCAGATTTGGGCGTTCTTTTTATGGAAGCTCTCGGTTTAACGTATTCTACGACTTTTGTTTAGATCTCTAAGGCTGAATATTGCTCTATCGTAAATTCACTATTCATGCTTCCCAGTGTCGTGCTGGTTCAGTCGCGAAACTTCGACGGGCCATAACTTCTTCGTTATAACTCAGATTTCGGCGTTCTTTATATGTACGGAAACCTTGTAACATATACTAAAACTTGGTTAAGATTATTTATTCTAAATAATATTTTTCCAAAAAGTCATTTTTGACACTTATTGCCTCTAAATTGACTAGCCCGGATCTACGGGCGTTACAATTATCTCCCCTTTAGGATGATTACGTCCCGGAATCATCAACGAAACAGGGCTCACATGATGACTCCATACGTTATCTCTTCATCCTATGTAATAACCGTAACTTTGATGTTTCTTTGAATGAGTATCTAGCTCTAAGACTTCCTGACTGCAGGCGGTGCCCGATCTTGGACCCGCTCTCTATCTCATGTTAGACTTCCAATCATGATATTTATGTCGCGATCTCGATCTTTATTGGAGATTCCTTTTTTAACAAACTTGAGATAAGTTTCTTCCTTCGATTATCTTAATAGACTGATGGGTCATGTTCTAGTGACCTCTCATCGTATGATGCATCGCTTGGACTCGGGTCTTTTAGATTCAAATTCCAGAACAGACTATACCTTCCTTTATGTTCTAACCACATCTTAAAAGGTAGCATTTCTAGCTACAAGCAACCGTCGCGATACCTCTACCGATCACTTCGATTGTCTTTTACCTCAACCCTATGGCTTAAGTCAGATGTTACATCGAACTTGGTTCTCTGAACCACATAACATACTCATCGTAGTCAGACTCAATTTGATATGACCACTAGGGTCAAAACAACAATCTTCTTAGTTATTACTGAAACGATGGTAACGACATACTTGAATAAAACTGAATCAATTATTGGCTTCTTGGTAACCTTGTGACTTTCCCTGATCTAAGCGTGAGTCCTGTGCTTCCGATAGTATATGCATCTACTACCTTTCACACCTACACATACTCGTCCCAAGTATTGTCTCGCAGTTTTCGAAGTCACCACACAAGAAAATCACATAAGATTTTAACACACCAGATAACAAAATGAAGGCTTTATATTATTCCTTGAAGTGATTACATAGGTGTTCAAGTTCAACCTATACTATGCCTCTAATAGGCTACACCACATGGCACTATCTACATGACTACTTCATAACTCGATCTTTGGATGTCAAGCCTTCACTCATGAATCCTTGCATTGTCATGTGCTTCGTCAAGGATCATTTGAAATTCTCTCGCCTTTGGCTTTGGCGGTACATTTGGCTTTGTAGCCCATCTCTCTTTGGGCAGTCATGCTTGAAGTGCCCTTCCTCGTTACATCCGTAAGACACCCTTTTGTTGAATGTACACTCGTTGGCATAATGCTCACGCTTCCCACACTTGAAACACGTCACCTCCTCACCGCATTTTCCAGTGTGTTTCTTTTTGCACCTTTCGCACCATCTTTCTTTGTTTCCTCCTCCTCTAAACTTTCTTGTATTGGAATTTCTCTTCTCATCAAGCCTTTCCAATCCTTCGAATTTCCTCTTTTCGCCAACCTCAACCTTGCTGGAATCTCTTCCCTTAATCATATCCTCCACAGATTTGGCAGCCCAGATAGCTGCTTCCAGAGTAGGTGCTCGACGCACTGCACCGCGTACTCCCATGGAAGTCCTTTTGCGTACTTTTCAATTTTCGTCAGCTCATCCAGAACAAGACGCAAGGCGAACTCCATCTTATTTGTGAAGTTGTTGGTGTATTCATCAATAGACATGCTTCCTTTCTTCAAGGTAAGGAATTGGTTTTCTAGCTCGAGTAGATTTTGGGTTGAGCAGTACTTACGTTTGAACTGCACCAAAAACTCTGCCCATGTCAGTTGCAGGGGCTCATTGGGGCTTAAAGTCTTCCCCAAGGTATTCCACCAACGTACAACGCCTCCTTGGAACTGACGCACTACAAAGGTGATTTGCAGGTTGCCTCTGCAATCGCACGTCATAAAGGCTAACTCCATTTCTGAGATCCAATCCATGACTCCGATTGGATCTTCCTTTCCAATGAAAGTCGATGTCTTGCAAGTCAGAAAATCCTTGTACTTGCATCCGTTCCTCTCGACTCCGTCATCCTGGTTGTTTTATCGAACTATTGGTGGGTTGGCTTGACCAACGGTCCCACTGTAGTTCCCTCCTTCTGACTCCCCATCGTTCAATTCGGGTTGTTCAACTAGCATTGTAGGTTCGTCCCTATTTTCATGTAACATCTGCCTCATTTCTTCCCTTTGTTTAGCTAACATAGCCTGCATCATGGCTGTTACTCCAGCCATGGTGATTGGCTCAGATGCAACTTCTACTACGACTGGTATTTGCTGTATAACTGGGGGCTGATCTCGGTTCCCATTTTCATTCACGTTTCCGCTACGGGTCCTTGCCATCTTGATCTATACACTGAATAAGGTGAATCTAGATCTTTATTTAGGATTGATGTTTAAATCATCCTTATCACTCCGAAACGTTTATATGCTAGTTCTAATATCGCAGTTAAACGCTTAGAATCCTAAACACGTAAGGTTTCTAGATCCGGTCGGCAATAGACCATAGATCCGAACAAAGAACAACATATCAGGCACAAGCATTTAACACATAGGCACAATTCCTAAAATAAGCTAGTGCTCACACCTCACAATCATCGCTTAGCACTCTAAGTTTAAGTCTAGAAATAAATCCATATTCCTAGTTCACTTAAACTAATTTTCTGATAGCAACTGAGACATCCCCATTTTCATGGCAAGAAAAGACCGATTTTGTTTATGCTTTTATAAAAATCAGAGTATTTAATAAAAATGTTTCGGAATTTGTTCCCAGAAAAACATGATAATTGCGCTATCAAAGCATTTCTAAAGAAATGTATTTTTATTCACTTTTAAAACATTTGGGGTGTCATCGTTAATACAGAAACATAAGCATAAACAGAACTTACATTCATTTAGACTAGTGATCTACATCTCTTTTAAATCTCTCAGTGTAATATAACTTCATATCGACACCTGTCATACAAATAAACTGAGTGGGTCAGGTTGGGAAACCTGGTGAGTACATAGGGTTTTCAACCCACAATAATATAATTATTATATTTAAAAATCAAACAATCAACCCAATTACCCATTTTCATTATCTTCTTAAGGATTTACCCTAAGGATAAGCTAATCCTTGTTCATTCATTCCTAAGGATCATCCTAAGGAAACAACATGAAGTCCATTGTTGCCAATGACACGGTGCTCAAGCGCAGCTGCTAATATTATCACTTAGGCGCAGTTGCCAGAATTGGGACATTTTCTATGAGGCGCTTCTGCCGGTATTGACCTTTAAACACTACTGTCATGGTCATAAGGCTCCCTATTAGGCGTAGCTACCGATACTGTCCTTAGAGCGCAGCTGCTAGGACGTTTACCGTAGATCTAAAACATGTACGGGTTGTGGCGCAGCTGCCAATGCTCATCTATAGGGTACTAGGTCCACTGCTGCCAATGTTTACCTATTGGGCACTAGGTCCATACTACTAATGTTCCTCTATTTTAGCTTTTATCCCTCATCATTCATCTACCCATGTTAAACCCAACATATTTTGTAGATATAAAATACTTTATACAACTTACATCAATTAAAATATGTATAAAAATCCTTCATTATCATAGACAGCAAGTATTCAGACAATATGCACACATAAAACGTAATTTATATTAAAATACTTCATATCTATGTGTAAGACGAAAGGGACTATGCACTCACCTGAAAAAGGTGGTGATTCTGCCTTCGAACAGCGCTTCGTTATTTCAAAGCAATTATCCCTCGATAAAACCTAGTATCAATATCACTAGGGTTTAGTCTAACGTTAACCGCGACTAATTAATGGTCTAGCTATTATTATTATTATATAAGCATTAAACAACTCTCTATATAACTCATAATAATAGCCCAAATAATTATTTTAAGGACCTAATAACATTACTATAATTATTTAAAAGTTATATTAAAAACTGCGTAGGCGTAGCTCACTTACAGCGGGTTTTAAAGAAAACCAGGCTTTGCTCGGAGCAGCGTTTCGAAACCGAAAGACCCTTTTTCTTGGGGCTCCAGGAGCCTCGGGGCTTCCTTTGGGTGCTAGGGGTTCACCTAGGCTTTAGGGGGCTCAAAATAGGCTAGAGAGAGAAAATTGTGAGAGAAAGATGAGAGAAAGGTGTGGAAATATCGGCTGCCCTCGCACCTCTATTTATAGGTGTGAGGCCTTGCAGGTACGCGCCGCGTTCAACATAACTACGCTGGGCATAGTTCAGATAAGGGTGCCAGCGAGCTTCGTACGAGCCACGTGTTAGATAAAGACCGGAGGTACGCGACTGCTTGTGGATCGAGGGACACAGCTGTACGCTGGGCGTACCGAGCTTTGGACGTTGGGCGTAATGCGAGGGGTGGCGTGTCACAATCCGGAGCGAGCTCATCGAACGGCTGGGACTTAGGCCACGTCATCAATCCATGCATCAGCTTCACAAATTGCCCCCTTTAACTTCTAAAATTCGTATCTTCCTCGTACGTGCTCCGTTTTTGATGTTCTTGATATCCACGTGAAGGCGGGAACATGCTCTAAAACTTTCGTTTAGACTCTGTCGGAAAATTTGTACTTTATTTTAAAATTTATATTATTTAACAGACTGGGACACCATTGGTCCGTTAAAAATTCATAACTTCTTCATCCGACGTCCGTTTTCGTCTATCTTTTTATCGTTATGCTACTACTAACGAGATGTTCGATTGTCCTTTAGGTTGTGTCGGCTAAAAAACGCTCGATCTAATATTCGAATTTTGGGTTGTACACCGCTAAGCCGAAACTTCGAAAAATCACAACTTCTTCATACGAAGTCAGATTTGGGCGTTCTTTTTATGGACGCTCTAGGTTTAACGTATTCTACGAATTTAGTTTATATCGCTCAGGTTGAATATCGCTCTATCGTAAATTCACTATTTATGCTTCACAGTGTCGTGCCGGTTCCGTCGCGAAACTTCGACGGGCCATAACTTCTTCGTTATAACTTGGATTTCGGCGTTCTTTGTATGGACGAAAACCTTGTAACATATAATACAACGTGGTTAAGATTATTTATTCTGAATAATCTTTTTCCGAAAAGTCATTTTCAACACTTATTGCCTCTAAATTGACTAGCCCGAATCTACGGGCATTACACTTCTAAAGTTGGGATTTTCCCCATTTATTATCTAAAGTTGGGATAAACCCTAATAATTCTTAAGTTGGGATTCTCCCCAGTAAAACTATTAACTGGGACCTTCCCCAGCGAATTCCTATCTGGAATCTTTTCCAATATTATCTAAGTTGGGATTTTCCCCATCAAGAGTTAAGTATTAATTTTCCCCAGTAATTTGCTAAAGTTTATAACACTGATGCGTTATCTCATGTTGGGATTTTCCCATAAAATACCTAATGTTTATAACATTCTCATGTTATCATACGGTTTGTATTTTCCCAATAGTTTACTTAGATTGGGTCACGCCCCCGAATATATGCAAGACTTGTAAGATTACCATGTTACAAACAAGAGTTTTCTCAGTTTGATTTACCTCCAAATGATTTCTAAGACGGAATCCTCCTCAGTATATTAAGTAGAAGTTAAACAAGGATCTTCCATGATGAAATCCCAAAACAAGAATCCTCCTGATACAAGCTTCAAGATCACGTGGAGCTAAAAGACTTACATTGCAAGACTTATGCTAAGTCAAAAGTCTTTAGAAGGTCAAAGCTAAACCTAAGGCTCATCAGCTTCTATCTATCCTTATTTCCTAAAGTTTATCCTTATAAGAAGATAATCAAAAGCTCATCCTTTTTAACTAAGGATCCTAACAGTTTCAAAGCTCTTGGCAGATGATTAGCTATCCTAGATTATTAGGATCCCAAGAATTCTTGTAAAACCTAAACTCTTTAGGATCCTAATTGTCTAGGAATCCTCAAGAAAACCTATTTTGATTATGTAACAAAATCAATCACGCAAGAAAAGAGATATACCAAAGAATCAGTATTAAAATGGGTTACCCTCTAACCCAAAAAAAAAATATTGTTTTACAGAACAAAAATTTAAAATTGTTTTTAAATCTATCAAACTTAATTCAAGGTTTGATCACCCCCAATTGGGATATACTATGTATCTTTCTTCTCTTCTCTACATGATCCTGACCAACATTTAGAAGCTCACCAGTCAACTAAGCATGGGTTTCATGACAATCTTCCACATTCTAGGATCATGCATTCTCCACATCCTCTACCATCTTGATCTTTACCTCTTAATTGACCTCAACAACATTGCTATTAACCTCATAAATCAACTCCTCGATCTCCAGTGCATGCTCCACCCATTCAAGCTTATCCTTTAGGTGTTTGGTGGATCAAGAAACATGATCAATCAACCTGTAAAATATAACGATTGCCAGAAAAAGATCAACTTCCTCAGCGCCTCGTCCACCCTAAGGCTCTCAACAGACTTCCTCTTTCGGGATCCTAGAGTATTGACCGTCAGATTTATCGAGGTTCTCTCTAGAGGAAGAGAAGATGAGTTATTCTCCTTCTTTACCACAAGTTGGCCACCATACATGGCATAGTTGATATCAACAAGCGTGAAACAAACACTAGAGTGTGTAGCCTTGGATCCTAAACATAAGAAAGGAACTCAATAAGTCCAGGATCCTTCATGAAAAATAAAAAATAGACAAATAAAGGAACTTTACCTTTCGACGTGGGGGCAATAGAAGATTTACCCTTCGAACCTAACGGATCTTTCAGTCTCAGGCAAAGCAAGGAAACTCACAATTTTCTCCTTGGTATCTTCAGTAGTAGGGATGGGATCCTCGAACTTGAAAGCTACATCAAAACAAATAAAACAAGGAAGTGTGAATTTTACATCATCAACGAAATAAAATAATATCCTATCCTCTCAAAGCTAATTTCTTGGTAGGAGATCACTCTTTGGGACAGACTCACTTTTCACAAAGAAATATTTCTATTTCCGATGTGATTTACTTGTTTTGACTCTGAGCAGGAAATGACAAGATCCAAAAGTTTGGAGATCACAAACGTGGGCCAATTTAGCTAAATCCCATGTATAGATCCTTAGATTGATTCAATCAATCAACGTAAAGTAGGTCCTCCAGATCATGAGCACAGTTTGGATGAGACCAAAACTAAGTAGGAAAGGCAAATTCAGGTTGGGTCTTAGCATCAATAGGCTTGAAAATAACATCGGAAGGAAAAGCCCCGATTCACTTCAAGGACTTAATGTCGACATCACCGAAAAAACATGTCTCTTAACAAGACAGGATCCTCTGATCCATGAAGTCATCGTCTGGAAATCAAGGATGCTCGAGCGAGAAAGGAGTGCCTCTTTACCCATAATCAATAAACATGAAAAATAAGAAGAAATGAGAAATACATTTACCTTCAAATCAAGGAGAGAAAAGTTCTTTGACATTATAATCATATCGTTTGAACGAATACAATTCTGTCCGTTAGAGTTTGAATTTCGAATCCTTTATTTCCAGTTAACTAAAGTAGACACTTTAAATACTTGAAATCAATTCAAATATTTAGCAGGTATAATTTGGGGGAAATTGTTAGGGCCAAGATCCTCAATCCTATCTAGGATCCCGGATCTAAAAGATATCTAAGGATCCTTAAACATATCTAGGATCCTGGATCTCAAAGGAGTCTTAGGATCCCGAACATACATTAGGATCCTGAACATCGCTGTTATTATTTCCTAACAAGTTTAATGGCTATATTTCTTATTTATTTATCACATGTGAAGAAATGGTCAACATTGGACTCATTTACAATGAATAATTAGTCCAACCAGGCTTAAGACCCGGAAATACCAAGTCAAAGAACATTGTAAATACCAGCTCAGCAAGATCGTGGAAATATCGGAGATTTAGTTACTTAACCTAGACTATAAATACACCTGTAAAACACACACAACAGAGACAATTCTCTGACACTTTACTCATTTAGTATCACTTTATCATTTGTAATCGTATTATCATACTTATCTCTGTAATTCTTTCTTCAATCAATAAAATCAAACAAGGCATGTGATGATTATTACCTCCCAAGGTTTTATGTCGGAGATCCTAACAAGGATCAATGGCTTTCATTGGAAACCACTTGTGTGATTCTATTCTAATTTCGTTAATCTCTTCACTTACAACACCACAACTTCTCATGCAATTTGGTTAATATCTATTTTGTCGATTTTTGACCAAAACAGTTACTAAGTCAAGAGTTAATTTTTCGAGGTGAGAGTACCTGGTTTTAGGATCCAGAAGACTTTTACTTACATAGTAGATAGGATGTTGGTCTCCGTTAAGATCCTTGGCCAAACCAAAACTTACCGCGTTTAAGGATATTGAGATGTAGAGAAGAAGTGGTTCCCCATCTATAGGTTTTACTAGCAGTGGTGCAGAGCTTAGATATTTTTGAGTTCCTGGAAGGCTTTCTCATGTTCTTCCATCCACTCAAATTTCTTTTTCTTTTTCAAGATATCATAGAAGGGCTTGCATCTTTCTGAGGATCTTGAAATGAGTCTGTTGAGTGTCGCTATTCTTCCGGTTAGCCTTTGGATGTATTTTGTTGAAGATGGGAATTTCAGCTCGATGATTGCTTCAATTTGTTCCTGGCTTGCTTCTATTCCTCTCTTGGTTACCATGTATCCAAGGAACTTGCCCTAATTCATGCCAAGATGGCATTTGCGCGGATTCAAATTCATATTGTATTCGTTCAGGATGTCAAATGCCTCCTTAAGATCTCTGAGGTGATCTTCAGCTTTCATTGATTTTACTACCATGTTGTCAATGTAGACTTCCATGGTTTCCCCCAGCTTGTCTTTAAACATCCGATTCACCAATCATTGATATGTTGCACCTTCATTTTTAAGACCAAAAGGCATTACAGTGTAACAATAGATACATATTGGTGTTATGAATGTTGTATCTTCCTGATCAGACGGTTCCATCTGGATTTGTTGAAATCCTGCTGAAGCATCCATGAAGGTTAAGAGTTTGTGCCTAGCCGTCACATCTATCATAGAGTCAACATGTGGTAGAGGAAAAGGATCCTTAAGACAAGCCTTTTTAAGATCCGTGTAGTCTACACACACTCACCATTTGCTATTTTTCTTTTGTATGAAAACCACGTTAGCTAGCAATCTTGGGAACTTCACTTCCTTGATCATCCCTGTCTTGAGGATTTCTCTACCTCTTCTTGGATGATCTGATTCCTTTCAGGTGCAATCTTCCTTCTCTTTTGGTGTATTGGTCTGAAAGAACGATCAATATTAAGTTTATGAGTAATAATACTCTTGTGTATACCTATCACATCTTCTTGTTTTCATGCGAATGTCTTGCTTCTGGTTCTTAGGAGGCTTAACAGATCTTGCTCGATTTGCTTAGGCATTGAGGGTCCTACAAGGACTCTAGCTTCAGGATCTTTGAGGCCCAGGGGCACTTCTTTCACGTCTTGTTCCTTTGTTTCTATAACATGTCATGGCCCCTGTCTTAATTGCTATGCTTGATGGGGTTTCGTTGTAGATTTCATAGAGGTTTTATAACATTCCTTCGATTCTTGTTGATCTCCCATGATCTTTACTATTCCCCAGAGAGTGCATTTTTACACATTGATGATAAGTAGACAGCACCGCTTTCATCTCGTGCATCCACGGTCTACCTAGTATCACAATAAGAATATAGGGTGTCAGTAAAACATAAGTTTTACATAGATTTTAGCCCTTCAATATATATTGGTAGCTTTATCTCCACAATCGTGTGTTTCGTTTCCCTACTAAATCCTATCAGGACCGAGGATCTCTTAATTATCTTCGATTCAGGGACATTCATTCTTTTCAGAGCGTCTAGGAGTACGATATTGACCGAGGATCCACCATCAACAAATATCCTTCTAACGAAATTTTTGGCCATATATAGTGTTTTCACGAGTCCGTCATGGTGAGGATCCTTAATTCCTCCCCTATCTGTCTCGTCAAACATGATTTCCTTCACATTGTTGGCCGCAGTATTCCTCCGTGGTATGTCTTCCTTTTCCGTTTTAGAGACCTTGGCATGTCTTTTCTCCTGAGAATAAGAAGTACCACAAATGTTAGATCCTCCTGAGATAAAATTTATTATCTTAGCGTCTGGGGGTGGAGATCCTGGTTTCTTTGGGATATTGTGATCATGTTGGCCGTTCTCCTTGGATTTTTTTCTTTTTCTTCCAAGGATCTCCTTGAGGTGTCCCTTGCCAAGGAGGTAGCTGATCTCTTTCCTCAGGGCTATATGGTCTACCATCATGTGGCCGAAGTCTTCATGGTAAGCACACCCTTTAGACTTGTCTTTTCAGGTGGTGGACATGTTATCTGTCTTCGGTCATCTGACCTTGTCTCTGAGATCCTGCATAGCATGAATTACACCTGAAATATCCACAGAAAACAACAGTTGGTGATCTTAGGAAGTTCTTCTTCTTTCCCTTCATCTTTGAGGGCATTGACCCTGTGATGATCTATTTTTGAGTAGGGCTTTGATTTCTAGGATCTTGGAGTCGAGGACTCGACCTTCTTATTGGGATTCTCGTATCGAATCGACGGGTGGCTTCTCTTCTGGATTTCTTTATCTTCTTCGATACTTATGAACCTCAATGCTTGACACCTGAATTCATCCAATCTTTTGCATGGGGTCATCACAAGGTATTCATAGAAAGGTGAATCCTTCCTTAGTCCTATTTTGAAGGCCTCTACAGTAGTGTCCATGTTGATGTTAGGGATGCTCAAATCTTCCCTGCCAAACCTATTAACGAAATTGCTAAGTCTTTCGTTAGGATCCTGAACCAGCTGATAGATATCACTAGTGATCTTCTCGAAGGTTCTACTACAAGAAAATTGGTTATTAAAGATATTGACTAAGTGTGCAACTGAAGTAACAGAGTATGGGAGAACATTTAGCAGCCATTTGAGAGTTGATGCTGTAAGGGTCAAACCAAAGCCTTTGCATAGGCAAGCTTCCTTCAAGTTCCCTGGGATGAGAATGATCTCCATCCTTTCTCGGTATTGGGCTATATGCCCTTCAGGATCTCTAGTTCCATCGTATAGCTTCATATTGGGAGTTTAGAAGCGCTTAGGAATTTCGGTATCGACTATCGCAGGAGCAAATCTTGAGATCTTATGACTTGTTGAAGATGCTTCTTGTATGGTTTGGACCACTCCTGGTACACTTGAGATCATTTGCCTCCGTTGCTGAAGTTCCCTGTCCATGTTTGGATTTATTCCTGGATCAATATTAGTATAGTTAGTATTAATAGTATTATTGTTTAAGAAATTGCTAGAATCAAGGTTTATTGGAGTATTGATAGGCTTATTAAGATCGTTGATCATAGATGCTTGGTTGTCCATAGTTGTCCCCTAGGACAACGCCACAATGGAATGAACTGTGTTCTTCTAGTGATTCTCTGAGGATCCTACATCGCCAAAGTTAAGGATCCTTAGTTGTACAATTGTGGGTGTTGTTCCCTGGGACTTCTGGAATTTCGCCTTCATCTTCTCCACTTCTTTCAGCAGTGCTCTATTCTCCTCGTGCTGTAGGGTCACCTGTTGCGTCATTTTCCTCATCATAGCGAAGAGTTCTATAGTAGTGATCGAGGTAGTCGGATCTTGGAGTCCTGGGATCCCAAGCTTCCTTGGTTAGTGACCAGGGGGTGTTTTTCTTGGAAGTGTCAGGATTTTCCTCTGAGTAGAGGGCCCACTCGGAGGAGGTGGTCGGTTTTTAGTTGGAATGGAAGGAGCAGAGGATGAAGGAAGGACCGGTTGTGTAGACAAGATATTTTCGAGGATTTTGAACACCATTGCCCCACGGTGGGCACCAAATTGTTTTGGTCAAAAATTTCACAAGTACTAATCAACCAAATTGAATGAGAGGTTGTGATGTTCATATTGCGTAACAACAAATGATAAAAGAGAATGACACGATGGTTTACAAGGAAATCCATTGATACTTTCTAGGATCTCTGACACAAAACCTAGGGAGGTGATAATGATCACATGCCTTGATGATTTTATTAATGTTAAATGATGTTTACAGAGAATTTTAAAGTAAGAACAAGAGAAGAATTTCGTAGAGTAAGCTTAGGGTAAAAAATAGTGTGTTGTATGCAAAATACAAGTGTCATTTTATAGTCTAAACTAGCCAACACGATGTCCGATATTTCCAGAATCCTCTATGACCAACTTCTCGAACGTTATTTGACAAAGTATTCCGAGTCTCTAGCATAGTTGAGGTGATTCTTCATTGAGAATTAGTCTTCCCTTGACTATTTCTGCACATGCGTTAGTTATGGACAAAATATGACTGTTACAAAAGTTAGTAAAAAATAATAATGGTAACTGTCGGGATCCTGAGGTAGCTAAGGATCCTGGATATCTGAGGATCCTGAATATTTAGATGATCCTGGCCCTAACAATTTTGTGCATTTTGAAGGAGTTGGAGAATCTTGAAGTTACTTAGCTTGGAGAGGAGGTCTTGGATCTAGAATCACCACCCTTTTTGCAAAGCTTTTGAGGTATCAAGTTCTCATCTTGACTTCTAGCTGTTTAGATCTCTTTTTGGGATGATTTTTCATGCTTTTGGCCATTGTTGGGTGGATTGTTGATTTAAGGCGTCCTCCTAAGGACTTATCCTTTTAGATCTAGGTTTATCATGGGATCCTTAAGCATAAAGGTTCCAAATTTATGGAGTTTAGGGCCTCATGCATGCATTAAGTCATTCATTAAGTCCTTGTTGAGCTTAAGAGCTTTAGTTAGCCATGCATGGACATAAAGTTAGCAACTTTGCATGGTAATTCAGCTCAAGGAATTCAGATCTACATTTTGGAGTGAAGTCTTAATGGGTTAAGAGTTGAAATTAGATGGTGGTTAAAACTAGAAGAGTACGCCGGGTATACAAGCATGTATGTGTAGCATACTAGCCCTTGAGCCAGTACGCGTAGCATACAAGCTGAGTATGCCTTGCGTACTCAGTCAGGTGGCTTTGCAATATTAGGCTTTGAGTTTGGGCCATGTTCTAGGCTTAGAAGGATGGGGTTTATTTGGACCATCTGAATTTGGGAGTTTTGAGCCTTGAACATTATTGGGCCTTGGGTTAAGGACCATGAGAAGGGATTGGGACCAATTGGAAATTGGACCAGATTTAGGCCTTGGTGTATTATTTGACTTTTGGGCGTTCTAGATTGTGATATTGGGCTTTAGTCTTGGACCAATCTAGGTCAGGGGTAAAATGGTCTTTTCACCCAAAGTATGGATTTATGGTTGTGGATTGGAACCCAAATGTTAATTGGATTTTATTTAATATTGATAGATCGGGGATTTGTCGGAGTAGTAGCCAGGGATTATCCATTTGATTTAGTAGTGCGAGATGAGTTTCCTCACTGGGTTTAGTGGGTAGAAGGCACCAATGTCGGCCCATGTTTATGCTATTTAGTATGCTAGCTGTCTGTGTGACTCTTGCATGTGTTATGTGGTTATATGCTTACCAGGCAAGGCCCGATGCTGGGCTGGTCTCGACGAGCATTTTGTATGATATGTATCTTTGTGATTATTGCATGTGTATGTGTTTACTTGATATATGTTATATGTATGTTGGGCGGGACCCGATATGTTTACCGAGCGGGGTTCGATGTTAGGCGGGGCCTGATGTCGGACGAGGTCCGATGTCGGTCAGGGCCCGATGACGGTAGGGCCCATTATGTGTTATTATGTATGTTATGTGGTATTTTGGGGAACTCAGTAAGCTTTTTGATTACAGTTTTTAGGTTATGTTTCAGGTACTTCTGGTTCCAAGGGGAAGAGCTTGGGTTGACTGCATCGCACACACCACATGGATTCCGCTTTTGAGATATCACTCTGATTATTATGATGATGAGATACTTATTTTCATTTGAGTTGTATCGATAATGTTTTTGGAATAATGTTTTATTTGAATTAAAAATGAAATGTTTGGATCATATTTTTAGGACGTTACACATCATCCATTTCAGCCACATGCTCCGTTTCATTCTCGATTTTCTCCCTGGATAACTTCTCCACTCTCTACAGAAGCTCCTTATTGATAGCCTCCTGCTCCCTCAAAGCATGCTCTGCTTGAACAAGATTGGCTTTAAGATCCTCACCAGAGCGAGAGACATGATAAACAAGTTACGAAGAACAACTGTAAATAGATAATTAAACTGAAAGGAAAAGAGCACATGAATACTCACAGATTAGCAGAAGGAGATTAACTTCTTTAACATCTCCTCTGTCCCAAGGTTCTCAATATCCCAAGTATCAGATGGTTTTCTCTTGCGAGATGTCGTGGTCTTCACAGTGAGGTCAAGCTGAGTCTTATTAGGAGGAAGCGAAGGAGGGATCTTTTCCTTCTTCACCATGAGCAAACAACTAGACATGTTGTCTTCATGTTCAGATAAGACAAATCGGGCACTAGAGCGAGTGGTTTTGGATCCTACACATTAGGAAGGATCCCCATAAGCATAGTATCCAAATGATAAAATAGATAAAAACACCAAGAAGGATCCTTACCAGTGGCTATCGAAGCTGTGGTGAAAGAACCTTCTTGAAGACTAGGAGACTCGAGTTTGAATGATCTGATGTCTGTAGGAATAGCAAGAAAACGCCTCACTTTGTCCTCAATATACTCAACCTTGGGGAAAGCTTCATCAAAACTGTAACCTTCACCAAAATGATAAAAATAAGATACATAAATCCTTGGATCCTCAAAATCAATAAATAAAATCCTACCCTTTTCAACCCAAACTTTAGGAAAAAGATCCCCACCATCGAAATGATGGGCATTGCTTGGATATATGAAAGCTTTTCCTTCCAAGCTCCATTGTTTTGCTAGGTTTTCAGGATGAGGTGCGATTTATTGGTTTTGACCTTAAACAGAAAACCAGAACTTCCAAAAGTAGAGATATCATAAACATAATCTAACTTGGTATGACCAATGTCCGAGTTGTGCGAGTGATTCACTCGCTCAATCCAGTACAAAATCCTCCAAATGATGGGCATTGCTTGGATATACGAAAGCTTGTTGGATTGAAAGAAATAAGAAACAATACCTAAAAAAGGGTATTTGAGACCCAAAGAAAATGGATATTTAAGGAAGCATACCCAAGAAGGCAAAACAAAATTAGGTTGAATAGAAGGATCAAAGGACCTAAAGATCGCTTCGGAGGGAAATTATACGTTGACCTTAAGGGATTGCATGTCATCGTCATCGAAGGAGCATAACTCATCATAATCCAGAATCCCCTGATCAACAAAATCATTTTCTAGAGGAGCAGTAATACTGGAGCGAGAATGAGTCGCCTTCATGCCCATGATCGAAGAAAATAAGAGAACAAAAGGAAAATAAATTACCTGTGAACGTAGCCCAATGCATCTGTAAGAAGTGTTGGGGAAGGTAAAAAAGTTAAGGCGATAACCCCAATTTAACCTAATGATAGAATAGAGAGGGTACAATTTGACCGCGTGATGATTAACCTTGGGTAGATAAACCCTATCTGATAAGGGTTTAAAATTCAAATCTTTTATCTCTTTCATTTATTATTTTTAAATTATACCTTTAAATACATAACCTCAATATCTCTGTTAGGCGTGTCAAACCCAACAAATAAAGGGGTACAAATGACTCCAACTACACTACTCTATTGCACTAGAAAGGTAGTACAAGGCAAGTAGGGTCGATCCACAGAGACACGGGACAATCAGTCTATACCTGTTTTGCGTAAGGTATTTGTTCACAAAAGATTAAATAAGGGGAGGTTTGAATGTAATGATGTAGCAAACAAATTTAAAACATGAGTAAACAACTAAACGAATGAATTAAGTTTAGATTTTGTAAGGACTCCAACTTCATGTATGACAATCCAACAATGTGAATCAAAGATGACAAGACATTTGTTTCATTCTATCTAAGTTGGTACTTGAAACTGTTAACAAGCTCTAACACTGTCCATTCACCACATTAATCAATCAAAACAAGCTCTTTGATTAATCCTAACCTTACTAACCTAATCTAAACAAGCTCTTTTAATTAGATTAAAAGATTGCATTAAGCTTATTGTGAATGTTCCCAACAACACGCAATACTCCTCACAAGCTCGGGAGCGTAAGAATGTGTGAAAAGATTTACACATAATTCATTCATAAGAAATCAATTTAATGCTTGGTACTTAGTTTAATTCACAAAACAATTATGGATTTTGCAGAATTAATAACTTGAATGACCTAACCCTAATTCAAATGGCCAATAATAATCATTATTAGAATCTAACATTCGATTGAAGTAAAATCAGTTTCACTAGATAGAAATTAAACACAAACATCAGGTTATATGATTTGATTCACAACCAAAAAGTCAAAACACGAAATTGGAGAAGTTAAGTTTCTAGCCACTCATGACTAGAACAAACACAAACCTAGAAATTGAAATTAAAGTTTTACAAATTAAAATCCAAATGAAATCCCAGTGTTTTCCAGCAACAATTGTCTTTAAAAAGCTCCTAAAATCGCCTCCTAGAACTCCCTAAAACGAACCCTCCTCTTCTGGAACCGGTTCCCCCATTTTAGAAAGGAGAAAACTGATTTAAACTGCCGACCACGTTTACACAGCCCGTGTAAACTATAACTGACTATTTACACGACCGTGTAAATACAAAAATTAGAATGCTCAAATCAGCCAGGTCTTCAAAGTTCGATGCTCAATTAGTATACGTTTACGCAACCCGTGTAAACTCAAGGCGTACATTTACACGGCCGTGTAAATCTCTGAAAAGCTGAAATATTCATTTCTTTTCTAACTTCCTCCTCGATGCTCCAACAGTCCAAAAACTTCATCCAAATCTTTTATTCATCACCTCAATTAAGATCCTACCTTCAAAAGTCCCTGAAATATCATAAAAGTGTGTGAATGGAATTGCATCATGAATAATCCCGAAAAATATGCAAAAACGCATGAGTTTAAACCTAAATGCAATGCACTTTTATGGATTAAAACTACAAAATGGATGCATGAAATGCACCTAACGAATCTCCCCAAGCTTGAATCTTTCTGGTCCTCAAGAAAGAACAACAAAATTTAAACTGAAGAAAATAAAATAAAAAAGAAAAGAAAATCAAAGTTAAAAATTTTTGAAACTTGATGCAAGAAATAAAAACATACATGAATCAAAGATATATCCAACCCAATTAACCTTGTTTTGTACCATAGTTGAGAATGTACCTGTCATGCCTTGAGTCAACTTGGCTTTAGTCTCAAAATATTATATAACAATAGAAATAAGACTTTAGTCACTCCCTAATGCAACTCAACAGAATCAAAGATCACAACACTTATTCCCTTTTAATATCATCAAGTCAATTAATGGAACAAATTATGGTCTTACTCTCGTGAAATTGTATGTGACAAAACATGCTCAATTGTCTTTGTTTCACAAATTATAACAATGACCGACTCCAGCTATTTGTTAATCAACAACAATCTTTTTCTGAAAAAAAAATCTTTTCTAAGAATTCCCTAATATTTACCCAAATTGGTTACAAGTTTCAAACCACTTACTCTAGTCAAAGTAATTAACATTCAGTCCCAATGTCATAAGTTCAAATCCATGTACAAGGGAATCTTTTGGCAGCCAAATATTTTTCCTAAACATATTATTCAATAAAGATATAAACACAAATATATACAAACTTCCTAAATACAATAGCCTACAAATAAAGCTCATGGCTTTCTTTGAAATCCATGTAATGGGCTTCCAACCAACACATCCAGATCAAATGACCTTAGTGTGCTAGATTTAAAAGGATCCCTCGGGTTTACTTGCCTGAACCTCAAAGGCCACAAATTAGCTTTATTTGGTTATTAAGTTCATGACTTTCCTATGAAACCCGTGTAGCGAACTTTCAACCCAATCAGTCCCAAATAATTTTGCTTTAGGGGATTAGGTGTAGAACACACCTCAGAGTTTACTTATTTGAGTTCCAAAGGTCACAAATTAACTTAATAAAAAAAATTTGTTATTTTATTTTATTTTATTATTTTTACACTTCACTAACTAAGATAACATAAAACACTCTAGTTAATTTATTTATTTGGCCTGTTTCTTTATATTTTCATCCTTGACTTTTTCTATGGTGGGACATCTCACGGTCTATTACCGTGAGGGGCTTCTAGACATTTTTCGGGGGACTAAAGTTAACATGCAAAGACCCGTAAGTATAATCGGAAATTGTGTCCCCAAGCAGGGTATATAAAAGGGAATGAGTAGAAAGGACTTTTTAGAGTGCTGGAAGGCTCGGGACATTGAAAATTTATATTCTTTTATGAATTTTTGAATTTGGCATTTTAAGTTCAATTAAGAAAATACTACTCATAATACCAGTCATACGTCCCAAAGAATTGACTCATACCTACTGTTATGCTCCAATGTTGACAATCTTCTCACTTTCTGTTTTGCACGAGTAGCTTCGGGAGGTGTGCTCGTGTGAGATTAACTTGCTTTAAGATTTTTCAATAAAAAGAGCAAGCTAATCTCAAGGCACATGACTTACTTACCGGCTCAACTGTTTTGAAAAGATTCGGTTGCTTGGGATTGGATCAATTTTTTTTATTTTTTTAAATGCAATGTATGCAATGCAAAAATTTAGATGCAAACAAAATGCAAAGAAAATAATAAAAATTAGAATAGAAAAGAAAATCTTTTTGGCTTTTGAAAAATTTTCTATGTAGAAAAATGAACAAGAAAACAAAAATTAATACAATATGTACACAATTACATGCAACCTACATGCAACGGGATTTATGAATGGACGGATGCCCATCCCCATGCTTAAAATATGCATCGTCCTTGATGCTTGGAGAGAGGCATAGCCAGCCTATTGACGACCGGGCGGTGGTGGATGTGGTGGGAACTGTGAAGGGTAATCAGTAGAATAAAATGGAGGCCACTGGGGTTGGGATGATGATGGATGATGCTGCTGCTGGGTAGGAAGCACAAGTACTCGATCGGTGGATATCGCTCATCAAATGATGAATGTTGTGGTTATGCTGCTCTTGAGCGGCCCACCGTTGATCCTGCTCAGCCTATCGTAGCTCTTGCTAGGCCCAACGCTCTTCTTGAAGGCTACAGTAGTCCTGAAATTCGGAAGTGATTTCAGCAATACCCGTGTAAATCTCTCCTACTTCTTGTTGGAGGCTCGTATAGTGATGGTCTAAGCGTGCAAACTCGCCCATGTAAAGGTTATGTTCGGGAAAAGGAATAGGGAGAGACGAGCTAGAAGCACCTGCAATTGGAGTTGGAGCAAGAGGATTAGGAATGGTGGCTAAAGATCTACGTGTTACATTAACACCCAAGTTGGACTGGAGCTTGCAATTGGTAGATGGGATTTCATTGGCTAAGGCTAATATCTTCTTATTTCGGCTGTCGATGCGTAGATATTCTTTACCATCGATAGTCCAATGAACATCCCCATTGGAATTGCAGTGGAAAAGATGCATGATTTCCAAAACCTCAAGTGATAAACGAGTACGACCCAAATTTATATTGGTTGGATTGTTTGGTAGATGGAGGCCAAGAGATTCAGCTATAATAGAAACCATGCCTCCACAATGAAGCTGGCTACCATTACTCATGGCATTTCTGAGCATTTTCTGAACTACCCAACGTCATAAATGAGGGACTTCCTCGGGCTTGTTAAGAATGCACCATAAAACTTCTAATTATTTTTTGTTTGGCTTGTTAATCTCTTCTTGAGGAAATTAGAGAGAAGCAATAATCCGACCAAAGAAGATGAAGAAAAGAGAAGAATTTCATACCTTGGAGCTTGATTTTTGGAGCAAAATTGAGCAAGATGGAGTGTTTTTAAGGTTTTTTCGAAGAGGGCAGTAGGGAGGAAAAGAATCGCAGGTTATGTGAAAAGAATGAGTTAAAAAAAATCAAGTTTTAGGCTTAAAATCGTCCAACTCTGTTTTTACGTTTACACAGCCCGTGTAAACTAAAGAGTAACATTTACACGGCCGTGTAAAAGCTGCATCTGATCTATGCTGGTCTGGTCATATACACGGCCCGTGTAAACTCAAGGTTTAAATTTACACGGCCGTGTTGCAATCCGCCAATCCTCTACTGCCCGGAAAATGATTATTTTACCCTCTTTAAACATGAGAAGCAACTTGTAAACTTGACAACGAAGAAAATATGATGGAAAAATAAGAAATGACAAAAATACCCCCGGGTTACCTCCCGGTTAACCGCCCCTTTTTAATGTCGTTGGCTCGACTTAGACCCCTTAATGTGCTTCATTCTAAGTATGTGGGCCTCTCCAATAAATCAACCTTCGCACCATGTATATTATTTAAAGGGCCTGGTGGGTTTTTTGCTCCCGAATCTTGCACTTGTTCCACCGGTGGAGGAATTTGGCTTTGGTAGTAGGTGGCCTGGATTTCATATCATCACTCCACATACGCTTCTTGTCATCAATAAACTCTAAAATCTCCAACATCTCATTATCCATATCAAACTTCTTTGCAAGCTCTTTGGCTTTGTCCCTGTCTAGTTTTCGTGACAAAACTAACTCTAGAGATTCATTGTTAGACAAGTTCAAACCCTTATTTGTTGAGAGTTGGATCAAATTGACAAAATTAACAGACGGAACATCAGAAGGAACCTTTTTTTGCTTCATGAACATTGAAGTTGATAACTTCACCATCAAATTCCATATTCAAAGTTCCATTGTAGACATCAATTTTTGTTTTAGAAGTTTTAAGAAAAGGTCTACCCAAAAGTATGGAACTTGAACTTGGAGAGTTATCATCTCCCATATCGAAGAAATAAAAATCAGCCGGGAAGACAAATTCATCGACTTGCACTAACACGTCCTCTAATACTCTCTTTGGGTGTGCCAAAGACCGGTCAGCAAGTTAGATGATCACACCGGTTTTGCTCAATGTTCCTACACCAATTGATTTGAAAAGAGAATATGGCAGGACATTTACGGATGCACCTAGATCAAGCATAGCTCGGGGTACATAAAGATTCCCCAATTTACAAGGCACGATAAGGACACCGGGATCCATGCACTTCGGGGGCATCCTTTTTTGCAAAACCGCGAATACATGCTCCCAACTGTTACGACTTGATTTCCTTTTAATTTCTTTTTAGATACCCAAATATCCTTAAGGAACCTTGCATATCTAGGTACCTGCTTGATGGCCTCGAGGAGTGGAATGTTGATTTGAACTTTTTTGAACATTTGCATGATCTCACTCTCCTCCCATTCTTTCTTCGTGCTCCTTAATCTTTCGGGAAATGGAGCATGTGTGGCTTTAGACTCAGTGATGAAGGGCTTCTTTTCGATTGTTTTCTCTTCCTCCTTCTCTTCTTTGGTTGCCTCTTCGACCACCATTTCTTCTTCCTTTTGATCAACCGACACTTTTGGACCATCATAGCTCTTTCCGCCTCTCAATGTGATGGCACACACGTTGTGCCTTGGGTTTGCTTCAGTTTGGGCAGACGACTTTCCTTGAGATTCTAGTTTGCTTACGGAAGTAAAAAGCGATGAAACTTGTTTCTCTAAGTTCTTTATGCTTTCTTTTGTTTCTTGTTGGAAAGCTTGTGTACTAGTTTCCAAACTCTTTACTATGTCCTATAAGGACATATTTGATGAACCCGCTTGTTAAGTAGGGTGTTGTGGCTGCCTTGGCTGATAGTTTTATGGTGGAAAACGTGGTCGTTGTTGGTATTGATGTGGTTGACTTGGTTGATAACTCCCTTGTTGATTTCCTCCCCAACCTTGATTGTTGTTCCATCTTTGATCACCTTGTGGCTGCTCATATCCCCTTTAGTTTAACCAAGAATAACCTCCCATGACTATTGCTTCTTCATAATCCTCATCTTGAAGTTAAGGGCACATGTCGGTTGGATGCCCTACTTGAGTACAAATACCGAAAGGGCGGGGTGTGGGTTGTACATATTTGTCTTTGGCTAGCATCATTACTACTTTTGTAAGCTCGGACAATTGAGCTTTAATTTGAGGAGTTTGGACTTCTTTTACACCTTGCGGTGAATCCGTGTACCATTCTTCATCATGGCTTGAATGTTTAGAATCTTCAGCCATGTTTTTTATCAAGTTGCTGATTTCAGTGGGAGTCTTTTCAGGTAAAGATCCGCCACTGGAGGCATTAAGAAGCCGTCTTTCCATTGGATTCATGCCTTCAATGAAATATTAGAGGAGCTGGTACTTGGTAATCCCGTGCTTTGGACAACGTGCACAAAGTTTCTTAAATCTTTCCCAATATGTGTGGAAAGCTTCTGTTTTGTGTTGCTTGATTCCGATAATTTCCCTTCGTAGGGATGAAGCTTTCATTTCGGGAGAGTACTTATCCAAGAACAATTTTGCAAGGTCTACCCAAGTAGTCATCGTCCCCGGTGGGAGGTCATAGAGCAAGTCTTTGGCTGCGTCTTGCACTACAAAGGGGAATGCTCTAAGCTTGATCTGATCCTCCGTGACATTGTGTGGTTTCATACCCACACATACTGTAACGCCCGTAGATCCTGGCTAGTCAATTAAGAGATAACAGGGGTCGAAAACGACTATTCGAAAAAAGATTATTTAGAATAAATAATCTTAACCAAATTGTAGAATATGTCACGAGGTTTCCGTACATATAAAAAACGCTGAAATCCGAGTTATAACGAAGAAGTTATGACCCGTTGAAGTTTCTAGATGAAACCGGCACGACACCGGGAAACGTAAATAGTGAATTTACGATCGTGCAATATTCAGCCTTAGCGATCTAAATGAAAGTCGTAGAACAAAGAGCGTCCATACAAAGAACGCCCAAATCTGACTTCGTATGAGGAAGTTATGATTTTTTCAAAGTTTCGGCTTAGCTGTGTACAACCCGAAATTCGAATATTAGATCGAGCAGTCTTAGCTGACACATCCTAAACGAGAATCGAAGATCTCGTTAATAGTAGCGTAACGATAAAAATATCGACGAAAACGGATGTCGGATGAAGAAGTTATGAATTTTTAACGGACCAATCTTGTCCCGACCTGTTAAATAATATAACTTTTAAAATAAAAAACAAAACTAGCCGACGGAGTCTAAACGAAAGTTGTAGAGTATGTTCTCGCCTTCGCGTGAATATAAAGAACGTCGAAAACGGAGTTCGTATGTGAAAGTTAAATTTTTTTAAAGTCGAGTGTGCAATTTGCGAAATCTGATGCAAGAAACGATGATGTGGCCAAATCTCAGCCGTATCTTGCTGAGCATGGTCTCGCTTCGGATGAAGGATACGTCGCCTCGCCATTACACCCCGCGTCCGAGATTGGTACACCCAGCATACCTTCGCTCCTTATCCTTCCGAGTCCAAGTGCGAGTCAGCTGGTGCGAAGCTGGCACCCTTATCCGATCTACGCCCAGCGTAGTCCGAGGCCTCGCATGCTATAAAAGGGGGCCGAGAGTTTTGAGTTTTTCACACCAAAATTCATTCTCTCTCTAGTTTCTTTCTCTCTCTAAGGTCCCTTAAGCCCCTAAACCCTAGGTAAAACCCCTAGCACCCAAAGGAAGCCCTGAGGCTCCCGGAGTCCTGAGAAAAATGGTCTTTCGGTTTCGAAATGCTGCTCCAAGCGAATCCCAATTTTCGATAAAACCTGCTGTAAGCAAGGTTCTAAATGGCGTGAGGCGTGGCGTGGCGGCAAGGCCAAGCCTCAAGCTTAACGAGCCATGGCGAGCCACGGCGTTTTTCAAGGCGTGATGTAAGGCGGCGATTTTGTATTAATTTAAAATTATATTACCACATAAATATAAATTTATATTAAATATAACTACTTATTAGAAGTGTTAGATCAATAACTAATAACAAAAAGTTAACAAAAACCACAATACTTGTATCCCCGACTTGAAAAGACATAACGAAGAGAAAAAAACTGTGTCTCAAACGAAAAAACACGCGCCATAACACGCCATGGCGCACCATATCATGCCTTGCCACGCGTTACGCCTAACAGCAACGTTATGAAGCTTTTCGTAACGGCGAAGCCACGCCTCACGCCATGGCGCGCCTTGGCGCGCGCCATGGCGCGCCTTTTAGAACACTGGCTGTAAGTGAGCTACACATACACAATTTTTAATGTAGCTTTTATTTAATTATAGTAACATTATTAGGACCTTAAAATAATTATTTGGGTTATTAGTATGAGTTATATAGTGTTGTTTAACGCTTATATAATAATAATAATAATAATAATAATAATAATAATAATAATAATAATAATAATAATAGCTAGACTATTAAATTAGTCTCGGTGAATATTAAACTAAACCCTAGTGGTAATGATACTAGGTTTTGTCGAGGAAAATTGTTTTAAGAGTAACGAAGTGCTTTCCGAGTACCGACTCACCACCTAACCAAGTGAGTGCATAGTTACTTTCATCTTACACATAGATATGAAGTATTTTATATAAACTACGTGCTATGTGTGCATATTATCTAAATACTTGCTGTCTATGCTGGATGAATGTTTTTATACATGTTTGAAATGATTTAAACTGTATACGTATTTTATATATACAAATATGTTGGGTATGACATGGGTATATGAATGATGAGAGATAAAAGATGATGTGAGTAAACATTGGCAGCTATAGACTTAGTGCCTAATAAATAACATCGGCAGCTATGGACTTAGTGCATATTGGACAAACATTGGTAGCTATGGACTTAGTACCTGTTAGGAAATGGTAGCTATGGACTTAGTACCTACTAGATAAACACTGGTAGCTATGGACTTAGTACCTGTTAGGAATTGGTAGCTATGGACTTAGTACCTATTAGATAAACACTGGTAGCTATGGATTTAGTACCCGATGAATAAACTATAGCAACTATGGAATTAGTGCTTTACGTACGAGCATTGGCAGCTATGGATTTAGTGCCAGTCCTATAACCCTGGAAGCAAGGGACCTCAGAATAAACGAATGCAGGATAGATGACTCTTAGGATAGATCCTTAAGAGTAAAGAAGATAATAGGGATGGGTAATTGGGTTGATTGTTTGTTTGATTAAACATAATAATTATATTATTTTGGGTTGAAAACCCTATGTACTCACCAGGTTTCCCAACCTGACCCACTCAGCTTATTTATATCACAGGTGTTGGTATGAAGTCACATTACACTGAGAGAATAAGGAGATATAAATCACTAGTGAAAATGAATGTAAATTTTGTTTATGCTTATGTTTATGTATTAACGATGACATCCCAAATGTTTTAAAATGATTAAAAATACTTTTCTTCGGAAATGCTTTGATAGCGTAATTATCATGTTTTACTGGGAACAAATTCCGCAATATTTTCATTAAAAGAGGTACTCTGATTTTTATAAAACATAAACAAAATCGGTATTTTCTGGCCGTGAAAATGGGGATGTCACACATACTACATGGAACTCGGTGAGAAACTTGTGAGGATCTTCATTTTCCAGGCCCCTAAATGTTGGGAGTAAGTGAATGAGCCCAGATTTTAGTTCCAAGTTGGTGACGGCTGGGTATGTGATGCAAAGAGGTTGTTGAGTAACCTCTTGTCTTGACCGTTGACGGAGAGTTTGTTCGGGTGGTGGGTTTGGAGGACCTTGATTCCCTCCAGGGTTGTCTGCCATGGCTTGAGAAGTGGGTGATGTTTCTGTAGGTGAAGTGTTTAGGATATTATGAACAAGTGAAGAGGGTGGAGTGGTATTTATAGGTGTGTCAAACCCAACAAATAAAGGGGTACAAATGACTCCAAGTACACTACTCTATTGTACTAGTAAGGTAGTACAAGGCAAGTAGGGTTGATCCACAGAGACATGGGACAATCAGTCTATACTTGTTTTGCGTAAGGTATTTGTTCACAAAATATTAAATAAGGGGGAGGTTTTAATGTATTAATGTAGCAAACAAATTTAAAACACAAGTAAACAACTAAACGAATGAATTAAGTTCAGATTTTGTAAGGACTCCAACTTCATGTATGACAATCCAGCAATGTGAATCAAAGATGACAAGACATTTGTTTCATTCTACCTAAGTTGGTACTTGAAAGTGTTAACAAGCTCTAACACTGTCCATTCACCACATTAATCAATCAAAACAAGCTCTTTGATTAATCCTAACCTTACTAACTTAATCTAAACAAGCTCTTAGAATTAGATTAAAAGATTGCATTAAACTTATTGTGAATGTTCCCAACAACACCCAATACTCCTCATTAGCTCGGGAGCGTAAGAATGTGTGAAAAGATTTACACTTAATTCATTCATAAGAAATCAATTTAATGCTTGTTACTTAGTTCAATTCACAAAACAATTACGGATTTTGCAGAATGAATAACTTGAATGACCTAACCCTAATTCAAATGACCAATAAGAATCATTATTAGAATCAAACATTCCATTAAAGTAAAATCAGTTTCACTAGATAGAAATTAAACACAAACATCAGGTCATATGATTTGATTCACAACCAAAAAGTCAAAACATGAAATTAGAGAAGTTACGTTTCTAGCCACTCATGATTAGAACAAACACAAACGTAGAAATTGAAATTAAAGTCTTACAAATTAAAATCCAAATGAAATCGAAGTGTTTTCTAGCAACAATTGTCTTCAAAAATCTCCCAAAATCGCCTACTAGAACTCCCTAAAATGAACCCCCCCCCCCCTCTTCTGGAATCGGTTCCCCCATTTTTGAAAGGAAAAAACTGATTTAAACTGGCAACCACGTTTACACGGCCTGTGTAAACTATAACTGACCATTTACACGGCCGTCTAAATAAAAAGAGTAGAATGCTCAAATCAGCCAGGTCTTCAAAGGTCGATGCTCAATTAGTATACGTTTACACGGCCCGTGTAAACTCAAGGCTTACATTTACATGGACGTGTAAATCTCTGAAAAAGCTGAAATCTTCATTTCTTTGCTAACTTCCTCCTCGAAGCTCCAACAGTCCCGAAACTTGATCCAAATCTTTTATTCATCACCTCAATTAAGATCATACCTTCAAAAGTTCCTGAAATATCACAAAAGTGTGTGAATGGAATTGCATCATGAAAAATCCTGAAAAATATGCAAAAATGCATGAGTTTAAACCTAAATGCAATGCACTTTTATGGATTAAAACTACAAAATGGATGCATGAAATGCACCTAACAATTTCACATGTATAATTTGGAGGCAATTGTTAGGGGCACGATCCTTGAATTATATTCAGGATCGTCAAATATTTTTGAAGCCTCGGAATCCTTATACATGCTCCAAGATCCTAATTATTATCACTAATATTTCTTAACGCTTATAACGACTATATTTTTCTTTATTTCTCTCATATGTGCAGAAATAGTCAACACAGGACCCATTCTCAACAAAGAGTCATCTCAAGCATGCAAAAGACCCAAAATACCAAGTCAAATAACATTCATATGCTGATTCTGGATGATCCCGGAATTATCTGACTTCTTGTTACTTACACTAGACTATAAAAAGCACATGTATCTAGCACACAACATGTAACGCCCGCAAATCCGGGCTAGTCAATTTAGAGGCAATAGGGGTCGAAAACGACTTTTCGACAAAAGATTATCTAGAATAAATAATCTTAACCAAGTTGTATAGTATGTTACAAGGTTTTCGTACATATAAAGAACGCGGAAAACCGAGTTATAACGAAGAAGTTATGACCCGTTGAAGTTTCGCGACGGAACCGGCACGATACCGGGAAGCGTAAATAGTGAATTTATGATAGAGCGAGATTTAGCCTTAGCAATCTAAACGAAAGTCATAGAATATGTTAAACTAAGAACATCGATAAAAAGAACGCCCAAATCTGACTTCGTATGAGGAAGTTATGATTTTTCTAAGATTTAGCATAGCAGTGCACAGCCCGAAATCTGAATTTTAGATCGGTCGATTTTTAGCCGACGGGATCTAAATGAAAGTTGTAGTACTCATAAATACCAACACGTGCATATAAAGAACGTCGATAATAGAGCTCGTATGCAAAAGTTATGGACGAAGCTTAGTCCCTACTTTTCGAGCGCGGCGAATTCGATACAGTTTTGTAAATCCGAGATAGAATGAGAATTAGCCAACGAGGTCTAAATGAGAGTTGAAGATCTCATTAATAGGAACTCAACGGTCAAAAGACAGACAAAAATGGAGCTCGTATGCGAAAGTTATGGACGAAGCTTAGTCCCTACTTTTCAAGCACGGCGAATTTGATACAGTTTTGTAAATCCGAGATAGAATGAGAATTAGCCAATGAGGTCTAAATGAAAGTTGAAGATCTCATTAATAGGAACTCAACAGTAAAAAGACAGACAAAAATGGAGCTCGTATGCAAAAGTTACGGACGAAGCTTGGAGACTACTTTACTATACACTTCCTATAAATACAAGGGTGAACTCCTCATATTTTCTTCACACCATAAGCCTTTCTTTCTCTCTCTAACTTCTCTCTAGCCTCCCTAAACCCCTCCCAAGTCTACAGAACCTCCCTAGCACGAGAAGAGAGCCCCGGAGCGCCCGACGGCTCCGAGAAGAAAAGCTTTCGGCTCGGAAACGCTGCTCCAGCGAAGCCCGGTTTTTAATAAAAACCCGCTGTAAGTGAGCTACGCCTATAGTATATTTAATATAGATTTTATTTAATTATAGTAACATTGTTAGGACCTTAAAATAATTATTTAGGCTATTATTATGAGTTATATTGAGTGTTATTTAACGCTTATATAATAGTAATAATAGCTAGACTATTAAATTAGTCTCGTCAAGCGTTAGACTAAACTCTAGTGGTAATGATACTAGGTTTCGTCAAGGGATAATTGTTTTAAGAGTAACGAAGTGCTGTCCGAGTGCCGACTCACCACCTTTCAAGTGAGTGCATGGTCCCTTTCATCTTACACATAGATATGAAGTATTTTACGTGCTATGTGTGCATATTATCTGAATACTTGCTGTCTATGTTGGATGAACGTTTTATACATGTTTTAAAGGATTTAAACTGTATACGTATTTTATATATACGAATATGTTGGGTATGAGATGGGTAGATGAATGATGAGAGATAGAAGATGACGTGAGTATATATTGGCAGCTATAGACTTAGTGCCTATGAGACGAACACCGGTAGCTATGGACTTAGTACCTTTTAGACGTTGGTAGCTATGGATTTAGTGCCTGTTGGGAATTGGTAGCTATGGACTTAGTACCTATTAGTTAGACGCTGGTAGCTAAGGATTTAGTACCTGTTGAACATTGGTAGCTATGGACTTAGTACCTATTAGATAAAGACTGGTAGCTATGGATTTAGTACCCGATGAATAGACTATAGCAGCTATGGAATTAGTGCTTTATGAACGAACATTGGCAGCTATGGATTTAGTGCCAGTCCTATAACCCTGGAAGTAAGGGACTTCGGAATAAACGAATGCAGGATAGACGACTCTTAGGTTAAATCCTTAAGAGTAAAGAAGATAACGGGGATGGGTAATGGGGTTAATTGTTTAATGATTAAACATAACAATTATATTATTGTGGGTTGAAAACCCTATGTACTCACCAGGTTTCCCAACCTGACCCACTCAGTTTATGTATATCACAGGTGACGAAGTGAAGTGACATTACACTGAGAGATTTAAAGAGATGTAGATCACTAGTGTAAATCATTGTAAGTTCTGTTTATGCTTATGTTTCGGTATTAACGATGACATCCCAAACGTTTTAAAATGAAATAAATACGTTTCCACGAAAATGTTTTAATAACGTATTTACCATGTTTTTCTGGGAACACATTCCGCAACCTTTTTATAAAACGAAGTACTCTGATTTTCATAAAGCATAAACAAAATCGGTCTTTTCTGGCCGTGATTTTGGGGATGTCTCAGTTGGTATCAGAGCATTAGTTTAAGCGAACTAGGAATATGGATTTATTTCTAGACTTAAACTTAGAATGCTAAGCGATGATTGTGAGGTGTGAGCACTAGCTTATTTTAGGAATGATGCCTAAATTGCTTTTATGTGCTAAATGATTTGTTATGCTATAGTTTGATCGGATCTATGGTCTGTTGCCGACCGGATCTGGAAACCTTATGTGTTTAGGATTCTAAACGTACGACTACGATATTAGAACTAGCATGTAAACGTTTCGGAGTGATAAGGATGATTTAAACGTCAATCCTAAGTAAAGGTATAGATTCACCTCATTAGGTGTATAGATCAAGATGGTAAGAACCCATAGTGGAAACGTAAATGCAAATGGGAACAGAAACCAACCCCCAGTGATTGAGCAAATACCGGTGATGGAAGCCACTGTTGAGCCAGTCACAATGGCCGGAGTGCAAGCGATGATCCAAGCGATGTTGGATCGTCAAATGGAGGAAACCAGGCGTTTGCTCCAGCAAAATCGAGAGGAAGCGACCATTCAGATCGAACGGCCCGAGTTGAACGAGGGGCAGAATGAGGAGGGAAACTACAGTGGGACTGTTGGTCAAGCCAACCCACCAATGGTTAAGCAAAACCACCAGGATGGAGGAAATGATGGACGTGGATGCAAATACAAGGATTTCATGGCGTCCAAACCACCGAGTCTATCTGGAAGCCCGACGCCGGTGGAAGTCATAAACTGGATCTCCGAGATGGAGACGATGTTTGAGAGTTGTGAGTGTAGCAACAGGCAAAAGACCGCTCTCGCGGTTCCTCTGTTGAAATCTGGAGTACTAAGCTGGTGGAAGCTACTAGCTGATTCGATGCCCAAAGGAGAAGCGAACAAGATGTCATGGGAGGATTTTCTGGTGCAGCTAAAAATGCAGTACTGCTCTGAACAGGATCTTCTGGAAATCGACAACGAGTTTCAGAATCTAAAGAAGGTAAAGATGAGTGTCATCGAGTATGCTGCAAGTTTTACGGAGAAAATGAAGCTTGTTCCTTGTCTAGTTCCAACTGAACTCTCCAAGGTCAATAAGTTTGCCCATGGATTACCAGCAGACTTTGGTCCAATGGTCAAACAAGCAACCACTTTGAAAGCCGCCATCTGGGCAGCCAAGAATGTTGAGACCCAAATAAGGGAAAAGGGTCTGGAGAAAGTTGAAGTTGGTGAGAAGAGGAAGTCGGAAGGATCCTCAAGACCTGATAATAAGGGAAAGTTCTCGAAGTCTAACCTGGACGACCAAAGGAATGAAGCCAAGTAGTGTGAGAAGTGCAAGAAGAAACACTTCGGAAGATGCGATGGTGAAGTGACGTGCTATAAGTGTGGTAGGACCGGTCACTATTCCAGAGATTGTACATTCGAAAACAAAAAGTGCTACGAATGTGGAAATGATGGGCATATTTCAAAGAACTGTCCAAAGAAAAACGAAGCTGCAAGACCAAATGCACCGCCGAAACCAAGGGCATTTCACATGATCCTCGACGAAGCAGAAAACCGTGTGAGGAATCAAGGATGAGGACTTCATATCCGAAGATCAAGTTATGCAGTAGCCATAGTATTGTATGATGTAGCCTATTAGAGGCATAGCCTAGGGTGAACTTGAACACCTATGTAATCATTTCAAGAAATAATATAAAACCTTTGTTTCGTTATCTGATGTGTTAAGTTGATTCGCTGCATGGTGACTTGGGAAACTGCGAGACAATACTTGGGACGAGTATGAGTATGTGTGAATGGTAGTAGAGGCCTATACTACCGGAAGCACAGGACTCACACTTGGATCAGGGAAAGTCACAAGGTTACCAAGAAGCTAGTAATTGATTTCGTTTTATTCAAGTGTGTTGTTACCATCGTTTCGGTAATGACTAAGAAGATTGTTGATATTCCGACCCTAGTGGTCATATCGAATCGAGTCCGACTACGATGAGTATGTTGTGTGGTTCAGAGAACCAAGTTTGATGTAGCGTCCGACTTAAACCAAACGGTTGAAATCAAAGCGATCAATAGAAGTATCGCACTCGTTGTTAAAGAAGTTGGTGGATAGAAATGCCTAATGTTAAAGTGTGATTATATCACATTAGAACATGAAGGAAGGCATAGTCTGTTTTAGAATTTAACTCTAGGAGACCTAAGTCTAAGTGTTGCAACATACGATGATAGGTCATTAGAATATGACACATCGATCTATAGTAGTAATAAAAGAACTTATCTCAAGTCCATATCCAGCAAGGATCGAGATTGTGACTTGAAGGTCATAATTTGGAGTCTAACCTGAGGTAGAGAGCAGGTGCACGATCGAGTACTCTTACAGTCAATGAGTTTAAGAGATAGAATTGAAGGAATGTAGAAGTTATAATTATTACCTAGGATGAAGAGATGACGTATGGAGTCATTATACGACCTTGTTTCGTTGATGATTCCGGGACGTAATCATCCTAAGGGGGAGATAATTGTAATGCCCGCAAATCCGGGCTAGTCAATTTAGAGGCAATAGGGGTCGAAAACGACTTTTCGACAAAAGATTATTTAGAATAAATAATCTTAACCAAGTTGTATAGTATGTTACAAGGTTTTCGTACATATAAAGAACGCCGAAAACCGAGTTATAACGAAGAAGTTATGACCCGTTGAAGTTTCGCGACGGAACCGACATGATACCGGGAAGCATAAATAGTGAATTTACGATAGAGCGAGATTTAGCCTTAGCGATCTAAACGAAAGTCGTAGAATATGTTAAACTAAGAACATCGATAAAAAGAACGCCCAAATCTGACTTCGTATGAGGAAGTTATGATTTTTCTAAGATTTAGCATAGTAGTACACAGCCCGAAATCTGAATTTTAGATCGGTCGATTTTTAGCCGACGGGATCTAAATGAAAGTTGTAGTACTCATAAATACCAACGCGTGGATATAAAGAACGTCGATAATAGAGCTCGTATGCAAAAGTTATGGACGAAGCTTAGTCCCTACTTTTCGAGCGCGGCGAATTCGATACAGTTTTGTAAATCCGAGATAGAATGAGAATTAGCCAACGAGGTCTAAATGAGAGTTGAAGATCACATTAATAGGAACTCAACGATAAAAAGACAGACAAAAATGGAGCTCGTATGCGAAAGTTATGGACGAAGCTTAGTCCCTACTTTTCAAGCGCGGCGAATTTGATACAGTTTTGTAAATCCGAGATAGAATGAGAATTAGCCAACGAGGTCTAAATGAAAGTTGAAGATCTCATTAATAGGAACTCAACAGTAAAAAGACAGACAAAAACGGAGCTCGTATGCAAAAGTTACGGACGAAGCTTGGAGACTACTTTACTATACACTTCCTATAAATACAAGGGTGAACTCCTCATATTTTCTTCACACCATAAGCCTTTCTTTCTCTCTCTAACTTCTCTCTAGCCTCCCTAAACCCCTCCCAAGTCTACAGAACCTCCCTAGCACGAGAAGAGAGCCCCGGAGCGCCCGACGGCTCCGAGAAGAAAAGCTTTCGGCTCGGAAACGCTGCTCCAGCGATGCCCGGTTTTTAATAAAAACCCGCTGTAAGTGAGCTACGCCTATAGTATATTTAATATAGATTTTATTTAATTATAGTAACATTGTTAAGACCTTAAAATAATTATTTAGGCTATTATTATGAGTTATATTGAGTGTTATTTAACGCTTATATAATAGTAATAATAGCTAGACTATTAAATTAGTCTCGTCAAGCGTTAGACTAAACTCTAGTGGTAATGATACTAGGTTTCGTCAAGGGATAATTGTTTTAAGAGTAACGAAGTGCTGTCCGAGTGCCGACTCACCACCTTTCAAGTGAGTGCATGGTCCCTTTCATCTTACACATAGGTATGAAGTATTTTACGTGCTATGTGTGCATATTATCTGAATACTTGCTGTCTATGTTGGATGAACGTTTTATACATGTTTTAAAGGATTTAAACTGTATACGTATTTTATATATACGAATATGTTGGGTATGAGATGGGTAGATGAATGATGAGAGATAGAAGATGACGTGAGTATATATTGGCAGCTATAGACTTAGTGCCTATGAGACGAACACCGGTAGCTATGGACTTAGTACCTTTTAGACGTTGGTAGCTATGGATTTAGTGCCTGTTGGGAATTGGTAGCTATGGACTTAGTACCTATTAGTTAGACGCTGGTAGCTAAGGATTTAGTACCTGTTGAACATTGGTAGCTATGGACTTAGTACCTATTAGATAAAGACTGGTAGCTATGGATTTAGTACCCGATGAATAGACTATAGCAGCTATGGAATTAGTGCTTTATGAACGAACATTGGCAGCTATGGATTTAGTGCCAGTCCTATAACCCTGGAAGTAAGGGACTGCGGAATAAACGAATGCAGGATAGACGACTCTTAGGTTAAATCCTTAAGTGTAAAGAAGATAACGGGGATGGGTAATGGGGTTAATTGTTTGATGATTAAACATAACAATTATATTATTGTGGGTTGAAAACCCTATGTACTCACCAGGTTTCCCAACCTGACCCACTCAGTTTATGTATATCACAGGTGACGAAGTGAAGTGACATTACACTGAGAGATTTAAAGAGATGTAGATCACTAGTGTAAATCATTGTAAGTTCTGTTTATGCTTATGTTTCGGTATTAACGATGACATCCCAAACGTTTTAAAATGAAATAAATACGTTTCCACGAAAATGTTTTAATAACGTATTTACCATGTTTTTCTGGGAACACATTCCGCAACCTTTTTATAAAACGAAGTACTCTGATTTTCATAAAGCATAAACAAAATCGATCTTTTCTGGCCTTGATTTTGGGGATGTCTCACAACACATGCAATTAGATCTACCATTACACTTGTAATCGTATTACTTTCACAATCTTTGTAACCTCAAATTAAAATCAATAAAACACATCAAGGCAGGTGATTATTATCACCTCCCAAGGTTTTATGTCGGAGATCCTAAAAAGGATCATGGGAGTTCATTGTAACTCATTTGTCTCACTTTGATCACCATTTGATACTTACATTACACTAACACCACAAGCTCTCATATAATTTAGTCGAATTACACTTGATCATATTTTGACCAAAGCATTTGGCAGATGGTAAAACCTTATTACTAGGTTTTGCTCCCTATTTAAAGGAATGTGGAGGCTAGGGTTTGCTCATTGTGACATCCCCAAATCCATGGCCATTTTAAATTTTTTTATTTTTTCTTATTTGAAAATCAGAGTATTTATTTCTAAAGAATAATATTGCGGAATTTGTTCCCATAAAACATGATAAATAGATTATTAAAGCATTTCCGAAGAAATGTATTTTGTTTATATTAAAACTGTGGGATGTCATCATCAATACAAAAACATAATCATAAACAAACCTTACATTTATTTAAACTAGTGATTTACATCTCCTATAGTCTTTCAGTATAATGTAGCTTCGTATCGACACTTGTGATACAAAGATTCTGAGTGGGTCAGGTTGGGAAACCTAGTGAGTACATAGGGTTTTCAACCCACAATAATAGAGTTATTATGTTTCATCATCAAACAATTATCCCAATTACCCATCCCTATTATCTTTTTTATTTCTTAAGGATCTACCCTAAGAATTATCTATCATTCATTCATTCATTCCTAAGGATTTTCCTAAGGAATAGGCACAAAGTCCATCGTGTCCAAGGTTTGTATAACAGACACTAAGTCCATACATGTCGATGTTCATCTATAGGGCACTAAATCCATAGCTACCAGGGTTTATCTCCTTTATTGACCGTATTATTTTAGGGAGTCCACCCACAACACATGTCAATGGGTTTTGAGAGTACATCTGGTGAACACATCGTTCACAACACCTATAGGTTGCAAGCCTGCTAGTATTCCACTTGATTGTCTAGAATAGTACGTGGTTGTCATGTATACTCGGCTATATGATTGGGCCATCGCTTGGGTCATCGCTTCTCATCATCTTTCACCTCTCATCATGTATATCATCTTTCATCTTTCATCATTCATCTCATCTTTCATCTCTCATATCATCTCATGTCACACTCCCAAACCGAGATGGCGGAAACGTTCGGGGACGGAGGACGTCTTGTACACTAATAATGGTAATCAAAGTAACAACAACGATTGTGTTTATAATACATTTTCTACATTTTGTTTGCAGCATTGTTTGTATAACATCAAAATGTATAGCAAAAACTATAGATGAGACACTATGAATGCTTCGACTTCTCAAATACCTGTAGTGTACCTGTCTATTGGTTCCCTGAAAATACATGTGATTTTGAAAGTGTATCAACATTTAAGTTGGTGAGTTCATACGTATATTTTTATGATGGAAAACTTGTCATTGTTCCTTGAAAAAACGTTAGTATGTTCTTCCAGAAAATCCAATATTTTCTTTAGTAAATGAAATGTAGTCTTAGGCCTTAAGATCAAAATAGATGTTTGTTACTGTACTCTGAAATAGTATATTGTAGTCTTATTAATAAATAAAACTATATCATGAATGTTTCCCTATATTGCATGTTGTATTGTATTACAAATAGTGTTCTCTACTGTGTTAGTATGAAAAACCTTTGTATAAGAGAGTGTCTGGAATCCACCATCTGTACTGTAAACTAGTGTATTGTAATGTAGTTCTATTTTAAAAATAAAACCATTGTAGTACTGTAAATCCCGTAAAACATATTTTAGTTAATACTATTGTGAGTATCCTATAACCATGCTAAAATGACTAGTGGCCTCTACGATGTTCTTCAGGCGTCGGAATGTTATGACATTTGTCACCCTAGGCATGCTGGCCTAGCTATTGCAAGCAGCTCAGGTGCATGATTGTCATTCCCGTATAGATCTATACACAAATTCACGTTTTCCCTCTAGGAGACTCTGGTTATAATTTATAGGACTTGAACCTGTACACTGATAGGTACAATGAAGTAGTGCCTCACATCCATGTATTAACTAGTTTACGTGTAGTGTTATAGTGTTCTCTTGTACTTGAAACTGTATGTATTACCTTGTAGTAATGTACTTTCTAATGTAAAATAATTATACTTAAATAATTATTTAGTAGTGTATCCTTGAAATGGTGAAATAGAGAAGTGTTCCATAAACTATACCTATTATAGTTTATATACGTGTTTCTGTATAGCGTTCTTGAACTTGTAAAATAGTGTAGTGTTTCCCAAACTATACCTATTATAGTTCAACTGTATGTTCTTGTTTCGTTTATTGACTTAGCAAAATAGTGTAGTGGTTCACAAACTATACCTATTATAGTTTAAATGTATGTTCTGTAATGAACTGAAACCTTTGCAATTTAACAGTGTGTATAAGGCGGTAATAAAAGATTGGTGAAAATTACCCTTTTGCTCGACATGTTACAAAAGGGTTAACAATATAATGAAGTATATTTTATAATAATATATTCCCAACATATATAATTAAGACTGAAAAAATAGTTGTATAAGTAATTCTATCATAAACCCACAACCAGACAAGGAACATGATTTAGGATGAAATTGCCAATTCTAAGTATGTTGAACCTTATTTACAAATATAAATATATTTTGATAAAATTTAGGAATAAATCAGTTTGAAACAGTTGCAAATGGTTTGAAACGGTTTTGAAATCATTTGAATGTTAACACAATAGTCCTTGTGTTTTACTTGTATTCCCTTCCCCCCTAAAAACATTGAAAAATAGTGAAAACGTAGGGGTATGAACTCACCTCGAATGTAAGTTCATGTTTGAATAGCGTAACTATGAGGTCCTAAATCTAAGGATCCAAACCAGTGGTCAAACAAATAGCAATCAAACCAAGTAAGAATGAAGTAGAAGAAGAATCAAACCAAGCATGCACATGTTAATATCTCAAAAACGTCTAGTACACCTTGGATACACACACTAGGCCGTGAACAGTATGACAATCAACAACTCTGACATAAGACTAACAGACTCCTATATATAGCAACAAGACCAACCACAAACGGGGTTCACGGCTGTGAACACCGTTACAACCGCAAACACTAAAACAAAAGAGCTACAAACACCCTCAAAACCTACCAAGACACATATACAATATGAATGACTAGCCCAAACCACATAGATGTGTCCTTTCAATCTCCCCCTTGGTTTGTGGCTAGCATTGAATCAGTCCTTCTCAATGATAAGCACATCTGACCTCCCCATGGCACCATGCCTCATCTTCTTCATAATGATCTCTGCAACCATAGCAATGTATTCTTTAGCTGCATCTTCAAAAATCTCTTCAGCTACCCGGATTTGATGTTGAGCCATCTGGTGTATATCCCACTTTCCAAATTGAAATAGATCCCTGTTGTCAAACAAGCTAAAGCTACCATCTGCAAATTTGATGACAATAGAAGCTATGGATTCATCAAAGGCCCAGTAAAGCATATCTCTCAGAGAGCCATCACAAAAATTTTGCAAAACAGGAATCTGTCTCACTTGGCTAGTAGGTGGCCACAACACCACCTTGACAAGCTCGTTAGTCTTTGGATCCAGTACATCAGGGAATCTTTTGATGATGGACTCAGCAGTCTTCATATCAGGAAATCCCTTTTTTACTTGATTCTCCAGGAAAAGCTTGAAGTAAGTTGTTCGTGGTTCATTGGATAGATTGGCAAAGGAAGCATTAGCAGGTTCAGAGAGATTAACTCTTGTCCATGAGTTGAAATCATGAAAGTCCTTGTAATACTCCACACTTGAACTTTTACGTTTCACAATCCACATATTCAATCTGTCATGAAAACCCCATGACACAATTCCTGATCTATCTCCACATTTGTGACCAAATCGTTTCTTTTGAAGATCGGTTACGGTGATTTGGGATTGATCTCCACGATCATTTTGATCTGAATTCTTCTTGAAAAGTAGTTTTTGGTTCTTAGAAGACGCTGCCAATTTGGCACGTTTTAAAGAAACTACGTGAGGAGCTTGAATTGGTTCTTTTTCAAATTTATCAACGATTTGAGTTGTTCTCATAGTAGGTGGGTCAACAGGGGGTCTTTAGTAGACTTGCAAGCTCTGAACTCTTCAACTGATGATTTGAACTTGTCTTCAAGTTCCTCTACCAACTTGCTCTTTAAATCATAGTAACATGCAGTTAGAGTCCCAAGATGTGTCTACAGATCTAAAATTTGCTTTAACTTTAGGGCATTATCTGCTTCAATCTCAGCAATTCGAACATCATGCAGTCCAATTAGGAGGCTCTTTTCTATACTTTTCTGGTTGAGAACACTGATTTCTTCTCTAAACTTGGACACCAAAGGATCATCATCCCTAAATGCCTTCCTCAATAGATATTCCTTTGGCACGAGAGGAAGGCACTAAACATTGTTGAGGTTCCAAGTGCTTTGCAAGCCTCACAGAGGCAGCATCATGCGAAAGCCTTGGAGGAGACGATCCCTGAGCAGCTGATGAGCCTCCAGTGTCATACACAGTGCTTGGAACTTCTTGGGTTGGTTCAGGTAATGCAGCAGCAGTTGTTGTTGTTTGAGTTGGCGGGTCATGTTCCAGAATAAGTACCCCCAACCTCGGATCATGGCGTCTCCTTTTGAACGGAGGCTGGGAGGTTTGAGTTATCAGAGGATCACTCACAGATGGCATAGAAGTCAGAATAGCAACATCAAGGGGAGGAATCCCTGAAGTTGCATCCATATGACTTGAGGTATCATCCATATGTTTTGAGGTAGGAGGCATCGTTTCTTTAACATCTTCAGCTCCCCTATCTCCATTGCATGTTGTGCAACATCATTGCTATTGACAAATAAAGTGTTGAGGTCTGCATTTGTTAGGAAACACTCATTGCTTTCGAAATTTAAAGGAATGTCGTCCTTATCAAAATCCAAGAGATCAATATCATGATAAAGATCATCCTCATATTCTTCCTCATCATTCACAGCTACATTTTCCATCATGCTCTCTTCAAACTCATATTCATCATCATCATCTTCTTCTCCTTCATTGTAGTCGCTTTGAACCTCCACGTTTGTCAACTAATCATGTTCATCTACCACGATTGCGACAGGAGGAACTCTTTCTTCTTCCTTTTCAGAAGCAGTGATTACATCATCCTCGGATTCTTCATGAGCAAATGGGCTTTCAGTTGTAGATGAATCACTGACTTCTGCAAATTTACCAAACTTTACTAACGGATGTTTCCGTTCAAACATAAATTTTCCTTTTCTGTTTTGTTTCATTAGACCGAAGGTTGTGGAACCAAGAGACTTCAAATCGATTGTGTCTCCCCTTTTCTCAATTTCTGGATATTTCTTGTTAAAAATCATTTGAAGGAACTTTGGAAACATAAGAAATTTGTCTATGCCCTTCCCTTCAATGTTGCGTACCATATCATTCAAGATGAACTTTGAAAAATTAAAATCCAATCCGGCAGCCAACGCAACAATTGCTCCGGTGTTGTGCAACGAGACCTTGTCAACCCCGGCTCTTCTTCCCGAAATGCAGCTAGTGAAAATATGAACCGAAAAACTCTAGTAGTGTGTTAGTAATTTCTTAATAGTTAGTGGAAATACACCCTCATACCCCATGTGTGCCACGATTTCTTTGGTTTGGTCCAATAGAAGTTCGTTTGGAAAACCTGGCAGGTCATCGATCTGAAGAACTTCACGAATTACTTGCTCGGTGATCGAGACTTTCCTGTTGTGTATAGTGGCAATCACCGAAATAACCTCACCATTTACTTTGAGTACAGTGGTAGTTTCCCAGAATTGTTTCACTGGATCTTGGTAAATAATCGGACTTGCGGTAAGAGCAAAAGTCAAGCAACACTCCTTCAACCCATTGATCATGGATTTAAAGTCACCATGAGGAGCAGGTGGATCAACCAAGAAGACAGCAAGGTTGTGAGTGTCTGAAAACCTCAAGTTTGCCGTTGCGATTTGCACTTAACCAAGCCAAGTAAGAAACCAATGATTTAAACAATTAAGCTTTAAGGTATTTCTCATTAAATAGTTTAATTAGGATTTAATTATTTATTAAGTGTGAAAAATTTAGGTCCAAAAATTAGGGTTCAGGGTTCAAAAGGGAGTTCACGGCCGCAAACGGGTTCACGACTGTGAACCCTTCAATGGCCGAAAACCCTTCAAAGGGCCGTAAACCCTTCAAAGGGCTGTGAACGCCGAACAATCGATTTCTTTCGATTTAGCCTTCAATTCACGGTCATTTTTTTATTAGAGTAGGACTATGATGATCGATAGAGGCATACATACAAGATTAAGCACACAATTTCATGAAAAGAGATGAATCAAAAATCGAGAATGAGAGAGAGAGAGAGAGAGAGAGAGAGAGAGAGTAGAGGAGTTTGTAGCCGTAAATAGAAAAAGAGAGTAAAAACTGATCTTGGCCAAGAACTCTTCCTTTTATACATGGACCCTACCCGGTCCATCACCTATGGGCTGCAACCCAAGATGCCTTAAGTTCAAGCCAAATACATCAATTCATTTAAAAATAAAACATTTTGAGGACTATAAAATTAAAAATATAAATAAAAAAATTGTAATTAAAATAAAAATAAAATCTAAAATTTCAAACTAAAATATAAATAATTTTGATTTTTGATTTTTAGCAAACTAAAAATAAAAATAGAATAAAAATAAAATTGAAATGAATTAACCCTAATGTCTCCTTTTCACAACTACAGATAATATTTTGTGATTTTGGGATCAAAGATATTAAACAACTTTTATCCATTTATCAGTACCTCTCCTTTCATGAATAGATCTGATCAATCGTTGGTATTATGGCCCACTTAAACACGAAAAATTGTGACAGATTTAGGACATACTATATGTGACAAGACGTTGTGAACCTATGTTCCTAGATAAACTTCCTAAGGACCATTCAGCTGACGACGACCAAAGATATTGTTGTCCACCTAAATTAAGCATCGAGATCTACAGACAACCTTTTCAATGTTAAATTTTAGGTATACTAGAACATGTTTCCTGCTTCCTGATATACCCCAATAATCAAGGACTTCTAGAATACTCCTTACTTTAGATGAGCAGACAATTATTGTGGGAGAAGATAGATTTAGAATGCATATGTTGTACACGCATGTCAAGTCTCTTTCAATCACCCAGAGGGTGAAACATATGACTAACCAGATTTAGAGGGATTGAGAGGTAGAATGGTGCATATACTGTGTACCAGGTCGGAGTGTTAATCACGCAAAGGAGACAACATATGACTAACAGATAGAAAGAATTGCATAGAAAAGAAGATGCAGAGAGATAGAATTGCATATGTTGCAACCCATGTCGGATGTATTTCAATCACGCAGAGGAGGCAACATATGGCTAACAGGAAGAAAGCAAGAAAATAACCTTCTATATACCTAATTTATCGGAATTCCTAGGTCGCCCTGTCAATACCGGAATTAAGGACAAAGTCTGTACATCGAGAAAAAGTTAAACCACGGTTCTAGATACAAATCATTTAATGTAATCCGCGGATTCCCATGTATATCTCCCTGCTCAACCTATCTGAGCGTCGTATTTTCAGGCTAAACGGATCTATCTAGGTCAAGATTTGTCAAGTCGTTTGATTCCATAAGTTCATTTATGCGTAGTCAAGTCCAATTTAAATCTTTCGTGCCTACCAGCGCATTGAACACAAAGCCTAGACAATTTAGCTTTGGTACTTTACACAAATTCAGCTTGTCTGTTATCACTTGTTGATATCACTTCCCATCACAACACCTACAAAAATACGTTTACTGAAAGAACACTATTTTTGGATTTTGATTTTCTTTTTTTTTGTTTGGTTTTTGTTTATTTCTCCCCCTAAATTTGTGCATAGGTGAGAATGAAAACTAAATGAACAAATTTAAACTATCCTCAATGAAAAGTTAGTCCTCAAAATGTATCATTATCAAAAATCCGCAAGCACATCGAATCGAGCTTTGTAAAATGGTTTTGTGAACAGGTCCGCCACATTATTAGCAGTGGGAACTTGTTCCAACCGAATGAGCGAACACTCAAAACAATCTCTGATAAAATGCACTTTGATATTGATGTGCTTGGTTTTCAAGTTTTGGACAAGATTTTTAGCAATTTGAATTGCAGCCTCATTATCGCAAAAAAATAGGGGTTTCTAGAAAATTCAAACTATAATCCATAATTTGATGTTGTATCCAGATAACTTGAGAGCAACAAGCAGAAGTGGTTACGTATTCCGCCTCTGCTGTTGAGGCTGAGACTGTATGATGTTTCTTGCACTACCATGACACCAGCCGATCACCAAGAAATTGACATCCTCCAGACGCTGATTTCCCATTGATCTCACAGCCTCCATAACTACTGTCAGCAAAAGCATATAAATCAAATTCGGAATTTTTCGAATACCAAAGACCCAATTTTGGGCTGACTTTGAGATATCGAAAAATTCTTTTGATAGCAATAAGATGTGAAATTTCGGGATTAGCCTGGTATCGTGTGCATTGACAAACAGCGAACATGATGTCTGGCCTGCTTGCGGTTAGATACATCAACAATTTGATCATCGATCTATTGTCAGTCTGATCTACGGATTTGCCTTCAATATCTGGAGTCAATAGAGGTCTCTAAGCCATTGGCGTCGGTGCAGGTTTTGCGTCTCAAAACCCAAACTTCTCTAGCATATCTTCAACATACTTGGCTTTATGTATCAGGATTCCGATTGAGTCTTTTTTGACCTGAAACCCTAAAAACATGGTCATCTGCCCCATAGAACTCATCTCAAACCTCTTCTTCATAACGCTTTCGAACTCATTGCACAACTTTGAACCCGTTGACCCGAAAATAATATCATCGACGTAAATTTGAACGAGAATCTGATCGGTACCAACATGCTTAATGAACAAGGTTTGATTGATAGTCCCCCGTGAATAGCCATGCTCGAGCATGTGCTTCGTAAGAGTTGCATACCATGCCCTTGGAGGTTGGTGTAGCCATATAAAGCCTTGTCCAACTTGTAGACGTAATTTGGAAACTTTGAATTGACAAACCCAGGAGGTTGATGAACATAAATTTCTTCCTTCATAGCGCCATACAAGAAGGCAATCTTGACATCCATCTGGTAAACCGTGACATTCATGTAGGAAGTGTACGCAAGGAAGATACGAATAGCCTCCAAGTGAGCTACCGGAGCATAAACTTTGGTGTAGTCAAGACCCTCAATTTGGCGAAATCCACGTACAACCAATCGAGCCTTATTTCGTACAATGAACCGTGAATCATCTTGCTTGTTTCGATAGACCCAGCGCGGGTCGAGTGACTTCTTGCCCATAGGTAATTCAACCAGCTTCCAAACCCCATGCTTTTCAAATTGGTTCAATTCCTCATGCATAACATCCACCCAGCTGGGCTCATTCAAATCCATTTCAACATTCTTTGGGACTATCTGAGATATAAAGCAAGAGTAAAGACATGTATTAACATTTCCACTCTGACTCCACATTCGAACATCGTCGCCCAGCTGACCAATGATGTTGTTGATCGGATTATTGCGTTGAATTCTGGAAGGAAGCTCCTGGATGATGTCATTGAGCATTACCGGAAGATTGTGAATATTGAGAAATCCATCATCTTCTGTATGATCCACCTCAGACGAATTAGAATCGTGGGAGGGGCTTTCCACAAACTCGTTAGCGATTGGTTCAGGAAAGAGCAGTTCCATAAATGTTTGAGTACCAGCGGAAGCATCTCTGGACATGAACTCTCTTTCATCAGGAGTAAGAGGAGTGCATCAACATCTGGATTGGTTTGATGACATGGAGAATCAGGCAAATTACTTGGAATAGATGTATCCACTGTAGGAGTCGTAGAAGACACCACCGATGCTCTGTAAACAACTTCTTCGTCCTCATCTTCAATTACAATCTTCGAGCTGGAACAGGAACCAGACAGATCATCTGAAAACACATTGAGCAATTTTAACAAAGATGTATAGTCAAACAACCCATCTGGACCGACTCTAGCATCCGTCTCGTTCTCCTCCAACCAGTACATGTCGAAGGAGTCTACTATTTGCTTTTTCTTCTTATTGTAGACCCTGTACGCCGTGCGGGCAGCATACCCCACAGAGTAACAATCATCGGCTTTAGCATTGAATTTTGGGTTGGATTCCAGATGAAAGAGGGTGCAAGGATAGCCTAAGATACGTAAATGACTAACAAATCGCTTGTGACCATAGAGAATTTCGTACGGGGTCTTCATTTGAGCTTTGTTGATCAGGACATGATTTTAGACATAGCACGTTGTGTTGATCGCCTCAGCCCAAAAGAAAACCAGAAGTTTGGAGTCACATAACATCGTCCTTCCAACGTCTTTTATCGTTCGATTTCGCCGCTCAGCAACACCATTTTGTTGCTGTGTGTGAGCAACACTATATTGACGCACAATCCCTTTTTCTGCACAAAAATGATCAAGAACAACATTCTTGAATTCCGTCCCGTTATCAGTTCTGAGCGCCTTCACCCGATGATTAGTTTGGTTCTCAATCATTACAATAAACTTCTTAATCAAGTCTGCGACCCCAGCTTTGTTGGACAAGAAGAAAACCACGTGAAACGCGAGAAATGATCGATCACAACCAGACAATATGAATTTATGTTGATGCTAAGGACGTTAACCGGACCAGATAAGTCCATATGTAATAATTGGAGCACCTGGTTGATTGAATTAACCTGTTTTGGAAAATGTGGTTTTCTGTGATGTTTTCCTTGAGAGCAAGCGACACATTTTTCAAACGTGATGAAGTCTTTGACCGGAAGCCCACACACTAGATCAATATTTTCAAGTCGATTCAAGTTCTTTGCATTAGCATGTCCGAGCCGACGGTGCCACAACATAGCATTATGCTCGGAAACTTTTGAGAAGAGGCAAGTGACTTGTTCAGGAAGATTCTTATTCATGTTAATGATATATGCATTGCCGTCCCATTTTGATTTTACAAGAATCCATTCATCCGGGATAACAATGTCTGACTTTAAAGTTAGACATTCTTTATCGGTGAAATGTGTTGAGTATCCCTTGTCACATATCTGAAAAACGCTCAACAAACTGTGCTTCAACTCGGGCGTGTAGTTCACATCTAGAAACCTAGCACTCCATTTGAAATTGTTCCCCTTTGATTTATCTTTCCGCCTTCACCTCCCGCAAAGGAAACGTATCCCCCATTAAACGTCTGAATGTCATGCAGTTGGGAGATGTCTCCTGGCATGTGCCTGGAACAACCGTTATCGACATACCAAGGTCTGGCAACATTCCTCCATAGCTGTTCCTGCACAAATAGCAGGATTATTTAGATTTGGGGACCCAGATCATTACAACCCTGGCTTTACCCTGGACTTTGACATATTTATCTTTTTGATTTTTCAAATTTGCATTAATAACATAAACACTTTCAGAGGATGAAGATGATGGGACAACTATAGATTTGGGCACCCATTGGCAGTTAGGTTTTAAAATATTCACAGGTGATTTAGAAACATTTTTCTTTTTCTTTGAGCGTTTAGATTTCCGGCTATAATTAGTCGAAGATCCAGACGCACCCTTTGACGAAATTGACCATGGCTCAGCCGCAGTCGATTTTAGCAAAGTACATGTGGCTGGTTTAGAGAAAACCTGTTTGTTGGGTTTAATATCGGCCCTTTTCTTATTATTATGAATTTTTCGATCATTATCATGAAGACGAAACCTAATATCATTATCGCACTAGTTTTTAGTCTAATATTTATAGCGACTATTTATGAGAAATATTGTTTTATAAGTGTAAACAATACTTTTCAACCATTATGTACAGATGGGGACCAGACATGACACACAGAGGGTAGGACCATTTTGGCATTGTAGCACTTCTGAAATCTAACAACCCTATGCGACCTTCAAACCAGATTCCCCATACCGCGAGTAGTTAAAAGATATTATAATAACACTTTGTAAATTATATTTTTTTAATATATTTATTGTTTATAAGTTCATAATAATGATATCGAACTTAAACATAAGCTATACTTAAATTAGGGTAAGCACAACTTACTGATAAGAGGGTTTAGCTAGGAACCGGGCTCTGGGGGAGCAGAACTTCTGAGCCAAAAAGCTCTTCTTCTCGGAGCCCTGGCGCTCCGGGACTCACCTCTTAGCACTCAAGAAGTACTAAGGGTTGGGAGAGGTTTAGAGAGAAGTTAGAGAGAGAGAGAGAGAAGGTTTAAGGTGTGAGGAACGAATGAGAACCTCACATGGTATTTATAGGCGCTAGTCTTCGGTTACACTTTGCGTACTTTGGTATGCAGGGCGTACGAGCGTACGCGGCATGTAAGAGGACCACGTTTCTAACTTTAAATGGGGTGAAATTGGAGTCTACTGGGCCGCGCATGCTAGACCGTGGGGCGTACATCTTGGCTATGTTGGGCGTACTCGTGCCATGTGTCACCCTCGCATCCAAACTCTCAAACTTCTATATCCCGTAACATTCACATACAAGCTTCGTTTTTGACGTTCTTTATATACATGCGTAGGTTGACAGGTACTCTACAACTTTCATTTAGACTTTGTCGGCTAATTTTGATTCTATTTTGAAAGTTATATTTTAACAGCCTGGACAGGTAAAGTCCGTTAAAAATTCAAAACTTGGTCATCCGAGGTCCATTTTTGCCTGTATTTTTTATCGTTGAGGTTTTATTAAGGAGACCTTCGATTTTCGTTTAGGTTGTGTCTACTAAAAGTCAATCGATCTAAAATTTGAATTTCGCAATGTGTACTGTTATGCTAAATCTTAGAAAAATCATAACTTCCTCATACTTAGTCAGATTTGGACGTTCTTTTTATGCACGCTCTCGGTTTAACTTATAGAACGACTTTCGTTTATATCTCTAAAGCTAAAAATTATTTTTATCACAAACTCACTTTTTACGTCACATAGTGGTGTGTCGGTTTTGTCGTGAAACTTCGACAGGTCATAACTTATTCGTTATAACTCGGATTTCAACGTTCTTTATATGTACAGATGCCTTGTGAGATATACTATAACTTAGTTAAGATTATTTATTCTAATAAATCTTCTATCAAAAATTCATTTTTGACGCTTATTGTCTCTAAATTAAGTTAGCTAAATCTGCAGGAGTTACACTCACGGTCAGCCTCCATCTGCCCCTTTGAGATTTTGAAAACCCTAATCCTTTCCTCTTTTGTTTGAACCTTGTTTTGGGTGTTCCTTTGAAGCCATTGAAGAAGAAGAAGAATGGAGCTAATTTCCAGCACGCAACTCTTCCCATCTACCTTGAGCACATTCCTAGACTCTTGTAAGTCCTCAAAATCGAATCTTTATGCTTTATATGACTAGATCTAGCTATTTTTCCATTAATCTTCATGTTCTTGATTATTTGGTGGTTATATCTCATAAATTTGTAACTTTATGAATCTCCATATCATTTAGGGCATATGGTGCTTTGGATTTGATGTATTAGTGAGTTTCGATGCCATGCATGGATCTTTGGGTCAAAAACCCTCATTTTGACCTTATAATGGCCCAAGACATGCATTGGACATGCATGTTGGAAAGTAAGGATTTTTTATGTTGTTATAGGATTCTAGATATGTTTTTGGAAATTGGAATCTAGTAATCTTCAAGAGAAAGTGCTTAATGGGTTAAGCCAAGTTCTGTTTTTGCCCTATTTAGACCTAGAAGTGAGATCTATATCTCTTGGAGGGCTAAAGGGATAAAGTTGGAAAATTTATCCACTTGGACCTTAAAAAGGACTAGATCTGAGCTTTGAAGCCTTTGGATCAATGAAAAACGAATTAATCTATTAAGCTATTGAGAGCCTAGTGCCCACGGCGTGGCCTAGGCTGCTACAGCCTGGCGTCTAGGCTAAGCCTCATCTACTTTGTCATTTAGTGGCCAAGGATGGCCACGACATGATGACCAGCTGAAGTTGACTTTGTCGTTGATCGTTGATAGTTGTCTTTGACTAATTTTGTAACATCCCAAAAAATTCAATAAATTTAAATCTTTCAAAAGCAACTACTTTATTAGTAAAACTGTTTACAAGTTACTATTTCCAAAACATTATTTAAAACCAGAGTCTCCTAGGATCCAATTAGATATAAAACCAAGGATGTGTACGGTCACACCTTCGCCTTAGCACGGTCCACTGGATTACCTGAAACCATAAACCAAAATTATAAGCAAAAAGCTTAGTGAGTTCCCCCTAAGTACCAACACTCAATAAAACTATGCACATAATATAACAGCATGTACTGGGTTCACAACTAAAAGACTAGATTACCCTTGAGCCCATGGTATGAGTCTGGCTTGCCTATCGAGACCACAACTCATATATGGCTTGCTCTTGAGCCCACAAAATAAGTCTGGATTGCTTATGTCTGGCTTGCTCCCTAGCCTAATCAGTCATTAGACCGACATACAATTTCCAGCCCTCAATATGAGTCTGACATACCAACCGTTCCTTAGCTCGTATCTGGAATGCTATTGAGCCATCTGTATGAGTCAGGCATGCCCTACCTGGTCCTCAGCTCATATCTGGAATGCTTCAATACCCTCAAGCCCTCAGTACGAGTCCGGCATACCATTGGGTCCTCAGCTCGTATCCGGAATGCTATTGAACCCTCGGTATGTGTATGGCATGCCCTACCTGGCCCACACCTCATATCGGGAATGCTCCACGGTTTGTTGGATACAGCACGAAGCAGTACAACATCAACCCAGCACAATATACCAACATATAACAACAATATACAGATAATCGTGCAAACAGAAACATAGGTAGTCCTACAGATCTACCAGACTAGCATATCAAACTAGTATGCATATCTATCCCATATTCAGTATATCAATAATATCAGGTTATCAAACCAATGGTCAGGCCTTGGTGCCTTCGACCTGAAAGTATAGCGAGGAAAACTCATGTCTCGATCTGATCCATAGCCGATAAGGTCCCAACTCCGAATCTCAGCTCCAGTCAATAGCTATCCATCCAAGTGACCAATAACCATCAAAATCCCAAAATAGCAAAATACCCCTCAAGGTCAGACTTGGTCAAAGTCAACATACCATTTTGACTCCAACACACTATATTGCATTGAAAACACACCCTGTTCACCCCGTATCCAAATAGTCGTGAAAACCCCATCCAACATGCCGTGTTGACTTGAAAACACGTCGTGTTTTCTAGAGTTCCAGCAGCTTAATCCATTAAGTTGTTTCCTTCGATTCCCAGATCTCCAAAGCTCACATCTGGACCATAATGATATGAAGGAGGATAAAGTTTCCAACTTTATCCTCTGGGACTACTCCAAAGGGTCCAAAACCTATCTATGAGGCTAGAAGGTGCAATGACTTAACCAATAAGCACTCAATCCTTAAAGTTGATGTCCAATACTTTCCAGAAGATGTTCTAGCACTAAAACCATACCAAATGTCGGTGCTTCATAGACATGCATGTCCAATTTATGTCTTGAATCCATATTTAGTCAATAATGAGGATTATGAACTAATATCAATGCATGACATCGAAACTCAACTATAAGCCATATCTAATACAATACAAGGTCAACTTGACCTGGGGATTTATAAAGTTGCAAACTTTAGGAGATCTAACCCTTCCAACTCTCAAGAATAAGAAGCTAAAGGGAAAAAACCCAATATCTAGCAACATGGAATGATAAAAATTGGATCTTAGAAACTTACATAGGTCCAGAAGTGTGTTAAGCCGAAAGATAAGGGACTTGTTGCTAGATCTTTCCTTCCTTCTTCCAATCTCTTCCTTCTTTTGCTCCAAAAACACCACACTAGCTCACAAATTAGAGGTAAAGATTATTAAGGTTTCCTTCAGGGATTGAGGGTTGATGGGGGTTGAGGGTGAACAAACACTAGCCATCTCATTCCTTTAAATAGGGAGCAAACCCGGAAGACTAGGGTTTCATTTCCAGCGACCAACACGTCGTGTTCCAAGAGAAAACACATCGCGTTGCTCTTAATGAGACCAACATCTTTTCTTATTTTGATAAGCTGTGTTGGTACCTCCAACATGTTGTGTCCAATCCCCAAAAGGTTATTTATACGTATAGTTGCTCCTCAAATTCCGGGTGTTACAACTCTCCCCGACTTAAATTAGATTTTGTCCGCAAAATCTTTCCTCACAATCTCTTTACCGGCATAAACGATCCTGACTGAACTCCTTGAATCCCAAAATGACTGGGGAAATCGCCTCGCTTGGATGACCACCCACCCTTACTGTTGACGAAACAAAATAGAAGATACCCAACCGCTATACCTAAAACTCAAAACTCTGAAAATGTTAGACTCCCTAACAGATAGCACCAAACAAAAATGTCCTTGCAAGGACTCAAAATCACAACCTAAACCGAACAACCTATCCAGCTTGAATGAATTTATAGATACCCGGAAACGTCAATCCCCGACCACCTACCAGATCCTTGATAAACCACAACCATCACTACTCAGCTCAAAACTTGGAATTCAATACCTTATCTTAAAAGTACCTAATCACATAAATCATGAATCCCCACTACTCCAAAGTCCATAAGATGCACCAGAATCCATTAATTAATTTATGACTCTCTGACATGTCATTCCAACCACTGATGTTATGAGCAAGGATTAGAATTCCAGAAATTCCTCATTTACCCCCAATCTATAACAATTCAGGTGTAACCCCATCTAGCAAAACACCCGATACATTATGAGAACAAACGATCTGATGCGCAGGGACAAGGTTTGAGAACTCAAACCTTTAGTTAATGCTTAAGATCAATATCTACTTTTAAGGAATGTTCCAGTTAAGTCTGGCAAGACCATTCAAGTCTGAGTTAATGCAATCAACAAAGTATTCAAGATATTAATGAAGAGTGAAGATAATGATCAAGGTAAAGACAATAAATGAAGAACAAGAAGAATGTTTGAGAGAATACTTTAGAAAGTGAAGTAAAGTGAAATATTGCTAGATATGTTTGAATAATCTGCCACTTAATTTGGTATAGAAAGCTCCTTTAAATAGGAGATGATATTACGTCGTACAAACCCTTAACATACATAGGACCGGAAAAAAGTGGTGCTTCTGACACACTGATTTATCTAAGTTGATAAAAGGATTATGTCCTATGAAATGTAAAATCAAGCTAAAAGACAAATACAATAAATGCGCATGGATAAAAAACTAATTTGGACAAGCTAACATTCCAGACACATTATTCATTCCGGAATTCCTTAACCTAATCTTCTCATCCGGAGCAAGGCTTCTAGTCCATACACAAAACTGATTTCGTAACACCTTCCATTTCGGAACTCTGACTAACTTCGGAACTCCAAGAAGGTTAGAGATTGCTAGAGGTTCACTTTCAGGTTCAAACATACATGAACGAAGAACTTTTGATTTGAGACTCCATAACCGGTTCCCAACCTTGATAATCAACCCTTCATAACAGCTTGCAAGATAACAGGATCATAATGCAAACATTTCGAAAGACTTTATGATATATGATCGGTTCCCCCAACAACCTTTAACTGTTCCCTTCATCCAAACTAGTTGATTGTGTGCCTCCCGACTTTCCTCGATGTACCGATACCAAAAATACCATAATCAGAAGGAATAAAAATCATGAACACTAGGCCTACAACCTATATCTGGAATACCCTTACAAGGTCGTTGGCGTAGGTCTAGATTGCAACCAAGCCCACATCATGAGTATGGAATGCCTTACCCGGCCCTTAGCCCATGACTGTAATGCTCCTGCTATCACACCGATCTTTTCGACATTATATATTCCGCCAGGCACCCGCGACCCACATCACGGGCCAACAGGCGCTCAACCTCTTTCCACTTCCTTGTAGGGACCTAAACAACGTCCCTTTCAACCTTAAGTGAGCATAACAATTCCATGCTATACCACACCTAATTCCTTCACAGAACAAGCTGCTACAAATGCAAAACTCAACGAAATCATGGTCACACCCGATCCAAGAATAGGATTCTGAGTACTAGAATTAATACATAAGGATAGGGTTTGAGAACTCTAACCTTGAGCTAATCTTAAAGATCAATGTCTACTCTTAATTGATGTTCCAGTCAAGTCTGGTAATACCAGTCGAGACTTGAAGTAAAGATTCAACAAAGTACACAAGTATTAAATAAAGAAACTATGATTATAATAAACGTAAAGACAATAAATGAACAAGAAGAATGGTTTGAAGGGTTTTGACTTTAGAGAAAAGTGAAAAAGATTTAAGAGGAATATTTTCTATATTTGGAGGAATAATCCATGTTTTTCTTGTCATTAAACACACTCCTTATATAGGAAAAGGATGTACATCGTATAAACTACAAAACGTTCCTAGGACTAGATAATAAACAACTTCTAACAACTGATTATCTAATTAGTACAAAAGTCTAAGTCCTATGAAATGTTACATCACATATAAGACAAGAAATAATAAATGCATAAACAGACTATGAATCTCGGATCTTTGCTCCATCTCAGAATGGTCTTCACTTCAGACTCCATCTCTACTTTGGAACTTGCTAACTTCGTATCTTCAATACTTGTGATTGCTAGAGTTTCACTTTCAGGTTCCAACAATCTCCCCCTAAGTGAACTTTGCAATCTAGTTAGCAAGTTGGAATGCTATCGAATGAACACATGAGTTCTGAACAACCAATCTTGGACTTCAAGATAACTTTGAAGTTGACTTATAAACTTGGACTTCACATGCTCGGGGGAATCGGACATAGCTGCATTTTTTATGGTCTTTTTAAGAACTTTGGAGGGGACGAGATGCTTATCTAGTACTCAGAAGAATTCCTTCTTATTTTTCTTCTTTTGAAGGTAGACATACCCTAACACCGATTCATTAATTGGTTCTTTTGCCAAGATTTCAGCTTTTAGCAGTTTAAAGTCGATCTTTGCCAAGAACTTTTCAGTTCCGAACAGGTGAGCCAATTCAAATTCGCATCTACAAAACTCAGCAACATAATCCTTCAGGTAACTCATTGTAGAATTGTATGCATCCATGCTTATCCGACTGTGTTGACGTGTTCGAAAGTGAGCAGCAATGATTAAGATGTCATTAGGATTGATGGATGAGAAGTCGGGGTACTTGATTGTGAGTTTTGTTGTCTTGTTCCAATACACATAGAAGTGATGTAAGAGGCAATCCAAATTAGACTTTGTCATAACTTTCCTTCCGAAACCAAAGATCATGGTAATTCTCTTCTGAGACCACACTTCTTTTTGGGGACGTGCGTTCAAGGAGTAGAAAGTATTCAAACATTCTCTTTCAATTCTGATGATCACTTGAGGATCATCTTCTGGATGGAGAGGAGCAAACTTGATGTAGAACTTGCTATATGGAGAGATGGGAAGATCAAGCCGGTCTGAATCATGGGTTGGTAGGTTATAATACATGAAAGGAACAATATCCAGATCATGAACTATTCCTTCTCTGCACAGTGGGGAAAGCCCTAACATTGGGTTGGGGTTGTCCTTCAGAGCTTAAATTAGGATACTCTCTTCCAATGCTTGATCTATCTAAGCCTGGGACCAAGCTTCAGAATTTTTGGTGATCGGTTTGGAGCGTTGAAATTCTGAGATTGGCTTTTTACACTTGTCTTGTTGTTTGTTGAGGACCGAGATGATGTCCTGCATGTTGTCATCGATGGTGAATTTAAGAGGAGGAGGAATCAAGGGCACTTCAGGAATGTTATCAAGTTTTCAAAGTCGAGAACCTTCATCTATTGGAGCAACTCTAGGCGAGTGAACCGGAAGCCACAATGATTGAGTGGCTCGGAAAGCGTCAATGGTTAGCTTGGTTTTTTTCCTTAGCCATTTCACACCTTCTTTGAAGTACGTCATCTAGGGATGATGGCCAGGATACAGCAGACCATATCCTTTGCTCTTCCTCGGAAAGAATTTTGGATGTGAACTTCCTTGGAGCTTCAATTCCTATCACTGCATTGTGATATACTTGTCATCTTCATCATCATCGACACTAGATGGAGTACCTGTGGAAACAATCTGAACATATTCATCATCTGAATCATCCGAGAGTTTGAACTCTGAGGCAGGCTTCCGTAGGATAAAATTATCTCTGGTGCTTGGGCCTTCTCCCCCTCTCGCATCAGATGGCTTGGCAACCGAGGCAAGAATTGCAGTGTGTTGAAATTTCGAGAATCGATTGACCATCTTCTGAAAGATGGTGTTCATATGCAGGGTAAGGGTGTCATAGGTTTCAACAATCAAAACCCCAGCCTTGAGATGGTTAAACAAAGAGCCATGAATGGACAACATTTCATCGAAATTGTTGTTCGTAACGTCCACAATATTCCAACAGGCCCTAAGGAGATTCATGAGAACTTGTTACATGATGAGATTCATCTCATCTTTCTTCTTAATCTCCTTCTTCATCCTCTTAATATGTCTCTTATTCCTGACATGCGTCTGTTTGATCAACTCATTGGTAGCACTGATCATGTCATTGTGTACTTTTAACATGGTGGTGATGGTGTCAAGATAGTGATCAAGACTTTAATTGTATTTATGTTCGACATTTTCGAAGGTGTGCTTACAACGAAGGGAAATTAGTTTATCCAACTATTGAGCTTTGTCTTCATCTGAGGATCCTTGCATCTTGACATCCACGAGAGATTGGGGAATTGCATCCAACTTAATGTCAAGACCAGACACTTTAGCATCAATTTTGGAGTCAAGCTGGGCAAGGGACTTGTCCAATGACTCAACCTTGGATACTGCAATAGATACATTGTCTTAGAGTTCCAGCAAGGCAAAGGGATCAGTGAAGTTTCCTGTTGATGATCTCGTGTCCGAAGAGGAACTCGTAGTCTTGGCTTTATCATGCTCTTGATTCACAGGCGGTTCGGAAGGGCCAGGTTTGTTGGCAGTTGTTGCTTGATCATCCTTGGGAGGATTAGTTTCAGCTTCTCCTTCAAGAGTGTTGTGATTTTGATCGTTAATATTGATTTCTTCATCAACAGGTTCGGACGAGGATGATGGGAGTCCGAAGTCATAAGTTGGCCTAAATGAAGATGGCTTATGAGAAAGATGAATAGATGAATGAATAGGAGGAGCAACAATGGAAGCACTATCGTTATCGAACATGAATTTGGAATAGTGTTCCTCATCAGGATCAGGGTGGAGTGCATCATCGTGGGGAGACTTCGGAGGGTTTTCCGAGATGATGTTGTCGTTGAGGGTCTCTCCAGATGCAAACTCTTGGTCAACAACTTCATCAAATGGTAGGTTGCTTTGAATCGCTCTATTCCTCATAGAAATGATAGTGGATTCAAAATGCGATCTGGTGAGATTTGGATGCCTTGAATGAGCCCTGCTGACAAAGTCTAACCAATATGGATCGTCAGTGCATGGTCGTCCTTTACCTTTTCCAGGTATCAGACCAGTTGTGGCATCCGAGATAGGAGGGACAACTCCCGCTTCGGAATGCTTAGGATCCCAGACAGGGGTCTCAAATCGTGCTTGTGTGGAAAAAGAATGAGGGATATATAAGGTGACTTGTGGGTGTATTCCAGGGGGTGCAAGGAACTTTGTTCAACACCGACATCACCTTGTTGGGAAGGTGAGGGTGGATTATGTGGAGACTCCCCCGTGAGTATGTGTAGTGCTTTAGAAACTCTGAAGAGTACTTCGAAAGAGTGGGTAGGTTGAGTTAGAGGATGAACAGTGTCAATCGGAATGTCTTTGACAGATTCCTTTTGAGAGGAAGTGTCGACTTTAGCTCTCTTTCTGGCTTTAGGTTTCGAGGGATAGGTCTTTCTTTTTGCAACCTTCTTTTTCTTTCCGCTAGATGGAACTAGCTTGGCTACATCCGAGGTGGCTCAATGGAGACAGGGGTAGAATGTGTAGGGCTATACACAATCGAAGTCTCCAAGTGTTGATTCAAATGAGGGGACTCGGATGTTAAAGTGGCCAATATGTGTTCATGCAATCTACGAATTGATCCAAAAGATTCCTGGTACGGAAGGCGATAAGTTTTAATAGTTTTGAAGGATAGAAGTACCTCTTTCGGAATTGTGTCGACTGGGATTAGTTCTTGCCTTTCTCGGTATAGTTGTTTGATGGTCAGAGCCCATAATCTTGGAATCGATATCTCTTGAGGATTTCAATTGACAACAAACTTCCGAAAGTCTTGCCACAAGACTTCTATTAGATAAAAAGCGTTTGTCTTCCCTGAAAAGATGTTGTAGACGATGTAGAGCCAATCCTTACTAATTGTGTATGTGCCGCCATGTTTCCTAGACAGGCATCGAAGTATTAAGTGCATAAGGATTGTCCATAGCCCAGGAACTGTAGATTTCTTGAATTTCTTTGATTTGAACTCATCAACGTACCCAATGTGGCCGAGAAACGTCTGAAACTCATTCACACGACGATTCATGAACCTTGAAACCCTTAGGGTTTTTTGGAGTCCCAATAGCCTTCAAGAAGGTTGCCTTGTGAACTGGTACTATACGATAACCAGTGATCCTTATCTCAAGAACTCCGTCTTAAATTTTGATTCTGTCAAAGGTTGTGTGAAGGAGAAGAAGTGGAATGGGTGGGTCAGGAATTTTGGTGAGTGGAACTGAGATAGGATGAAAAGCTATAAACTCAATTATGACTCGTATGGACTCCTCATACTCCATGGGATCCAAAGAGAAGAGTTGCATGGTATCAAGGAGAAAAGATTCAGTCGAGGATGATGAGGCAGAACCTTTTGAGGATTTCTTCTTGGGAGCATTTTTGGTGATTTTGGGGGTGGATTGTAAAGACGTCATTGTTGCAGGTAACTTGAAGAACACTTTTCTTCCAGATAGAAAGGGATGAATGTTTGGAAAGCGTAAAGTGACAAATGGGTTTTTGAAAGCTTTTTATAGGTTCGAAAAATGTCAGTCAGCTTGAAAAAGTGTAATGATGATATCTGAATATGGATATGGACTGCATTATATGTGTTGCCACTTTTAGTATGAGTTGACTTGCAAGGACTAAAGAATATAATGGCAAGACGTGCAATATGGAAACCCTCATTTTATTGATATGATGTTTACTTTATGGGGACGTGTGCAAACAGGTGTGATATTCTAGGATTAAAGGATAATAATCATTAAAAAATATAACCGTTTGAGTTATTAAGAAAACATTTCACAAATTATGACGAAAAACTTTTGAACTTCTTTTCAAGAGAATGAACTCGGAGCCAGAAAGTTCCGAGATGATTTAACAAATGGATCTCGGAGCATGAAATTTCCGAGAAGGATTTACAACGTCATATCGAAGCATGAGATTTCCGAGATGGGTTGTCATAAGATACTTTGGAGATGAAAAAGAAGATACTTGTACATGATAAAGAGACTGGTATTGTAGAGACTCGGGTTGAATATTAGAGGTAAAAAGAAGGAAGATCTTAGAGGACATGTTTAAAAAGATTTTTAAGTTCAGAGACGAGAAGGAACTGATCTTGGATAGGGTAATAGACGAAAGCAGATTAGTGTTAAGGAATTGAATTTCGAGATGAGCTTCATAACACACTTTATAATATAGGTTTCGGGATGAGATCAAATAAAATACCAATGTTACTATATTGATCATGAACTTCAAAATATCGAGTAAACTATACAACTCAACCTAGATGAAGAGGTTAGATAAAAAGACACATAAAGCAATTGTAACACCCCGAGATTCAGGTGCATTTCTTTCACCCTTATTCTTTTTCGATTGGTCATGATTAGTCCTTGAGTGGACGGAACTAAGCAAGTGAGTACGTTGGGCGTACCAGAGGGGTACGCTGCGCATACTCATGCGCTTAATTTGGACGCGGAGTCGCCAAGGTACGCTGGGCCTACCCAGAGTTACGTCGGGCGTACCCGGCCCAGGTGCAAACCCTAATCCGTCTTGTTCACTTTTTAAAGGGTGCTAAGGCTCATTTCTCAGCCTCCATATCAGTGAGTGAAACCCTAAGAGAGAGCCTCCCATCGTCCTTAGTGTGTGAGAGTGTTTTTGGAGCTAATTGTGCTTTGGTGACTTAGTGAAGAAGAAGGAAAGGAGCTCTTGGAAGCTAAAGCTTGAGGTGCCATTTTGGATCTGAGATCTACAGAGGAAAGGGCTACACTTGGAGGTATAAAGTTCAAAACATTCCTCTTCTTTTGGTTGTTGTTGCATGTGCCATTTCTAGGGCTAAAAACCCCAAAGGTGGAGACTTTATGAGTGTAAAGTGCTCCATGGTCCGAGATCTGTCCCTTTTCAGTGGTATTAGTGATTTAGAACCATAAATTTTCCATCTTTGATGTTAGTTTGAGGTCATGCTTGTGCAATAAGCCTTCTAAAGTTAAAGGATGGAACATTATGGGAGTTGGTGGCTTGTTCAGCCATGCAAAGGCTTAAAGTCATCAACTGTATGGATTAAGAGGCTTAGATGTGGTCAGATCTAGAATTTGGACGTGGGTCTTAACTGTTTAAGACCTCAAGAGCTAAGGGGCTGAAGTTGGGGAGTACGCCGGGCGTAATCGCAGTACGTGCCGTGTACTGGGTGGCGTTCCCCGATTCTGACATGTAGCTGGGTACGCTCAGCGTACACATCTGGTACGCGCAGCGTAACCCGGAAAGTTGACTTTTGGTTGACTTTTAGGGTATGGTCTATTGTGGGGCCTTTTGAGTTATGAGAGGGGTAAAATGGTCTTTCACCCTTCTGAGAGTGTCATAAGAGGACATAGTCTATCCTTTTAGAGTTATATTAAATAGATTATTTATTTCATATGATTAGGCGGAGGCTAGGCCAGCGTTTACTTAGTTAGAGATTTACCGAGATACCAGAGGTGAGTCTTCTCACTATACATTACCTAGTGTGGTAACAGAGTTATGTGACAGATTACTATAGAGTTATATGTCAGTGTATTTGCATGTTATTTATGTGTTCTGAGTTATTGTTATATGTGATATGCATGATTCAGAGTTACAGAGTTGGGACTTTCGGGTCCCTAGAGTTAGGGTCAGAGGGCCCACAGAGAGTTGGGGCTGGAGGGCCCCACTGAGACACATTGACCAGAGGGTCGACAGAGTTACAGCCTCGAGTGTCTATTATGTGTTAGAGTGGTATTTTGGGGAACTCACTAAGCTTATGCTTATAGTGTTACGTGTTATGTGTTTCAGGTACCAGTGATGACCGCGGGAAGGCGCCGGCTTGATTCGTACACACACATGGGATTTTATGTATTTTGATCTTGGGAGATATTTTGTGAAACAAAGACATGATACTATGACATTTTATGAATGAATGAGTTTGTAAAAATGTATTTGAAAATGCGAAAAATTGTTTTAATTTTTACGGTGTTACAAGTTGGTATCAGAGCCTTGGTTTGAGGGATTCGGGTGCACCTTCGGGCGTATCTGAACTCAAACCGAGGATTTGAGGAAATTTTGATAATAAAATAAGTTTTCAAAAGAAGAACTTACGAGACAAACAGAGCAGAGTCGTTTGTACGAACAGCCAGCGCCTGAACGGTGATTTCCCAAAATACCATTACTATAAGTGTTATAAGATATGATGTGATATGTTATATGATGAGCTATTCTATGCATGCTAGAGTAGACTAGGTATTCTTATTAGGACTAGAGTGGCCTGATATGTGATGCCTGAGTCTAGGAGTCTTGCTGCTAGGAATACTTCAGAGTGTTTAGGTAGCAGCGAGGAGATTGTGAGAGATCTGCTAGCGAGTATCATATAATTAGAGAGAGTAGAGTACTAGGGACTTGGGACTCTGGGAGGAGGACTTGGGGTGAATGTTGATGTGGTGTGGACGGTAGTATTGGGCCCGTACTACTAAAGACACCGGGTCAGTGCACAGTCCAAGTAAGAGTCCTGGGAGTCCCAAGGGACAAGTAGGGTGGAGTATTCGAGTGTGAGCATACTCGAGCGAGTCCCTGATATTTATTCTCATATTGTATTTCAGAGAGATGGAGATCATGGTTGGGAGGCGCCACATACCAAGGACCAGCGGTACGAGTGATGAGGAGATCCGTAGGATCATCGAGGAGGAGGTGGCTGCGTCCATCAGGGCAGAGATACCAGAGATGTCCGGGTCTATCAAGACCACGCTGATACAGACATTTGATGAGAAGTACGCTGCTCTTTCTGAGGCTGTTGTTGATGCGGCCACTGCAGCTACAGCTGTGACTAGGCCGCAGGGTGGTGATGCGTTGTGTTCTGAGAGTTCAGCAACACAACACCACCGGAGTTTAACGGGACCCAGGACCCAATTTCGGTGATGAGATGGATTTCAGACATAGAGGGGTGTTCCTTTACTTGTTCATCTCGAGAGTATTTGAGAGTCCGGTTCGCGCTGAACCAGCTTCGCTTGGGAGCGAAGGATTGGTGGAAGTTTGTGACGGCGCATTATACGCCTGCTGAGCTTGCTGCAGTGACCTGGGAGAGGTTCACTGCTATGTTCCGAGATGAGTATGTTCCCCAGGTGGAGAGGGAGCGTGTGGCCCAGGAGTTTCTGACCTTCAAGCAGGGTACTGAGTCTGTTACAGTGATTACGAGGATGTTCCATGAGCGGGCGATGTTCTGCCCAGAGCACGTGTCCTCCGAGCAGGCATGTATGAGCCGATATTTGAGCATACTGAGGAGGGATATACGAGAGTTCATGGCAAACTCGACATACCAGACATTTGCCGAGCTTCAGGAAAATGCCCAGAAGAGGGAGATAGAGTTGGAGACCCAGGCTAGGGAGGAGGCTGAGTCTCAGGGGAGGGATCGGCGACCGGTGCAGTCTCAGCCGGTAGCCAAGCGGGCCAAGCCCGCTGATTCGAGATCAGGGAGTCAGAGGGGTCGCACTTGTGGCAAGTGCGGCAAGAGCCACGATGGGGTGTACAGAGTAGGGTCTTGCTACAAATGTGGCAAGGAGGGGCATGTGGCCAAGGATTGCCCCCAAGGGGTTTGCAGTATGTTTTCACTGCAATCAGACCGGACACCGGAAGGCAGAGTGTCTGCAGCTGTGGGGATCAGCACAGGGAGCATCTCAGGGATCTGCCCCTGCTGCTATCAGAGCTATTGAGAGTCGCTAGTGAAGGCCGAGGCACCGAAGGGACGAGGGAGAGCCTTTCAGATGACCGCGGAAGAGGTCCGCGCAGCGCCCGATGTCGTGGCTGGTATGTATTCTTTCGTGTATTTATTTTGATTTTGAGATATTGTGCTTATATTATGTTATGTGTAGGTACTTTTCTTGTGTGTTCTGTACCTGCCTCGGTGTTATTTGACTCGGGTGCGAGTCGGTCTTTTGTATCTTTGGCTTTTAGTCAGCACATCAGTGTTAGCCGTGAGGCGTTGAGTCGACCTCTGAGAGTTTCCATAGATGACGAGAGGGTGGTATATGCCACAAAGGTGATCCGAGGGTGTGTACTCGAGATTTTCGGTGTTGAGTTCCCGATTGATTTAGTTCCTATTGCGATGGGAGATGTCTGTGTCATCGTGGGCATGGACTGGTAGAGCAGATTCGGAGCCGTTATCGACTGCGAGCGATAGTTGGTAAGCATACGAGACCCTAGTAGGGGAGTTCTTACGGTGTACGGTGAGGGTACCTGTTCTGGGTCAACATTTTGTTCGGCCGCTAGAGTGAGACAATGTCTACAACAGGGCTGTAAGGGTTTTGTAGCGTATGTGATTGATACGCTGGTTGATTCAGAGAGACCGAGGTCAGTTGATGAGGTTCCGATAGTGCGTGAATTCCCGGACGTATTTCCAGAGGAGTTGTCGGGCGTGCCTCCCGTGAGGCAAGTGGAGTTCAGTATCGATTTCGTTCCAGGGGTCGCGCCTATCGCCAAGGTGCCCTATCGCCTTGCACCTCCAGAGATGTAGGAGTTATCCTTGCAGCTTCAGGAGTTGCTGGGAAAGGGGTTTATTCGGCCGAGCAGCTCGCCGTGGGGAGCGCCTATCCTTTTTGTCAAGAAAAAGGATGGTTCACACCGGATGTGCATTGATTACCGGGAGTTGAACAAGCTGACGGTCAAGAACCGTTACCCGTTGCCAAGGATCGATGATTTGTTCGATCAGTTGCAGGGAGCATCTTGGTTCTCCAAGATCGATTTGAGGTCTGGGTATCATCAGGTAAGGGTGCGAGATGAGGACATCCAGAAGACAGCGTTCAGGACTCGTTATGGGCATTACGAGTTTGTGGTATGCCTTTCGGACTCACCAATGCCCCGGTAGTGTTCATGGACCTCATGAACAGAGTGTGCAGGCCGATGTTGGATCGCTCGGTGATCGTATTCATCGACAACATTTTGGTGTATTCGAGATCTAGAGAGCAGCATGAGGAGCATTTGAGGGAGATCCTCGGAGTTCTGAGATCGGAGAGGCTTTATGCCAAATTCTCCAAGTGTGATTTCTGGTTGCGAGAGGTCCAGTTCCTAAGACACCTCGTTAACTAGAAAGGGATATTGGTCGACCCGGCCAAAGTTGAGACAGTGATGAGTTGGGAGGAGCTGAGGTCACCCACCGAGATCAGGAGTTTCTTAGGGCTGGCAGGCTATTTTCGGAGATTTATCAAGGATTTCTCCAGGATCTCCGTGCCACTCACCAGGTTGACCCGGAAGGGTGTTGTTTTTTCTTGGGGCCCAGAGCAGCAGGCCTCCTTCGACACACTTCGCCAGAGACTATGCGAAGCCCTGGTGTTAGCCCTTCCGGAGGAAATGGAGGGCTTTGTGGTGTATTGTGACGCGTCGATATTGGGGTTGGGAGCGGTGCTGGTGCAGAGAGGGCATGTGATAGCATACGCATCGAGGCAGCTGAAGCCTCATGAGACGAGGTATTCCACCCACGATCTAGAGTTGGGGGGTAGTGGTGTTCGCCCTCAAGATCTGGCGTCACTATCTGTATGGGGTCCGGTGTACCATATACACGGACCACAAGATCTTGAAGTACTTGATGGATCATCCCAACCTGAATATGCACCAGAGGAGATGGTTGGATGTGGTAAAGGATTACGATTGCGAGATCCTATACCACCCGGGTAAGGCTAATGTGGTAGCCGATGCACTGAGCCGAAGGGCGAAGAGCGCCCCGATGCGAGATATTTGTTTGAGATTGACAGTGATGAATCCGGTGTTGGACACCATTCGTGGGGCCCAGTCTGAGGCCGTGAGATCAGAAACCCAGAAGAGAGAGCAATTTGTTGGGTTGGTATCGGAGTTCGTTACTGATAGTCGGGGCTTATGACATTTCAAGGTCGTATCTGGGTACCGTTTTTGGGCGGGACGCGTACCATATTGATGGAAGAGGCTCATCGATCGAAATTTTCGATCCATCCTGGGGCCACTAAGATGTATTTAGACCTGAAAAAGGAGTATTGGTGGCCCTGTATGAAGAAGGATGTCGTGTGGTTTGTTGAGAGGTGTTTAACCTGTCGTAGGGTTAAGGCCGAGCACTAGAGACCGCATGGTAAGTTGCCGCCGTTGGAGGTTCTCGAGTGGAAGTGGGAACAAATTACCATGGATTTTATCACCAAATTGCCAAGGACTGCTAGGGGAGTCGATGCAATTTGGGTGATTGTGGTCAGGTTGACAAAGAGCGCCCACTTCCTTGCTATCAGTGAGAGCTCTTCCGCAGAGACGTTGGCAGAGATGTACATGAGGGAAGTGGTATCACGACAAAGAGTGCCGATCTCGATTGTCTTAGACCGATATGTGCGTTTCACTTCCAGATTCTGGAAGAAATTTCATGAGGAATTGGGTACTAGGCTGCATTTTAGTACCGCATACCACCCCCAGACTAACGGACAGAGCGAGCGGACGATTCAGACGCTCGAGGATATGCTCCGGGCATGTGTGTTGGATTTCAGCGGGAGTTGGGACACATATTTGCCCTTGGCAGAGTTTTCCTACAACAACAGCCATCATTCAAGCATTGGTATGCCACCCTTTGAGCTGTTATATGGGAGAAGGTGTCGGACCCCCATTTGATGGGGAGAGGTCGGGCAGCATGTTATGGGTAGTATCGAGGTCGTGCTTCAGACGACTGAGCAAATACACCAGGTCAGGCAGAGGTTATTGACCGCTCAGAGTCGTCAGAAGAGTTATGCGGATAGGCGCGGATCCGAGCTTGAGTTCCAGGTCGGCGACTTTGTGCTCCTGAAGGTCTCTCCTTGGAAAGGAGTGATCCGATTCAGGAAGAGGGGCAAGTTGGGGCCCCAATATATCGGTCCTTTTCGAGTGATCGCGAGGGTAGGCAGGGTAGCATATCGTTTGGAGCTACCTGAGGAGTTGGGGCAGATTCATGACACCTTCCACGTGTCGCAGTTGCGAAAGTGTATAGCCGATGAGTCGGCAGTGGTACCATTGGAGGATATTCAGGTGGATGCGAGCCTGAATTATGTTGAGAGACTGGTGGCAATCAAGGATCGGAAGATCAAGGTTTTGAGGAACAAGGAAGTACCTTTGGTTTTGCTTCAGTGGCAACATCGGAAGGGGTCCGAGATGTCTTGGGAGTCAGAGTCGGAGATGCGAGGGCAGCATCCAGAGTTGTTCGAGGAATGAGACTTCGGGGGCGAAGTTTGGTTCTAATGGGGGAGAAATGTAACACCCCGAGATTCAGGTACATTTCTTTCACCCTTATTCTTTGGTGATTGGTCATGATTAGTCCTTGAGTGGAGGGAAATTAGCAAGTGAGTACGCTGGGTGTACCAGAGGCATACGTTGCGCGTACTCATGCGCTTAATTTGGACGCGGAGTCGCCAAGGTACATTGGGCATACCCAGAGTTACGTCGGGCATACCCGGCCCAGGTGCAAACCCTAATCCGTCTTGTGCACTATTTAAAGGGTGCTAAGGCTCATTTCTCAGCCTCCATATCAGTGAGTGAAACACTAAGAGAGAGCCTCCTATCGTCCTTAGTGTGTGAGAGTGATGTTGGAGCTAATTGTGCTTTGGTGACTTAGTGAAGAAGAAGGAAAGGAGCTCTTGGAAGCTAAAGCTTGAGGTGCCATTTTGGATCTGAGATCTATAGAGGAAAGGGCTACACTTGGAGGTTCAGGTGCATTACTTTCACCCTTATTCTTTGTCGATTGGTCATGATTAGTCCTTGAGTGGAGGGAACTTAGCAAGTGAGTACGCTGGGCGTACCAGAGGGGTACGTTGCGCGTACTCATGCGCTTAATTTGGACGCGGAGTCGCCAAGGTACGCTGGGCCTACCCAGAGTTACGCCGGGCGTACCCGGCCTAGGTGCAAACCCTAATCCGTCTTGTTCACTTTTTAAAGGGTGCTAAGGCTCATTTCTCAGCCTCCATATCAGTGAGTGAAACCCTAAGAGAGAGCCTCCCATCGTCCTTAGTGTGTGAGAGTGTTGTTGGAGCTAATTGTGCTTTGGTGACTTAGTGAAGAAGAAGGAAAGGAGTTCTTGGAAGCTAAAGCTTGAGGTGCCATTTTGGATCTGAGATCCACAGAGGAAAGGGCTACACTTGGAGGTAGAAAGTTCAAAACTTTCCTCTTCTTTTGGTTGTTGTTGCATGTGCCATTTGTAGAGCTAAAAACCCCAAAGGTGGAGACTTTATGAATGTAAAGTGCTCCATGGTCCGAGATCTGTCCCTTTTCAGTGGTATTAGTGATTTAGAACCATAAATTTTCCATCTTGGATGTTAGTTTGAGGTCATGCTTGTGTAATAAGCCTTCTAAGGTTAAAGGATGGAACATTATGGGAGTTGGTGGCTTGTTCAGCCATGCAAAGGCTTAAAGTCATCAACTTTATGGATTAAGAGGCTTAGATGTGGTCAGATCTAGAATTTGGACGTGGGTCTTAACTGTTTAAGACCTTAAGAGCTAAGGGACTGAAGCTGGGGAGTACGCCGGGCGTAATCCCAGTATGCGCCGCGTACTGGGTGGCGTTCCCCGATTCTGAGATGCAGCCGGGTACGCTCAGTGTACACATCTGGTACGCGCAGCGTAACCCGAAAAGTTGACTTTTGGTTGACTTTTAGGGTATGGTCTATTGTGGGGCCTTTTGAGTTATGAGAGGGGTAAAATGGTCTTTTAGCCTTCTGAGAGTGTCATAAGAGGACATAATCTAGCCTTTGAGAGTTATATTAAATAGAGTATTTATTTCATATGATTAGGCGGAGGCTAGGCCAGCGTTTACTGAGTCAGAGATTTACCGAGATACCAGAGGTAAGTCTTCTCACTATACTTTACCTATAGAGTTATATGCCAGTGTATTTGCATATTATTTATGTGTTGTGATTTATTGTGATATGTGATATGCATGATTCAGAGTTACAGAGTTGGGACTTTCGGGTCCCTAGAGTTAGGGCCAGAGGGCCCACAGAGAGTTGGGGCTGGGGGGCCCCACTGAGACACATTGACCAGAGGGTCGACAGAGTTACAGCCTCGAGTGGCTATTATGTGTTAGAGTGGTATTTTGGGGAACTCACTAAGCTTATGCTTACAGTGTTACGTGTTATGTGTTTCAGGTACCAGTGATGACCGCGGGAAGGCGCCGGCTTGATTCGTACACACACATGGGATTTTATGTATTTTGATCTTGGGAGATATTTTGTGAAACAAAGACATGATACTATGACATTTTATGAATGAATGAGTTTGTAAAAATGTGTTTGAAAATGCGAAAAATTGTTTTAATTTTTACGGTGTTACAGCAATCCTATTTAAAAATGTGTTTGAAAATGAGAAATAGATTTGATTTCAGAATAATTTCACTTCTTGATGATAATATCATAGAGTGCAAGCCTCTTGAAAGAATTGAGGATCAGGCAACATCATACTCATTTTGTTCAGAAAACCATTGAATTTGGTTTCGTCTAATGCCTTAGTAAAGACATCAGCAATTTCATCATAAGATGGAACAAAAATAAGTTCAATTTTTCCTTTTAAAACATGATCTTTAATGAAATGGTACTGTATATCGATGTGCTTCGTCATGGAGTCTTAAATTGGATTGTGTGAAATTGCAGTGGCACTTTTAGAATCACAATAGAATGGAATTTGTTGAAAATGGTAACCATAATCCATGAGTTGTGATTTCATCCAAAGAACTTGAGAGGTGCAACTGGCATCAGCAATGTATTCCGCTTCGACCGTTAATAGTGCAAAACAGTTCTGCTTCTTAGATCACCAGCTAACCAGTCTTCCACCCAAAAATTGACAGCCACTAGAGGTGCTTTCTCTTTCCAATTGTAGACCACCATAGTTTGAATCGGAATATGCTTGTAGAAGGAAACTCTCATTTGTTGGGTACCAGATTTCAAGACCCTTTGTACCTTTGAGGTATCGGAATATTTGCTTAACAGCCTAAAGATGAGACATCTTTGGATTGACTTGAAATCTAGAGCACAAACATATGGAGAACACGATGTCCGGACGACTTGTTGTTAGGTAGAGTAGCGACCCAATCATTCCCCTATACTTCTTTTCATCGACAACAAAACCTGAGGGTTTTGAGAAGATCTTGTGTACGAAACCCATACGAACCTTGGCAGAGGCACAAGTGTCCATCAAATACTTTTTGAGAAACTCGGAAATGTAATTTTCTTGGTGAACGAAGATTCCTCTATTGGTTTGTTTTACTTGGAGACCTAGGAAGAAACTTAGTTCGCGATTCATGCTCATTTGGAATCAGCTAACCATTAACTTGGCAAAATCAGCAACCATTGATGAATCCGTGGATCCAAAATTGATATCGTCAACATAGGTTTGAACCAGCATGAGATGCTTTCCATTTGATCTTCGGAATAGGGTAGGATCAAGAATTCCTATTTGAAAACCAGAACGCTTCAGAATGTCGGTGAGAGTCTCGTACCAGGCATGAGGAGCTTGCTTGAGGCCATAAACATCTTTTCGAAGTTTGTAGCAATAGTTCAGATAAGAAAGATTGATAAAAACCGGGAGGCTGTTGGAGATACACTTCGATATCAAGTTCACCATTGAGAAAAACACTCTTAATGTCCATTTGGTAAACTTTAAAGCCTTTATGAGCTGCATAAGCAAGAAAGATTATGATGGCTTCAAGATGGGCAACATGAGCAAAGGTATCTTCATAATCAAATCCTTCAATCTTTGTGAATCCTTTGGCCACCAGTCTTGCTTTGTTTCGAATGATAACTCCTGCATCATCTAATTTGTTTTAGAACGCCCATCTCATACCAACAATGGGATGATCCTGAGGATGAGGAACGAGAGTCCATACTTCATTTCTGTCAAATTCCGCCAACTCTTCTTGCATGGATGTATCCAATCAAAATGTTCAAGTTCTTCCTTGATGGATTTTGGCTCAACCATTGAGATAATTGCTGAGAAATGACATTCATTTTGGATGTTAGTGGCAGAGCGAGTTTGAATACCAGCGTTTAGATTTCCAATGAATTGGTTTGGAGGATAAACCTTGGTCCAGATGTGTAGTCTGGGAAGCTCTTCTGCAGCAGATGATACAAAATCAGCGATGGGGTTGTGTTGCTCCCCTTGAACAACTTGAATTGGAGGATGATGGTCCCCCCAAACTTCTAAACTGGAGATATTAGCATCCTTTTCGTCCGGAAAGTCAAAGAAGTTGACGTTGTCGTTGTTGTTGTTCGGAATAGGATCGAATTCAGCAAATTGATCTGTTGCATCTTGGAATCCTTCAACATTTGATTCAAGAGAGAGAAAACCATTCTCCCCCTCTACGTGAGAAGGTTGAATTGGTTCGGAATTAAATGGAGGAAATATACGAGTCGGACCAGAAACATTTTGTGAGATAGGAGCAATAACAGATAAGGATTGTCTTGATCGAGATTCAGAATCAAGAGCTGTTTCTGAAAGTCTGAACATGGTTTCAAAATCGACTTCATGAATTATTTGTGGATTCGGACATCCTGGCGATAGAGCATCGGGCTCCATGATGTCATTTGTGACAATGGTAGGGCCAGAATTCCGAACGTAGTTGTCATCAAAAGGTGACGTCAAAGCTTTCTTCAAGAACACGAGTTTGTTGATTCAGAACCCGGTAAGCTTTTGATTTTGCTGAGTATCTAAGAAAAATTGCTTCATCGGCTTTGGGCTGAAATTTCGTGAGCTGGTCACGATTATTCTTGATAAAGCACTGACAGCCAAAGACATGCAAAAAGGAGATACTTGGCTTGCGACCATTCATGACTTCGTATGGTGTCATACTGAGGCATTGATTGATGATGCTACGATTCTAAATAAAGCATGCAGTTGATATGGCTTCATCCTAGAGATACAGTGGAAGATTTCCAAAATTGAGCATCGATCGAGCAACTTCGACTAAAGTTCTGTTGTGTCTTTCAACTACACCGTTTTGTTGAGGAGTATATGGAGATGAGAAATTGTGATCAATAACTTTCTCGGATAGGAGGTTCTCAATGGTAACATTGGTAAACTCCGAGATATTTTCACTTTGGATTCTAAAAACAGGTAGTTTCACTAGAAGTTCAATACCCTTAATGAAGGTAATAAGTTCCGAGATGATTTCTGACTTGAGCCAGAGGAAGAAAACCCAGGTGAACCTTTTAAAATCATCCAAAATCACAAGAATGTATTTCTTATGATGTAGACTTTCTATAGTGGAAGGTCCACATAAATCCATATGAAGCAGAGCTAATGGTTCTGAGATCAATTTTTTGATGATGACAGGATGACCTTTCTTCGATTGCTTCCCACACTCATAGGCAGCACATAGATGATCGTTTTCGAACATGAGGAGAGGCAAACCTCTGACCATTTCACCGGAAATAAGATCGTTCATATATTGAAAGTTAAGACGAGCAAGCCTTCGATGCCATAACCAACTGACATCAGGAACTGCCTTTGAGGGAAGACACAATTAACTCTTACCACTAATCATGTTGATGTAAAGTGGATACATGTTCTTCTTGCGATTTGACTTGAGTAGACATTCTTTCTCGTCTTCAGTCATGACATAGCTATATTTCTTGCAGAATTCAACTCGACGATTTGCATTGGTAAGCTGATCCACACTGATTAGATTGTGATTCATGTCAGCTGCATATGCCACATTTGATACAGAGAAGTTTCCATTGGTAAGGATGCCATAACCTCGGATTTGATAGTTGGAGTTGTTTCCATACGTCACATAGCTAGCATTTCGTGAAAGTTTGAGATCAGGCAGAAAGTCTTTCTGCCTCTTCATGTGCATGGAATAAGCACTATCAATATACCATATTGTATCTTGTTCCGAAGCACAGAGTTCCTGCAAAATTTAGTGAATTTTGGAGTTTTTAGGCTCTGAGTTAGGTTTTGGGATTTGGGCACATGATTTAGACTTTGGCAGTGACTTTTGAGAAACAAGAGTTTGGGAAAGAAGCAAAATGCCAAGGTCTTTTCGTTAATCTAGAAATCATATTCAACGATAGGTTGTTTTGGAACAACTTTTTCTCGTACCAACTGTTTTTGAAGCTATAGGAATCACAGTGTTACTTGAAGTTGCAAAATCTTTTTCAACACTCTTAGCTCTCCACTCAAATTTTTGTTTTGAATTCTTTGAAAATGTTTGATTGATAGTGTTTTTAACCAAACGTTCTTTGTTAATGTTTTTGATGGTACACGTGGTTTTGAAAGCTGTTGAGGTTTAAAAATCATACCATCAGATTTAGCAATGAAAACAGAGGAACCAGTCCGAGGAGAGTTATTTCTTGTGGGACAAGTATCAACAGTCTTTTTCGGAATGGGACTGGCAGCTTTATTTTGAACAACAGGACTAGGAAGGATGGATGGCCCTTTAAGAATCTTAACGGGCGCGAATGTTTTATGATCCCTAATGGTCGGGCTTACAGTTAGAGATACTTTCTTTTTGGAATTTTCAATGAACCTGGAATTTTGTCTTGACCTAATATCCTTTTTAGTGCATTTTTGGCTTCTATCTTAGGATCTACGACATCTTTTCTATTCAATGAAGGTTTCTTCCTGGAGTCAGATGTTGACTTGGAAGTTTGGCCAATGGATGGGTTGTTAAACTTGGGTTTGATCGGCACTACGATGGTTTTAGAAATCACTTGAGAGTCTAAAACACACGAATCGGATGAATTATCACTTATGGTTTCTACATCTGAAGGGTTTTGAGCATTCTAACACTCCTAAGGTGTACATGCAACCCTCGAAACCTTGGATCTATGTTTTACTAAGATACATGCAAAATTGTTTTTCCAAGGTTCTTAACCTATCTAGCATACCATGGGGAACATTTAAACATAAATGCTAGAAGAAGAACATACCTTTTTGTTGTTTGAATTCCTTGAGAACCTTGTGAGCCTAGCACCTCAAGTGTGATGCCTCAAATGTCTCACACAATACCACAACACTTGGAATAACCTTGAGAGAAGTTCACTAACACCTCAAAATCAGCTAGCCCTCTTTCTTGCTTGTATAAGTGCCAATTTTTGCTAGTCTAGGGGTCTTTATATAGTTGTGGCACAAGTAGGGTTACACCATGTAAACCCTAATTGCCATGGCTTTCCATATTCCATGATCCATGGGTTTGTAACCTCCATGGACTATCCATGGAGAACCTTATGGTTTTTAACCCAATCCATACAAACCATGGATCATTAGCCCACTATACAAGAATAGATGATTTACACAATCAACCTCATATATTTAATTAGTCTCTTTTGATCACTTAATTAATTCCAAATTAATTCTTTGATCAATACTAATTAAATTATATTATTAATATATTAGAACTTATAATATATTAATAATCCTTAAGTGTCCTTTCTCTCATTTAGTCTATCCAAATGTTGCAATGCCATGCAACCCAAATGGACCATGCTAATCGGGTCAAGTACATTCTAGGAATAGTTATGAACATAGACACCTAATCCAACAACATCAACATCATTATCAAAGGATGCCCAAACAAAATTTGACTTTCCAGATTCAGGTCTAGTTGTCTCCGGAATAATTTCCTCAACAAGGCAATTGTTAGGAGGGATGTGGTTGGGAATGTGAACTATAGTGTTAGGAGTGGAATCAAGACACTTGACAACTATTGGTGAAACTCAGGAATCAGGGAAGAAAGACTATACAGGGTCTCATAAAGGGGTGAAAAAGGTGAGATAGGGGTATCCAAATGTTTTTGGTTCAGAATGTCTCCCATAAAAGTTAGATTCTATAACTCCTTCAAGGGACAAGCAATAGGTTTTGGAAACTCGCTTCCGAGAGCAGGTGCATTAGACCAATGATGACAGAAATTGTGAGTCATCGTTTCGTTTGCTTCAAGAATGTATATGGAATTATGTAAGGCATCTATTTTGGCGATGAGACATTTGTCATCAGAAATCAAAACATTTCTTTTTGAATAAGTGATTTCACATTTGTCTTTAAGAATGATACATTCATCTTTTGACATTACAAGTTCTTGTTCTAAAGACTATATTTTAAGTTTCTTATCCTTGAGACATAATCTAAGACGACTTAATTCACTCTCCATCTTCTCACTGGCTTCTATGGAAGACTCATAGGCTTTGTAAATGATTTTCATATCTGATTGGATTTGGGTTAGATATGGTTCACAAAGAGACAAATCAAAATTATTATCAGTAATCATAAATTGTACCTGTTGAACGATGCTTCTGTCGGGTGGGTCGTTCATCTCCATGTAGCAGTACTTTAGTTCAGCATCATCATCATCTTCCTCTGATCCGTGTGACCAATATCCTTCATCACATCGATGGTTTTTCTAGCCATAAGACACATGTTTCTATCAGTACTCACATCATCTTCATCTCCAGATGACCAATATCATTCCACATCTCTCGACATAGTGATAATGAAAGCTTTCTCACTAGCATCCATCTCTTGGGCTCGACGTGTATAGTATGCAGAGTCCTTGATCTTTGGTTTTTGTGGCGCTTCAGCCATGTAGCCTTTGGCAAAGTTGTTTGCATGACCACACTTGTGACAAAAAAAATTGGCTTGTCAGACTTCGAAGTCTCGTGGGATTCCAAGGAGAGATTTTGTGTCAGAATGTTTGGCTTGTATGCAGGTGGATTTTCGGAAGGTTTAGGATAAGGTTGGGGATTACTTTGATGAGGAGCTTGGAAATGGTTATGGAATGGTTTCTGAGTGGGATTAAAAGGATGATTATATTTCATGGAGAGTAAAGCAAACCCTTGTTGCAAATGTAGTTCAGATTCTATTGCTTCAGGGTCGAGGTCTCCATCAAACTGATACTTTGAACTATCAAGATGAATTAAAGTTGGTGGAGAGGGTTGCACATGTGGGATAGATGGGATGACATCTTTGAAAGGGTCCGAAGCAGAGAGGTTCGAAACATCAGATCATAAGAACTGACAAGAGCAAGAGGTCTTCCTGAGAGTTCTCTCAAAGTTTGTGCAACATTTGATTCATGACCTTGAATCTCATCAAACAGTTGGTAAAGCTTCAGCTTCTTCGGAGATCCATTACTCTGAAGACATTATTTGAAGTTTCCCCGTCCTTTACCAAGACTATTGATGAACTTGAGATTATACTCTAAAGGCGTTCGGATAATCCCATGAGTTGTCATGTTATTAACGATGATTCGATATCTGTTAGAGGTTGAGGCAACTGATTCACCGAGAGTTATGGTGAAATTATCAAACTCGTTGACGACGGAAGTCAAACGCTTATCCTTCATGTTTTCTATTCCCTCAAACAGGTCTGGTAGAGTGTCCCAAATCTATTTACCAGATTTACACAACTTAATGTGCTCAAAGAGAGAAGGTGGAACACTAAACACCATTTCGGAAAATGCAAATTGATCTGCATGCAATTTCTCAATGTCATCAACAGTAAGAGGTGCTTGACGATGTTCATCCTGTCCCATGAGAGTTGCAACAGCATCTCTTACAGTTTCTCTCACAGGAACATGTGGACCTTCTTTAATGGATCTTCAGATAGCTTCACCTTTTTCTTTTCAAAGTAAGAATGTTTCCATTCTGACTTTCTAGTGATCATACTCTTCAACAATTAGCAACGGGGCACGAGAAAGGAAACCCACACTATTTGTTATTTGCATTGAATACATTTGTTGAGAATTAGGAGCATCCATTGAATCCAAGATATAAGAGCAGAAGTGGTATATATAAGAACTTTTATTCTGAACACAAAAATGATCAAAATACCAAGGTAATTTCGAATCAACTATAATCTGTTCTTATGGATTCAAAGGACTACCACTCAAGCTTTGATACAAATTGTGAGTTCAAGAATCAATGTGCAAGGACAAGGTTTGAAAACTCAAACCTTGAGTTAATCTTAAAGATCAATGTCTTTCTCTTAATTGGTGTTCTAATCAAGTCTGGTAATACTAATCGAGACTTGAAGTAAAGATTCAACAAAGTACACAAGTATTAAATGAAGAAACTATGAGTATAATCAATGTAAAGACAATAAATGAACAAGAAGAATGTTGTGAAGGGTTTTGAATTGAGAGAAAAGTGAAAAGGATTTAAGATGAATATTTGCTATCTTTGGAGGAACAATCCGTGTTTTTCTTGTCATTAGAGACACTCCTTATATAGGAAAAGGAGGTACATTGTACAAACTACAAAACATTCCTAGGACTGGATAATAAATAGTTTCTGATAACTGATTATCTAAATGGTACAACAGGATAAGTCCTATGAAATGCTACATCACATAAAAGACAAGAAATAATAAATGCATAAAAAGACTATCAATCTTGGATCTTTGCTCCATCTCGGAATGGTCTTCACTTCGGACTTCATCTCTACTTCGAAACTTGCTGACTTCGGATCTTCAATACTTGTGATTGCTAGAGGTTCAATTTCAGGTTCCAACAAAGATAACTGGTGGTACTCTTGATCCAGTTTCAAGGCTATCACCACCAAGTGAATAATACAATCCAAGCCCTAATGCTATCTTGTCCAGCCCCACATACACACAATGAATTACCACAATGCATATCCTGAGGAATCCATAACCTCATCCAAAAATAGGAGAAATACCAAAGTTCTATCGAACAAAAAACCTCGATCTTAACCGAAGTTATCCTCATGATCGATCAAAACAAGATTCCATACTTGTTTGATATTGAACAGGTTCCACCAACACACAACCGACTCGAGAAGTCTTCTGAAATGACTCTAATCGCCACCAAACCCAATACTGCTATGAACCAAAATTCCACACCACCAGGGAGGTAAGCATACCAATAGACCAAATGAACATAAAACTTGCTAAATTTGACGATAAGATGACACATCAATAGAACTTCAACTGTCACACTAAAACCTTCAAAATCCTTTGCAGGACAAACGATGCGACCAACAATCGTGAACACATGACCTTAAGTCACCAAAACACTTGTGGGGTTGAACACATCAAACTGAAAACCTCTGCCCAAGCTAGACTATAGTTAGAAATCATACACCTCGCTAACTATTCCCTCCTCCACTTATACTCGACTTGAGTTATCTCATGGTTCCTTATCTATTCATTAACATCTCAAAAGAAGCCACTAGCTACAGCATGCTCCTTAACCAACCAATTTCTACTAAGAAAAAACCCATGAACCTCCTGAGCGTTACATCTGATCGACACCTACTATATTCCCTTGCCTTAATCAAATCCCAAACCAAGATTCCACATACTCGCATCGCAAATCGTTATGAGTCATCCTTCCAATACCATAAACTCGAATAGATTGATGATCCTCCAACCAGAATACCCAGACCTCCCCCACTTAGGGTTCGAACTACCACCCACTGGTGTTGAAACCAACCCATAACTCGACCGATTGAACCAGGTACAAAAATCCCTAACCCTGGAAGAATATCATGCACAAGATGATCTTCCAGATAAGAATCAAACAAATCCCAAGAGAATCCTGAATTTCAACTGAAGATCTCCGAAATTCGCAACCATAAACACTTAACATTAAGGATGCATTACAAGAGTATAAACCAATACCTACTTATGATACAAACATACACTCTTTGCCTATAATTTCCAACTGGCAATCTGGTACCTGACCTGCCTATAACCTAAGAACACGGACCTTTGATTACATCACCAACATCCATACCACATCAACCTACCTGCATGCCACCATGCTAACACTCTGTCTCCAGACATCGCGATCAACTAAAATCCCCAAACCGAACATAACGGTCAATCCATCCTTGAGTTCTGCAACTCAAAGGCATGACTTGAGCAAAACCCTCGAGACCTCAAAATCCATAAGCTCATCTAGGTCTTGACTAATCAACCCAAACCGATATCGCCACTGGGGCTCAAAACAAATACCATACCTATCCTTATGCCTAAGCATCCATAGCCAAAAAGTCGACAGAATTCCAATCCAAAATACTGCGGGTAACCTCCGACATGATAAACTGCCGCATCCACTCGACGATCGAATCAGTACCTGCCCCTGAGTCGCAACCTGAATCTGAACCCTTTTCCTAAGTGCTCAATGCCATATATAAGGACAACATACAAAAGATTCGAATATAAGCTAGAATCCTCATTCCACAAGCTTCCTATATTCTCCAAAACTCTCCCTGATTCGAGTATAGATCCTGTGATTTCAATAGTACGGGCCCAATACTACCTTCCACACCTACCCATACTTACCTCAAGAATCATCTTGAATCCTCTAAGTCACCTTCTCAAACTGATACTCCACAAGAACGCGTAACAGCGCAACAAAACCCACTGAAGCATTCTGTCACACCCCCGAACCAGACGGTGGAAACGTCCGGGGGCTTGTGCGTGACTTCATCTTGAAATATCATTACAGTGAATATAATTGAAACATAACATCATCATCATCATCACACATGTAATATAACAACATTCATTGTTTACATCGAGTATTGTGTTTGAATATTAAATGCCAAAATAGTAAGAGTATGATGAAACAAAATATCACACAATATCCATTAGTTTGTTTCGTTCATCCTGCTTCAACGGTTTCCTGAGAATACAAGTTATTTTGAAAACGGTCAACATAAAAATGTTGGTGAGTTCATAAGCATGTTTGTGAAAATGATTTGTATAACTTTGAAAACCACCAGAAAATCCGATATTTTCTGAAAAAAAAAAATTAGTGTGTTTGTGTTAGATCTTGTATTAATGCATGTATGTTATTGTTTATTTGACTAAAAAGGTAAAGAGAATGTAAGAGAGAATGTAAGAGCATGTAAAGAGAATGTTCCCAGACAACCCGATGTTGCCTGTAAAAAAAATGGTCTTCCGTAAACTTCATAACGTTACTTCCTCTAAGCGAGCCGTCATAACCACACTAAATAATGACAATTTCACCTGTCTTGGCATCGTTGGACGCCGGTTTTGACTTTGATTATAAGGTTTTTGTCACCCTAGACTGAATTAGTCTAACTTTAGCGAACAGCTGAGGTGTGGGGTGTCAACCCCGTATAGATCTATACACAAATCCCCGTTCTCCCTCCAAGAGACTCTGGTTATAACTACAGGCTACGATCGTACAATTAATAGGTGCCAACCGACAAAAACTTGCTAGATCCTTAATTGAATTTACGCGAAGAAAAATGTATAAACTCATTCCAGGACCAATGATCCATGTAAGTGAACCACTAAGCCATCGCTAAACATGTAAATCATTTCAAGACCCAAATGGAATGAGATTATATAACATGGACCCGAAATATATATGAAAGGACAACTAAAGCCCATTTCACATGTAAAGTATTTACAGGCCCAAATGGCACACAACTAGTATCCAAGGTCTGTCGCACATGTTAATGGGTCAATGAGGCCCAATAAACATATACAGGACCACTCACACATAAAAATGGGCCACTAAGGCCCAATAACTAAGAAAATAATCAAATCAAATCCATTTGTTGGTTTATCATTGGTTTTAGCTCAAGTATTCACTAAAATAGCATAAAAAGAAGAACACATGTAAAACTCATCCCCAGGCCCAATAAACATGTAAGTGGACCACTAAGGCCCACTATACGTGTCTATTATTTCCAGGCTCAAAAGGAATGTGAATGTCTATCCTAAGCCCAATATACATGTAAAAGGACACTAAGGCCCACTAAACATGTATATTATTTCCAGGCCCAATAAGGATATGAATAATGTTTTTAACCCGTTAGTTATTGTTTTGTTTATTTTAGCTTGATTATTTACGAAGTTGATATAAAAAGCCCACCTTTTTGTAAAAATGACGTTCTTGGCCCAATAAGCCAAAAATTTACAATTAAGGCCCAATTTTTGTAAGAATAACAATTTAATCTCCAATTTTGTTAAAAACTTGTGTTGATGACTACTTTGTGATAAAAATAACATTTTAAACCCATTTTTGTCAAAATATCATTTTTGGCTTCATTTTTGTGGAAATACATATTTTTCTTGTTTTGGCTTTTTCGACCTAGTTTTTGGAAAATTTGTAGAAAAATTATCGTATGTCGAAATTTGGATCCGTAAATTCTGGAAGTTTGGAAAACTTGTCTACTTTTTTCACAATTTTCTCAAAATATTTAATGGCCTCAAACTAGTGTGAAATTGCTCACCTTCACAGGTTGGTCCGAAAGTATTTCAAATTTGATAGGCAGTTTTGTAAAATTCCCCAAAAATTGTAGAAAGATCGTATGAAAACGTGAGAGTAGTCATTTTAAAGGTATAAATCTGAACTTTAACCATGTAAGACAGTTTTGAAAAACATTACCATTAAGGGGGTCAAAACAGTCCGAGATTGGACCAAAACTTTTCTGTCAAGGGCTGTTTTGTGAGTTTAGTTTATAGATCTTTGAACCCAACACTCATTTTTGCTATATCAAGTATACAAATCCCAGATCTACAAGCTTACATGTATTATATGAGATAAAACATACTTTTCTCATGTTTCATATGAAGATCCTAGTGATACACTTCAAGTTTCTTAACATATTTTTAGATTAGTGAAGAAATCAACCCATAATCACCAAATGTTTCAAGAAAACACACATAATCATGCATATATACATAGATCTACACATAAGACTTGTATTCTCCCCCCAAAAACAAGTAAAAACATAAAACAAGGGGGTATGAACTCACCTTGGGGTGATGGATCGGTTTTTGATGAAGAAGTGAAGAGATCTCGGCCCTAGATGTGTTATTGAGATGATTTTTGAGCTCTAAGGTGTAGTAAGAGTATTAGTCACGAAATCATGGGTGTAAGAGGAGTAAATGTGTTTAAGGATGAAGTGTAACACTTAGATTTGCAAGATCTTACCACAATATGAAGTTTGAAGTAATTTCCCTTGGTGATGATCCTTATATCCACGGTTTTGCTTGAGAGAAATGGTGGAAAAGTGTTGAGAGAATATGTGTAAATCTTGAAGTGTGAGTGAGGTTGGAGAGTGAGAGAAGGCCGAGAGATAGAGTGAGAGATAAGAGAGATATAGAATTTGAATTATGAACGGGTGGTGTGAGAGTTGCATGGATACATTCACTCTTGCATGGATATCCAACAAATAATTATGAGGTGTCACCACTTAATTATCTTCTTGTTATTTATTTATTTAGTTTTTTTTGTATTATTCTTGTTGGGCCGAGATTGGGCCATAAGAGAAGGAATTGAGATAAGTTTGGGCCCTATCTTGACTTAGCTCGAAATTATGAGGCTCAATTAATATTTTTTCGGCCCATTAGGCTCTTAAGGTGGTTCACGGCCCAAGATGGTTCAAAGGAATGGGTTTGTGGTCCATTAAGGATAATTAATTCATTTATGGCCCAACAAGACCCGTTAGAGATAACTAGTCCAGTTTAGGTCCACTAAGGGTAAAATTAACCATTTTAAGCCCATATGGCACAAAAGGTTGAGTTTTATGAGTGTGGGTCCATTTAGAACCTAATTATGGTCTTTAAGCCCAAAATAATTCAAGTTGAGGGTTTATTGGTCCATTAGGCCCAATAAGAGAATCCTAGTCCATAGTGAATTTGAACCGGGATGTCTAGGGTTTCCAACCCTTATTTGAACATATGAGATATATTTGAATAAGAATGGAGTATAGTATTCACTTAGAGTACCAGTTTTTACTCTAGGTGAATGATTGCATGAGAGTAGAACTTCCTAGCAAAATGCTAGTTGTGACATCATCCCCCTGTTAGAGGGAATTTCGTCCCGAAATTCTTTCGAAAGGTAGGTTCATGAATGATAGAATAGGTGAGGGTACTTCTGCTTCATCTGGTCTTCGCGTTCACATGTGAATTGCGATCCACACTTGGCGCTCCATCGAACCTTCACAATCGGAATGCGACTGGTTCTTCAGCGAACAGGAGATTCTCGTTTATTTCAACCTCTTTCTAAAGGAATGATAAGAGTTTTTCCTGATAGGCACTTTTTCGGATTCGATACGCTGAACACAAGGTGTACATTGCTGAGCTCTACAGGCAGCTGCAGCCTATAAGTATTTTGACCAATCCGAGCAAGAATCTCGAACAGTCTGATGCATCGTGGGTTTAGTTTTCTCGTTTCCTAAATTGAATCATTTCTTTTAATGAAAAACTTTAATTAGTACCCGGCCTTCGACTTGAAATTCCAGAGGTTTTCGTCATTTGTCAGCATAACTCTTTTATCTGACTCGTGATGCTTGAAGTCGAGTTCTGATTTGGATTATACTCTTTGTCGTTTCATGAACGGTTTCTTGTCACGTGAGAGTACTAGCGAGTGATCTACATTTATGACTATAAAGAGCCTAAAAAGGAGCAACCTTGATGCTCGTGCGATAGCTGTTATGGTATGAGAATTCAATCAAGGCCAACTGGGTATCCCCTGACTTGTTGAATTCAGACACCCAAACTTGAGCATAACTTCGAGTGGTTGAATGGTTCGTTCGCCATGGCTATTGGTTTGAGGGTGGTAAGCAATGCTCATACTTAGCTATGTTCCTATAGTCTTCTGAAATGACTGTCAAAGTCTTGAAGTAATCCCGTTATCTTGAACCGAGATAGTAGATACTGATACTTCATGGAGTCTCACGATCTGTATTAGCAGGAAATGGGCAGATTGGGTTAACCTATCGACGATCACCCGGATAGCGCCCAACTCAACTCTTATAACAATAAGCTTTGTCTTTTGACTTCGATAGTTTTATCCATCCATGTAGTGCTTTCTTCGTGATATTCTCCGACTTTGATGCTTTCAAGGCTGGTAGTAGATGTTGACAGTGTTTCGTTCTCGCTTCGTAGGCAAACGAGCATGTTATTGATGAAAATAATGAAAAGGCTAACTAGGAATGGTTGGGAAAACTCAGTTCGTAAGGTTCATGTATACCGTGGGAGCATTCGCTAGACCGAAGGGTATCCCAATGGATTTGAAATGGTCGTGACGAATTCGGAAAGCAGTTTTTGGAATATCCTCTTCTCGGACTCGAAACTGATGGTAACTGGATCTTAGATCTATTTTGGAGAAGCAACTAGCTCCTTGAAGTTGGTTAAATAATTCGTCAGTCTGAGGGAGTGGGCGTCGATTTTTTTTTGATAGGGAGCTTATTTAACTTTCTAAGATCGATGTACCTTCTGAAGGATCCGTCTTTTTGCAGAACAAGACCGGAGCTCTCTAGGGTGAGAAGCTTGGTCCGATGAATCCTTTGCTCAGAAATTTTCTTGATTGTCTGGATAACTTCTGAATTTCGGCGGGAGTCAACCTATAAGGTGAATTGGCAATTGATGTAGTTCCCAGTATGAGGTCGATTCGAAATTTGACTTGTCTTTCTAGAGGTATTCCCGGAAGTTCTTCGGGAAATACATTCTGAAATCGCATGCTACCGGAATACCCTGTATACTTACTTCATCCTTGGTCTTGTCCACAACAAGAGTGAGGAAAACGTAGTTCTTCTGGTGCAGGCACTTCTGTGCCTTAATGCACGAGATAGGACGAGGATTTGGTGTCAGGTTTATCACCATGGATTTTTAGAGTTTTGTGATTGGGAAGGTGAAGGCAAACGACCCTCTCACGACACGTAATATCAGCACGGTGGGGGCTTAACCCAACCATGCTGATTATCACATCAAAACTCCTAATATTTATTGGAATTAAATTTTTATTTGAAATGAATGGTTGTTTAGTGTTAAGGTGTTCCCTACATAAATATCCTTGGTTGATTCGGTTTTCCCCATTAGTTATCTCCACCGTTAAGGCTTAGTTTAGCCTCCGGGGTTATGGTTTTAGTAAGTGTTTGAATATGTTGCTAACGAAGCTTCACTCAGCTTTACTATTGAATAAGAGGTAAGCGAAAGAGTTGTTAAGTGGGAACGTACCAATAACAACCGTTGGGTCTTGGACTGCTTCGCCTTGACCCAAGGTCAGGACCATTTCCGATCCTTCTGCTCCTTGATTGTTATCCTTGGGGCAATTTTGCCTGAAGTGACCGGTTCCTCCATCCCCATAGCAGGTGTGGCTGGTCTCATTATTGGTGTTGCTGTTAAGGTTGTTGTGATTGTTTTCGTTTTCATTTGGCTGACAATTCTGGCATTGATAAGTTCTACAAAATTTGGCGGTGTGATTCTTTCGGTTGCATTTGTTACAATGCATCTCCCGGCAGGCTCCATTATGATGGAATTTGCACTGGTTGCATTTTGGAAGGCTTCCAGCATATGGTCTCCTGGTTGTTGGTGTAATAGGGGTCATGGTCGCATGGACAGCAACAACATGTTGCTTCCTTGAGAACCCTTGAATGGGTTGTCCCTTTCTCTTACTTCTAGGATTTTGCTTCCTGCTCTTAAGCTTGGGGTTTAGTGTGCCTTGACAAGCTGTCACTTGTTGGTTCCCATGCTCGCTCCTTTGGCTGGAGTTGTCAATGCTATTTTCGCCTCCATTGGGGTTGTTTGCATTGATTTGTGCCATAGCAGCGGTTACTGTCGCCGTTACAGCAGCTTGGAATGTAGCAGAATCCATCTGCAGCAGCGGTATCTCGCGGGTGCGCTTGTTATTCTTGCGGGATGGCATTTTCCTGCTGCACGTTGATAATCCGGATCATAAGTAATGATCGTCATTCCTGGTTGTACTCTATAAATTTTGCATCTTTTTGTATAATTCTTACTGCTACCATCTACATCCCTATGATGTATTTGCGGTAGTAGGTAATCACAGATTTGGCACGATCGTCACGTCTATCCTTAGAGTATATAGGTTGTTTTGGTTTCGAGACCCTTAAGTATCTAGCGGTTTTGAGGGTTCGCTTGTGCATATAATTGAGTCTATGTAGTAATATGAAATAAAGATAGCACATAATTGTTCTAGTGGTAAGTACCATCTTAGTACACGAAAGAGAGTCATGTCGGATAGTAGGGGGAAGTAGAAAACGCTGATCCTAATTGTGGCAGGAAGTGTCTGGTGGTGGTGCGGATGAAGTGGATGCACCTCGGAGACGAGCTACTTGTTGTTCGGTATCTCGTAGTCGTACCTCTCAAACTAACTATCTCGCTCGGGAGTCTCCGTTCACTTCCTGTGTTTGTCTCTCATCTCTCTCAATAGCAAACCGCATTTGTTCTGTTCGATTTGGGATGTCCTGAGCTTAGTTATCAATACCTCGAGTGCACCGAACCATGACTAAGAGGGCTTGGTCAGTTGGTCCTCTATGACTAAGATTGAAGAGACTTTAGTTCCTACCGTAGTGTAGTCATATCCCCTGCTGGTGACTCTATCTCCAAATATTGTGTGCCTAAGGGAGCATGGGGCCACCAGGGCCCACACGATAAGTCGGTGCTCTCGCTTTACATGGGGGATTGATGACATCAGATTCTGCATCCGAGTCATCATCACCATTGCCCTCTGTCTCTTCCTCTTCGAGGTCCACTATTGACTCCACGGGTCCATCTGTGAGTTTTACTTCGTGTTCCTCCTCTGGTTCTTCCTCTGGGTCGAGCCACCCTGCTATTCCCTGACTAGGGAGGTAGGGGTTTCCTGGCTAATGATACTCGTCTATAGTGTATTGTACGAAGGGGTATAAATACTAGAAACAAATAGCATACCAATTACTCCTATAGTAATTTAATTTTGTTTGGGTTTGGTTTTATAAGCTCTTTGGATAACTAAATGGTAAGTTTTTGATTCATTGTCCATCACAATTACTCCCGAACACATGTTGGTCGTATTTTGAATGAATGTAGTTGATCAGGCTACATTCACCCCAAATACGACTACATAACTGCCCGAGTTTAATAGCGATGTTCAAATCCTCCAAAGACTTTTATTGTTCTTGTTGTGTTATTATTCTAAAATGCACACAAAGGTATGTATTTTAATTATTATGTTCAGAGTTGTTTAGTCCCATTGTATTTATAGTTGCATATCCTGTATGATTAGATATGCTAGTTCACTATAAACAATGCTCTGATACCAATCTGTCACACCCCCGAACCAGACGGCGGAAACGTCTGGGGGCTTGTGCGTGACTTCATCTTGAAATATCATTACAGTGAATATAATTGAAACATAACATCATCATCATCATCACACATGTAATATAACAACATTCATTGTTTACATCGAGTATTGTGTTTGAATATTAAATGCCAAAATACTAAGAGTATGATGAAACAAAATATCACACAATATCCATTAGTTTTTTTCGTTCATCCTGCTTCAACGGTTTCCTGAGAATACAAGTTATTTTGAAAACGGTCAACATAAAAATGTTGGTGAGTTCATAAGCATGTTTGTGAAAATGATTTGTATAACTTTGAAAACCACCAGAAAATCCGATATTTTCTGAAAATTGTTTAGTGTGTTTGTGTTAGCTCTTGTATTAATGCATGTATGTTATTGTTTATTTGACTAAAAAGGTAAAGAGAATGTAGAGAGAATGTAAGAGCATGTAAAGAGAATGTTCCCAGACAACCCGATGTTGCCTGTAAAAAAAATGGTCTTCCGTAAACTTCATAACGTTACTTCCTCTAAGCGAGTCGTCATAACCATACTAAATAATGACAATTTCACCTGTCTTGGCGTCGTTGGACGCCGGTTTTGACTTTGATTATAAGGTTTTTTGTCACCCTAGACTGAATTAGTCTAACTGTAGCGAACAACTGAGGTGTGGGGTGTCAACCCCATATAGATCTATACACAAATCCCCGTTCTCCCTCCAAGAGACTCTGGTTATAACTACAGGCTACGATCGTACATTTAATAGGTGCCAACTGACAAAAACTCGCTAGATCCTTAATTGAATTTACGCGAAGAAAAAGGTATAAACTCATTCCAGGACCAATGATCCATGTAAGTGAACCACTACGGCATCGCTAAACATGTAAATAATTTCAAGACCCAAATGGAATGAGATTATATAACATGGACCCGAAATATATATGAAAGGACAACTAAGGCCCATTTCACATGTAAAGTATTTACAGGCCCAAATGGCACACAATTAGTATCCAAGGTCTGTCGCACATGTTAATGGGTCAATGAGGCCCAATAAACATATACAGGACCTCTCACACATAAAAATGGGCCACTAAGGCCCAATAACTAAGAAAATAATCAAATCAAATCCATTTGTTGGTTTATCATTGGTTTTAGCTCAATTATTCACTAAAATAGCATAAAAAGAAGAACACATATAAAACTCATCCCCATGCCCAATAAACATGTAAGTGGACCACTAAGGCCCACTATACGTGTCTATTATTTCCAGGCTCAAAAGGAATGTGAATGTCTATCCTAAGCCCAATATACATGTAAAAGGACACTAAGGCCCACTAAACATGTATATTATTTCCAGGCCCAATAAGGATATGAATATTGTTTTTAACCCGTTTGTTATTGTTTTGTTTATTTTAGCTTCATTATTTACAAAGTTGATATAAAAAGCCCACATTTTTGTAAAAATGACGTTCTTGGCCCAATAAGCCAAAAATTTACAATTAAGGCCCAATTTTTGTAAGAATAACACTTTAATCTCCAATTTTGTTAAAAACTTGTGTTGATGACTACTTTGTGATAAAAATAACATTTTAAACCCATTTTTGGCTTGATTTTTGTGGAAATACATATTTTTCTTGTTTTGGCTTTTTCGACCTAGTTTTTGGAAAATTTGTAGCAAAATCATCGTATGTCGAAATTTGGATCCGTAAATTCTGGAAGTTTGGAAAACTTCTCTACTTTGTTCACAATTTTCTCAAAATTTTTAATGGCCTCAAACTAGTGTGAAATTTCTCACCTTCACAGGTTGGTCCGAAAGTATTTCAAATTTGATAGGCAGTTTTGTAAAATTCCCCAAAAATTGTAGAAAGATCGTATGAAAACGTGAGAGTGGTCTTTTTAAAAGTATAAATCTGAACTTTAACCATGTAAGACAGTTTTGAAAAACATTACCATTAAGGGGGTCAAAACAGTCCGAGATTGGACCAAAACTTTTCTGTCAAGGGCTGTTTTGTGAGTTTAGTTTATAGATCTTTGAACCCAACACTCATTTTTGCTATATCAACTATACAAATCGCAGATCTACAAGTTTACATGTATTATATGAGATAAAACATACTTTTCTCATGTTTCATATGAAGATCTTAGTGATACACTTCAAGTTTCTTAACATATTTTTAGATTAGTGAAGAAATCAACACATAATCACCAAATGTTTCAAGAAAACACACATAATCATGCATATATACATAGATCTACACATAAGACTTGTATTATCCCCCCAAAAACAAGTAAAAACAGAAAAAAAAAAAAAAAAAAAAAAAAAAAAAGGGGTATGAACTCACCTTGGGGTGATGGATCGGTTTTTGATGAAGAAGTGTAGAGATCTCGGCCCTAGATGTGTTATTGAGATGATTTTCGAGCTCTAAGGTGTAGTAAGAGTATTAGTCACGAAATCATGGGTGTAAGAGGAGTAAATGTGTTTAAGGATGAAGTGTAACACTTAGATTTGCAATATCTTACCACAATATGAAGTTTGAAGTAATTTCCCTTGGTGATGATCCTTATATCCACGGTTTTGCTTGAGAGAAATGGTGGAAAAGTGTTGAGAGAATATGTGTAAATCTTGAAGTGTGAGTGAGGTTGGAGAGTGAGAGAAGGCCAAGAGATAGAGTGAGAGATAAGAGAGATATAGAATTTGAATTATGAACGGGTGGTGTGAGAGTTGCATGGATACATTCACTCTTGCATGGATATCCAACAAATAATTATGAGGTGTCACCACTTAATTATCTTCTTGTTATTTATTTATTTATTTTGTATTATTCTTGTTGGGCCGAGATTGGGCCATAAGAAAAGGAATTGAGATAAGTTTGGGCCCTATCTTGACTTAGCTCGAAATTATGAGGCTCAATTAATATTTTTTCGGCCCATTGGGCTCTGAAGGTGGTTTACGGCCCAAGATGATTCAAAGGAATGGGTTTGTGGTCCATTAAGGCTAATTAATTCATTTATGGTCCAACAAGACCCGTTAGAGATAACTAGTCCATTTTAGGTCCACTAAGGGTAAAATTAACCATTTTAAGCCCATATGGCCCAAAAGGTTTAGTTTTATGAGTGTGGGTCCATTTAGAACCCAATTAGGGTCTTTAAGCCCAAAATAATTCAAGTTGAGGGTTTGTTGGTCTATTAGGCCCAATAAGAGAATCCTAGTCCATAGTGAACTTGAACCGGGATGTCTAGGGTTTCCAACCCTTATTTGAACATATGAGATATATTTGAATGAGAATGGAGTATAGTATTCACTTAGAGTACCAGTTATTACTTTAGGTGAATGATTGCATGAGAGTAGAATTTCCTAGCAAAATGCTAGTTGTGACACATTCCCTAGGTTTTCCTAGGTTTTTGACCTCACACTACTATCAGCTGCTGAAAAACTCTCCATAATGTCAGTCACCTACTTCATGAATACAATTAAATGCAACAAAACTTAGATAATCCTTCGAGTAAAAAACTCATCCCGACAACGGTTAGACTCAGACGAGAGTTGCAAAATATGGTTAAGTCCATTACTCCGAGATTATCCAACCTCTGTCACATGTGACTTAACATATTCACTTAGTAGCTAGCTTACATTATTTAAGAGTCCTACAGAGCACAAAGATAGCAACATTCATGCAGTGGAGTCGACTGGCACTAAAACACAATAAAATCAGGTAGATCCTCATTTGAAATTATTGCTCTCTATCTCCCAACATCTCGGATGCACCTTTGCCCTTCTCTTACTCTCTTAAGAGTGGCTAGCCATTCCTTGCAGTGACCCGCTATGCACTGGACCGACTAGTGAAACTTCCACCAACCCTGCAACACTCGTGTATGCTAATCATATATAACATTGGGTCCTATAGACAGTCGAATACCTGATCCTACCCTAAGACCTTAATCAAACAAGAAAAGTAAATATGGCCAAACCAAACACTTTTAGGCTATAGAATCTTAGTTATGTACAACGATGATGCATATACTAAGCAACTACAGTAATGATGTCAATTTCATATAAGGAAGAACCCTAGGCTATCAGACGTCATATAATCAGGCAATTCTATCATGCAACTCGTGAAGATCCCTAGGCTATCACTAGCATGTTGTTCTAATATATCATAATATCAAATAACAGTGTGGTAACTTTGGGTAAACTTACTAGCTCCGACTGATCGTACACATCGCATCCTTTCTTGATTATTTTTTAAAACAATTCTAAAAATCATTTTTTTAAAACCTTTGTATTTCCTTAGTTTAAGACCTGATTCACACGAGTGTTCCTCTAATTCACTCAAAACAAGGCTCTGATACCAACTTGTAACATCCCAAAGTTTTCAATAAATTTAAACATTTCAAAAGCAACCCCTTTATTAATAAAAGTGTTTACAAGCTATTATTTCCAAAACATTATTTAAACCCAGAGTCTCCCAGGATCTAATTAGTTGTAAAACCAAGGATGTGTACGGTCACGCCTTCACGTTGCCACAGTCCACTGGAGTACTTGAAACCATCACCCAAAACTGTAAGCACGAAGTTTGATGAGTTCCCCCAAAGTACCAACATACAATCAAATAGCGCACATAAGATAACAGCATGTACTGGGTTCACAGCTAAAAGTCTAGATTATCCTTAAGTCGACAATATGAGTCTGGCTTGCCTATCGGGCCCACAACTCATATATGGCTTGCTCTTGAGCCCACAACTTATGTTTGGATTGCTCCCTAGCCTAATTAGTCATTATACTGGCATACAATGTTTAGTCTTCAATACGATTCTGGCATACCAACCAGTCCTCAACTCATATCTAGAATGCTTCTGAGCCCTTAATATGAGTCTGGCATGCCCTACCCCGCCCTCAGCTCATATCTAGATTGCTCAAATATTGTCAAGCCCTCAATACGAGTTTGACATACCACCTGGTCCTGAGCTTGTATCTGGAATGCTACTAAGCCCTCAGTATGAGTCTGACATGCCCTACCCGACCCTCAGCTCATATCAGGAATGCTCCAGGGTTTGTTGGATACAACACGAAGCAGTACAACCTCAACCCAACACAATATACCGACAAATAACAACCATAAATAGATAATCGTGCAGACAGAAACATAGGTAGTCCTACAGATCTACCAGACTAGCATATCAAAACAAGCATGCATATCTGTCCCATACTCAACATATCAACAATATCAGGTTATTAAACCAATGTACCGACCTTGGTGCCTTCGACACGAAAGTATAGCGAGGAAAACTCACCACTCGATCTGATCCATAGTTGATAAGGTCTTGACTCCGAATCTCATCTCCAATCAATACCTATCCATCCAAGTGAGCAATAACCATCAAAATCCCAAAATACAAAAATACCCAAAGTACCCCTCAAGGTCATCTTTGGTCAAAGTAAAAAAGTCAAAGTCAATAGTCCATGTTGACTCCAACACGCCGTGTTGCCTTACAAACACATCGTGTTCTCCCCGCATCCAAACATTCAGGAAAACCCCAGCCAACACGCCGTGTTGACTTGCAAACACATCGTGTTTGCCAGAGTTCCAACAACTTAATCCATTAAGTTGTTTCCTTCAATTCCAAGAGCTCCAAAGCTCATATCTAGACCAAAATGATATGAAGGAGGATAAAGTTTCCAACTTCATCCTCTGGAACTACTCCAAAGGGTCCAAAACCCATCTATAAGGCTAGAAGGTGCAATAAATTAACCAATAAGCACTTAATCTTTAAAGTTGATGCCCAATACTTTCCAGAAGAGGTTTTAGCACTAAAACCATCCCAAAGGTCGATGCTTTATAGACATGCATGTCCAATGCATGTCTTGAACCCATATTAGGTCAATAATAAGGATTATGAACTAATATCAATGCATGACATCAAAACTGAACTATAAGCCATATCCAATACTCTACAAAGGTCACCTTGACCTGGGGATTCATAAAGTTGCAAACTTTATGAGATCTAACCCTTCAAACTCTCAAGAATAAGAAGCTAAAGGGACAAAACCCAAGATCTAGCAACATGGAATGAAAAAAGTCGGATCTTAGACACTTACAAAGGTCCAGAAGAGTGCCAAGTTGAAAGATAAGGGAATTTCTTGCTAGATCTTGCCTTCCTTCTTCGAATCCCTTCCTTCTTTGGCTCTAAAAACACCAAACCAGATGACAATAAGAGGGAAAGATGATTAGGGTTTCCTTCAGGGCTTGAGGGTTGATGGGGGCTGAGGGTGAACAAACCCTAGCCATCTCATTCCTTTAAATAGGGAGCAAACCTGGAAGATTAGGGTTTCATTTCCAGCGACCAACACGTCGTGTTCCAGGAGGTAACACGTTGTGTTACTCTTAATGAGACCAGTGTTTTTTATAATCTCGACACGCTGTGTTGGTGCCTCCAACATGCCGTGTCCAGTCCCCAAAAATGTGATTTATACGGAAAGTTTCTCCTCAAATTTTGGGTGTTATAAAGTTTGATTTTAGGTCATTTTAGGTATTAGGAGTAGTCGATTGAAGTCTAAGTCCTTGTTATTGTATAGTTGACCAGTAGAGGCAGTATTCGGAGTAGTGATTTGTTCAGTTATCAGTTCAGACTTTAAGGTGAGTTTTCCTCATTGTACTTGTGGGTCAAAGGAACCAATGTCGGACCACTAGATTATGTATCCTACTATATTGGATGTTATTATGTTGTAGTGATTTGTTAGATCTGCATGATTATTTGTTTGTTGGTTATATGTTTATTTGTTGCATATGTCGACATATTACGGTTGGGTTAAGGCAAACCTGCTTTGTGCGGAAGCGAACAAACCTGAGAGCAAGCCACACATAAGTTATGGGCCATAAAGGCAAGTCAGACTTATGTTATGGGCTCGGGAACAATCTGTTGGGTTTTGGTATATTACAACATCCTATGGTGCACATACAACCCTAAATACCTTGGATCTATGTTTTCACTAATTATACATGCAAATGGTTTCAAAGGTATTAATCTTACAAATAGCATGCATTTAACATAAAACATATAAGATACTAGTTAGCATAACATACCTTTTGATGGAGCTTGAAGTCTTGGTGTATTTGGCCTTAAAGAGCTTAGCCCCAATAGTGTCGAATCCTCAAATGGAATCACAACTCACCATGGACAAAGGATGAACTTGAGAGAGAATTCCATGCACACAAAAGACACCATGAACTCTAAAAAGATACAAGTGGCGATTTTGGGCAATGAAGTATCTATTTATATGTGGTATTTCTAGGGTCATGGATATAAACCAAATCCATACCCATGGGTTCTATGATCCATGGTTCATGTGGCCCAACTCTTTATGTATCTATACATAAACTTGGTCCAACATGGATCCTAAGCCCAACACATATAAATATAACTAATTACATTAATTAGTCCCCATAGATTTAATTAGTCTCTTTCGACCACAAAATTAATTCCAAATTAAATCTTGATCAATACTAATTAAAACATATGATTTCATATTAATATATTATTACTTATAATATATTAATAAACCATAAATAACCTTCTCACAAAAGTCCATCCTAACAAATTGTCCTGATGATATGTAACCCAAATGGACCATGCTACTCTCGGGTCGAATACATACCAATAATAGTTATGGGCTTAGACATCTAATCCAACACAATCTAGACATGAGTTATGGGCCAGGAAGGCAATCCAAACTCATGTTGTAGGCTCAGGGGTAATCTAACCTAATGGTTGTGAGCCCGGTATGCATGATGTTATATGTTCGTGTGGTGGTGTTTTGGGGAACTCACTAAGCTTTGGTTTATAGTTTAAGTTTTACGTTTCAGGTACTTTAGATGATCAAAGAAAAGCAAAGGCGTGATCGTACACATCCTCCAGTAACATTTTTTTTTGGAGATGTTATGATATATTGATTTTGGATCATTTGTGTTTGATCTTGGGTTCTTATGATTTGGGATGATTAAAAAACAATGATTTCTCTTTAATTGAAAATGAAAATTTTATTGCGATTTTTGGGATGTTACATTATTTTTAGAAAAATAACATTTGTTAAACAAATGATATCAAGATTGTTAAAATCACGATCTTGATCAAATGATCGTATGATCAGATAGGTAAAAGGATCCATATGTATCCAATGTTAATGTTTTAAACCCTGGTTTGAACCGAGAACCAAGGAAGGTAGTGGTTCAACTAGCACCAACTTTATGCTTTTTTCGGGGCTGGAACAAATCGGCCAGATTTTATGAAAAACAGCTAAACCAGTTAATTTTAATAAAACACTTAGAAATGAAGCATATTGCATAACAAACTTTGGGGGCCGTTTCACATCTATTTAAATTTCTCTTAAATTTAATAAAAACACATGGTAAACGTTATGAAATTTTTTGATGTATGTGTATTCATCTAAAACTATATTTTGTTTCGGTATTATACTTTATTATCTTTTGGATGTATGTGGATTGATATAAAACTTATGATTATGTATTTTTTAATGTATTTATTGTTAACTGAATGGTGAACTGTTAGATGAATTTTTCTTTTAGTTCTAAAAATGCTTTGGATAAGATCTTACGTTCTTGACAACCTATATAAAATCTTACGATCACGGTTTACATAGTGGAAAAACAATCCTATATAGAAGAAAAAAAATATCATAAGAGTAATATAAGATAATATAGTCAATTATACATAAATATTATAAAAATTGTTATTTAGAAGAAAAAAGGACTTTGTCCATAATAGATATTATCTCTAAGACAAAGAAAATATCATACAGTTAATGTAAAATAATACAAAATGATAGACAGAAAAAATATACTAGGATAATAAGAAAAATACTAAAAAATTAAAAATATTTTAAAAAAAAATCCTTACATTTTAACCAGGAAAACTTTAATAAAATTCTTATATTTTGACATTATAATCGATTAATTCCTTATATTTTTGTTCTTGCAATTAAACCAAAAACACCAACAATTGTTTACTATTAATCCCCAAAAACTAGCAACATGGATTTTTTTTACCTGATAAACTGATAATTTTTGGGTTTTTAGCCTAATAAACTGGTCACCAACCGAATATGAGTGTTTTTTTTTTCATAAATGTGATAAAAGTTTGGGAGTTTGGACTAACTGTTATCTAATATTTTGTATTGGATTAACTAAGTGTATATTTCGTATTCGACTAACTTAACTTTTGATTACATTTGTCAAAAAGTACTTGTATTCGGGTAGTGATCAGTTATCGAGGTAAAACCCAAAAATGAGTGGTTTACCAAGGCAAAAAACCCAAAATTGTAAACAGTTGCCAGTTTTTAGGATTTAGTTGTAAACAGTTGTCAATGTTTTGGGCTTAATTGCAAGAAAAAATATATATAATGACTTAATCGATGATGATGCCAAAATATAAGGATTTTTTTGAAGTTTTCCCTATTTTGATCATATCTACGAAAAAAACCTCATATTCTGTTAGTGACCAGTTTACTAGGTAAAAACGTCAAAATGCAAACAATTGTCAGTTTTTAGGACTAAGTTGAATGAAAAAAATTTAAGGACTAAAGCGATTATAAAACAAAAATATAAAAACTTTTTGTAGATTTCACTAAGAATTATATCAAAGAAAAGAGGGATACTCATGTACACATGCATCAAGTACTTGTTTCCCACATACTCTATCAAGCAACACGTAAATCTCCTTAGAACATTCATGATATTTATCGGAAGCCGAAAACTGATGTAACTTCCCCTCAATCTCAATCCAACTCGACCCCGGAATCTTTTTTTCCACCCTAAACTCTTTCATACTTGACCTAATTCTAGCCACCTCACTCCACCTATTTTCTTCCGCCAACATATTAACAAAAAGACTATAATACCCACTATTATCCGGTTCCAAAACCATCAACTTTTCAACGGCAACACGTGCCAATTCCAAGTTCTTCTGAATCTTACACCCTCCCAAAACCGCACCCCAAATCACACCATTCGGTTCCATTCCCATCTCCTTTATCAGTTCCATTGCATCTTCTAACATTCCAGCCTTGCATAACAAATCAACCATACACCCGTAATGTTCAATTCCAGGGGGAATAAGAAAATTTTGACTCATGCTTTGAAACAACTTGCGCCCCTCTTTGACTAATCCTCCATGAGTACAAGCACTAAGAACACTTATAAAAGTAATCCCATTTGGTTTTATATTCTCTTTTTTCATTTGACTAAACATTTTTAACGATTCTTTCGCGTACCCATGTGATGCAAGCCCTTCGATTATTGAGTTCCAACAAAAAAGATTCTTTTCGGGTAATTTATAGAACACCAAGAGTGATTGATCTAAGTTGCCACATTTTGCATACATGTCAATCAAAGAAGACCCAATGTAAACATCAAGATTAAAACGGTTTTTTGCAATATAAAGATGGATTTTCTTTCCGATATCAAGTGTTCCAAGGTGAGCACAGGCTGAGATTACAGTTGCCATGGTGACTTCATCAGGGGTGATGCCATGTTTTGTCATGTTGATGAAAGTTGATAATGATTCTTGGTAGAGTTTGTTTTGGGAGTAGGAATTTATCATAGTGGTCCATGAGATTAAGTCTTTTGATGGCATGTTGTTGAATAAAAGCTCTGCAGATTTGATGTCTTTTATTCTGGCGTATCCATCGATTAAAGAGTTCCAAGAAGCACAAGTTCTTTCAGGCATTTCATCGAACAGTTTATGAGCAGAAACCATGTCTCCTGATCTTGAATGTACTGAAATCATGGATGTCCAGGCGAAAGTGTCTCTTTCAACCATTTCATCGAATACCTGGCGGGATTCCAAGATCTTTCCAAAACATGAATAGAAATCGATCAATGCTGTCTGGACGTAAACATGTGATTTGAACCCGAACTTCCATATCTGCCCGTTAATGGCTTCTCCGATTCTATATTGTTGGATAAAAGCACATGATTTGATGACGGAAGGAAATGTATAGCTAGTGGGAGAAATTCGAGCTCTCAACATTTGTAGATAAATTTGAAGAGATTGAATTGGGACAAAACAAGACACACAAGCTCGGATAACAGCGTTATACACAAATCCATTGGGATCCTCCATCTGGGTATAGGCTTGGATTGCGTAATCTGTTTGAGAAAAGGTCGAACAGGCTGAGACGAACTGATTTATCATGAAACAATCTTGATTGTAGCTGTTCTTGACCATGAACGCGTAAATAGATTCTAGTTGTCTCAAGTTTGAGCAGATTTTCAAGTGTTCAATTATGATCTCATTGTTGATTGTTCCTCCTTGTAGTTCTGCAAGATGGGTGGTCGGTAATCGAATCAAGTCTGCTGCTGTGGTCGTAAAGTAGGAAGAAAGGAAGTTCAGAGAAGAGAAATGACGACGGAGGCGATGAGAAAAATGGTGGCGAAAAGAAGTTGCAATGAAACCGCTTACTCCGCCGCCGGAGTTCATCGGCAAAGAAAATAAAATCGGAAATGGGTTTTACAGATAATCAATTTAACAATCATGTAACCGGAGATAGAGGGCACCCATATGAAAATTCTATTTTAAGAAAACTAAAAAGCGAAGTGTTTTCTATTTCAAGACATTCGAAGATAAAATTTTGCAATATTCGTGACTTTGTATAGACGTGAATGTTGTCCATCGTCTCTCCTTATCGTGTTAACCTCAACCATCACGTTCATTCGCTCTGCATTTTAGGGTTCCAAAATCAATTCATTTTTCTCCTCCTCTCTCACAATGCATTCATGGAAAGATAAATTTACAGAAAAGATAGCCAATTTCTTTTACGAACCTTCTTCTTCTTCATCTTCTTCTCCATCGTCTTCTGATCACGATCAGGTACCCCATCTACATCTCTCTCTCTCTTTCTCTGATATGTACATTGATTGTTTTCCAGTTTTTCTTCGAATTGGCTTGCTATCATCGTGAAATTCATCTACTTTTCGCGTTCTTAAGGAACCGTATTCATGTAAATTTGGTTTTTTACGATCTGGGCATAAAAATTAGAAAGTATTTAATTCCATTTATCCAATATGAATTCATAATTTGTGAAATTTTGACTAAAGCTTGAAGCTTTGACCATGGCGGTCTTCCTTATTTGCAGACCAGTTTACCTCTTAAAGATGAAAGCTATTTGTCATCAATACTTTCTTTCTTGTTTCCCTCGCAAGAGTCAATTTCAAAAGAAGAGAATGATTACGAAGCAGGCAGCCTAAAGATTATAAAATGTAAGAATTCAGATACAAAAGACGAGAATCCAGACCTAGGGTCAGGGAAGAGCACCAGCAGTAGTGATGTGTTTGAAGATGCCATTGATCTAAAGACCCCCAAAAAGCATGTTCATGACCTAAATCTGGATTCGGTTTTTATTTCTTCCAATTTGAGCCAATTTTTTCAATCTTGCCTTCCCAATATAGTAAAAGGTTGCAAATGGGTTTTAATTTATAGGTAATAATATCTCCTTATGGTTATCATATACAAATGTTTGACATTATATGTTGTACCATAGAGTGGATGGAATGAGAGTAATGTCAAACTAAATTTGTCTAATATAAAAAACATCAAATATAAAATAGTTCAGTTCAATTCAGTCCAATGTAGTCAGTTTCGTTGAGACAAATGCACTCTTACTCTAAATTGGGTTGTTGACGTATCTTTTCTTTGAAATGAAGGGCAGTACCTTGAAACATGGCATATCACTTCGAACACTTATTCGGAACACATTTGAAGTTTCTGGGCCTTGTTTGTTGGTAAGATTTGGTTACTTAAGAACAAATTGGTTTAATTTCAATATATCTGACATATTGTATTCTTTACGTAGATTACTGGAGACAATAAAGGTGCTGTGTTTGGGGGGCTGATAAATTCCCCGTTAACACCTACTCCCCAAAGGAAATATCAAGTAAGTTAGTCCCAAGTTTCTTTTTCTCCCAGTGTGTTACGGATAAAATACTTGATTTTCCAACTTCTTTTCTGCATTATGTCAAAAACAAACACGCATATATAACGTATTAGGTTATGTCATTAAGTCCTTCAAATCGAAAAAGGAAACACTTTAGTTTGCTAATGAGTTGTTTCTTTGACTTAATGGGCAGGTACTGGAAAGTCTGTTTGTTATTTTACTTAATCAGACAGAATGACCTAACGAGCTTAAGACGAAATAAATAAATAAATAATTTGATTTAATGTATTAAGCCACTAATGTTTTATGTATGTTCTCTTCTGTTTTTCTACCAACCCCTCTCACTTAAAATTGACGATTATTGTGATTTTTTTAATGTATGGACATTTAGTCTCATTTATAGAATTTATGTATACAACACATTATTCAGACAAAAGCCACGGGAGAAAAGTAACGAAACAAAACTTTGAACTATAAATAAGTTAACTTCTACACTACTGTATCCACGTGATGCTATATCATACATTTTCTAGTGTTAATTAATGGGTTTCAACACTCTGCACTTTTGAATTGTTGTGGCAGGGAACAGTTCAGACCTTTGTTTTCACAACATTATATGGTGCACCAACTTTGTTTAGACCAACTGGTAAGCCATATTTATTATATTGTAAATGACGTAAATATCATCATCCTCATTGTCATACCCCCCCCCCCCCCCCCCCCCCGTATTTGTAATTACATTTGGTAATCCTACCATGGTTTTACCGAATTTGAGTAATCTTTATTATTACACTCATGAACTAATAATTTCTTTTTCTATTTCAAAAGGTGCAAACCGGTACTTTTACATATGTTCCAATGACATGCTAGCATTTGGAGGCGGAGGAAGTTTTGCGTTACGCTTAGATGGAGATTTGTAAGATGCTTTATGTGTTACTACTTAATAACAACAAAAATGATATTATTACTATTATTACTATTATATGTTATATCATCTTATTATCTCTTTGTGTACTTAGGTTGACTGGAACTAGTGGACCTTGTGATACATTTGGTAATCGATGTTTGGCTCATAATGAAGAGTTTGAGTTAAAGAACGTTGAGGTATGTAACACTCTAAACGTGTGCATAATATGATATAGGTGCTGGTTGTTTTTTTTTTTAAGCCAAAATGTCTGCAGTCTGCAGACCACATCTGCATGCCTCTGCGGCAGAAGAGGTGGACCAAATGTCTGCGGTCTGCAATAAGAAGACTGTTTGTTTTTAACGTCTGTAGCCGTTGAAATAAATTAATTTTTCAATCTTAATTTCATGTCATAAAGATTAAAAATGCATTTTCAGCAAAAAGAGAAAGAAAAAAAACGAGTGGTCTTTTTTTTTTGTTAAAATGAGGTCTGAAGACCTTTAAAGACAGTGACCCATGTCTGCGCCAGGAAGACCTCGCGCAGACGTTTTTTGGTCTGCGCACTTCCAAAAAACAAACACTCTGCGAGGGCATATGTTTGCGCGTTGTCTGCGCGGCGCAGACAAAAGTGGTTGCGCAGCTCTTCACAAAAAAAACAAACAACCCCATAGTTAGTATAAGTAGTGAAGGCTTTAAGCCTGAAGAGCTAGTGTATGAGTTTCAATTTCAATATACATCAAATATAGTGTGGGAAATGTTATTTATCATTTTTTTCTTCACCTTGCAGTTGTGGGGCTTCACTCATTCCTCTCGATTTCGTTAACCTAGTCGAAGATTCACAGCTCCAATCAACTTTGTTATTGGTTCTTCAATGACATTGATACACGAACATGCTACTTGATATAGAAAGATCCTTGTATACTTCAATGACTACTAGACAACTTAGACTTTTTTTATATTTGTTCCTACAAATGTATATAGAATGCATGTATTACATTTCAAATGACGTAATTTATTTAATTCAAAGTTATGATTTGCATGTAATGTTAGTTAACATTTATATGCATATATCATGCAAAGTCTCATATAACCAAATCTCAACAGCCGCATTTTTTTTCTGAGAACCTTTGCCATAAAATGAATTTAATATTATGGTATATTTTTACATAATAATCAATAGTATATTACATTTACAGATAAAGATCATGCTATTGATTTCCGATTTTCCAGATGTGATCACATCATTATGACATTGATTCATCGCTACAATGACAACACATTCAATCACATGCTAAATGGAATTTCTTGCTTGATACACAATGTATAAAAAATATCACCTTAATATTTATCCTATCCAATCGTTAATCTTATCATTCGCCATGACAACTTGTAATGAACATGCTAACATTGTTCTGGCTACATCTAATTCTTTCTTTAATTTTGAAATTACTAGGCAAGTTGAATCATGTTGTTGAAAAAGACAAATATACCCTTCAACTTACTCTTACACCATCAACATAAAGAGGAGTTCCTACCTTGTTGTATGCAGTTGTTGCTCTAATGCAAATGCAGATAACACCATAGCATACCATTCCTAGTGTTATACAAACAAGAATCAGAAGGTTTTTGATAATATACTAACATATAAAATGTAGAATTCATATAAATTATAATTATGATATATTAATTTTGAAGAGCATGGTGTAATTGGATAACTATTAAGTAATGTAGACTTCTCTCTTTACTTAAGGCTAGTGAAGAACTAAGCAAAATGCAAACATGTTCACCTTATTCAAGAACATAAACCCTAGAAAGAAAAACGAATGCACTATTATGTGTCTCTCGATCAACAGCTTCTCAAAAAGTAATCCAGACGAATTAGAAACAACATGCACTTCCGGAACCTCGCCGGAGACTGGACGGGTGACATGGACAGTAAAAGATAAAGTAGATCGGATAACAGTTATGGTGCTTGATTGTAGAAAATCGTAATATATATGTATGAAGAAAAATGATGAAAAGAAGATTGGATACTTGAACAGATCATTGTGCAGGAGGAGGGGCTAGGATTTTACAGTCGATGTTGCTGCAGTTGAGAGAAGTGACGACGAGAGGGAGGAGACGACATGGTGGAGTCTGCACTCGACATTCTACACTCCGGGTAGGCATTCCTTTTAAAACAATTTTGGACTTTTAATTTTTGTAAAAAGTAAAAGAAAAAATTGTAAAAGATATTTGGCAAAACATAAAAATTCTTTTAAATCAACTTTTTGTTATGAATAAAAAGGAGTTTTCTAAAAGTCATAAAAATTTTTTATGGCTTTTGGCTTTTAACTATTAAAAGTCTTAAAAGTCAAGCCAAATATATTTAAAGACATCTTTTTAGAAAAAATTCTTTTACAAAAAGTCTTTTATAAGAGGACTTTTAAGTTAAAAACGAATCCCAAACACACCCTGGATAGAGGGTGCGGGACTGAAAAGAAAAACATGGGTCAGTTCAAAAACTGTAAAGGAAATTGTTGGAAGTTTTCACATACGATAACTGTAGTAAGTTGTAGCGGTTTTGTTTTGTTCACATCTTTGTAATTTTTTTTTGTACACATTTAGGTAACAAAATTGTTGGAAGTGTTCACATATGACCATTATGACCGGATGTCATATGTGAACAATTCTAACAAATTCATTACCTAGATATATAAAATAAATAAATAAATAAAGTTACCAAAATGTAAACAAAATGAAAATGTAATTATCTTGATAATTAAATTTTCCTTTTTTCTTTTAATCTAATCTTATAATTTTGATTTGGTATAAAATTTAATCTAAATAGTAAATATTTTTAAAACAACATTATTTTGGTAAATATCTTTTTAAAATATACCACTTTGGTAAAAAAATAATAATAATAATAATACAAAAAATACAAAAAATAAAATATATTAATACTAAAGACATTTTGATTGACGGTCTTAATAAAAATGGATTTTCCCCCATGTATAACATGAATTTAAAATACAAATAATATAAGTATGTTTTATTTACATCGATATGCTCTTGTCTCATACATATAGAGCTAATTGATAATTATGCTATCAAAAACGGCTTCCAACATGTCCTTACAAATTTAAATGCTCATAAATGGTCATAAATATTGTTTTATATAAATTCAATTGAATATGTTAATACTACAAGACATTTTGATACTCTTAATAAAAATGGAAATTGGCTTATTTAGGTAATTACCTTTTCGTTTTATTCACATTTTGATAACTTTATTTTTTATAAACATCTAGCTAATAAACTTGTTGTAAGTGTTTACATATAACCATTATGACCGACTGTAACAGTCAGTCATAATGATCATATATGAACATTTCAAACAATTTCTTTATTTAGATGTGTAAAAAAACAACAAAGTTACGTAAATGTGAACAAAATGAAAAGTTAATTACATTGATAACTCAATTTTCCTAGAACGTATTTTCGTGAAATTACAAAAAAATAAAAAAAAAATTAAATATCTATCAAACTTATATGAGATGTAAATGTTTATATGATCTTATTGAAGTTAAAAGGTTAGATCGATATTTAAATTCAATTTTTGTAATTTTAAGCTCGAGGTTTTATGTAATTTAAGTTAGGCCTTTATCTTTGAACTCGATTGATAAAAAGTGTGTACGAGCTTCACTAAATTTCATAAAACTCATTTTGTTTACGTCTCTAGTTATTTTATATATTTTTAGGCAAATACCATAAAGCACCAAATTATACACACTTAACTGGCAAAAGCCTTACATTAAATTTTTTGTTCACTGTAGCCTCAATAATTAGGTTGAGTTACCAATTAAATGTAAGGTCCCAAAAACCATACTAATTTTTTTAATTTTAAAGGAATATATGTAGTTTTTAAATCACCACGAGTAATCAAAACATTGTTTCACAATATATCATAAAAATTAGAGTATTAAAACATAGTGTCTCTTAAATCCAAGGTTGTAAAAATCGTTTGACGGTAGCTCGACGGTCGACTGGTGTTAAAGGATTAATTGGTCTTGACGGGGATTAATCGGAAACCATAGATTATTAATAAAATATTAAAATTAATTAAATATTAATTTATCATAAGAAAAACAAGTACTTCAAAATTAGCAAATAAGAAAAAACTGTAATTTGGAAATTTGGAAATACGAAAATATGAACATTTTGGTATAATATTTTAAATTTTGAAAATTTGAAAATTTTGGAGTAAAAAAAAGTTGCTTTTTGGAATTTTTTAAAATTTTTTTCTAATTCTTTTTACCTTTTTTTGACTTTTTTCGACCTTTTTGACTTTTGTTAACTTTTGTTGACCGATTCATCCCGTCAAACCCGATTAATCCTAAATTTCCGATTAATGCCCTAATCCTCAACGGTTGGAGAACGCCAAGCGATTAATCCACGATTAATCGCCGATTAATCCCGATTTCTGCAACCATGCTTAAATCATAAAAGACTTTTGGAAGATGTGTTGTAACATCCTAAAATTCGAGTCCAAAAATTTCGTTTTTAATTAAATATTTTATAAAATCGTTTACTAAAAACATTGCCGATACCATATCAATCCATAAACCATCATGAACATGTCTCAAAATCAAAACGTCGAATAGTAATAAAACCAGAGTACAATCTCATGAATCACATAGTGCGGAAATCCGATGTGCGTGTGATGTGCAGCTACCGCGATGACTCTTTCCCCTTCGCTGAAGAGGTACCTGAAACAAAACAAAAAATTGTAAGCACGAAGCTTAGTGAGTTCCCCCATCATACCACATACCACATAATAATGTCTATTCATTGGTATCTTCCAACTGGTAGCCGGGAACTACCCTCCCCTTCGGTATCTTTTAACCGGTAACCGAGAGCTAACCTCTCCTTTGCTATCTTTCGACCGGTAACCGAGAGTTAACCTCTCCTTCGGCATCTTTCAACCGGTAATCGAGAGCTAACCTCCCCCTCGGTATCTTTCAACCAGTAATCGGGGACTATTTCACCCCTACCACTATCACATAATAATGTGTCATGATAATACTACTAGGCATGCATGGGTACAATCCACCCCTTCGGTATCTTTCAACCGGTAACTGGGGACTATATCACATCTACCACTACTACACATATATCAAAGCATCCTAGCACATAAATATAATAAATTCAACATTTCAAACAGTTATCACAAAGATAATCATCTTTACTACATTCTCCTACTAATGGGTCGACCTTGGTGCCTTAGACCCATTTCTACTGGAAGGTAACTCACCTCGTAAACTGTGTGTCGAACCTCGCGGAGGAAGTCTCTAACAACTACTCCGATGACTCCCGGCTATCAGAGACACATAACAATCAATCAGAGTCTATAACACTACTCCAGGTAAAATGATCGTTTAACCTTCGGTCCAATTGGATACTTAAGTCCCAATTCTAACTTATTACTCCTACCTCTCTTACAGTCCATTAAAGATTACCTAAGGGCCCACTCACTGTCCAGTTTCTGAATTAGACCTTATTTTCTTCAAACAGGCCCAAAAATTCCCAAGTCCAATATAATAATTCTCAAGGGCCCAATCTTGTCCCAAAAAGGCCCAATACTCAAGTTCCATATTCCTTAGTCCAAAATGATACTTCACAGTGGGCCATGGGGCCCAAAAGTCCAGGCCCATCCTCTTAGGGCCCAAAAGCTCAATTTTCCCAATCTACATGTGTACGCGCGACGTACCTGGCATGTACGCCTAGCGTATGCTGGCCTTGACCACGACGGGGAGTTTGACCTAGTACGCGCGGCGTACCAGGGAGTACGCCCAGTATACTGGATAGCTTCTTTAGGACTTCATTCATGACTTAATCCGTTAAGTCTTTACATCAAAAATGAAGATCCAGGTCCTTTTAGACCTCCTGAACCATAAAGTCACGAACTTTACGTGCTTGCATGCAAGGTTGGGGTCAAAACATGATTTTGGTCCTTTTAATAATCTTTAAGACCCAAAAACACTTGCATGGTTGTGGATTAACCATCAAGGTTCAATTTTTATGAATCTTAGTGCCTCTAAGAGCCCAAAAGGATAGCTATTATGGTTTGAAATCATTAAGATTCCAGAAGCCTCAACAATGGAGTCCAAAAGCAACTTTAAACACCCCCATAAACAAATGTAATGATATAATGGCCAAGGTTGGAACTTGATACCTCAAATAAGTCAGAAAATGGTGCTAATCTTTTGGATTTACGAGCTCTTGGTGGATCCTTGCGCCTTCTTCAAGTTCCTTCCTCTTCTAAAGCACCAAAACTACACCAAAAACTCTCAAATAGCTCCCAAATCACAAGAACACACAAAAGTAGGCTAGGGTTTTCATTAGGGCTGTGCGAAAAACCGCACAAACTGTCCGCACCGCACCAAACCGCACCGCATAACGCGGTTTAAAATTTCGTGGTGCGGTTTGCGGTTCATCATTTTATTAAACCGCACTATGTGGTGTGGTTTGCGGTTTGTATTTATAAAAATACGGTTCAAACCGCACCGCACCGCATGTTATATATACTTTTTTTCTTTACTTTGTTATAACTTCAAATCACGATTTAGAAATGATGTATATAAATATATTTCTTACAATAACCAAATATCTATAACGTAACATTAAATCACTATTTGATCAAGATCTGATGGTTTACAAGAATATAGCAACTATAACAGCAATATAAAGCAATAACAATGATACTTACAAAACTATAGTAGCATGAATCACAATTTATTAAAAACGATTTAACACGAAAATTGTATTTGTTTTTATAAAATGAATGCAATCAATTTTTTTAACCTGGTCAGGTTTTTGGTTTTTGATAGATTAATGTTGAACAACTCATCAAACCGCACAAACCGCAACTAAACCGCATAAACCGCCCGCATCAAACAACACGCGGTTTTGAACATCTGTGGTGTAGTTTGCGGTTTCTAAAATATTCAAACCGCATATGCGCTGCGGTTTGCGGTTTTGACTCGAAATCGCACCAAACCGCACGGCGCACACCCCTAGTTTTCATGGAGGCTGTATGAGGGTGAAGGGAGGCTGAACAAATGGGGCTAATGTTCATTATATAGGGAGTAAACCCTAAGTTTTAGGGTTTAAAGAGCTGCACACGTACGCTGGGCGTACTCCTGGCACGTCGGGCGTACGTGCTTGGCCTCCGCGCTTCCTTTCCACGAGTACGTTGGGCGTACACGACAATGTACGCCCCGCGCACGCAGCTTCCTCAGCCCATTAGCAAGGCCCAAAGGTCAAAGCCCAAACCAAACCACTTTACACTTCAATTAGGATGAATAATAATAATACCTGGAAAATCCCGGATGCTACAAATCTCCCCCGCTTGAATTAGACTTCGTCCTCGAAGTCCATTGCCGCTGCTGAAAATAACTCGAGGTAGTGCTCTCTCATCTCATCCTCCGGCTCCCAAGTCAATTCTGAGCCTTTGCGGTGCTGCCACTGCACCTTCACCAGCTCTATTTCCTTGTTCCTCAGCGCCTTCGTCTTCCTATCTATAATAGCTATCGGTCGCTCGATGTAGTGCAAACTATCACCCACATGAATATCCTCGAGAGGTACCATTGCAGAGTCGTCTACCAAGAATTTCCGCAGCTGGGAGACGTGAAATATGCTATGAATCTAACTAAGCTCGGCTGGGAGATCCAACCTATATGCCACCTTGCCCACCTGGGCAGCGACCCTAAAAGGACCGATGTACCTGGGGCCCAACTTTCCCCGCTTACTGAACCGGATGGCACCTTTCCAATGTGACACCTTCAGGAGGATCATATCCTCGACCTGGAATTCCAGGTCCGAACGACGCTTGTCAGCATAACTTTTTTGCCGACTCTGAGCAGTCTGAAGCCTGCTCCGGACCTACTGGATCCTCTTCATCGTCTTGAGGACCACTTCGGTACTCCCCATAACTCTCTGCCTAACCTCACCCCAGCAAATCGGGGTCCTGCACTACCTCCCGTATAACATCTCGAAAGGAGGACGATCGATACTCGCATGATAGCTGTTGTTGTAGGAGAACTCAGCTAATGGAAGGTAGGTATCCCAGCTACCACCGAAGTCTAAAACGCATGCCCGCAGCATATCCTCCAGAGTCTGGATAGTTCGCTCGCTCTGACCATCCATCTGCGGGTGAAAAGCGGTGCTAAAGTGTAGACGAGTACCCAACTCGGCATGGAATTTCTTCCAAAATATGGAAGTAAACTACACATCTCTGTTAGAAACCATGGAGACTGGCATTCCATGTCGGGCCACAACCTCCCAAATGTAGATGTCGGCCAGCTTCTCGGCCGATATGCTCTTCTAGATTGGTATGAAATGGGCACTCTTGGTCAATCGTTCCATGAAATGACCCATATGAAATCCACTCCCCCGCGCGGTCCTGGGAAATTTGGTGATGAAATCCATGGTAATATCTTCCCATTTCCACATAGGAATATCTAGCGGCTGTATCTTTCCGTGTAGCCTCTAGTGCTCGGCCTTGACCTTCCTGCAAATCAAGCACCGCTCTACATACCATGCTACATCCCGCTTCATGCAGGGCCACCAGTAATCAGGGCGAAGATCTGTATACATCTTCGTCGCTCCGGGATGAATAGAAAACCTGGGTTTGTTCGCCTCCTCCATCAAAACCTAACGCACACCCCCATGATAGGGAACCCACACCCTACGATGTAGCCTCAACAACCCATGGCTATCGTAGTCAAAAGAGGAAACATGTCCCACAATACGCTCGCTCTTCCGATGTTCCTCCTTCATGGCCTCCTGTTGGGCCTCTCGGATCTGCTCCAGGATCGGAGTCACCACTGTCATTCGCAAGCAAATGTCTCTGATTGGTGCAGCCTTGCAGCTAAGAGCATCGGCCACCACATTGGCCTTCCCCGGGTGGTAGAGGATCTCACAATCGTAATTTTTCACCACATCTAGCCACCGACGCTGCCTCATGTTCAGATTCGGCTGGTCCATGAGGTACCTTAGACTCTTGTGATCCGTGTAAATGGTACAATGGACCCCATAGAGGTAGTGACGCCAAATCTTGAGGGCGAAAACAACTGCCCCCAACTCCAAGTCATGCGTCGGATAGTTCGCCTCATGAGGCTTCAGCTGCCTTGAAGCGTAGGCGATCACATGCCCCCTCTGCATCAATACTGTGCCTAAACCCGAGATGGACGCATCACAATACACAACAAAATCCTCCACGCCCTCTGGCAGGGCTAAGATTGGCGCCTCACACAATCTCTGTCTCAACCTGTCAAATGCGGCCTGCTGCTCAGACCCCTAGTGAAATCCAATGGCTTTCTTTGTCAGCCGGGTCAAGGGTACGACTATCTTGGCGAAATCCTGGATGAATCTCCAATAGTAGCCGGCTAATCCGAGGAAACTCCAAATCTCAGATAGAGACTTCGGAACCTCCCATCTCATCACTGCCTCCACTTTAGCCGAGTCGACCAGAATACCATTTTGGTTGACAAGGTGCCTAAGAAACTTCACCTCACGCAACCAGAACTCACACTTAGAGAACTTGGTGTATAAGCTCTCCCTCCTCAGAGTATCCAAAAACCCCTCGCGGATGCACCTCATGCTACTCCTGCATCTTAGAATAGACCAAGATATCATCAATAAAAACTATCACTGACCGATCCAGCATCAGCCTGCACACGCAGTTCATGAGGTCCATGAATGCGGCAGGAGCATTGGTGAGCCCGAAGGGCATCACCACAAACTCGTAGTGGCCATAGCGAGTCCAGAAAGTAGTCTTTTGTATATCCTCATCCCTGACCCTCATCTGATGATAGCCTGACCATAGGTCTATCTTGGAAAACCAAGATGTCCCCTGAAGTTGGTCGAACAAGTCATCTATCCTCAGAAGTGGGTAACGGTTCTTCACCGTTACCTTGTTCATCTCCTGGTAATCTATGAACATGCGATGCGACCCTTCCTTCTTCTTAACAAACACGATCGAGGCTCCCCAAGGCGAACTACTCAGCCTGATAAATACCTTGTCTAGCAGTTCCTGCAGCTGCGAAGACAACTCCTGCATCTCGGGTGGAGGCAACCGATATGGTGCCTTGGCTATCAGAGCCACACCAGGGACTAGGTCGATCCGGAACTCCACCTGTCACTCCCGGGGTATCCCAGGTAGCTCCTTTGACAATACATCCGCGTACTCTCGGACCACCGGTACATTGCTCTCTGATGCCTTGCCCGCCTCCCAGGTATCCGTAACATAGGCGACATACCCAGCGCAACCCTGGTGAAGGTAGCGCCTAGCCCTCGCTGCTGAACATAATTTTGGTCCATGTTGTGGCCTCTCGCCCTGAATCACCAACTCTCCCCCACCTGGGGTCCTAACCCGCACTAACTGTTGCGCATAATCTATCACTGCCCCATTGGGGCTCAACCAATCCATACCGATAATCACCTTGTTTCCACGCAACGAAATGGGAACCAAGTCTACCAGGTAGCGCTCCTCGAATAGCCTCAGAACATAATTTCTGAAAACTGCTGATGCTTGTACTGATCTGTCATCGACAATCTCAACCTCTAAAGGGCAATCCAACATGCCCGAGGACTTGGGGAACCTCTTGCTAAGTGCAAGGGAAACAAATGATCGAGTAGCACCTGAATCGAACAACACATGAACTGGGATACTGTTCACATGGAACAATCCTAAACAAGCATACAACATGATACATCAATATCATAAGCAACATATAGTAAAAACTAGGGAGAAGAAACCATACCTGTCACCACATTGGGTGCGGCGTGTGCCTCCTTGGTAGTCAACTAGAAGGCTCGGCTCCTCACCACAGGAGTCTCTACCTTGCCCTGCCAGCCTTCAGTGATCCGCAGGGTCGCTGGAGCTAGTGCCGCCACTAGCATTGCTGCTGCTGTCAATCTCGGGCGATTGGCCTTTTTATGGCCCTTCTGATTGCAATGAAAGCAAATCAGGTCTGATGTCTGGAATGTGGGAGCAGTGGCAGTACAATCCCTACCAAAATGTCCAGACTTGTCGCACTTGTAGCAGCCTGATCCCGACCCAGCATGACAAACTCCCTCGTGTGATCTGCCATATTTCCCACAGTGGCTTTGGCCCTACTGGCCCTTCGACCTAGAGTCGAATCCCTTGGGTTTCTTTCCAGAAACCCCTGTCACCTGCCCCTCCTCCGACTTCCTCTTCCGGATGTGCTCCAAGTCAATCTCCCTCTCCCTCGCCCTGGCAATCATAGAATCCAGGGTCGGGCATGATTAGAAGCTGACATGCTCTTGGATATGTGCTTGTAACATGTCATGATAGCGGGTTTTCCGCATCTCCTCGTCTCCGGCATATTGGGGCACCAACAATGCCCTCTCCTGGAACTTGGCGGTAATTCCCGCCACTGTCGCTATCGTCTACCTCATATCAAGAAACTCCATGGCTAGTTGCTGAAGCTCCACAGCTGGCGTGAACTCAGCCCTGAACCGGGCTACAAAATCTGGCCACGTCATAGCCTCAATAGCCGAGGCTCCCAGAGAGTCACTAACTAACTCCCACCAATATCTAGCCATGTCCCTCAAACAACCTGCAACATACCGAACCTTCAATCCCTCAGGGCAGAAGCTAGTCAACTGTGCAAACTCGATGTCTGCAATCCATCTCCTGGCCATGATAGGGTCATTTGCCCCATGGAAATCTGGCGCATTGCTCCCCCTGAAGTCCTTGAAGGACAATGTGCGCAACCTTGATTGGCTAGATGTCATGTCGCTCCGGAATGCCCTAAGGCGATCCTCCATCAACTCTATGATCCCTTCCTTGGTCGACCCAAAGATAATCGGGGTCTCCTCAAGGATGCCTCTGGTGATCTCAGAAGCAATGAACTCACATAGTCCCTCATCAAGTGGCTCGACACTTGATCCTGAACCTGATCCTCCTCCGTGACGCGTAGTCATCACCATTCTGAAACAAACAAATAATTGTCAGGGTCATACACAACCTCAAGAGGTCTCATATACTACAACTTTCATGGTACTATCTTGGCCCTCCTTGACTCGAGTATGGATCCTCTACTTTCTATAGTACGGGCCCATACTACCTTCCACATCTATCCGTACTTTCCTCAAGGATTGCTTCGACTTCACCAAGTCCCTTTTTGCACTACTGTACTTAGTGCTAATATATTCCTAGGCTCACCCTACGGTAACTCCTCCAACCTACTCTCCGCCATCAACTGCATGAGAAGTTCCTGCCACTTTCACCTAACTAGCTTGCGGATACCATTACATACCACTAAGACCAGATAATTCTTTGAATGAGAGGTCCTGCCCTACAACGGTTGGACTCAAACAAGAGTTGCGAAATAGGGATAGACCTAACCTTCTGAAATTATTTAATCCTCGCAATATGTAATGTAATGTATCTGTTTACTAGTTAATTGAAAATAACTAGAACTCCTATTAGCACAAAGCAAGCAACATTCGGGCATTGAGTAACCCGTCCCAAACATATCCTATCCGGGCTATCATGCAACTCAATAAGCGTATACAAAAGGCATAACATGCATCTTCCTAAATCCTTAGCCCTATTCTAGCATGTAGTTCTCATATACACATAGCAGGCATAAAAGGCATCCTCCGTAGATCCTTAGACCTAATCTAGCATGCATTTCTCATAACCATATCATAATAGAACATAAAGTGTGCAGGTATCTTGGGGAAAACTTACTTGAGCTCGGCCGGTCGCGCACATCACACACCTTGTTCTTTCTCAAAACTTTCTTACTTTAACTTTTAGAAAACATTTTCTTGTGAAAATCTTTCAAACCCTCAGTTTGAGTCCAGGCACCCTGAAGGTGTGTCCGAATCCCTCAAACCAAGGCTCTGATACCAACTTGTAGCATCCCAAAATTCGAGTCCAAAAATTTCGTTTTTAATTAAGTGTTTTATAAAATCGTTTACTAAAAACATTGTCGATACCATATCAATCCATAAACCATCATGAACATGTCTCAAAATCAAAACATCGAATAGTAATAAAATCAGAGTACAATCCCATGAATCACATTGTGCGGAAAATCCAATGTGCGTGTGATGTGCAGCTACCACGCCGACTCTTTCCCCTTCGATGAAGAGGTACCTGAAACAAAACTGAAAACTCTAAGCACGAAACTTAGTGAGTTCCCCCATCATACCACATGTCACACCCCAAAACCAAGAATGGCAGAAACGTTCTGGGGCGGAAGGACGTCATGTAATGTATCACAACAATGTAAAGTAGTAAACAAGCAACAACATCATCCATTGCATTAATAGTATAATTTTAATTACAAGTGTGTTCTTTCATAGTACACAACAACATAATGAATAATCAAAATAAAATATGAGTCTGAATGGCTCCATCTTCACAATACCTGGTCGTCGAACCTGTCTATTTGTGACCTGAGAATACAAGTTATTTTGATAGCAAGTATCAGCCAAAAAGCTGGTGAATTCATAAGTATTAATGTGTCTTTAATTTGTAAAACTTGTAATGAAAGACTTGAAATTGTTTTGAAAGAAAGTTCGTATAAGTATGAAAATGTTTGTAAAACAACTGTAAACGTTTGAAAACCCTAGAAATCCCTATGATTCCTACTAGTATAAAAGGGAGTCTTCTACCCAGACCTAACTTTTTTGAAAGTAATCTTCTACCAAGACCTAACTGTTTTGAAAATAGTATTTTACCAAGACCTAGCTGTTTTGAAAGTAGCCTTCTACCAAGACCTAACTGTTTTGAAAGTAGCGATCTACCAAGACCCGAACTATTCTGAAAGTAGCCTTCTACCAAGACCCGACTGTGCTACTCTTATTATTATTATAAGAAATTGTATCCTTTGGTACTAGGATACTCAAATATAATTCACCTCATCGGTTGTGTGAATGAGTCACAAGATAAAGGTAATAATATAAATAACCTAAGTATTATCCTTTTGTACTAGGATAACTAACAGTGTTAACTGAAGACATCCGTAGATGTACATTTACCTCTGTTGCTAACAGCTGGGTATAGGAATAGTTAGTCCCTTAAAGTATACCTGTAATGGTATCAACATCCGTAAATGTGCATTTACATATGTAGCTAACAAGGTTTTAGGAATGGTTAGTCCTGCAAAGTATCCCTTGGTACTAGGATATTACGTCCAATCTATCTCGTCGATTATGTGATTGAATCACATAATAAAGATAAGAAGGAGAATTATATAACTGTATCTATACATGTAATATGTTATAGTAACTCATCATATATTATCAATGTAAACGTACTCATGTAAGCATATCTATGTGAACGTATTCATGTAAGTGTATCTTATGTAAACGTATTCATGTAAACGTATCTATGTAAACGTATTCATGTAAGCGTATCTATGTAAACGTATTCATGTAAGCATATCTATGTAAATGTATTCATGTAAGGGTATCTATGTAAATGTATTCATGTAAGCGTATCTATGTAAATGTATTCATGTAAGCGTATCTATGTAATTGTATTCATGTAAGCGTATCTATGTAAATGTATTCATGTAAGCGTATCTATGTAAATGTACTCATGTAACATGTAATGTACTAGTATAGACTCATGAATGAACTGACTCTTGTGTGATTCCATGTACTTTTGGAATGGTAAGTAGTATCTCCTAACTATACCAATAATAGTTACTAATGGTGTATATGTATAACTTGAAGTGTGCCTTTGCTACCCAAAGGTACTGAGCTGACTGAAAAAAACTTTTATGTCTCTATATGTATACATGATATATAACTGATGGTTAAACAACCTTCAGACGGATACCTGATACCCACCAGACCACATCCCAATGGGGAAAAGGAAATAGAGCGGGTTAGCCTTCCTAAGTCCTTTAAACATTAATTATATAACTATACATATACAGGCATGCATTTAATAATATAAAAGCATAAAAGAAGTTTTGTAAAACCTTTGAAAAAGATTAATATCTAAGGAAAGATCGACTTGATGTCAGTTTATAAAACGGTTTGAAAGTATTTGTTTGATAAAACAGTTAAGTATAAAGGAACCTTTGTTTGAAACACAATTGTAAAAGAGTTTGAGATGAAACACATGGTGTATAATGAATAGTTTAATAAAGAGTTTTAAACATATAAAACGTTTAAGAAAATCATTTGAAGAAATTCGTTTGGTAAAACGGGTAACGTATAGTAAATCCGTCTGCATGTTAGTTATTAATCACATGTGATTGATATAATAACTAGCATGTTTCAACTTGTATCCCCCCATAAAGAATTTAAAAACATTTAGAAACATTTAAAAGGTTAATTCAAGGGGTATGAACTCACCTGCAGTGAGCGGATCAGAAGGAAGTGTCGGATATGGTGCTAGGTGACAAATGGAGACTTGTACACACACACACACGAGCCTAGTTATCATATAATAAACATATATATATATATATATATATATATATATATATATATAACTAATTAGTCAATTTATAACTAATAAATTAAGTTGGGACACTCCAGAACATGGAAACACTTTGATAAAAGTGTTAGGAGGCTATCGGGTTGCAACAAAGGAGTGCAAGGCTTCATATGGGAGTTTATGGTCCAATGACCATGTTTGTTTGAGTTTACAGCCCAGGGGAGTAAACTCCTGGCCGTAAACTCTCATTTGGTCACCAAAAGGGGCTTAAAACTCTAGGGGTTCAAGTGGTTAAGTGCTCCAAAGCTTAAACAAGTGTTTGGGTGAGTTTAAGGTCTTAAAATGACCCTAACTTGGGTTTACGGTTTTTGAACCATGTTCTTGGGAGTTTACTACTGTAAACACATGAGTTTATGGTAGTAAACTCATGGTAACCCATCCAATTCGTGAATTGAGGTCCTTAGGTCGATGGTGTAAGGTTCTAGGCTACTAGTCAAGGCTTAAAAGGGTGTTTAGGGCATTAAAACACACTTTGGGGGAGTTTACGGTTTCGGGAGATTCCCAAACCGTAAACCCATATTCTAGGGGGTTTTATGGTGCTTTTCTCGTGCTAAGCACATCAAGGAAGGATTTAGACATGTTTCCTAAGCTTGTGAAGGGACTAGGGCCGTTTATGCACACTTTTGGGGTGTTTACGGTTTTGGGAGATCCCCAAACCGTAAATCCATATGCAAGGGGTCTTAAGGTGTTTTTCATGAGCTATAACTATTAGGGAAGGGTTCCATACTAGTTTCTAAGCATAAGGGAAGACTTGGGAGCACTTTGGCACCCAAAATGGAGTTTAAGGTCCATGGAGATCTTGGGCCGTAAACTCCTTCTTCTTGTGATTCTTGAGTGATTTCTAACATATCTAAACATCTAGTAAGCTTTAAAACACTCTATGGTAGAAGTACTTACAATACGGAGCAAAAGATTGAAGATCATTGGGAGAGAATTCGAGCTTTTCTCTAGATGAAATGGAAGAAATGAACTAAAAATGGCTAAGTGCCTTTTATATAGTCCGTTGAGTTTTTGGTCCAAAAATATTATTTGAGCCATGAACTCCAACCTCGTGGAGTTTTGAAACTTTCATGATGCACAAAATACTCTAGGGCATCCTCTCTCCTGCTATCACCCGAAGTGTAAATCCTAACATACTCAAACTTGTTCCAAAAAGTTTGAAACTCAACAATAACTTTTCTGACTTCTACTGTATTGAAGGGTTGTACAAAATAGAAATTTCGGGTTGTCACACCTCATACCACATAATAATGCCTATTCCTTGGTATCTTCCAACCGGTAGCCATTAACTACCCTCCCCTTCGGTACCTCTCAACCGGTAACCAAGAGCTAACCTCTCCTTCGCTATCTTTAGATCGGTAATCGAGAGCTAACCTCTCCTTCGGTATCTTTCAACCGGTAACCGAGAGCTAACCTCTCCTTTGGTATCTTTCAACCAGTAACCGGGAGCTAACCTCCCCCTCAGTATCTTTCAACAGGTAACCGGGGACTATTTCACCTCTACCACTATCACATAATAATGTGTCACGATAATACTCCTAGGCATGCATGGGTACAATCCACCCCTTCAGTATCTTTCAACCGGTAACCGGGGACTATTTCACCCTTACTAGTACTACAAATATATCATAGCATCCTAGCACATAAATATAATAAATTCAACATTCCAGACAGTTATCACAAAGACAATCATCTTTACTACATTCTCCTACTAATGGGTCGGCCTTGGTGCCTTAGACCCATTTCTATTGGAAGGTAACTCACCTCGTAAACTGAGTGTCGAAACTCGTGGAGGAAGTCTCTAACAGCTACTCCGATGACTCCCGGCTATCAGAGATACATAACACTCACTCAGAGTCTATAACACTACTCAGGGTAAAATGACCATTTTACCCTTCGGTCCAACTGGGACATACTTAAGTCCCAGTTCTAGCTTATTACTCTTGGCTCTCTTATGGTCCATTAAAGATTCCCTAAGGGCCCACTCATTGTCCAGTTTTTGAAGTAAACCTTATTTTCTTCAAACAGGCCCAAAAATTTCCATGTCCAATATAATAATTCTCAAGGGCCCAATCTTGGCCCAAAAAGGCCCAATACTCAAGTTCCATATTCCTTAGTCCAAAATGATACTTCACAGTGGGCCATGGGGCCCAAAAGTCCAGGCCCATCCTCTTAGGTCCCAAAAACCCAATTTTCCCAATCTGCATGCGTACGCGCGACATACCTGGCGCGTACGCTGGCCTTGACCAGGATGGGGAGTTTGACCCAGTACGTGCGGTGTACCAGGGAGTACGTCCAGTGTACTGGCCAGCTTCTTTGGGACTTCATTCATGACTTAATCCGTGAAGTCTTTACGTCAAAATTGAAGATCTAGGTCCTTTTAGACCTCATAAACCGTAAAGTCATGAACTTTATGTGCTTGCATGCAAGGTTGGGGTCAAAACATGATTTTGGTCCTTTTAACAATCTTTACGACCCACAAACACTTGCATGGTTGTGGCTTAACCATCAAGGTTCGATTTTTATGACTCTTAGTGCCTCTAAGAGCCCAAAAGGATAGCTATTATGGTATGAAATCATTAAGATGCCAGAAGCCTCAACAATGGAGTCCAAAAGCAACTTTAAACACCCCCTATAAACAAATATAAGGATATAATGGCCAAGGTTGGAACTTGATACCTCAAATAAGTCAGAAGTGGTGCTAATCTTTTGGATCTATGATCTCTTGGTGGATCCTTGCTCCTTCTTCAAGTTCCTTCCTCTTCCTAAGCATCAAAACTACACCAAAAACTCTCAAATCACAAGAACACATAAAAGTAGGCTAGGGTTTTCATGGAGGTTGTATGAGGGTGAAGGGAGGCTGACAAAATGGGGCTAATGCTCTTTATACAGTGAGTAAACCCTAAATTTTAGGTTTTAAAGAGCTTCACACGTACGTTGGGCGTACTCCTGGTACGCAGGTGGTATGTGCTTGGCCTCCGCGCTTCCTTTCCATGAGTACGCTGGGCATACACGATAATGTACGCCCCACGTACGCAGCTTCCTCAACCCATTAGCAAGGCCTAAAGGTCAAAGACCAAACCAAATTACTCCACAACTCAATTAGGATGAATAATAATAATGCCTGGAAAATCCCTAATGCTACATGTGTACAACCATGCTTTCAACAAGCCTTGATCATCAGAAATAGCTGAAACATTTAAATATATGTAATATCCCGATTTTCAAGTATTTATCTTTTAAATCCCCCACCCCCCAGTATGATAATTGTTTGCATTTTGGCCCTTTGTGGTGTTTTGGTGATTTTGGCTAAGGACTTTCTACGTTGGGCGTACGTTGTGTACGTTGGGCGTTCATGGGCGGAGCTTAGTATGCTGGGCGTACTCCGCGTACACATGGTGTACGTGGTGGATCCTCAAACCCTACTTCTTAGGGTTTGGTCTCTCTCTCTCTCTCTCTCTATATATATATATATATATATATATATATATATATATATATATATGTATATGTATATACAAACCCTACTTCTTAGAGCTGGGTACGTTGGATGTACTCAGCATGTAATGCCTTATTTTGAATCGTTTCATAATTTAGTGCTGTGACCCGAGGACCGGTCATCATAAGGCTTAGGGCCTTTGGAAAAGAGACCTAGACCCCCTTTTTCGTGTGGGTACTATCAAGTCTATTACGGTTATGTTAGCAATCGTTATGTTTCATGATTTTGAAATTTTGCAGATGGACGTCAAAACCACTTTGCTTAATGGGAAGCTGGCTGAAGATGTTTACATGTGTCATCCAGAAGGTTTTGTGGACGCTAAATACCCTAATAGAGTGTGCAAGCTTGAGAAATCCATTTATGTATTGAAGCAAGCATCTCATAGATGGAATCTTTGCTTTGATGAGAAAGTCAAAGAGTTTGGTTTCTCTAGGAGTAAGGATGAGTCCTGTTGTATGGCAAAGCTGGTGGGAGTATAGTTAGCTTTCTAGTTTTTTATGTCGATGATATAATTCTCATAGGAAACAACATCTCAACCTTGCAGGAGGTTAAGTACTAGCTTAGGAAGTGTTTCGCTATGAAGGATATATGGGAACCTACTTATATCCTAGGGATAAGGATTTTGAGAAATAAGAGTAAAAGACTAATTGGACTTAGTCAAAGTACTTACTTGGACAAGGTGTTAAAAGATTTTAGCATGGAGAATTCAAAGAAAGGGGAGTTACCGATCCAGAGCAATACCAAGTTGAGTAAGTCTCAAAGTCCGAGTACCGATGCCGAGATAGCGGAAATGAGTCGAGTGGAATATGTTACTGCCGTTGGCTCGATCGTGTATGCTATGACATATACTCGCCCTGATGTGGCTTTTGTATTGAGTATGGTAAGTCGATATCAAGGGAACCCGGGTAAAGCTCACTGGATAGCATTTAAGAACATTCTTAAGTATCTATGAAGGACTAAGGACTGGGTCCTTTTACTTGGTGGAAGTGAAGACTTGAGAGAGACAGGGTATAGTGACACCAACTTTCTGACTGACAGAGCTAACTTCCGATCTCAGTCGGGCTGGGTGTTTACCTTAAATGGAGGAGCAATGACTTGGAAAAGTTCCAAGTAGCAGACCGTGGCGGAATTAATGTGTGAATCAGAGTACATTGCTAAAAGCGAAGCGTCAAAGGGGGCTATATGGTTGAAGAAATTCATTGGAGACCTTGGAGTTGTACCAGCCATAAAGGAGCCTATGGAGATTTTTTGTGATAACGACGGAGCGGTTGCCTTAACTAAGGAACCGAGGGATAATGGAAGATCCCAGCATATCGACAGAAAATATAATTTCATCGGATATTGGGTAAAAGAAGGACTCCTCGTGGTCAAGAGGGTATCGTGAGAAGAGAATCTAGTGGATCCCCTCAAAAAGGGTATGAGTAGGATTAAGCATGTTCAGCATGCAAGGAATATTGGCCTGATGGACAATAATAGTTCTAGTGATTAGATAGATAGTTAGAAACTTGTAACAATATAAATGTAACTGACATTTGATGATTAATTAATGGAAGATTTATTTATGAGTAAAGTATACTATCTTTTGTCAATTGTTTATCTTGTGTTTCACTTTGCATGTTTTACTTCCCGAATAATGGGATTGTTCAAATTATCCACAGTCGTTCATACTTTTGAAGTAAGTTATGAAGTAAGGTTGTCATGAATTGGTTTGTAGATTGTTGACATAGCAAAAGTTTGCTACAACGTTCATGAGTACTCCTGAAATAGTATTTGAGTATTGCATTAAACTCACGATCATTTGAATCACTTCATGGAATTTATCACAAGTGATTGTGAGATGATAATATCGTATAATCTTTAAACCGAGATATATGAGTTGTTGTTTGCGAGTTGGTTGTGCATTGATAATGCGTAAAACGCATCAGTGACTTGATTTTATAGAACGTATTGTTGTGTACGATTTGATGAGTAAATAGTATAAGCATATAAGTCACAGTTTATATGTTCCCTTTATCCCAAGGGGTAAAAGCAATACCTTGGGCCTCTCGATGATTTTGTGTTCATTTATGTGGCGAGCTCGACAAGGACTGAGTTGATGTGTTCAATTATGTTCCTTATCATACAAATCAGAAATCGGGAAACAAACTGGTGGACATTGAGAATGATTTTGATCCATGTCTTATCCCACAAGATATCTTGTAGAACGGAGGATTATATGATCCCTTATCTAAGGACACACAACTAACTAGGTCAGAGTTCGACAACTGCTTTTAAGAGCTACGATTGCTAATCAGATTCTGAAGTCATACTTCCAGTTATGGTTACTAGACTTATCCAAGTGGGAGACTGTTATATTAGGTGTCTAAGCCCATAACTATAATTGGTATATACTTGATTTGATGGTAGCATGGTCTTTTTGGGTTGCCTTCACACTGGCAACTACACAGGATGACCATCGGAGAGAGGCTGATTTTATTTTGAATGATAAATTGGGGCATAAATATGATTTATTAATATATTATAAGAATAATATATTAATTAGAAATCATATTATCAAGTAGTATTTAATCAGAAATTAATTTAGCATTAATTTTGGGATTAAAGGAACTGATTAAAAGTGCAAGGGTAGTTTTCTAATTATTTGATAGTTGAGCTTTTGGACCATTGGATCACCCTTATTTGGGAGGGTCGAAACTCCTAGGTGGTTCTAGGTATTTTCGTCCAAGCCTTAAGATAAGGGAGTCCATGGACTTGCTTAGGCCCTAAGCTAAGGAATTAGGATTTCCACCTTAAAACCCTAGCTGGCCTCAAGTATAAATAGACCCCTTGGCTCTTGATTTCGTGCCACCCCTTGTGAAATCGTAGGAGAGACGATTTTTGGAGCAATTCACTGTCTCTCCTCTCTCTTATATTCATCCTCTTGCCCTAGTGTGTTTGTGAGCCATTAGAGGTACTACAATTGTGGTACTTGTTCTCAAAAGAAAGGATCTTCAAGTTTGAGTTTTTATTACTATATGGCAAGAAACGTATGTGATCTAATATTTCATATGTGATTTTTGAAATTATTAGATGCATATTAGGGTTTTCTATTTGTGTTCTTTTGTTGTATGTCTAATAGTGAAAGCATATATCCAAATTAGAGTTGCATGCACACATATGATTGTTTGTATAAAACCCATCAGTGGTATCAGAGCCTTTAGTTTTTGTTTTCAACTATATTTGATACAATAGTTTGAACTTGACAAATTAGGGATCTTGGCAATTAAACCCTAGGGCTTGTGTTAGAACAAAGTTCTATCAGGGTCGATTGATTCTAAGTGCGCAAATAAGAAAGTATGTAAAGTGAACAAGAATATGGCTTGAAGACGCAAAACTCAATTGTAGTTAATAAGATGTGTAAACCATAATGCACACATGCATTCATATATATAGTCTAACCCTAAGAGATAATCACGGATGGACAGGCCCAATCCGGATATATACAAAAAGCCCTAAGACGCAACACAATAAGCCCCAACAATCTCCCCCTTTGCGTCTTTGGGACCGAGACTTCAACTTTGTTTAGGAACCGAGGGCTTCTTCACCGTCTTGAACACTCTCGGTATGATAGCTAACAGATGGTACCGAAAGGTGATATACCACCGAAGCATATCAGTAAAAAATTTCTTATCAGCATCCGACTTCTGCTTGCACTGATGTATCAGATTGATGATGTGCTCCAAGCAGTCAGTAGAAAACAGATGTTTATCTACCAAAGTGAACAAGAACTTATGAGCATCACCCTTCGTAAACATCACAGTTAAATGAGTTGAGTCAATTTGCCCAATCTTCATCTTGTTCACATCACCAGGATTTTGAGTAGGCTTAACCGTCGGCTTCTTGTTCATTACTCTTGCTATCTCCTGATCCATTGTTGGAACTTCATGGATATAGGATCCCAACATTCTTTTTAAATGTTCTATAATCGGTTCATACTCCTTGGAATTATTGAGCAGAATGTTGACTAGCAAAATCCAATCGTGTGGATTGAGATTGGGAAGGTCAGCCAGTGATATCAACGAAACAAAGTTTGTAGTCCCTCGTGTAACCTTGAAATGGACGTTCACAAACTTGCCAGCTAGAGTCGGCTTCAATACCTTGATAGTTACAATCTTTTGTGCACTCCATGTCAGATATTGAGGTTGACCATATTTTAAGTACCATTCGATAAGCTCTCGGTCAACCTTTGGACTTGGAAAAGGAACCTCAACAGTTGTGTCAAAACAGTGAAAAGTAAATGCCTTCCCTGTAATCGGCATATCAAACTGTGAGTCCTTGGAATTGTCGCAGTCAAACGAAGCAATCGGTTCTAACCAGTAGATACTCGGTGCTTCAATTGCTTGACTGATCAACACATCCTGAGTCCATTCAGGAAATAGAGCCTTCTTACATTGTAAGATATCTTCGGTTTCTTTATTTTGTCGCTCTGTTTCCTCAGCCTCCTTTGTGATCTTCAAATTTTCATCTAACTCTTTATCCCTTTTCTTTCTTTTCAGAGCATCAACAATAGTCTCATCTATATCATCACTATCGCTGTCATGTACAATCTGTTTCAGCTTTTCTGTTGGGCCAGAACCTGAAGCTACATTATCCTTCAGTTCTTTTGTGATAACTTCTTTCTGAGATCCCTCTCCCCCTTGTTTTGGAGTAATAAAAGGCTCCGAAACACCTTTCATTTCATGAAGAATAGCAAGGGCGGGAAGCAGTTTGCTTGTGAGATGATTGCGGATGGTGAGAGTTAGAATCGGATCATGAGCACCAAGTATGTTGGTCAACATGTCCTTAACATTATTGACACAAATACGAAAGACGGATCTTTGGGTCTTCAACAACGAAATTTCCTTCTCTGCTTGAGCAAGTTGGACTTGCTAAACTGCAATCGTAGAGGCTTATCGTGTAATTTCTTCTTTTAGAGTACCCTCTTTGGCAACATCTGCATGCAGGGAGTCCAGTTTGGAGGAAACCAAACTAATGAGAGAGGCATTATCAGCTTTGTGTAACACCAAAAATTTTAAAATAATTTTTCGCATTTAATAAAGACAACTTCATTTAATATTCATAAAAACCATCATTGTTTGTAATTCGTTTCATAACATATATAAAATCCCCAAGATCACATAATATAAATATTACGCGTGTGTGCACTGATCAGGCCGGCGCCTTCCCGCGATCCTCACTAGTACCTGAAACAAATAACACCAACACTGTAAGCATAAAGCTTAGTGAGTTCCCCAAAATACCATATAACACATATTAGCCACTCGAGGCTATAACTCTGTGGGTCCGTGCACCCATACTCTGTGAACCCTCAGGTTCTAACTCTGTAAACAAGCATAGCATAAATCACATAGAAGAATGCAGTGCAACACATAACATACATAACATACAACTACTCTATCACATAGCTCTGGTTACCTACTCAAGGTAAAGTATAGTGAGAAGACTCACCTCGTGTGTCTCGATATCTCACAACCTGGGAATCCCTCGTGCCCGATTCTCCGAGCTCTAATCCTCTTATAACATCATAATGCCCCTAGTTAACACTTTATATCTCTAATGTTGACTATCCCTAAGAAGTCAACACAGGTCCACTCTGGTCAACGGTCAACGGTCAACTTTGACCGGACTCGGCGAGTGCTAGGGCGACTCGGCGAGTCTACACGTTCTCACCAATTCTCTAAGATCCCCTTTCTACACGTCGAGTATCCCCCCTTGACTCGACGAGTTCCTCCTGGAAGAATCGCGGGGCCACCCCGACTCAACTCGCCGAGTCTGAAGAACAACTCGGCGAGTCCCAGTGAATCTTCAAGCTACTCGCCGAGTCTGTTCATCGGAATCGGCGAGTCCATGCCATGCAACCGCTCAAACTGCTTCCTAAGGTCAGGTCTGCTCCGACAATTCACAGGTCTGGCCTTCCTAAACTGGTTCATCACGTAAAGCCCTCATTTCGGTGCTCATAATACACCCCATGACTCATAATTTACATTTTGACCTAAGGCATAAGGATTCCAATCCAAAACCTCCATTGATTCCCGAAATGCGCAGGCATGGGACATTCTGGACTCCTAAGGGTCCCAATATAGGGTTCCAATCGCTTGGGGGACTAAGGAAACACTCAATCTAGCCACAAAAGGGTTCAATAAACCCTAAATCCATATACACATCAACATAGAAGAATGCAACTCGAAAATATTACCTGAATAACGTTGCTCTGTGTCCCCAAATCCTCAGAATGTGGCTTCTCTTGTTGTTCCCTTAACCAAGCCTCCTCCTCCTTGCAAAATAACACTTCCAAGATCAATAATGGTCTTCAACCTTGCTCCAGATGCTCACAATCAAATTAGGGTTTCTCTCAGAGGACTAGGATGAACAATGACGGCCATAAGGCCCCTTATATATGTCCCAAACCTGGACGGTTAGGGTTTCGCTAAACAGCGCAGACTCGTCGAGTCCATATCCGGACTCGTCGAGTCTAGTCACGAACCTGCGACCAGATCCGCGATCCTACTCCGCGAGTCTGAGCTCCAACTCGCCGAGTCCCCTCTTAAAACACCTAAAAATCATATATATAACGATACCTGGAATTCCGGGCTGTTACAACTTTCCCGCACTAGGACTAGACTTCGCCCTCGAAGTCTCACTCTAAAAATAGCTCCGGATGCTGCTCCCGCATCTCACACTCCGGCTCCTAGGTCATTTCCGATCCCTTCCGGTGCTGCCACTGAACTAACACCAGAGGTATCTCCTTATTCCTCAGAACCTTGATCTTCCGATCTCTGATGGCCACTGGTCTCTCGGTATAATTCAGGCTCGCATCCACCTGAATGTCCTCTAATGGAATCACTGCCGACTCATCGGCTATACACTTTCTCAATTGCGACACATGAAAAGTGTCATGGATCTGACTCAATTCCACTGGCAACTCCAAACGGTAGGTCACCCGGCCTACCCTCGCAATCACACGAAAAGGCCCAATATACCGGGGCCCCAACTTGCCCCTCTTCCTGAATCGAATCACTCCTTTCCAAGGAGAGACCTTCAGGAGTACGAAGTCGCCGACCTGAAATTCAAGCTCGGATCGGCGTCTGTCTGCATAACTTTTCTGTCGGCTCTGGGCGGTCAGTAACCTCTGTCTAACCTGCTGAATCTGCTCTGTCGTCTGAAGCACGATCTCTGTACTGCCCATCACTCTCTGTCCCACCTCTCCCCAACAAATGGGGGTTCGACATCTCCTACCATACAACAGCTTAAAGGGCGGCATACCGATGCTCGAATGATGGCTGTTGTTGTAGGAAAACTCCGCCAAGGGCAAATACGCATCCCAGCTACCCCCAAAATCCAACACACACGCCTGAAGCATGTCCTCGAGTGTCTGAATCGTCCGCTCACTCTGACCGTCTGTCTGGGGATGATATGCGGTACTAAAATGCAATCTAGTACCTAACTCCTCATGAAATTTCTTCCAGAACCTAGAAGTGAAACGCACATCACGATCTGAAACAATCGAGGTCGGCACCCCATGCCGAGATACTACTTCTCTCACATACACCTCAGCCAATTTCTCTGCTGAAGAACTCTCACTAATGGCAAGGAAGTGAGCGCTCTTCGTCAATCTGTCTACAATCACCCAAATTGCATCAACTCCTCTGGCATTCCTCGGCAATTTGGTGATGAAATCCATAGTGATCTGTTCCCACTTCCACTCGGGAACCTCCAATCGCTGCAACTTGCCATGCGGTCTCTGGTGCTCGGCCTTAACCCTACGGCAGGTCAAGCACCTCTCGACAAACCACGCGACGTCCCTCTTCATGCAGGGCCACCAATATTCTCTCCTCAAATCCAAATACATCTTTGTAGCCCCGGGATGGATCGAGAATTTCGATCGATGTGCCTCCTCCATCAAAGTAGTACGCGTACTGCCCACAAACGGTACCCAAATCCGACCCTGAAAGGTCATCAACCCTCGATCATCAGTAACGAACTCTGAAACCAAACCAACGACCCGTTCCCTCTTCTGCATCTCCGGTTGCATAGCCTCAGACTGTGCCCCACGAATGGCATCCAGTACTGGAGCTATCACGGTCAACCTCAAACATACATTTCGTAGTGGAGTGCTCTCCCCCTTACGGCTCAACGCATCTGTTGCCACATTAGCTTTGCCCGGGTGGTACATGATCTCGCAATCATAATCCTTGACCACATCCAACCACCTCCTCTGACGCATGTTTAGGTTGGGCTGGTCCATCAAGTACTTCAAACTCTTATGGTCAGTGTATATCGTGCAACGAACTCCATACAAGTAATGACGCCAAATCTTGAGGGCGAACACTACCGCCCCCAACTCTAGATCATGCGTGGGATATCTCGTCTCGTGAGGCTTCAGCTGCCTCGATGCATATGCTATTACATGCCCTCTTTGCATCAGAACTGCACCCAACCCCGAAATAGATGCATCACAATAAACTACAAAATCCTCCATCCCTTCTGGGAGAGCTAACACCAGGGCTTCGCACAATCTCTGGCGAAGTGTCTCAAAAGAGGTCTGCTGCTCGGGTCCCCATGAGAATGCAACCCCCTTTTGGGTCAATCTAGTAAGTGGCACTGCAATTCTGGAGAAGTCCTTAATAAATCTCCGATAGTACCCTGCCAATCCAAGGAAACTCCTGATCTTAGAGGGTGACTTCGACACCTCCCAACTCATCACCGCCTCAACCTTGGTCGGATCGACCAATATCCCTTCCTGATTAACAACATGTCCTAGGAATTGGACCTCCCGCAACCAGAAGTCACACTTGGAGAACTTTGCATAAAGCTTCTCCGATCTCAAAACCCCAAGGACCTCCCTCAAATGTTCCTCATGCTGCTCTCTGGATCTCGAATACACCAAAATATCATCGATAAATACAATCACTGACCGATCCAACATCGGCCTACATACCCTGTTCATGAGATCCATGAATACAACCGGGGCGTTGGTGAGCCCAAAAGGCATCACCACAAACTCATAATGCCCATATCGCGTCTTGAATGCTGTCTTCTGTACGTCCTCATCCCGCACTTTCACTTGATGATATCCCGACCTCAAGTCGATCTTGGAAAACCAAGATGCTCCCTGCAACTGATCAAATAAATCGTCGATCCTCGGTAATGGGTAACGGTTCTTGACCGTCAACTTGTTCAACTCCCGGTAATCAATGCACATCCAGTGTGAACCATCTTTCTTCTTGACGAACAGAATAGGTGCTCCCCACGGCGAGCTGCTCGGCCGAATGAATCCCTTCCCCAACAACTCCTGAAGCTGCGAGGATAACTCTTGCATCTCTGGGGGTGCAAGACGATAAGGCACCTTAGCGATAGGCGCGGCTCCCGGAATCAAATCAATACCAAACTCCACTTGCCTCACAGGAGGTACTCCCGGCAGCTCCTCGGGAAAGACATCTGGAAACTCACGCACCACCGGTACCTCCTCAACTGAACTCGGTCTCTCGGAAGTCGCTCGCGTATCCATCACATACGCCACAAAACCCTTACAGCCCTGCTGTAGACACTGCCTCGCTCTGGCGGCCGAACAAAAGGCTGATCCCGAACGCGTACCCTCGCCGTACACCGAAAGAACTCCCCCACTAGGGTCTCGTATAGTCACCAGCTGACGCTCGCAGTCGATGACTGCGCTGAATCGGCTCAACCAGTCCATGCCCACAATGACACATACATCACCCATCGCGATAGGAATTAGGTCAATCGGAAACTCAACCCCAAAAATCTCTAACACACATCCCCGGAAAACCCCCGTGGCACAAATCACTCTATCATCAGCTATGGAAACTCTCAGAGGCCGACTCAATGCCTCACGACTAGCACTGATATGCTGACTAAAGGCCAGAGATACAAAAGACCGACTCGCACCCGAGTCAAATAACACTAAAGCAGGCACAGAATTCACAAGGAAGGTACCTACGCATAACCTAATATAAGCATAATATTTCAACATCAATATAAATACATGAAAGGAAACGTACCAGCCCCCACGTCGGGCGCAGCGCGGACTTCCTCCGCAGTCAGCTGGAAGGCTCTCCCTCGAGCTCTCGGTGCCTCGGTTTTCATAGGCCGACTCTCTGTAGCTCTGATGGCGGCAGGAGCAGATCCCTGAGGTGCTCCGCGCAGCTGCGGACACTCAGCCTTCCGGTGTCCAGTCTGGTTGCAGTGAAAGCACACTGCAAATCCCTTGGGGCAGTCCTTGGCCATGTGCCCCTCCTTGCCACATTTGTAGCAAGACCCCGCTCGGCAAACTCCGTCATGCCCCTTGCCGCACTTTCCGTAAGTGCGGCCCTTCTGGCTCCCTGGTCTGGGATCAGCAGGCTTGGCCCACTTGGCGGCCGGCTGCGACTGTGCCGGTCGCCGATCCCTCCCCTGAGACTCCGCCTCCTCCATGGCCTGGGTCTCAAGCTCGATCTCCCTCTTCCGGGCATTTGCCTGAAGCTCGGTAAATGTACGGTACGAGGAGTTTGCAGCGAACTCCCGAATATCCCGCCTCAAGACACTCAAGTAGCGGCTCATACGTGCCTGCTCAGTGGGCACGTGCTCAGGGCAGAACATCGCCCTCTCGTGGAACATCCTCGTGATTGCTGTAACAAACTTAGTACCCTGCTTGAGGGTCATAAATTCCTGTGCTAAACGCTCCCTCTCCACCTGGGGAACGTACTCATCTCGAAACATGGTGGTGAACCTCTCCCAGGTCACCGCAGAAAGCTCGGCAGGCATATAATGCGCCGTTGCAAACTTCCACCAGTCCTTCGCTCCCAAGCGAAGCTGGTTCAGCGCGAATCGGACCTTCAAATGCTCAGGAGACGAGAAAGTGAAGAAGCACCCCTCAATATCAGATATCCACCTCATCGCTGCCACCGGACCCGGGGTCCCATCGAACTCTGGTGGTTTTGTGTTGCTGAATTCCCGGAATAGTAATACGTCCCCACCCTGCGGCCTTGCAACAGTCACCGCTGCGGTAGCCGCTGCAGCAGCAGCCTCAGTAAGAGCGGCATAACGCTCGTCGAACGTCTCAATCAGTGTGGTCTTTATGGACCCGAACATCTCCGGAATCTCGGCCCTGATGGCGGCAGCTACCTCCTCCTGGATGATCCGACGAATATCCTCCTCACTGGTACCACTGCTCTCGGACGTGAAACGTGTCCTCACCATGATGTACCGCTGAAATACGACATACAATAAATTTAGAATCCCCACGAACACACTCACACTCGTCAACTCTTTCCTCCTTGATTCTTGGCATTCCAAAGATTCTTACTTGGGCTGCACCCCTCTCCGGTGCTTCCAGTAGTACGGGCCCAATACTACTGTCCGTATCGCACCAGAATACACTCCAAGTCCTCCTCTTCGGATTCCAGGTCTCAAGTACTCTATCATGCGTAGACCACTCTCTAATATATCTATCATAAGTCCCTCGCTGCTACCTACTCACTCTCAAGCATCTCATAGCAGCTCACCTCTCCCTAGACTAAGGCATCACAAATCAGGCCAATCTATTCCTAGTAGCAATGCCTAGCCTACTCTAGCATGCAGATACATCATATCAATATTAACATCACATAATGTAAGGGTATTTTGGGAAATCACCGTTCGGGCGTGGGCTGATCGTACACACATCTCTTGCTCTGCGTCTTTTAAAAATCTTTTAATCTTTTGAAAATTACATCTCAATCCTCAGTTTGAGTCCAAATACGCCCGAAGGTGTACTCGAATCCCTCAAACCAAGGCTCTGATACCAAATTGTAACACTGGAAATTTTAAAATAATTTTTCGCATTTAATAAAGACAACTTCATTTAATATTCATAAAAACCATCATTGTTTGTAATTCGTTTCATAACATATATAAAATCCCCAAGATCACATAATATAAATATTACGCGTGTGTGCACTGATCAGGCCGGCGCCTTCCCGCGATCCTCACTAGTACCTGAAACAAATAACACCAACACTGTAAGCATAAAGCTTAGTGAGTTCCCTAAAATACCATATAACACATATTAGCCACTCGAGGCTATAACTCTGTGGGTCCGTGCACCCATACTCTGTGAACCCTCAGGTTCTAACTCTGTAAACAAGCATAGCATAAATCACATAGAAGAATGCAGTGCAACACATAACATACATAGCATACAACTACTCTATCACATAGCTCTGGTTACCTACTCAAGGTAAAGTATAGTGAGAAGACTCACCTCGTGTGTCTCGATATCTCACAACCTGGGAATCCCTCGTGCCCGATTCTCCGAGCTCTAATCCTCTTATAACATCATAATGTCCCTAGTTAACACTTTATATCTCTAATGTTGACTATCCCTAAGAAGTCAACACAGGTCCACTCTGGTCAACGGTCAACGGTCAACTTTAACCGGACTCGGCGAGTGCTAGGGCGACTCGGCGAGTCTACACGTTCTCACCAATTCTCTAAGATCCCCTTTCTACACGTCGAGTATCCCCCCTTGACTCGATGAGTTCCTCCTGGAAGAATCGCGGGGCCACCCCGACTCAACTCGCCGAGTCTGAAGAACAACTCGGCAAGTCCCAGTTAATCTTCAAGCTACTCGCCGAGTCTGTTCATCGGACTCGGCGAGTCCATGCCATGCAACCGCTCAAACTGCTTCCTAAGGTCAGGTCTGCTCCGACAATTCACAGGTCTGGCCTTCCTAAACTGGTTCATCACGTAAAGCCCTCATTTCGGTGCTCATAATACACCCCATGACTCATAATTTACATTTTGACCTAAGGCATAAGGATTCCAATCCAAAACCTCCATTGATTCCCGAAATGCTCAGGCATGGGACATTCTGGACTCCTAAGGGTCCCAATATAGGGTTCCAATCGCTTGGGGGACTAAGGAAACACTCAATCTAGCCACAAAAGGGTTCAATAAACCCTAAATCCATATACACATCAACATAGAAGAATGCAACTCGAAAATATTACCTGAATAACGTTGCTGTGTGTCCCCAAATCCTCAGAATGTGGCTTCTCTTGTTGTTCCCTTAACCAAGCCTCCTCCTCCTTGCAAAATAACACTTCCAAGATCAATAATGGTCTTCAACCTTGCTCCAGATGCTCACAATCGAATTAGGGTTTCTCTCAGAGGACTAGGATGAACAATGACGTCCATAAGGCCCCTTATATATGTCCCAAACCTGGACGGTTAGGGTTTCGCTAAATAGCGCAGACTCGTCGAGTCCATATCCGGACTCGCCGAGTCTAGTCGTGAACCCGCGACCAGATCCGCGATCCTACTCGGCGAGTCTGAGCTCCAACTCGCCGAGTCCCCTCTTAAAACACCCAAAAATCATAAATATAACGATACTTGGAATTCCGGGCTGTTACACTTTCATATAGGAATGAACCTCTTCAAACTTCGTTTGTTCTTCCTTTAAAGACTGGGAAAGAGAGGCAACCAATTCATGAATTGTAGCACCATTCACATCCGCATGCCCTTTCAAAGAATCTAATAAGGTGTGTGTAGTGCGAATAACTTCATTAACATCAGCAGAAGCTTTCTTGCAAACTAAAGTCGATTCTTTGACAGCATCGGTTGATTTATCCATAGCTTTTGTATATTGCTCTATAGCTGTCTCCACAAAAGCTTTAAGAACAACCCCTCCATAGGCTTTAGTATCAGCAAGCAATGTATCCAACTTTTCATGAATATTTTCTAAGTGTTGGCGGTGAATAGGAGCTTCAATATCTTCATCAGATTGTAACCAATAGGGACTAAAGTATCTGGAGTCATACTCATTACTGTCGCCTCCTAGAGTAGCACCTGAATCAGTTGATTGGGTTGGCGAGAGAGGTATAGTGATGACAGGGGTTTCGGATACAGTAGGTGCCCCCGTATGAGATACGTTGACCGTTGCTGTTTGTTCAGGGATTGTAGTGGTTGTGACTGGGGTACTGATGGGAGTAGATAAAGGTGTTGTGGAAATAGAGACATAAGAAACTGGTGGAGGTGGTAGAGAAGTTTCTGTTATAGAAGTGGGGACAACCGAAACTGGAACTTTTGGTGTCGGTGTTGGAGGTGGCTGTTTCGGAGGTTTTTTTTTTTGGGGTTGTTTGTTTTGGGGAAGGGGTTGGAGTAGGAATTTGAACGACTTCTGGTTTAGGAGGTGATTGTTTTGGAGATGGAGGTGGAGCTGGAATCTTGACTTCTTGAGTTGGGGTAGGAGATCGAGGTGGAGTATTACTTCTTGGAGACATATGAGGAGATTCGGCTTCTTCATCATCTTCATTGTCAGATTGTGGAGGAGTTGGACCCTTAGGTTTTCGTGCCATTCGTTTAATCTTCTTTGGCTTAGAAGAAGTCTCTGTCTCTGACTTTCGCTTCTTGCTTTTGGAAGAATTAGAAGTTTTATGCTCAGTTGTCTCCTTCTTTGTAGTCACCTGTTTACTGTGGTTACTCGGCTTGTCAAGAGCATCCAAAGCAGCTTGTTGTTCGGTAGTGAGAACTCTCTGCTTTGTGGGATGAAGCTTGCTGTAGTCGGCCATCACCTTACTGTGCAGTGTAACACTGCGGTACATGGTCTCCAGAATGGAACCATAGTGATGAAACTTGGATGGGTCGGAGATGATGATCTTCTTCGTATGGAAGGTTGCAATTGACGTAATTAGAGTATCCTTCATTACCGGAACTTCCAGAGTATCAATGGCCCATCGAGTAATAATGGTCCAAAACCATCCACAGGAGATTTCGGATTGACGAGTGGAAGTGTTCAGGCTCTGGACAAGACATCAGTATAGCCCTTGCTAGTCCAGGTTTAAACCAATATACAAACCATAGAGAATAGTCAAGAACCCCTTGCTAGTGCCATCTGATCCAGCACTTTGTTCTACCAAGCCTTTGATCAGTAAAGTGAGAAGACCATTCCACTGAGATGGTAGACAGGACTTCTTGACTTTGGCAATGATTGTCAAGACATCAGTATAGCCCATTTCATACAACATGGAGAAGAGTTGTGCTGTGGTGATAAAGTCAGGAGAAACCACCGAAGAATCGACTGCGAGATGAAGTAAAGAAGAAAACCTCCCTCTGGAAATTGAGGCCTTCTTGTTGTGGATTTGGAAATATATTCGTTCCTTATTCTTGTCATATGATGCAGATGAGTAAACATGAGATAATAATGAAATCGGAACCGCCTCGAACTGGGTTAGGGCAATAACTAGCGGACAATACTTCAAACACTCCACAACGTGCAACATATAGGAATCATACACGAATGGAGTGAGTTCAATAATCATGTTCTGATTAGGCTTGATGGTAAGAAAAGGCAGACGAAGCAGTTTGATCTTGTGCAGAAGAAGAGGTCGCCATTGTTGAACAAGTGAAGAAGGTGAATAGTGGGAAGCGCCGTTACAGTTTAGTAATCTTTGAAGCGATAGAAGACAAGGAATCGTGCAATCCCTTTATATACCGTTGGTAGGAGAGAGAAAATCATGAAGATTGTGACGTTATCTCTAAAAAGTAGACTGAAAAAGCGCGATTTGACAGGTTGGATGTTCCTAGGTAGGCATCAACACGTGTGCGTATAGCGACCGTTCAAATTCACACGCCCAAAAGATTTCAATAATATGCATTTGAATTAGAATGTACCATCGGAACCTGAATTGCCCTTGATTCACTAGATGACAAAGATACTCAAGCATCTCATCAATAGAATGAGGAAAATTAAAAAAATTTCATGCATCAGAGTGACAAAAGATAAAGTAATAAAGCAAATGTGTATGGGTTGTGAGTGATGTTTGACAATTAGACGAAAAACAGAGGATTCCGGACAAGAATCACTTCCTTCGAAGTCAAGAGAGACTCAAAGTGCTTGTGTGGATTCCTGAGAATACGATCAAGTGTTTGTTAATAAACATTGAAAGGCTTCTTTTCATGACATAGGCTTATGGTGGCTTATCTTCAACCGAACATCAATACTTAGAATAAGACCGAGTGTCGGAGGAAGTACTTGTGAGACCGATGTGGTCTGTTGAACAAGTAGGCAGGTGTTAGTTTGTGATGACAAAAGAGTGTATAAAAATCTCAAAAAAAAAGGTGGATCTTTATGGGAAGAATAGTCTTGGTAATAGACAAATTCATAAAAGACCTCGCAAATAAAAGAGATTTCATTCGGTACCAAGTAAGTTCTTGAATATAGAAATTCACCGTTAATTAATTGTGGGTGTTGAATTTTGGGTTTCACTCAGCACATGGTATATATAGTCTAACCCTAAGAGATAATCACGGATGGACAGGCCCAATCCGGATATATACAAAAAGCCCTAAGACGCAACACAATAAGCCCCAACAATCTCCCCTTTGCGTCTTTGGGACCGAGACTTCAACTTTGTTTAGGAACCAAGGGCTTCTTCACCGTCTTGAACACTCTCGGTATGATAGCTAACAGATGGTACCGAAAGGTGATATACCACCGAAGCATATCAGTAAAAAATTTCTTATCAGCATCCGAGTTCTTCTTGCACTGATGTATCAGATTGATGATGTGCTCCAAGCAGTCAGTAGAAATTAGATGTTTATCTACCAAAGTGAATAAGAACTTATGAGCATCACCCTTCGTAAACATCACAGTTAAATGAGTTGAGTCAATTTGCCCAATCTTCATCTTGTTCACATCACCAGGATTTTGAGTAGGCTTAACCGTCGGCTTCTTGTTCATTACTCTTGCTATCTCCTGATCCATTGTTGGAACTTCATGGATATAGGATCCCAACATTCTTTTTAAATGTTCTATAATCGGTTCATACTCCTTGGAATTATTGAGCAGAATGTTGACTAGCAAAATCCAATCGTGTGGATTGAGATTGGGAAGGTCAGCCAGTGATATCAACGAAACAGAGTTTGTAGTCCCTCGTGTAACCTTGAAATGGACGTTCACAAACTTGCCAGCTAGAGTCGGCTTCAATACCTTGATAGTTACAATCTTTTGTGCACTCCATGTCAGATATTGAGGTTGACCATATTTTAAGTACCATTCGATAAGCTCTCGGTCAACCTTTGGACTTGGAAAGGGAACCTCAACAGTTGTGTCAAAACAGTGAAAAGTAAATGCCTTCCCTGTAATCGGCATATCAAACTGCGAGTCCTTGGAATTGTCGCAGTCAAACGAAGCAATCGGTTCTAACCAGTAGATACTCGGTGCTTCAATTGATTGACTGATCAACACATCCCGAGTCCATTCAGGAAATAGAGCCTTCTTACATTGTAAGATATCTTCGGTTTCTTTATTTTGTCGTTCTGTTTCCTCATCCTCCTTTGTGATCTTCAAATTTTCATCTAACTCTTTATCCCTTTTCTTTCTTTTCAGGGCATCAGCAATAGTCTCATCTATATCATCACTATCGCTGTCATGTACAATCTGTTTCAGCTTTTCTGTTGGGCCAGAACCTGAAGCTACATTATCCTTCAGTTCTTTTGTGATAACTTCTTTCTGAGATCCCTCTCCCCCTTGTTTTGGAGTAATAAAAGGCTCCGAAACACCTTTCATTTCATGAAGAATAGCAAGGGCGGGAAGCAGTTTGCTTGTGAGATGATTGCGGATGGTGAAAGTTAGAATCGAATCATGAGCACCAAGTATGTTGGTCAACATGTCCTTAATATTATTGACACAAATACCAAAGACGAATCTTTCGGTCTTCAACAACGAAATTTCCTTCTCTGCTTGAGCAAGTTGGACTTGCTGAATTGCAATCGTAGAGGCTTGTCATGTAATTTCTTCTTTTAGAGTACCCTCTTTGGCAACACCTGCATGCAGGGAGTCCAGTTTGGAGGAAACCAAACTAATGAGAGAGGCATTATCAGCATTCATATAGGAATGAACCTCTTCAAACTTCGTTTGTTCTTCCTTTAAAGACTGGGAAAGAGAGGCAACCAATTCATGAATTGTAGCACCATTCACATCCGCATGCCCTTTCAAAGAATCTAATAAGGTGTGTGTAGTGCGAATAACTTCAGTAACATCAGCAGAAGCTTTCTTGCAAACTAAAGTCGATTCTTTGACAGCATCGGTTGATTTATCCATAGCTTTTGTATATTGCTCTATAGCTGTCTCCACAAAAGCTTTAAGAACAACCCCTCCATAGGCTTTAGTATCAGCAAGCAATGTATCCAACTTTTCATGAATATTTTCTAAGTGTTGGCGGTGAATAGGAGCTTCAATATCTTCATCAGATTGTAACCAATAGGGACTAAAGTATGTGGAGTCATACTCATTACTGTCGCCTCCTAGAGTAGCACCTGAATCAGTTGATTGGGTTGGCGAGAGAGGTATAGTGATGACAGGGGTTTCGGATACAGTAGGTGCCCCCGTATGAGATACGTTGACCGTTGCTGTTTGTTCAGGGATTGTAGTGGTTGTGACTGGGGTACTGATGGGAGTAGATAAAGGTGTTGTGGAAATAGAGACAGAAGAAACTGGTGGAGGTGGTAGAGAAGTTTCTGTTATAGAAGTGAGGACAACCGAAACTGGAACTTTTGGTGTCGGTGTTGGAGGTGGCTGTTTCGGAGGTTTTTTTTTTGGGGTTGTTTGTTTTGGGGAAGGGGTTGGAGTAGGAATTTGAACGACTTCTGGTTTAGGAGGTGATTGTTTTGGAGATGGAGGTGGAGCTGGAATCTTGACTTCTTGAGTTGGGGTAGGAGATCGAGGTGGAGTATTACTTCTTGGAGACATATGAGGAGATTCGGCTTCTTCATCATCTTCATTGTCAGATTGTGGAGGAGTTGGACCCTTAGGTTTTCGTGCCATTCGTTTAATCTTCTTTGGCTTAGAAGAAGTCTCTGTCTCTGACTTTCGCTTCTTGCTTTTGGAAGAATTAGAAGTTTTATGCTCAGTTGTCTCCTTCTTTGTAGTCACCTGTTTACTGTGGTTACTCGGCTTGTCAAGAGCATCCAAAGCAGCTTGTTGTTCGGTAGTGAGAACTCTCTGCTTTGTGGGATGAAGCTTGCTGTAGTCGGCCATCACCTTACTGTGCAGTGTAACACTGCGGTACATGGTCTCCAGAATGGAACCATAGTGATGAAACTTGGATGGGTCGGAGATGATGATCTTCTTCGTATGGAAGGTTGCAATTGACGTAATTAGAGTATCCTTCATTACCGGAACTTCCAGAGTATCAATGGCCCATCGAGTAATAATGGTCCAAAACCATCCACAGGAGATTTCGGATTGACGAGTGGAAGTGTTCAGGCTCTGGACAAGACATCAGTATAGCCCTTGCTAGTCCAGGTTTAAACCAATATACAAACCATAGAGAATAGTCAAGAACCCCTTGCTAGTGCCATCTGATCCAGCACTTTGTTCTACCAAGCCTTTGATCAGTAAAGTGAGAAGACCATTCCACTGAGATGGTAGACAGGACTTCTTGACTTTGGCAATGATTGTCAAGACATCAGTATAGCCCATTTCATACAACATGGAGAAGAGTTGTGCTGTGGTGATAAAGTCAGGAGAAACCACCGAAGAATCGACTGCGAGATGAAGTAAAGAAGAAAACCTCCCTCTGGAAATTGAGGCCTTCTTGTTGTGGATTTGGAAATATATTCGTTCCTTATTCTTGTCATATGATGCAGATGAGTAAACATGAGATAATAATGAAATCGGAACCGCCTCGAACTGGGTTAGGGCAATAACTAGCGGACAATACTTCAAACACTCCACAACGTGCAACATATAGGAATCATACACGAATGGAGTGAGTTCAATAATCATGTTCTGATTAGGCTTGATGGTAAGAAAAGGCAGACGAAGCAGTTTGATCTTGTGCAGAAGAAGAGGTCGCCATTGTTGAACAAGTGAAGAAGGTGAATAGTGGGAAGCGCCGTTACAGTTTAGTAATCTTTGAAGCGATAGAAGACAAGGAATCGTGCAATCCCTTTATATACCGTTGGTAGGAGAGAGAAAATCATGAAGATTGTGACGTTATCTCTAAAAAGTAGACTGAAAAAGCGCGATTTGACAGGTTGGATGTTCCTAGGTAGGCATCAACACGTGTGCGTATAGCGACCGTTCAAATTCACACGCCCAAAAGATTTCAACAATATGCATTTGAATTAGAATGTTCCATCGGAACCTGAATTGCCCTTGATTCACTAGATGACAAAGATACTCAAGCATCTCATCAATAGAATGAGGAAAATTAAAAAAATTTCGTGCATCAGAGTGACAAAAGATAAAGTAATAAAGCAAATGTGTATGGGTTGTGAGTGATGTTTGACAATTAGACGAAAAACAGAGGATTCCGGACAAGAATCACTTCCTTCGAAGTCAAGAGAGACTCAAAGTGCTTGTGTGGATTCCTGAGAATACGATCAAGTGTTTGTTAATAAACATTGAAAGGCTTCTTTTCATGACATAGGCTTATGGTGGCTTATCTTCAACCGAACATCAATACTTAGAATAAGACCGAGTGTCGGAGGAAGTACTTGTGAGACCGATGTGGTCTGTTGAACAAGTAGGCAGGTGTTAGTTTGTGATGACAAAAGAGTGTATAAAAATCTCAAAAAAAAGGTGGATCTTTATGGGAAGAATAGTCTTGGTAATAGACAAATTCATAAAAGACCTCGCAAATAAAAGAGATTTCATTCGGTACCAAGTAAGTTCTTGAATATAGAAATTCACCGTTAATTAATTGTGGTTGTTGAATTTTGGGTTTCACTCAGCACATGGTATATGTATCTAAGATCATAAACACATATGTTGTGCAACCATAAACCTCAGTGGTAAGAACCGAGAGTCTCAAGGGTTACTATTATGAACCGATAGTAGATGGAGAATGGTTTGAGGATGGTGAAAGAAATGAAAGTACCTTCAACTATATAGGATGACAAAGCAGTGAAACTCTTAACTCATATGAGAAGAGTAAGGTAGCTCTAGACTGAGTAAATAAGAATTGCTTGTTTGGGAAGAAACAATAGGATTCGATCGAATCATTAAGGCCTAGCACTAGGTCGTAGAGGCTTGAGTCAAAATACAGCAGCATGCTTCCAGGGACCCTTAACTAGTTCATAAAAGACACATCATACCCGTACTGGCTCCATTTTCTGTTCTACGTGTATCCTTGGGATTGAAATGAGGCAAGAACAAATAAATATAACACACACACAAAAAAAAACCAAAATTTTGAATTTTTAAAGTTTTCTGAAAAAGAATAAAAACAGAAAAAGAAAAAGGTTTAAATAAGCATTAAACAATTTAAAGACAAGAAAAGAAACAAAAACACAATACAACCAAAGCCTTATCTTAGTGGAATGAAGCGAAATAGACGGAGCGATCGGTGCATTTCGGTTCCCAAAAAAAATTTGTGGAGCCAAAATAGACCGAGCGATCGGTGCATTTCGGTTCCAAAAAATATTGAGGAGCCGAAATAGACCGAGCGGTCGCTCCATTTCGCTTGTCTAAGTTTTAGTGATAAGATTGAGGATTCGGTACCGAGTCTGCTTCCATCATACCCAAGCCTTGTAAGATTCTGTTAAAGAATGCTTCAGGTAATGCCTTAGTGAATATATCGGCCAATTGATCACTAGATCGAACAAAGTGTACTTCTACGTTCCCATCTTCAACATGATCTTTAATGAAGTGGTATCTAAGTGCAATATGCTTAGTCTTTGAATGTTGCACCGGATTGTGACAAATCCTTATTGCACTTTCTGAGTCACAATAAAGAGGTATCTTCTTCATGCTTAGCCCATAGTCTCTCAGTTGATTTGAATCCAGATTACTTGAGAAGTGCAAGAGGCTGCATCAATATACTCAGCTGCGGCTGTGGATAATGACACACAAGTTTGCTTCTTGGACTGCTAGCTTACAAGTTTTCCATCAAGAAATTGGCATCCACCTGTGGTGCTCTTTCTGTCCAGTCCACATCCTCCTAGATCAGCATCAGAATAAGATTGAATGAAGAATCCAGATCTTGCAGGGTACCAGAGACCGAGTGAAGGGGTTCGCTTTAGGTAATGGAATATGTTCTTCACAGCAACCATGTGAGGTTCTCTTGGATTAGCTTGAAACCTGGCACAATAACACACAGAAAACATAATGTCTGGTTCTCTTTGACTTCACCAAGTCCCTTTTTGCACTACTGTACTTAGTGCTAATTTATTCCTAGGCTCACCCTACGGTAACTCCTCCAACCTACTCTCCGCCATCAACTGCATGAGAAGTTCCTGTCACTTTCACCTAACTAGCTTGCAGATACCATTACATATCACTAAGACCAGATAATTCTTTGAATGAGAGGCCCTGCCCTACAACGGTTGGACTCAAACAAGAGTTGCGGAATAGGGATAGACCTAACCTTCTGAAATTTTTTAATCCTCGCAATATGTAATGTAATGTATCTGTTTACTAGTTAATTGAAAATAACTAGAACTCCTATTAGCACAAAGCAAGCAGCATTCGGGCATTGAGTAGCCCATCCCAAACATATCCTATCCGGGCTATCATGCAACTCAATAAGCGTATACAAAAGGCATAACATGCATCTTCCTAAATCCTTAGCCCTATTCTAGCATGTAGTTCTCATATACACATAGCAGGCATAAAAGGCATCCTCCCTAGATCCTTAGACCTAATCTAGCATGCATTTCTCATAACCATATCATAAAGTGTGCAGGTATCTTGGGGAAAACTTACTTGAGCTCGGCCGGTCGCGCACATCACACACCTTTCTTTCTCAAAACTTTCTTACTTTAACTTTTAGAAAACATTTTCTTGTGAGAATATTTCAAACCCTCGGTTTGAGTCCAGGCACCCTGAAGGTGTGTCCGAATCCCTCAAACCAAGGCTCTGATACCAACTTGTAGCATCCCAAAATTCGAGTCCAAAAATTTCGTTTTTAATTAAGTGTTTTATAAAATCGTTTACTAAAAACATTGTCGATACCATATCAATCCATAAACCATCATGAACATGTCTCAAAATCAAAACATCGAATAGTAATAAAATCAGAGTACAATCCCATGAATCACATTATGCGGAAAATCCAATGTGCGTGTGATGTGCAGCTACCACGCCGACTCTTTCCCCTTCGATGAAGAGGTACCTGAAACAAAACTGAAAACTCTAAGCACGAAACTTAGTGAGTTCCCCCATCATACCACATGTCACACCCCAAAACCAAGAAAGGCGGAAACATTTTGGGGCGGAGGACGTCATGTAATGTATCACAACAATGTAAAGTAGTAAACAAGCAACAACATCATCCATTGCATTAATAGTATAATTTTAATTACAAGTGTGTTCTTTCATAATACACAACAACATAATGAATAATCAAAATAAAAGATGAGTCTGAACGGCTCCGTCTTCACAATACCTGGTCGTCGAACCTGACTATTTGTGACCTGAGAATACAAGTTATTTTGATAGCAAGTATCAGCCCAAAAGCTGGTGAATTCATAAGTATTAATGTGTCTTTAATTTGTAAAACTTGTAATGAAAGACTTGAAATTGTTTTGAAAGAAAGTTCGTATAAGTATGAAAATGTTTGTAAAACAGCTGTAAACGTTTGAAAACCCTAGAAATCCCTATGATTCCTACTAGTATAAAAGGGAGTCTTCTACCCAGACCTAACTTTTTTGAAAGTAATCTTCTATCAAGAACTAACTGTTTTGAAAGTAGTATTTTACCAAGACCTAGCTGTTTTGAAAGTAGCCTTCTACCAAGACCTAACTGTTTTGAAAGTAGCCTTCTACCAAGACCCGACTGTTCTGAAAGTAGCCTTCTACCAAGACCCGACTGTGCTACTATTATTATTATTATAAGAAATTGTATCCTTTGGTACTAGGATACTCAAATATAATTCACCTCATCGGTTGTGTGAATGAGTCACAAGATAAAGGTAATAATATAAATAACCTAAGTATTATCCTTTTGTACTAGGATAACTAACAGTGTTAACTGAAGACATCCGTAGATGTACATTTACCTCTGTTGCTAACAGTTGGGTAAAGGAATAGTTAGTCCCTTAAAGTATACCTGTAATGGTATCAACCGTTGACATCCGTAGATGTGCATTTACCTATGTAGCTAACAAGGTTTTAGGAATGGTTAGTCCTGCAAAGTATCCCTTGGTACTAGGATATTACGTCCAATCTATCTCGTCGATTATGTGATTGAATCACATAATAAAGATAAGAAGGAGAATTATATAACTGTATCTATACATGTAATATGTAATAGTAAATCATCATATATTATCTATGTAAACATACTCATGTAAGCATGTCTATGTGAACGTATTCATGTAAGGGTATCTTATGTAAACGTATTCATGTAAACGTATCTATGTAAACATATTCATGTAAGCGTATCTATGTAAACGTATTCATGTAAGCGTATCTATGTAAATGTATTCATGTATGGGTATCTATGTAAATGTATTCATGTAAGCGTATCTATGTAAATGTATTCATGTAAGCGTATCTATCTAATTGTATTCATGTAAGCGTATCTATGTAAATGTATTCATGTAAGCGTATCTATGTAAATGTATTCATGTAAGCGTATCTATGTAATTGTATTCATGTAAGCGTATCTTTGTAAATGTATTCATGTAAGTGTATCTATGTAAATGTACTCATGTAACATGTAATGTACTAGTATAGACTCATGAATGAACTGACTCTTGTGTGATTCCATGTACTTTTGGAATGGTAAGTAGTATCTCCTAACTATACCTATAATAGTTACTAATGGTGTATATGTATAACTTGAAGTGTGTCTTTGCTACCCAAAGGTACTGAACCGACTGAAGAAAACTTTTATGTCTCTATATGTATACATGATATATAACTGATGGTTAAACGACCTTCGAACGGATACCTGATACCCACCAGACCACATCCCAACGGGGAAAAGGAAACAAAGCGGGTTAGCCTTCGTAAGTCCTTTAAACATTACTTATATAACTATACATATACAGGCATGCATTTGATAATATAAAAGCATAAAAGAAGTTTTGTAAAACCTTTGAAAAAGATTAATATCTAAGGAAAGATCGACTTGATGTCAGTTTATAAAACGGTTTGAAAGTATTTGTTTGATAAAACAGTTAAGTATAAAGGAACCTTTGTTTGAAACACAATTGTAAAAGAGTTTGAGATGAAAAACACGGTGTATAATGAACAGTTTAATAAAGAGTTTTAAACATACAAAACGTTTAAGAAAATCATTTGAAGAAATTTGTTTGGTAAAACGGGTAACGTATAGTAAATCCATTTGCATGTTAGTTATTAATCACATGTGATTGATATAATAACTAGCATGTTTCAACTTGTATCCCCCCCCATAAAGCATTTAAAAAACATTTAGAAACATTTAAAAGATTAATTCAAGGGGTATGAACTCACCTGCAGTGAGCGGATCAGAAGGAAGTGTCGAATATGGTGCTAGGTGACAAATGGAGACTCGTACACACACACACGAGCCTAGTTAATAAACATATATATATATATATATATATATATATATATATATATATATATATAACTAATTAGTCAATTTATAACTAATAAATTAAGTTGGGACACTCCAGAACATGGAAACACTTTGATAAAAGTGTTAGGAGGCTATCGGGTTGCAACAAAGGAGTGCAAGGCTTCATACGGGAGTTTATGGTCCAATGACCATGTTTGTTAGAGCTTACAGCCCAGGGGAGTAAACTCCTTGCCGTAAACTCTCATTTGGTCACCAAAAGGGGCTTAAAACTCTAGGGGTTCAAGTGGTTAAGTGCTCCAAAGCTTAAACAAGTGTTTGGGTGAGTTTAAGGTCTTAAAATGACCCTAACTTGTGTTTACGGTTTTTGAACCATGTTCTTGGGAGTTTACTACCGTAAACACATGAGTTTATGGTAGTAAACTCATGGTAACCCATCCATTTCGTGAACTGAGGTCCTTAGGTCGACGGTGTAAGGTTCTAGGCTACTAGTCAAGGCTTAAAAGGGTGTTTAGGGCATTAAAACACACTTTGGGGGAGTTTACGGTTTTGGGAGATTCCCAAACCGTAAACCCATATTCTAGGGGGTTTTATGGTGCTTTTCTCGTGCTAAACACATCAAGGAAGGATTTAGACATGTTTCCTAAGCTTGTGAAGGGACTAGGGTCGTTTATGCACACTTTTGGGGTGTTTACGGTTTTGGGAGATCCCCAAACCGTAAACCCATATGCAAGGGGTCTTAAGGTGTTTTTCATGAGCTATAACTATTAGGGAAGGGTTCCATACTAGTTTCTAAGCATAAGGGAAGACTTGGGAGCACTTTGGCACCCAAAATAGAGTTTAAGGTCCAAGGAGATCTTGGGCCGTAAACTCCTTCTTCTTGTGATTCTTGAGTGATTTTTAACATATCTAAACATCTAGTAAGCTTTAAAACACTCTAGAGTAGAAGTACTTACAATACGGAGCAAAAGATTGAAGATCATTGGGAGAGAATTCGAGCTTTTCTCTAGATGAAATGGAAGAAATGAACTAAAAATGGCTAAGTGCCCTTTATATAGTCCGTTGAGTTTTTGGTCCAAAAATATTATTTGAGCCGTAAACTCCAACCTCGTGGAGTTTTGAAACTTTCATGATGCACAAAATACTCTAGGGCATCCTCTATCCTGCTATCACCCGAAGTGTAAATCCTAACATATTCAAACTTGTTCCAAAAAGTTTGAAACTCAACAACAACTTTTCTGACTTCTATTGTATTGAAGGTTTGTACAAAATAGAAATTTCGGGTCGTCACACCACATACCACATAATAATGTCTATTCCTTGGTATCTTCCAACCGGTAGCCATTAACTACCCTCCCCTTCGGTACCTTTCAACCGGTAACCAAGAGCTAACCTCTCCTTCGCTATCTTTAGATCGGTAATCGAGAGCTAACCTCTCTTTTGGTATCTTTCAACCGGTAACCGAGAGCTAACCTCTCCTTTGGTATCTTTCAACCAGTAACCGGGAGCTAACCTCCCCCTCAGTATCTTTCAACAGGTAACCGGGGACTATTTCACCTCTACCACTATCACATAATAATGTGTCACGATAATACTCCTAGGCATGCATGGGTACAATCCACCCCTTCAGTATCTTTCAACCGGTAACCGGGGACTATTTCACCCTTACTAGTACTAAAAATATATCATAGCATCCTAGCACATAAATATAATAAATTCAACATTCCAGACAGTTATCACAAAGACAATCATCTTTACTACATTCTCCTACTAATGGGTCGGCCTTGGTGCCTTAGACCCATTTCTACTGGAAGGTAACTCACCTCGTAAACTGAGTGTCGAAACTTGCGGAGGAAGTCTCTAACAGCTACTCCGATGATTCCCGGCTATCAGAGACACATAACACTCAATCAGAGTCTATAACACTACTCAGGGTAAAATGACCATTTTACCCTTCGGTCCAACTGGGACATACTTAAGTCCCAATTCTAGCTTATTACTCCTAGCTCTCTTACGGTCCATTAAAGATTCCCTAAGGGCCCACTCATTGTCCAGTTTCTGAATTAGACCTTATTTTCTTCAAACAGGCCCAAAAATTCCCAAGTCCAATATAATAATTCTCAAGGGCCCAATCTTGGCCCAAAAGGCCCAATACTCAAGTTCCATATTCCTTAGTCCAAAATGATACTTCACAGTGGGCCATGGGGCCCAAAAGTCCAGGCCCATCCTCTTAGGGCCCAAAAGCCCAATTTTCCCAATCTGCATGCGTACGCGCGACGTACCTAGCACGTACGCTGGCCTTGACCAGGATGGGGAGTTTGACCCAGTACGTGCGGTGTACCAGGGAGTACGCCCAGTGTACTGGCCAGCTTCTTTGGGACTTCATTCATGACTTAATCCGTTAAGTCTTTACGTCAAAATTGAAGATCTAGGTCCTTTTAGACCCCCTAAACCGTAAAGTCATGAACTTTATGTGCTTGCATGCAAGGTTGGGGTCAAAACATGATTTTGGTCCTTTTAAAAATCTTTAAGACCCACAAACACTTGCATGGTTGTGGCTTAACCATCAAGGTTCGATTTTTATGACTCTTAGTGCCTCTAAGAGCCCAAAAGGATAGCTATTATGGTATGAAATCATTAAGATACCAGAAGCCTCAACAATGGAGTCCAAAAGCAACTTTAAACACCCCCTATAAATAAATATAAGGATATAATGGCCAAGGTTGGAACTTGATACCTCAAATAAGTCAGAAGTGGTGCTAATCTTTTGGATCTATGATCTCTTGGTGGATCCTTGCTCCTTCTTCAAGTTCCTTCCTCTTCCAAAGCATCAAAACTACACCAAAAACTCTCAAATCACAAGAACACATAAAAGTAGGCTAGGGTTTTCATGAAGTGAGTAAACCCTAAATTTTAGGGTTTAAAGAGCTTCACACGTACGTTGGGCGTACTCCTGGTACGCAGGTGGTATGTGCTTGGCCTCCGCGCTTCCTTTCCATGAGTACGTTGGGCATACACGACAATGTACGCCCCACGTACGCAGCTTCCTCAACCTATTAGCAAGGCCTAAAGGTCAAAGACCAAACCAAATTACTCCACAATTCAATTAGGATGAATAATAATAATGCCTGGAAAATCCCTAATGCTACATGTGTACAACCATGCTTTCAACAAGCCCTGATCATCAGAAATACCTAAAACATTTAAATATATGTAATATCCCGATTTTCAAGTATTTATCTTTTAAATCCCGCACCCCCAGTATGATAATTGTTTGCATTTTGGCCCTTTGTGGTGTTTTGGTGATTTTGGCTAAGGACTTTCTACGTTGGGCGTACGTTGTGTACGTTGGGCGTTCATGGGCGGAGCTTAGTATGCTGGGCGTACTCCGCATACACATAGCGTACGTGGTGGATCCTTAAACCCTACTTCTTAGGGTTTGGTCTCTCTCTCTCTCTCTCTCTCTCTTTATATATATATATATATATATATATATATATATATATATATATATACAAACCCTACTTCTTAGAGCTGAGTACGTTGGATGTACTTAGCATGTAATGCCTTATTTTGAATCGTTTCATAATTTAGTGTTGTGACCCTAGGACCGGTCATCATAAGGCTTAGGGCCTTTGGAAAAGAGACCTAGACCCCCTTTTTCGTGTGGGTAATGTAGCTTAGATGATTTGGGATTTCGGTTTGTATTTTGGAGCCCAAGGGTATATTGATAAAGTGGCAGATCGGGCCTTTTATGAATTTTGGATTTTAGTTTAGAAAATTTTATAGCAAGGGGGACTTGATAGAAGTGTAGAGCTTCTCATTACCTTTTCGTGGATATAAATATTGTTGAAATGAAGTGGTTATGACTGTGTGACGTTGGGAAGGATTTAGAGAACTCATTAAGCTCTGTGCTTATGGTTTTCAGTTTGTGTTTCAAGTACTTTTGGTTCAACAGGGAAGAGCTCAAGGTGATTGCAACACATACACACTATATTTCTCTGCAATTTTTATGACTACTTAGATGTTTCATGATGTATTAGACACACTTTATTTTACTCTGGTTAATTATATGTTTGGAATAATCGTTTTAGTTATTTAAAAAAATTGAAAGTTTTTGGTATTATTTTTGGGACGTTATAAGTTGGTATTAGAGCCTTGGTTTTAAGGATTCGAACATACTCTTAGGTTTGTCTGAATTCAAAATGGGGATTTGGTAGATTTTCAAAAAGAAATGTTTTATAAAAAGAGTTTTCTAATAAAAGAAAAGGGGCGTGTTGCATGAAATCGACCAATCTCAAGTAAGTTTTCCTAAAATACCCGTACATGTTTATGTTATGCTTTGAATTGTGAATCTATGAATTACATGCTAGATTAGGCCTAAGGATCTGCTCAAGTTTGCATGATAGAAAGCTAAGAGAGATTCCTTTATATACCTACTGTATGAGCTTGTAGAATTGCATGCTAGTACTGATCAGTCAATGATAGGATGGCATGTTTAGGTTATGTTTGTTTTGATACTCGATGCTCGATCGCTGCTTGCTTTATGCTTTAAGAGTTTTTGTTAACCTCAGCTAACTAGAGAGCGAGTATATTAAGCTACATATTGTTGAGAATAGATACATTTAGAAGGTTAGATAATAACTCTATTACGTAGCTCTTGTTTGAGTCCATCTGTTGTAGCGTGAGACCTTTCATTCGAAGAATTATATGGTTTCAGCGATATGTAATTGTATTTGTGACCTAGTTAGAGTATGTTAGGGGAGTTCCTTATGCATATGAGGGTTGGGAGTAGTGTGGTGGTTGCCCCAGGTACATTTGCCATTTCTAGGTTTTTGGCTTGGGTAGGCCGGGTTGCTTTAGATCTTCCCAAGTAGTTTAGTTAGATCCATAGCGTGTTTCGCGTCTCTCAGCTGTGGAAATATTTGGCGGATGGATTGGCCTAATATGTGAGGCCTTGTAACCTAAGAGGAATTAGATGATATGCTATATTGAAATCTTTCTTAGTAGTAAGTGAGATTGAGATGTCCTCTGTTTCGATGTGACTTGCAGTGTTACTGCACAAATGTTGCTTGCTTTGTGATTTGTGGGACTCATGATGATATGAGGCTAATATTAAGTGAATATGTTAATTCACATGTGGCATAGGTTAAATAATCTCAGAGTGATTTATTTGACCTGACTGCGCAAGTCTCGTTTGATTCTAACCATTGTAGGGATGAGTCTTTCACTCGATGGATTATCTAAGCTTTGATGCATGTGATTGTATTCATGAAGTAGTTAACTGAGATTATTAGGAGTTCTTCAGCAGCTCATGGCAGGGGGAGGTCGAGAGCTTAGGAGAGCCTAGGATGTGTTGTAGTGGGTTGGCCTATGTTGTTTAGCGATGGGTATTTATTTGAGAACGTTTGTATAATAATGATAGGGTGGATGTAGACAAGAGTGGTTACTTAGAGGACCCGAGATGATTCTTGAGGAAAGTATGGTTAGGCGTGGAAGGTAGTATTAGGCCTATACTACTAGAATCACATGATCCATACTCGAGTCGAGTAAAATTTGGGGGATTTTAAGCAACTGGTTAAAGAAGGAGGCATGGTTTGGCACCATGATCTGTTGTGGCATATTTCTACCTTTATCAGTTTATCGGGTATGATCGTCCAACTTGAGGATGGGTCAGATGATTGTTCGGGCCTCAATGGCCAAGCCAGTTAGGTTTCAACGGTGCAAAAATATGGAAGGTACTTGATTCCAAGGTCCGGAGGTCCTTCTTCTAGTAGTGACAGTTGAGTCGCGGGACTCAAGAAGGAAGTGAGTATGAAAACTGGCTCGAGGATTGCAGCTAGAGTTTCAGTGATTGGCAGATGGATTAGGATGTCAATATCATAGTCAGGGGTTATGAACTTCCAACTTTCCATGATCGGAGGAAAGTGGGAGTATACATGGAATTTTCAGATATGGGATGTGTTGGGTTTTGAGCATTCTAACACTTCCTAAGTGTACATGCAACCCTAAATACCTTGGATCTATGTTTTCTCTATTATACATGCAAATAAGAACTTCCAAGGTATTATCCTAATCTAGCATATAAAACAATGGATATAGTAGGATAGAATACATACCTTTTTGGTGTAGTAAGTCTTCATGAAGCTTGAGTGCTTAGTGCCCCAAGTGTGACACCTCAAATGGAATCACAATCATCAAAACACTTGGAATGACTTGAGAGAATTCTACACTCATCAAAATCAGCTAGCCCTTTCTTCACTATCTCTAGTGGCCGATTTTTCCTCAATAATAAGATGCTTATATAGTTACACAATTAGGGTAAACTCTTAATTGTCATGGCTTTCCATTTCCTTGGATCCATGGGTACAAATACACCATGGAGCATCCATGGACCATCCTATGGGTTTTAGCCCAACTTGATTATCCATGGAGCATTAGCCCACTATACAAGTATGGATGATTTACACAATCAACCCATATATTTAATTAGTCTTCTTTTGATCACTTAATTAATCCTAGATTAATTCTTGATCAATACTAATTAAATAATCTTATTATTCTTATTATTAATATACTAGAACTTATAATATATTAATAACCATAAGTGTCTTATTTCTCTCATTCAAGTGCATGATGGTATGCAACCCAAATGGACCATGCCGGGTCGGGTCAAGTCTTACCAAATATAGTTATGGACTTAGACATTAATCCAACAGTCTCCCACTTGGATAAGTCTAAAACTATTATTGCGTATGACTTCAGGAACCAACCGGCAATCGTAGCTCTCAAAAGCTTCTGTCGAACTCTGACCTTGTCGATGAACTCTGACCTTTGTCAGTGACTTGTCCATTAGATAAGGGATCATATATTCCTCCATTCTAGATATCATATGGACTGAGACATGGATTATAATCATTCTCTCTGTCCATTTGTTGTTTCCCGATTTCCGATTTATGACAACTGACTAATTGAACAAATCAAATCAGTCCTGGCCCGGCCGAGCACTTCCATTTGTCATCATCAAATCATCGAGGGGCCCACAGATATCGCTTTTATCCCGAAGGTAAAAGGAACGGATAAACTTCGACTCATATGGCTTGTTCTACTACTTGTTGAATCATACACAAAAGCACGTTTTATAGCACCGAGTTACCGAATGCGGTTTCGTGCAATCAATGTACTACCAACTCATAGTAACAACTCATATCTCTAGGTTTGAAGAATATAAGATATTATCGTCTCATGATCACTCGTGATAAAATCCATGAAGTGATTCCAATGAGCGCGGGTTGAATCCAATACTCAGAACTTATGAGCACTCATGATTGCTGTAGCCTTGTCCAACACCTTAGACCTCTACAACCCATCATGACAGTCTTAATTCATATCTACTTCCAACATATGACCGACTGTGGATGGTTTGAATAACTTAGTCATTCCGGAAGAATAACCCAGTTTATTCGGGAAGTCAAAACATGCAAAGTGAAACACAATAATAATAGAATCCAATATGGTATCAACCCTTTGAACATAAATAAAACACCTTTTATTTATCACCATATGATTACACATTATTCATTGTACACTGTTTCAGCTATCAACTTTATTCTTGAATTTAAAACAATAGTTGTCCCATGCTCCAAGCATGTACACTATGTTTTCTTAAACACTAGTCATGCCACACACCAAGTATGCATACTATGTTTGTCTATGATCTTTACTTTGTGAACTAGATCAATTGAACATAACTTCAATGATTCTCTTTTCACACTCCCAAATCCTTACTGCAAATGCGAGAATTCCAAATTCATGCCATTTACAGAAATCTGTTAGATTCTAAACTTATATGCATTGATCCTCTTGTAACGATTATGCACAAAGTCAGAAAGACTTGACAACAATCATTACAGAGTATTCCAAAGGAGATCAGCTCCTTGGAAACATCCTTCTTGCATTAAGTTTCCTAATCTTAAACAGATTGAAAATTCTAACTTTGAAACATTTCCAGATTCCATTTTGACTATCACTTCTGAACAAGAGTTGCCTCCTTACAGATTATGTCAATATGGTCCTTCCAGAATTATCACTATACTTCCAACTGTCCTTGAGCAACCAATCTTTGGTAAACCTTAGATTGTCCTCGACAATTGTTTAATCCTTTTAGTCATATCCAGTTCTAAACCTTTTCCCTTCTTAATGCCCCAGGCATTTGGAAAATTTTAGAACGGATGATTATAGCACATGTAATCGATCCTATATCCGAAGCATATGGGACACGATTCATGATGTCTCACATAAAGACTAAACCAGTCTTTTGCTATAACATTTCCATTTCAATTTGCCAAGTTCTCATAATTCAGATTATGAAAAGGGATGCCGTAATCATAATCGAATTTTAGAACGCAAATAATGGACCCATATACAGAATTTCCTTATGTTGAGCCATTCCAACATGAAATTCATATATTTCCTTGACTAAATGATTAAAACCTCAAATCTAAACCTTATAGATTTGATATGAAGTATAATTTCCTCTCCCTTAATTATAGCAAAACAACTCTTTCCCAATTGAAACTTTTGTTTTTCTATAATTAACATTGCTAACTTGCTCCCACTAACATGATGATTAATAGCATAACACTTATGCTCCCACTAGCTTTGACATGTACTCAGAAATCAGCTGGACTTCTAGAAATCAATACTTCATTGACTTTCTTACCAAAGTTCAGATTTCTGATGCTAGATTGTTTTGATAAAGCTGTATCAAAATCATACACCTTCCCTTAGATAGCACACTTGTGTATCTAAACAATTATGAAGAGGGATACCGTAATCATAATGTTTAGACCTTTTTGCCACTTCTCACAAGTCCAAATTAGTGTGCCGGTTAACCACACGCGCTCCACTAACGACTTTGAGAATGCAAATATCACAATTGCTATCTAGCTAAAATCTACTTAGTGAAAGTGTTTCCTCACCATCATTTTCATGAATCGGAGAGAAACCTTATGACACTTAGATTTACTGGTGTATGTGTTCTTATCCATGTGAATTGTCAAAAACCATAGTCATAAGACAAGGATAATGACAAATCCAAACTCATATGGATTGAACTCAATCTTAACTTCTTGCCACCTGGCAGCTCAAGGGCCTGCCATTGCTTCCAAGTTGTTGTGCAACAAATTGAGAACTCTAAGAACTCATATGCAAAACCAACTTTAACTGGAATGGGCACAGACTATGTCAACACGATAGGTTATAAACCTCAAGTCGTGTGCTAGTGAAGAACTTCAGGTTTTACTCTTGATTAGTTCTTGAGACTTTCAAGACCTTTAAGACTCCCACTGTCCTCTTGACCTATAAGACTCCCTTGTCAAATATCCAAGAGATAGTGCGGATTCTAATCAAGACAAACACTTCACACAATTGGCCTAAGTTGGTCTTTGTTTTATCCAAAACATCACAACTTACCAATTTCAAATGTACAAGAGTAGAAAACTTTTACTCTTACATTTGACAAGTGTTTTAAACCTTCTTTAAGACATGTCACTCAAGTTACAATCTTGGAGTATGACTCTAATACTTGTATTGGAACGAAGTATGACTCATCTTCTTGATTTAACCACTTCAACAATTCAAGATCCCTCTTCTTAGTCATAAGAATGCACTAAGATTTCCTTAGAGAACTAATTGTGCTATGGTTTCTTAATCATTAAGATGATCACAAAAGCTGATACTAAAGTACTCTCCCATCTTTTCAGATTTGAGAAACTTTTATCCTTCTGCCTAAATTGATTCTTCTTATCGATCTTTTGTGGTGGACTTAATCAGTGCACAAGAATGTGTACTCGATCCCTAAGTCCTTTACTTGACTCACACATCCATGTGAACAAGTAATTAGTCTTAATTTTCCAAAACTTGAAAATTCTCATTCATCATGCTATACAACTTGCATGATTCCAAGTTCCGGTCCAATTGAAACTTGGGTGATGAGAATCTTTCCTTATTTGGTAAATCTAGACATTACCACAAATGAAAGACTCAATTTCATATTTCCACTCTTGCTCTTAATGGAATTATATAAGCAACAATTTTTTCCTCAAATGCCATTGTAAGGATATTTTAAAATAAATAAAATCAAAAATTTTCCTTTTATTTTAAAACTTTGCGGAAAAACTTATCCTTACAATCCATATGAAAAACTTGTTGTTATCTATTCCTTAAGCAATATCTCATAACTCCTAAGAAGTAGCTCAAGAATCCGATCTTCAAACTATGCGATAGAAATCCATCTACGCCATCAGATTCAGCATATTCTTTCTTTAAGTTTCTTCACTTTTTCTTTGATTCTTAAAACATCACCATGTGACCCAGTCACATCATGTATCAAGAATCTCAGAATAGAAACTTAACAGAGTTAGATAGTGGAATTTACCTGAAGTAGAGTCAAACTTATTGACTTTAACATCCTTAGGTAAATTTGGCAGCTTCGCAACCAATGCCCCTTCCTTTGGCAATGGACCCTTTGATAATGGTACACGGGACTATCACAGACTTAGCTTTTCTCTTTAGCATTTGGTCAACCGAGTTGACTATGGCCGATCCCTTTCCATTGGGAAGAGAATGCTTTCCGAGATTTCCTGTGTCACTATTGTCAATGTCCATCAAGTTTTAAGAAAGTTGATCTTAGATAAGATCATTAAGGGTCTTGTCATAGTCTATTTCATAGGTGTCCCAAAGGAACTCACTATGTGACTTAGAAAGTGATTGAACCACCAACTTTCTCAAGACTTTGACACCCAACTCTCCCGGCTTGTCAATATGTGACTACATCTCCAAGATGTGATCACACCTAGACCTTGCCTTGCCAATAGGGCTTGAGTGACCTTAAACTTTTCAAGAACTTGTGGGTTAGGGAGAATAATTGGAGGAGGCGAAAGAAGTATGATTTCCATGGGACATCATCTTCATTTAGGAAAGCTTGTTTCAAGAGATTTGGAAGATCATAGGTGCCTAAACCAGACAACTTTTGGGAGATATTCAAGATAGTTGATCTTAAGTCCTTAATATGACACCCAATATGAAATATTAAGGCTAGGACCCAACAAACTATTTTATAACTTAGAAGAGGTATGCCGTAATCCAAGCTATAGAATATTTGAAGGTAGGTGAATGACGATTCACCAATTTCCACCAAGATAAACGAAATGTATAATTAGGTTTTAATTGGTTTTGAAACTCCTAGATCTTTGAGATTCATTGAACTTTTCAAAGGCACGTTTCAATCTCGAGTGTGCCCTTCAGGTTTTGTGACTGGGATGCCGAGGATCACAAAACAAGGTGTGAAGTAACCATGCAAATCACTTGGTACCCTTAATAAATTACCCCTCAATCGATGTGCCGGTTAACCACACACGCTCCATCGATACTATGATAAATATTAAGTCACCCTTTACCTACCTTGTTAAGTCCAAGTTAGTGTGCCGGTTAACCACACACGCTCCACTAACGACTTAGACAAAGTGTAAAGTGTAATTTCATGGATTAGCACCTTATTCACATTTTTCCTAAGTAACTAAGATTGGGTATTATTAAAAGTTTAGTTACTTAGTATTTTCATTAATACTTTTAATGAAGGGAGAATTATAGTCCTGTCAAACCCGTTCGGCTAACGACCCTCCACCGGTCAAGCAAGCGGTGGGTGAGAGTGGACACCCATTAAGTTGCCATTTTATAGGCAACAACCTTATACCCACCTTATAGACCGGCTTCGTGAATGAGGCGTACTAGCGGTAAGACTGACTTTACTCTCATACATATATATATTATTAACTTATAATATTATAAAGTATAAGGGTTGAATTTTAACTTTTAAAATTCTAAGGGCTAACTTGGAATTAAAGTATTCATTAGAGAAAACTTTACAAATTCCAAAACTTGAGGGCAAGTTTTGAAACTATTCAAAACTAATTAATTCCATAACTTATGTGTTTAAAGTAGTTTTAATCCAAAAACTCTTCAAGTTCCATAACTTGAGGACAAGTTATGGAAGACTTTAAACTAATAAAAGAATTAACTTTTCTTTATTTTATAACTTATGGAATTAATTAAGGTTACACCTTTTTTTTATTTTATTTTTATTTTATTAAATGAAGAGACTCTTGGTCCTCCATAACTTGAGGACAAGTTATGGAGTCATAAAACCATTTAATTAGAACTAGACTCTTCATTTTGTAACCTTTGCCAATTTTTATGAGTTTTATGATTCTTAAATGTGACTTTTCATATAACTTGAGGACAAGTTACAAAAACACATTTTAGAATCAATTCTTAGATTAATTTGGATTAAAACCAACTATCACATAATTTTCATCATTAATCCAAATTCACTCATAAAACAAGATAACACAAAAAACTTTTGGTGATCCATAACTTATTCTTAAGTTATGTAATCCTTTAAAACATTAACACCAAATTTTGTAACTCCAAAAAAACTTTGAATCAATTTTTTTTTTTAAAACCTTTTCAAATCCATAACTTATGGAGGTTTCAAAAAAAAAAAAAAACTTTTTAGATCAAACTTTTAAAACTAATAAAATAATCATATTATTTTATCTTTTATTAAATTTGACCTAATTCAACTCATAAAGCAAATTATTCAAATTTTACAAATAATTAGTTTTTCACAAGAACAAGTAATTATTTTAAAATTTGACAAACTTCATGTTTTTTTTTTTCAACTTTGAAAATAAAATATTTGCATCAATATAACAGAAAACAACCCGTGGCTCTGATACCACTGTTGGGTTTTGAGCATTCTAACACTTCCTAAGTGTACATGCAACCCTAAATACCTTGGATCTATGTTTTCTCTATTATACATGCAAATAAGAACTTCCAAGGTATTATCCTAATCTAGCATATAAAACAATGGATATAGTAGGATAGAATACATACCTTTTTGGTGTAGTAAGTCTTCATGAAGCTTGAGTGCTTAGTGCCCCAAGTGTGACACCTCAAATGGAATCACAATCATCAAAACACTTGGAATGACTTGAGAGAATTCTACACTCATCAAAATCGGCTAGCCCTTTCTTCACTATCTCTAGTAGCCGATTTTTCCTCAATAATAAGATGCTTATATAGTTACACAATTAGGGTAAACTCTTAATTGTCATGGCTTTCCATTTCCTTGGATCCATGGGTACAAATACACCATGGAGCATCCATGGACCATCCTATGGGTTTTAGCCCAACTTGATTATCCATGGAGCATTAGCCCACTATACAAGTATGGATGATTTACACAATCAACCCATATATTTAATTAGTCTTCTTTTGATCACTTAATTAATCCTAGATTAATTCTTGATCAATACTAATTAAATAATCTTATTATTCTTATTATTAATATACTAGAACTTATAATATATTAATAACCATAAGTGTCTTATTTCTCTCATTCAAGTGCATGATGGTATGCAACCCAAATGGACCATGCCGGGTCGGGTCAAGTCTTACCAAATATAGTTATGGACTTAGACATTAATCCAACAGGATGTAGTCCCGACATGAGTCTAGAAGATTGTGGTTTTCTTTGTCGATGGATATGGCATGGTTGGAATGCACAAAAGGGTTTTGTGATATGGTTGCTTTAATATGAGCTCAGGGGTATGCTTTCTTGAAATTAGTTAGGAAAATTCCTAGTTGATTGTTTTAGGAACCAAGGCAAGTGAATCAGTAAGAGCAACTTATGTTGTCTCTAATGTATCCTGACTAATAGAATGATGCTTCTTATAATTATAAGTAATGCCCACGATGAATTGTGTGTTGGGGAATTAGGTGAGGTGTGTGGTAGCTCATTTGTTTCTTGATGAGGAAATGGTGTCATGAATGGACATAATTATTGTTGTGCATCTGAATGGGATCCTGATATTAGTGGTGGTTATGATTGGGAGGTTTTCAAGGTTTCCATCAGAGATCCATGATAACTTTGTGTTCACTTGGTCCTTATCTAGAAGGCTTGTTTGAGATGAATTATGTCTGCACCATCATTTTGTGGTAGTTCGAACCCTAAGTGGGGGAGAACCGACTATTTTGGTTGAAGGATCATTGCTATGGTTGAGTTCGTAATCTGAGCAAAATGGGTCATAGGGATTTGTGGTTCGGGTACATAGAACTTCATTTTAGGATTTCATCAGGACGGAGGTTCATAGCAGGTTATCATGAGATGTATGTGTTCATTAATGTAAGAGTCGTCTTCACGACAAGAAGATGTTGGATAAGGAGCTTGTTGTAGCCAGTGGTTCCTTTCAGAATTTTGTTGAATAGATCAAGAGGCATTTGGGATGCTCAGGTTGAGCATCGAGGGATGAGGGATTCCCCAATTAATTATATAGATTGTTATCCTTGTTCTAGGGTGGCCAGTATCGATCGGTAAATTAGCTTTAGATTTTGGTATGTTTAGTCTCTCAGGGGTATTGTGCAAGCAACGGATTGGGTTATTCGGTTAGTTGTTAATGTTGTCTCGGTCGTTGGCCTTTTCGTGCATCATCAAAAATGGAGGTTCTTCAAAATTTCAAGTTGTGTCATTTGAAGTTCAATGGATGCACTTACCTACCCTCAAGTTCCATGTGTTGTATATTTTTCGTTGGTTTCTGGGTATGGTTACCCTTAGATGTGGTGTGGAATTTTGGTGCATAGCAGGCTAAGGTTTTGGCAGCATTTCTATACCACCTTGGGAGTTTTATTGAGCTAGTTACATAATGGTGAAATATGTTCAGTTTCAATCAAGGTGTGGGATCTTGTATCGATTGTTCATGAGGATGTTTCTATGACGGTTGAGGTTCGTCTAGTTGGCGTTGCTATCAGTATGTGCTGTGAGAGGAATTGTACATGGTAGAAGAGTATGGCTCATGTTGTGTTCGGATAGCATTGAGAGGGATGTTGTTTGGTTTCCTGCAAGTTGTTGGACTGATGGTTGAGTATCTTTAGCTCCATATAGTACTATTCGTGAGTCTTCATGCTATGGAGGTGATGATGACAAGATCGGTTTAGTACCGTAAGCTTATTGTTTGGTGGATGGCAGGTGTCAGGATGTATCGTAAACCAGTGATTGTATGATCTATATGGGTAAGACCCGATACTATTTTGATTGAGACTCTTAGGTCTTGGACCGTTAGTTTTCTTGGATTTTTGGGTGTTAGTGCATTGTGGGAGTCGGGAGATTCGAAGACCAACTGGTTGGATCATGTAAGCAATTAAAGGTTATTAGGAATGATAGTGGTGCACCAGTAGCCACTTGCAAAGTATTTGCATGATGGAATTTGGTTGCCTGAGGGTTGTTTATAAGGAGTTTGGTTACTAATGTTGGGCATCAGTTATGGAATCTTAAGCCATGAAGTCCACTGTGCATGTCTCGAGCGATCCGTCAAGTGGGGTACTATAACACCTGATTCCCGGTATGTATTAATTCAAGGTTTCTTGTATTTGTTCTGGGACTCGACGAGTTGATGGCCCATCTCATCGAGTAGAGTCATGACCACGTGAGAGTTTAAGTGGCCTTATTTAAACAACTTATCCCAAGGTTTGCACCTTATTTAAACAACTTATCCCAGCCTCCTTCGTCCCTATCACTCCCATAAGACAGTATATCGAAACCCTAGCCTTGTTTGTGTGCTCTAAGGCCATTTTGGTGTATTTTGGTGGGTTGTGAAGCTTGAGAAGAGAAAAGGAGCTTGGGAGTGCAGGTTGGGGCTTAAAGATCCAGGGGATTTGTTCCATTTCCAGTTCATTCAAGGTAAAAATCTCTTGTCTTGGTCTTCTATGTGATTATTCATCTTTGGAGTTGGGATTTTGGGGGCTTTCTAAGCCATTTTTGGATTACGAGTCGGAGTGTAATAACTAATAACCATTAAATCCTTCTGTCAAAGGACCAGATGAGAGCAGAGAAGGTCCCTTAGTTGTTCAAGCTCATTAGAGGGCCTGGGAGTCATGGGACTTGACAAGTGCTTAGAGCAAGCTCGACGAGTCCAAGGGAATCTCCTAAGGACTCGACGAGTTGTTCATAAAACTCGGCGAGTCGTAGAATAGACGTGTTCATAAGAGCGAGGTGGGCTCAATGAGTTCAAGGTGAACTTGGCGAGTCAGATAAAGTTGGCACTGAGCGTAAGATCGAAGAAGAACCTATCGAGTTCTTGCCAGACTCGACGAGTGGAGACGGGGATTTGCATCGAGTTGAGGGGTATGGAGTCGACGAGTTAGTAGACCAACTCGACGAGTCAGGTCAACTGGAAGTTGACTTTGACTAATGTTGACTTTGACTAGATTGGTATGACCCCGGTTAGGGTTGCATACTCAAATGAATAACTTTGAAGTATTGTCGTGTAAGGATCGACGGGTCGTGGGTAGTCGACTTGTACGCTGAAGACAGTTCAGACACTGCACGGCATCGAGGTGAGTTACCTTCCAGTAGGGGTGGGTCTAAGGCCACAATGCCGACCCACCATTAGGGGTATTTTGTGGATAATTGTCTCTGTGATAATTATCTTGGTATGTTTATGTGATATGGTCATAAGATATGTCTGTATGATATGCAATGTGTATGTTAGTGGTAGTAGTAGGGAATAGTGTTTCCCTAACATTGGTCGTTAGGATCGAAGGGTAGGTCGGTACCCAGATATGCCCGACTGTATGATTATATCTTAATATTGTATGACAGCAGTGGGGGTAAAAGAGTCCCCGGTTACCGGTTGAAAGATATCGATGGAAGGTACCAGTTGAAAGATACCGATGACGATTACCAGTTGAAAGATACCGATGGCAGATACCGGTTGAAAGATATCGATGGTAGTTACTGGTTGAAAGATACCGATGATATGATATTATATGTGATATGATGGGGGAACTCACTAAGCTTTGTGCTTATAGTTTTGGTTTTGGTTTCATGTACCTCTTCGTCAAAGGGGAAGGAGCCGGCGGTGTAGCAGTGCATCACATACACATGGTTTCCGCATTGGGTTTTTGGGATTGTACTCTGATTTTTATTACTTTTGATGTCATGTGTTGGGACACAACATTATGATTTTTTAATATGTTGTTTTATTGACAATGTTTTGGTAAAATGTTTTATAAAATATTAATTCAAAAATGAAAGTTTTGGTCTTTAAATTTGGGATGTTACAGGTACACCTGAGCTGACATGGTATTCGGATGCAGTGTGAGAATTTTTGGATTGACCATCCTTGTGCTCGTGGGATCAGCAGGTTGGTGATGACTTGTTAGGAAGTCAAATGCGTATTTGAGGTTGTTAGGTGCAACCTCCAAATCAGGGATTTGGTGTAATTCACTATCGGTATATTTTGAGCATTCTTTCTGCATAGTAGAATGGTATTTCTAGTCAGGGACTATGGAATGAGTGCGATGAATGAATGATCAATAGTACTAAGGAGTAATCTTTGCTATATTCTTAGGAAGTTCCTGTTTTAGGTGGTTATCTCTATGTTATGAGGTCTTCCAGTCGGCTAGAGTAAGGTAGTTGTTTCAGTTCTTAGGTAGGGCAGCCAAAATTTCTTCGTTTGGGCAGAGGGCAGGGTGTTAAGGTTCATTCCTTCGAAGGTATAAGCAATTTCTACCAAGGCATGGCTTGGATGGTAGGTTTGGGAGGCGGTTGTCGGTATGGGATAAATCTTAATACTTACTCAGAATTCAGGAAGTTTAGGCAGGATCGTGTAGCGGAGGAGGACGTAGCAAGGAATGATTTCGAGGACAAATTCTTATTTAGGTGGGGGAGAGTTGTTGTAACATCCATTAATTTCACAAAAAAATTTAAACTTTTTCAAACATCCAAAAACACAATTTATTACAAATTGTTTTCAAAATAGTTTTTCATCGGATTAATTCCCATAAATCATACCACAAAACATGCGGAGGTGCACGATCAAGCCTTCGTCTTCCCGCGATCCTCTATAGTACCTGAAACAATAAACCAAATTGTAAGCCCAAATCTTAGTGAGTTTCCCCCAAAGTACCAACACCCAAACAGATAACATAACAACATGTATACTGAGCCTTCAGCCTGACTGGACCGCCTCGCAGGGCCTACAGCCTATCTGGACCGCTCTCGAGCCTTCAGCATGACTGGACCGCCTCGCATGGCATACAACCTATCCGGACTGCTCGACAGGCCTTCGGCCTTACTGGACCGCCTCGTAGGGCCTTCAGTCTATTCGGGCAGCCCTGGGTATGTTGGCCTTCAGCACAAAGCAGGACCTCCTCAACCCAACCATACACACATATATGCCAACATACTCTTAAGACATAAACAATCAACAAACAAGAACATATCGTACAAATCCCTAGGCATAACATTATCCTATCTACCAGGATATCGATCTAACAAATCATAACAACACAACAACATTCTATCTACCACGATACCGATCTAATAGATCATAACATCATAACAACATCCTATCTACCAGGATACCGATCTAACAGATCATAACTGCATACAAGCATACTATAATCAGATTAATGATCCAAAGGGCTGGCCTTGGTGCCTTTGACCCTTTAGTACAGTGAGGAAAACTCACCTCATAATGCCGAACTGAATTGTAATCCTCTAACTGCTGACTCACCGAAAATCCTGAACTATCACAATAAACGAACACTAATCCACAGTTGGATTATCAATATTGACTATGGGTTCAACATAGGATAACAGTCTGTTTTTCCCTTTCTCTAATTTGGGCCAAGGCCCAATTCCAAATCCATGATCTAAAAGGTCCAAATATACAAGGCCCATATTTGGCCCAATTTTCCAAATTGGGCCCACTCTTAAAATGGGGCCTCATCCTATGGCCCATTTCCAAAATTGGTCCAAAACATTATCATTCATAATTTCCAGCAAGGCCCCAAACCAAACTGGCCCAAAGGTGGCCCAAATCTGAAGCCCAACTCGCGAAAACCCATCAGAGGGCATATGCGAGGCATACCCCAAGGTTATGCGGGGCGTAAACGAGTCTTGTGTTGACTGGAAAATAGGGACGTTGACTCAGTATGCTGGGCGTACTGCTCTCTATGTGGGTCGTACGCAAGCTGTACCAAAACCCCAATAAGTGCTTAATGGATTAAGCATGTAAGCCTAAATTCTAGTTCCATGGACCAAATGTGTCTTAGAACCATAAAGTCTCAAACTTTATTACTTTGGACGTCCAGAAAGTCCTTAATGCAAGGTCTTAATCCATTAATACCTTTCTACCATTTCATGGGACACTTTTAGCCATTGGGACCACATTTTTATCACTTATAACCCCTCCTAGGGTCTGAAATGACAGCTTAACATGTCTAAAACATAACATGCACAATATTGAGACTTTTTGGGACAAGAAAGGTGTCATAAAGCTATCAAGGCAAGATCTACATCATACAAACAAATGTAGAAGCTTTTTACCTCCTGGAGCTTCTAGAGGACAAGATAATCTCAAATCTTCAAGCTTGTCTCACTTCTCCGACACCTTGATTCAACTTCTTCTTATTAAACTACTCAAAACACATACTTTTAGCTCACACACTCAAGAGAGAGGTTAGGGTTTGGGGAAAAATGCTCAAGACTATGGAGGCTGAAATGGTAGAGGGTTATGAGCTTATAAGGGCGCTTACAGACTACCCAAACTGTAAATATTATGGTTTTCCCCTAACGTTAGTATGCCCAGCATACACAAGTGTACGCCAAGCGTACTAGGGCGCGCTTATTACGCTCATCGTACCCTTATGTACGTGTAGTGTACTCCTACTAATCTAAAGTTACAACTTTAGCCATTAGGGCATCTCATGGCTACACCCTCCTATCCCCAAGGACTAAAAATGACAAGGATGATAATAAAGGGAGGATTCGAAATATCTGTTAATTCGGGATGTTACAACTCTCCCCCAGTTTACCTAGACTTCGTCCTCGAAGTATGATGCAGCAAACAGATCTGGATAATGCTCCCGCATCTCGGAATCCGGCTCCCAGGGCCACTCGGATCCCTTCCGATGTCGCCGCTATACCTTTACTAAAGGTATCTCCTTGTTACGCAGAACCTTTTTCTTCCTTTCCAAGACAACTACTGGCTGCTCAATAAAATTCAGGCCTTCGTCAACCTGAATGTCATCCAATGACACCACCGCCTCCTCATCCAATACTCACTTCTGTAATTGCGAAACGTGGAAGTGCTATGAATCTGGCAGAGCTCCTCTGGAAGGTCCAGTCTGGATGCCACACCGCCAAACCTGGCAATAAGCCGAAACGGTCCAATATATCGGGGACCTAACTTTCCCCTCTTCCCGGAGCATATCACACCCTTCCTAGTTGAGACCTTCAGCATCACCATATCGCCAACCTGGAACTCCAACTCGGATCAGTGTCGGTCGGCATAACTTTTCTGTTGACTCTGAGCAGTCTACAATCGCTGCATGATCTGTTGAATCTTCTTGGTAGTCTATAGAACTACCTCGGTCCGACCCATGACTATGTGGCAAACCTCGCCCCAACAGACGGGGGTACAACATCTTCGACCATACAACAGCTCGAAAGGTGGAGCACCAATGTTGGAATGAAAGCTTTTGTTGTACGAGAACTCTACAAGGGGTAGGTGGGAATCCTAGCTCCCACCGAAGTCAATGACGTAGGCTCTCAATATATCCTCGAGGGTTTGAATGATCCGCTCACTTTGGCCGTCTGTCTGCGGATGGTAAGCGGTGCTGAAATGCAATCTCGTGCCCAGTTCCTCAAGGAACTTCTTTCAGAAATAGGAGGTGAATCAAACATCACGGTCTGACACAATAGAGACCGACACCCTATGGCAAGCAACGATCTCACAGAGATACACATCGGCCAACTTCTCGGCTGACGAACTCTTCCAAATAGCCATAAAATGGGGGCTCTTGGTTAATCAGTCGAAGATGACCCATATCGCATCATATCCCTTCGTGCGTGCTCAGTAACTTAGTAATAAAGTCTATCATGATCTGCTCCCATTTCCACATGGGAATCTCCAGAGGCTGCAGCTTTCCATGCGGCCTCTGATGCTCAACCTTTACCATCCTGCAGGTCAAGCACCTCTCGACGTATCAAGCGATCTCTCACTTCATGCACGGTCACCAGTTACTCAAACTCAGATCCCAGTACATCTTGGTGGCTGTTAGGTGCATTTTGAGCACCATTTTGCACATATTTTAGTCCCTTCTTATGCATCTATTTAGCATAATTGTCCTTCATTTGTCTTGTATTTCATCATATTTCATGTTAGTCTCTAGAACAACCTTATTTGCACATTTTTGATGTCTTTTTCAGGTAAACCGGAGGTTCGAACGCGCTTTGGGAGGTGTCGGGAAGCATTGGTGAGGATTTCAGGATGATCGGGGGAAGAACGAAAAAGTTGGAAAAATCAAGTTTGGAATTGGAGTCAGAGAGGTACACGGGCCATGTTGGATTTACACTACAAAGAAGCACGGGCCATGTTGACCAGAAAAGAAGAGGCTATTGACCAAGTTGAACACAGGCCGTGTCATTTTTACCTTATGTCCAACACGGGCCGTGTTTGACCCAGAAACCAACTTTTGGCAGTTTTTCCTATCTTTCATATTACGGGTTAAGGGCCATTTTTACAGACACACAACATATCAAAGCATATTTGGAGAAGGATATTCGAAGGTTTTTGCAAGGTTTTGATTAGCAATCATTTGGAAATATTATTTTTATTATTTGTAAGTTGTAATTGCATACATTTCCATCTTTTAAACTTGTGATCTTGTTCTAGCCATGTGTGGCTAGAACCCTAGTTTCTCCAAATTCATGTTTTGACTTCTTGGTAGTGATTTCAATCATATGACATGATGTTTGTTTTCAATTTCTATCTAATGAATTTGATTTTGCTTTAATCGAATGTTTGATTCTGATTGTGATTCTTATTGGCCATTTGAATTAGGGTTAGGTCATTCAAATTATCTCTTTTACAAAATCCGTAATTGTTTTGTGAAATTGAACAAGTAACAAGCATTAAATTGATCTCTATTGAATGAATTTAGTGTAAATCTTAATCATACGCTCTTACACTCCCTAGCTTGTGAGGAGTATTGGGTGTTGTTGGGAACATTCACATAAAACTTCATGCGGTCTTTTAATCTAATTCTAAGAGCTTGTTTAGATTAGGTTAGTAAGGTTAGGGTTAATCAAAGAGCTTGTTTTGGTTAATTAATGTGGTGAATGGGAAGTGTTAGAGCTTATTAACACTTTCAAGTACTAACTTAGATAGAACTGAACGGATATTGTGTCATCTTTGAGTCACATTGCTAAGTTGTCATACATGAAGTTGGATCCCTTACAAAATCTGAATTTAATTCAATCATTTAGCTGATTACGTGTGTTTTTAATTTGTTGTTTAGTCATTGAATTCTAAACCCCCCTATTTATTGTTGGTGACCACAGTACCTTGCGCAAAGAGGTATAGACTAATTATCTTGTGTCTCTGTGGATCGACCATACTTGCCTTGTACTTCCATTTAGTGCAATATAGTGGGATTCTTTTGGAGTGTAGCGTACCCCTATCATGTGTTGGGTTTGACACGCCTAACAAATTGGTGTCGTTGTTGGGTACACGATGTTACTAATTTTTTATTCCTAGATCTTTTCGTGTAGATACACCATTACCACTTGATTCGGTGATAGAGAAGATTGTAAGGAGAATACGGAAGCAAGCCAAGCTTCGTAAGAGGCAACCGGTTTTCGGGACTTCTTCATCATCTACTCCCATGGTCATCAACATTTGGGAGGACATACCATTCTCAACTATATCCACATCCGAGACAGAAAGCCTATCACTCTCATCTCAACCATCCTCACCCAAAAATACCACTCCACCCTCTTCACCTACCTATAATACCCTAAACACTACACCCACAAAAACTTCAACCACTACTCACACAATGGGAGATAACCATGGAGGGAATCCACCTCCACACCCACCACCTGAGCAAACTCTACCTCAATGGTCAAAGCAAGAGGTTACTCAACAACCTCTTTTCATCGCATATCCGGCAGCCAAAAATCTTGAACTTAAATCCGGACTCATCCACCTACTTCCTTCCTTTATAGGTTTGGAAAATGAAGACCCTCACAAGTTCCTCACCGAGTTCCATGTTGTATGTATGGGCATGAAACCACACAATGTCACGGAGGATCAAATCAAGCTTAGGGCATTCCCCTTCGTATTGCAAGATGTAGCCAAAGACTGGCTTTATGACCTCCCACCGGGGATGGTAACTACTTGGGTAGATCTTGCAAGGTTGTTTTTGGATAAATACTTCCCAGAGATGAAAGCTTCAGCCCTACAGAGGGAAATCATTGGAATCAAGAAACATAAGAGAGAGGATTTCCACACATATTGAGAGAGATTCAAGAAACTGTTTGCCCGTTGTCCTAAACATGGAATTACCGTGTATCAGCTTCTCCAATACTTCATTGAAGGCATGACTCCAATGGAAAGAATACTTCTTAATGCCTCCAGTGGCGGATCTTTACCCGACAAGACTCCCACCGAAATCCACAACTTAATCAAGAACATGGCTGAAGATTTTAAGCATTCAACTCATGATGAAGAATGGTACACGGATGCACCCCGAGGTGTAAAGGAAGTCCAAACTCCTCAAATTGAAGCTCAATTGTCCGAGCTTACAAACGTTGTAATGATGTTGGCTAAAGACAAGGGTGTGCAACCCACACCTTGCCCTTGTGGTATATATAATCAAGTAGGGCACCCAACTGACATGTGCCCTCAACTTCAAGATGAGGAATATGAAGAAGCAAAAGCCATGGGAGGCTATTCCAGATCAAATCAAAGAGGATACGATCAACCACGGGGCGACCAAAGATGGAACAACAATCAAGGTTGGGGAGGAAATCAACAGGGAAGTTATCACCCAAGTCAACCAAATCAATACCAACAAAGACCACCTTTTCCACCACAGAACTTTCAGCCAAGGCAGCCACAACACCCTCCTCAACAAGCAGGTTCATCAAGCATGTCCTTAGAGGACATAGTGAAGAGTTTGGCCACTAGCACCCAAACTTTCCAACAAGAGACAAAAGCAAGTATAAAGATTTTGGAGCAACAAGTTTCACAGCTTGCTATTTTTGTAAGCAAACTAGAATCTCAAGGAAAGTTGCCCGCCCAAACAGAAACGAACCCAAGGCACATCGTGTGTACCATCATTTTGAGAGGTGGAAAGAGCTACGATGGTCCAAAAGTGTCGGTTGGTCAAGAAGAAGAAGAAATAGTGGTAGAAGAGGCAACCAAAAAAGATAAGAAGGAAGATAAAAAAAACCGAAAAGAAGCCCTTCGTCACTGAGTCTAAAGCCACACCTGCTCCATTTCCCGAACGATTAAAGAGCACAAAGAAAGAACGGGAGGAGAGTAAGATTATGCAAATGTTCCAGAAAGTTCATATTAACATCACACTCCTCGAGGCCATCAAGCAGGTACCTAGGTATGTAAGGTTCCTTAAGGATCTTTGTGTATCTAAAAAGAAATTGAAAGGAAACCAAATTGTAAAATTTGGGGAAAATGTATCCGTGGTTTTGGAAAAGAGGATGCCCCCAAAGTGCAATGATCCTGGTGTCTTTATCGTGCCATGCAAATTGGGGAATCTTTATGTACCTTGAGCCATGCTCGATCTAGGTGCATCCATAAATGTCCTACCATATTCTATCTTTAACCTAATTGGTTTAGGAACATTGAGCAAAACCAGTATGATCATCCAACTTGCCGACCGGTCTTTGGTACATCCAAAAGGTGTATTGGAGGACGTGTTAGTGCAAGTTAATGAATTTGTTTTCCCGGCTGATTTTTATGTCTTAGATATGGGAGATGATGACTCTCCAAGTTCAAGTTCCATACTTTTATGTAGACTTTTCCTTAAAACATCTAAAAAATATTAATGTCTACAATGGAACTTTAAGTATGGAATTTGATGGTGAAGTTATCAACTTCAATGTTCATGAAGCAAAAAAGGTTCCTTCCGATGTTCAATCTGTCAATCTTGTGAATTTGATCCAGCCCTCAACTAAAAAGGGATTAAATTTGTCTAACAATGAATTTCTAGAGTTAGTTTTGTCACAAAAACTAGATAGGAACAAAGCCAAAGAGATTGCAAAGGAGTTTGATATGAATAATGAGGTGCTGGAGATTTTGGAGTTTATTGATGACAAGAAGCATATGAGGACTGATGATATGAAACCCAAGCCACCTACTACCAAAGCCAAATTCCTTCCACCGGTGGAACAAGCACAAGATTCGGGAGCAAAAACTCCACCAAACCCTTTAATGATAATAAATGTTGATTAGGAGAGCACTCAGACGGTCAACAACTCAAATAAACTATCGAAGCAGGAAGAGAACGAGTTGATAACCCAGCTGAACAAATACCAAAAAAGGACTGAGTGGACAATCTCTGATATTAAAGGTTTAAGTTCTTTTTGGTTTGTGCGAAAAAAGAAAGCCAAAGGAAGGTTGAAGGATCCATTGAAAGAGGTGGCAAGAAGATTGATGTGTTGGGGAGGCCCACATACTTAGAATGAAGCATATGCGGGGGCAACGTCGAGCCAACGACTTAAAACAACGGCGCCTAACCGGGAGGCAACCCGGCGGTATTTTTGTTTTTCTTAAAAAAACAATTTCCATTTCTTTGTGTAACACCGTAAAAATTCAAACAATTTTTCACATTTTAAAAACCATGTATTTTCAATTACATCAACATTTTAAAATATTGTATCATCACTATCTCAATACAAAACCCCCAAGATCAAAACATATGAACTCCAGTGTGCGTGTGTACGAGTCATGTCGGCGCCTTCCCGCGATCATCACTAGTACCTGAAACACCACACTTAACACTGTAAGCATAAATGCTTAGTGAGTTCCCCAAAATACCACATAAACACATATCAGCCACTCAAGGCTGTAACTCTGTTGACCCTCTGGTCGTATATCTCTGTAGGACCCTCTTGGTCCCATAACTCCGTGGACCCACTAGTCCTAACTCTGTAAACTCCGAATCGTGCATATCACATATCACAATAAATCACAACACATAATATCATACAAATACACTGGCATATAACTCTAGAATACTCTGCCACATAACTCTGTTACTACACTACATAAAGTATAGTGAGAAGACTCACCTCAGATGTCTCAGTATATCTCTGACTCGGTAGAAATATGATCTAGCCTCCGCCTAATCACACAAAGTAAATATTCTCATAAATATAACTCTCGAGACTAGACTCAACCCTCTCTAGGTGAAAGACCATTTTACCCCTCTATGAGCTCAAAGGCCACATTGTTTACCCAACCCTAAAAGTCAACAAAAGTCAACGGTCAAACTTTGACCCGACTCGTCGAGTGCACTTGGGTGACTCGGCGAGTCTACACTTGTCTACTGACTCTCTTAGTACCTTTTGGCACGTCGAGTCCCTCCCCTTACTCAACGAGTCACACCTGGCATGAATCGCGGGGCCATCCTGACTCAACTCGCCGAGTCTCAAGAACAACTCGGCGAGCTCCGCCTTGAACTTCAGTCCCCAAACTCTCCCCGACTCACCGAGTTATTTCCCCAACTCAGCAAGTCTACTCACTGAGTGATTTACGGGAAATCCTCACCCTACTCACCGAGTCTAATCTTTGGACTCGGCGAGTTCATGCCATGCACAACCTCCATAGACCTCCTGAGGTCAGATCTGTTCCTTTAATCCATAGATCTGACCTTCCCAAGCATGATAATCACGTAAAGTTCAAACCTTGACACTCATATAACATCTAAATGGTCTAACTTGGTGGTTTAGCCCCAAAAATGACATCCTAAGCTCATGGCTCCCAAAATAACTCATAAAGCTCCAATGGTTAAGGTCTCCACACCTCTTTGGGTCCAGATCCAAAGCATAGACTCGAGAAGGGACCAATTGCTCCACTTATCCATCCTCTAAAGGGGGTTAGAAAACCCTAACTCTAAGAATCAACACCAAAACTGAAGAAGGTCCGAATAAATACCTCAATATGAACTCTATGAACTCTAAAGTCACCAAAACCGCACCTCCTTCAGCCTCCTCTTGCCTTGGTCACCTCTTTCTTGCAAATACACCAACAAAAAGATCAAGAATGGCCTCTCCTTCCTCACAAACGCTCTAGATCTCTTAGGGTTTCTCTCTGGGGTTTGGTAGCTGCAAATGATGGCCCTAAGGGCCTTTAAATAGGTCCCAAACCCAGGAAATTAGGGTTTCATTAAACAGCGTGGACTCGCCGAGTCCACTCATGAACCCGCCGAGTCCGGCTGTGAACCCGGATACTAATCCGCGACCATACTCGGCGAGTCTAAACACCAACTCGCCGAGTCCCCTCTCAATCTCCAAAAATAAAAGGAATAATTAATATACCTGGGAATCCGGGTGTTACAATTTGAGTTTTTGGGTTTTCAATGTTCCAAATGCATTTAAACATAGTTTAAAACCACCAAACGGACTTCGGGATGCAAAAACATTTCATTTGAATGAGAGTGAAATTTTTGGGTTCAAAAAAAGTGGAAGTGGCAATCAGAGGGGTACACGGCCCGTGTTCCTCTTGCCTTACAATGAACACGGGTCGTGTTCATCAATGGCAAGCACTTCGACAGTCAGAGGGGTACATGGCCCGTGTCATTTTTCCCTTAAGACCAACATGGGTCGTGTTCAGCCAAATCTCACATATTTTAGACCCAACACGGGTCGTGTTCGCGTATCAGACCTAGTGGTTTTTAATGCTAAAAATCAGGTTTTTGCCCCATTCTTCCACACACTCATTCCAAAACAGCCCCTTTCCCCCAAGAAAACCCCAAGGTCCGATTTTCATCAAAAATCCCTTGATTCTTCATGATTTTGGTTTAAATCTTCAAAAAGGTTTGATTTTCATCTTCCCTACTTCATCTCCTACATTTAATACACCATCTTATTGCATTTTCATGGTGGATTTGGGGGTTTTGACAAACCCTAGGTCCGAAAATTTCATAGAATTTTGGTGTTTTTGTTCTTAATTCTTCATGTAGGCAAGCTTCGGGAGGTTGAAGACGGTCTTTCTCACCAACAACAACACATTTCCACTAACGATTTGGTACATTCTTTCCTATTCTTCACTTTTGGAATTTGTGTTCTTAAGGTCAAATTGCATGTATCTCTGGTCATTTTAGACTTGACAATAACTTGGAAATCAATAAAAACTGAGTTTCCCGTGAATTTTTGGTGGCCAAACTTCAGTTGACCGGACCCGTCGACAGTTGACTTTTTGACCCGTTGACTTTTCATCTTTGCCCCATCTTTTGCATATGGAAGGTGAATGTTCTGAACGACCGAGGCATACTAAGGCCTTGGCCTGTCGTCATAGAATCCCATTACCGCCATCTAGGTCCCCCATCACCCCAGTCTCAATCCCCACCTAATTCGGCCCATGGTGGTGTGGTTTGTCTTGGCCCCATTCAAGCTGCCAAACTTGAGGCCTTTCTCCAATGCGCGCATACTACCCAACAATTTGAGCATGTTCCATCTCTCCGCGAGTTGCACATTTACAACCAAGTCCACACCTTGTTCCAGAACATTGGATGGAAAGGGTTGTTAAGGTTCCACGAGCTCAGCTATAAAGTTCCAACAGCCAAGTTTTTGTCTTCAGTCTATTTGGACCACGGGGCCCCCACAGAACACACCTTTGACCCCAATGAACCAATCCCAGGATATAGTGATCTTACGTGGTGGACCGACCTTACGCGTCAGCTTCCCTATGTCTCAAGTTCGGATAAGGCCTCATCTCTCATCCACCCTATGATGAAAGTGGCCCATAGGATTATTGCTTCACTTGTTGTCCATAGAGAAGAAAAAAGCACCATTAAAGCCATTGAGCTCAAAAAACTATATGCTATGGCCCACCCAGATGATAATCTCATTCCTCACTATGGCTCATTCATGTGTAACAAACTCACCCACCTTAGCACATCATGGTCCGGAAAAATATCTTGTGGTGACATTGTCACTTTATTTGCCAAAAGTGCTCCAGTCGGGGCCCCATATCCTGGAATTCACCAGCCTCTACCTGGTGAGACCTACCTTACCACGGGAGTCCTTAAGTCTATTAGAATGTTTCGGGCGGAGGACGGGAACCATAATTGGACCATAGGTCAAAACCACGAACCAAGGCTCCTCATCACCCCTGCGAACCGGGATATCCTTACCCTCAAGCAACCTAAAAACTTCACCCCCTGGCAAATCACACCATATCTCTTCCCCGACTCCTTCTCTGAAGTGGAAGAAGAGGAAGATGGAGAAAGTGACGAGAGTGGTGGGGCAGAACTACAAAATTCTCCTCCTATGGGTGGTGCCAGCTCATCCCATCAAGTTGGACGCCCAGCCTATCACCAGCAATATATGGATCAATTTAAATCGATACATACCCACCTCGACACTTACAATCAAGATCCCACAAGCATGACTCAAAGTTTTTCTTCTTTCACCACTCAATACGCACGGGATCAAGAGCGCCAACGTAAACATGAGGAGGACTTTTGGGCTTGGACCCAAAACTCCGATTATTTTCCTTATCCTCCTCCTCCTCCGCAATAGGTTGTTCCGCCCTCTCCAAGCATCAGCGACAATGCTTATCTTTAAGCTTGGGGAGGGGTAGAGTTGTACATTAGGTGCCTTTTTCATTTTTCATATCCATGCATCCTTTTCATTTTTCATATTCATGCATATTTTCAAAAAAAAAGAGTACAAGATGATGAAATTCTTTACATACAATAGCTCCATGAAGTGGGAAATCGAGAACTCAAAAAAAAAAAATACTAAGGTGACCGGATAGTTACCGGAAGTGTAGAATCAGCTATCATAATTAGGGGACCCAAACACCGTAATTCGAGACCCCAGCCTTAGATAATAATAAAAAAATGGCATACTGAAACGTTTTGTTGGGCGGTAATAACAACTTTAGGATGATTTGCTTCTGAATGTTTAAAAAGAATCTTTATCGGCAACTCTAGACCCACAGAACACGGACCTATTTGTTGACACGCATTACCCTTGCAGTAACAGAGAGCTTAAGTATCAGATCCACACAGTCAAGAAAGAAGAATGGGTACAACTGTCATATCTAGTACCCAAATAAAAAAAAAGATGCACTTAATCAAATAAACTTTCAAAAATTCAAAAGTTGATTGAAGAATTCAAAGCTCAAAAAGAAGATACAAATCCAAGTTTAATCAAAATTAAAGCCATCTCGAAGTCAAATCTGGTGAATGAAGAACTGTGTGATATGATACTTGTGGCTCTCGAAAAGTGAAAGCATAGGATCTGGGGCCCTTCGGGTGGGCTCACTGTTTCAGCGAAAGCTGATTCGCCGTGACGGGTTCTTAAGGATGCGTCGATTCTGATTCTTGACCATCTAGTCTTAAGGACATGAGATCCGGACTCTGTTATTTTCACCTATAAAGCTAATTAAGGTATGGAGTTTAAATAAAACTATGGTTGGGTTATTGGGTTACATCGTTTTGGGTCTTCTTCACTTTGGGAGTCTGTGATATGTGGAAGGAAGCAGGATGGTTGCCTAGGCATTAGCGATTGGAGCCACATTGATGTAAAGCCTGATCGTACTTATATAGATGATTTACTTGTGTCTTAAACTTATTTTTGGTACATTTTGCTTCTTTAGTGCTTTTGTACATATTTTTTTTTTCTTTTTCATGGTTTTCATTGTATGCATTCATTCCTAGCCTTTAGGATCCTTCTGTCCCTTTTTTCTCTATGTTTATTCTTGCCATCTAGAAATCATCCTGTTTTGTCTGGTTCTTGTTCTTTCTTGGGGACAAGAAAGGTATAAGCTTGGGGAGATTTGTTAGGTGCATTTTGTGCACCATTTTGCACATATTTTAGTCCCTTCTTATGCATCTATATAGCATAATTGTCCTTCATTTGTCTTGCATTTCATCATATTTCATGTTAGTCTCCAGAACAACCTTATTTGCACACTTTCATGTATTTTCAGGTAAACCGGAGATTGGAACGCGCTTTGGGAAGTGCTAGGAAGCATTGGTGAGGATTTCGGGATGATCGGGAAAAGAACGAAAAAGTTGGAAAATCAAGTTTTGAATTGGAGTCAGAGAGGTACACGGGCCGTGTTGGATTTACACTGCGAAAAAGCATGGGACGTGTTCGACCCAGAAACCAACTTTTGGCAGTTTTTCCTATCTTTCATATTACGAGTTAAACGCCATTTTTACAGACACACAACATATTAGAGCACATTTGGAGAAGGATATTCGAAGGTTTTTGCAAGGGTTTGATTAGCAATCATTTGGAAATATTATTTCTAGTATTTATAAGTTGTAATTGCATACATTTCCATCTTTTAAACTTGTGATCTTGTTCTAGCCATGTGTGGCTAGAACCCTAGTTTCTCCAAATTCATGTTTTGACTTCTTGGTTGTGATTTCAGTCATATGACATGATGTTTGTTTTCAATTTCTATCTAATGAATTTGATTTTGCTTCAATCGAATGTTTGATTCTAATTGTGATTCTTATTGGCCATTTTAATTAGGGTTAGTTCATTCAAGTTATCTCTTTTTCAAAATCCGTAATTGTTTTGAGAAATTGAACAAGTAACAAGAATTAAATTGATCTCTATTGAAGGAATTTAGTGTAAATCTTACTCATACGCTCTTACACTCTCGAGCTTGTGAGGAGTATTGGGTGTTGTTGGGAACATTCACATAAAGCTTCATGCAATCTTTTAATCTAATTCTAAGAGCTTGTTTAGATTAGGTTAGTAAGGTTAGCGTTAATCAAAGAGCTTGTTTTGGTTAATTAATGTGGTGAATGGGAAGTGTTAGAGCTTATTAACACTTTCAAGTACCAACTTAGATAGAACTGAACGAATATTGTGTCATCTTTGAGTCACATTGCTAAGTTGTCATACATGAAGTTGGAGCCCTTACAAAATTTGAATTTAATTCACTCATTTAGCTAATTACATGTGTTTTTAATTTGTTGTTTAGTCATTGAATTCAAAACCCCCCTCTTTACTGTTGGTGACCATAGTACCTTGCGCAAAGAGGTATAGACTAATTATCCCATGTCTCTGTGGATCGACCCTACTTGCCTTGTACTACCTCTTAGTGTAATACAGTGGGATTCTTTTGGAGTATACCGTACCCCTATCATTTGTTGGGTTCGACACGCCTAACAGTGGCCCCCGAGTGAATAGAGAAACGAGACTTATGAGCCACCTCCAGCGCGATCTGTCTAATCCCGATAGACACCGGAACCCATGCCCGACCGCAGCAGGTCAACAACCCACGACTGTCCTGAACAAACTGGGTGATCTTGCCCCTAATCCTTTCAATCTTCCAATTTTCCTCTCGCAACCCTCAGCCCGGGCCTCTCTGATCAATCCCAATATTGGAGATTCCACAAAAATCCTCATACAAGATGTCGGAACCGAAGATCCATCCAACTTGTGGCTTAAGGCATCCACCACCACATTCGCTTTACCCAGATGTTAAAGGATCATGCAGTCATAATCCTTGACTATGTCCAGCCACCCGTGCTGCCTCATGTTCAGGTTTGCTAGATCCATGATGTGTCTCACGCTCTTGTGGTCCATGTAAATGGTACAGCGGACCCCATTGAGGTAATTCCTCCAGATCTTGAAAGTGAACACCATTGCTCCCAAATCAAGATCATGCATGGGATATCTCGACTCATGAGGCTTCAGCTACCGTGATGCGTAGTCTATCACCCATCTTCTCTGCATGAGGACCACTTACAATCCGGTGATGGATGCATCATAGAAAACCACAAAATTCTCCACTCTCACCGGGAGGGTCAAGACTGGAGCCTCGCACAGTCGCTACCGAAGGGTCTCAAACGTTGTCTGCTGCTCAAGGCCCCACCAAAAATCTACCCCTTACCTCGTGAGACGACTGATGAGTACTGCACTTTTGGAGAAATCCTGGAAAAATCTCTGGTAGTACCCTACTAAACAGGAAAATCTTGATATTCGAGGAAGATCACGATACCTCCCACTGCATCACTGCCTCGATTTCGGCCGGGTCCACCAATATCCCCTCCTGGTAACGAGATGTCCAAGGAATTGAACCTCTCGCAACCAAAACTCACATTTCAAGAACTTAACATAAAGCCATTATCACCTTAAAACTCTCAAAAGCTCATGGAGATGCTCCTCATGTTGCTCCTTGGTCTTGGAATACACCCAGATATAATCTATGAACACAATAACTGAGCGATCGAGCATCGGCCTGTTTTCCCAATTCATAAGGTCCATGAATACAGTTGGTGCATTTGTGAGCCCAAAAGACATCACCACGAAATTGTAATGTCCGTAATGAGTCCGAAACGCGGTCTTCTCCATGTTCTCCTCCCTCACCCAAACCTGATGGTACCCGGAACTCAGATCTATCTTTGAAAACCAAGATGCTCCCATGTAACTGATCGAAGAGGTCATCTATCCATGGGAGGGGATATCGGTTCTTTAGCTTCAATTTGTTCAGCTCCCTGTAATCAATGCACATCCGGTGTGAACCGTCCTTCTCCATGACGAAGAGAATCGGTGCTCCCCATGGAGAACTGCTCGGGCAAATGAAGTACTTGCCTAGCAGCTCTTGCAGCTGAGATAACAACTCATGCATCTCTAGTGGTGCCAATTAGTACGATGCCTTGGCAATAGGGGCTGCACCTGGAACAAGGTCAATCCTGAACTCGGTCTGCCTCTCAGAAGGCACTCCGGGTAATTCCTCCGGAAATACATCAATTAACTCTCTGACAACTGGAACCTCCAAAACCGAGACTTGATCTCTGACCCGTGTATCCACTACATACACCGAATAACCCATATACCCATGCTGAATATATTTTCGAGCTATGGCGGCTGAGCAAAACCATGAACCCAACCTGGTGCCCTCGCCATAGATAACCAGTTCTCCCCCACTTGGGGTTCGAAGCACTACATGCTAACCCTCACAGTCGATCATGGCCCCAAAACGACTCTGGTAGTCCATATCTACTATAACGCAAACATCCCCCATGGGAATCAAAATCAAGTCAATCTTAAAAGGACACCCCGAATATCTCTAGATCACAACGCCGATAAACTGATGAGGTAGATACCTTGTTTTTGTTGGCGATGGAAACTCACAAGAGACACTCTAGCTCTCCTAATGGCAAACCGAACCCTATGCGAAACGATCAAGAGATAAATGACTGAATCGCCCCCGAGTCAAGCAATACAAGAGCAGATAAAGAGTTCACTAAAAATGTACCTAACATAGTGGGAGCCTGCACCATCTTGGCAGCGAGTGATGGACAGTTGACCTTAGTATGGCCAACCCGATGACAATAATAACATATCCTCATATTCGGAGCAGGGGCGGACTAGCGACAGTCCCTCACAAAATGACCCCCTTGCCACATTTGTGGCACCCACTACCAGATCGACATGCTCCAGAATGAACCTTCCCGTACTTCTCACAAGTATGGCAACGTTGACCTCTCGTCCTAGAATCGGCGGCCTTGTGTCGCTTCGGCACCGACTACGCCTGTGTCGGGTCCTGCCTCTGCTCCTTCAACTGAAGCTCGATCCCCAACTCACGCCACCTAGCGGCCTCCTGTAAAACCAGTAACGTATCACAATGTTGGATAGCAATGAACTGCCTGATGTTAGTCTTGAGCATGCTCAGATAATGGATCGTCTAAGCCTACTAGGAAGCAAACTCTGGGCAAAACATCTCCCTCTCGGTAAACATCCGGGAGGTCTCCGTCACTGACTATGTACCCTGCCTCAGATCCAAAAACTCTTGAGCCAACCTCTCACACTCAACCCTAGGAATATAGTGAGTGTGGAACATCTCCCTGAACTGATCCCATGCCACTGCGGCTAATTGCTCATCAAAATACGACCCAGTAACCAATCTCCACCAACCCTTCGCTCCGGACCTTAGCAGGTTACGAGCGCACCAAACCTTCTGGTCAATAGAGCAGGAACAAGTGAAGAAACATCCCTCCACATCAGATAGTCACTTCATAGCTACAATCGGGTCCTAAACTCCATCAAAGGTCGGGGGCTTCGTGTTATCAAAGTCTTGATACTAAAACACTCGTCCTGACCCAAAACTCGCAGTTGCCACAGTTGCATAGGTCGTAGCAGATAATCCGCATAAATAACAGGGACCCAACTCCCAACAAAACCCTAAGAGATGTTAATTCCTTGCTACGTGTTGGATTATCAATCTTGACTATGTGTTCAACATAGAGTAATAGTCCATTTTTTCGTTTCTCTAATTTGGGTCAAGGCCCAATTACAAATCCATGATCCAAAAGGTCCAAATATATAGGCCCATATTTGCCCTAATTTTCCAAATTGGGCCCAACTCTTAAAATAGGGCCTCATCCTAAGGCCTAATTCCAAAATTAGTCAAATTTTGGTTCATAAAAGAATTCAACATTATAGATGTAGGTGTTCTCTTCTACTTCTTCGTCTTCATCAATAAGTAACTTAAATAAAATGTTTTTGGACAGCAACTTCTGGACAACAAATCTTGGCAAAAAAACTTAGCATGAAATTAATAAAACTTGGCATGAATTTTTGCTCTAATACCACTTATGATGCGTGTATGGGTTGTTTTGTATTGAGATTGAATAGTGTTTGAGACAAAAACAATAAAAGGATAGATTTCATAAATAAACTAAACCTATAGCTTGTAAATCTAAAGACAAAGTAAGACCCACTAGTTTGAATTCAATCAGCTGAAGGATCTTACCCAAATGATGATAATTTGTGAACTATGAAAATATTTCAAAGTGAACAACAAGATTCTTTGATTAACATTCGTCTATCACTTTTTCCATGCATAAACTTGGCTTTATATGAAACCTTTATTACAAACTTGGTGGTTACAATCCAACCAACCAACTACTCATTAAAACTAGTAAATGAAAATTAAGGAAACTCTTGAAATAACACAAAAAAAAACGTCCAAGACACTTGGGAATGAAAAAAAGCGCCTATGCTCCATTAAAGAGCCATAAGAAGCATTAAAGTGTAACCCTAATCCACCAAAAATCTGGATAATGCTCCCGCATCTCGGACTCCGGCTCCCAGTTCCACTCGGATCCCTTCCGATGTCCCCACTATACCTTTACTAAAGGTGTCTCCTTGTTACGCATAACCTTTATCTTCCTTTCCAAGATAGCCACCGGCTGCTCAATATAATTTAGGCGTTCGTCAACCTGAATGTCATCCAATGACACCACCGCCTCCTCATCTAATACGCACTTCTGTAATTATGAAACGTGGAAGTGCAATCGATCTGGCAGAGCTCCTGTAACATCCCAAAAATGGAGGCCAAAAAATTTCATTCTTAATTAAGTAATTCATAACATAGTTTACCAAACATTTCCAATGTCATAACAATTTTAAAAAAAACCATAATAGTGTGTCTGAAAACCATATCATTGAAAGTAATAAAAATCAGTGTACAATCCCAGAAAACTCCATGCGGAAATCATGTGTGTGATGCGCCGCTACACCGTCGGCGCCTTCCCCTTCGAGGAAGAGGTACACGAAACCACAACCAAAAACTGTAAGCACAAAGCTTAGTGAGTTCCCCCATCATACTGCATACTATATAATATCATCGGTATCGTTCAGCCGGTAACTACCATCGGTATTTTTCAACAGGTAACTATCAGCGGTATCTTTCAACCGTTATCCGCCATCGGTATCTTTCAACCGGTAGCTGTCATCGGTATCTTTCAACCAGTAACTACCATCGGTATCTTTCAACCAGTAATTGGGGACTATTTCACCTCTTACCACTAGCATACAATAGCAAGATATAAACATACAGTCAGGCATATCGGGGTACTGACCTACCCATTGGTCCTAACGACCTATGCCGGGGAAAGACTATTCCCTGTCACTACCACTAACACAACGTTCATATTACGCAAGCATATCTCATGACCAAGTCACATAACCAAACCAAGATAATTATCTACTAAATATCCATGTTGATGGGTCGGCATTGTGGCCTTTGACCCACCCCTACTGGAAGGTAACTCACCTCGATGTCGTGTAGTGTCTGAACTGTCCTCGGCGTGAAGGTCAGCTCCCCTCGACTCCTCAATCCCTACACGACAATCCTCAAGTCATCAAACATAACATATGACCCTAAACAGGGTCAATACCATAACCAGACAAAGTCAACCTTGGTCAAAGTCAACATCTAGTTGACCTGACTCGTCGAGTTGGCCCGCCAACTCGCCAAGTCCACACTCCAGTAATCCAATACAACCTCGACTCCGCTCGTTGAGTCTACCAAGAAATCGATGAGTTCTTCTTCCTTAAAACTATCTGGACCATCTTCATCTGACTCGCCGAGTTCTTACTTGAACTCTGCGAGTTCTTCTTCCTCACAAGAACATGTCCAGTCTACGACTTGCCGAGTTGTATGAAGAACTCGTCGAGTCAATTTCAAAGGTTGGGAGATTGCCTTGGACTCGCCGAGTCTGTTCATACACTCATCGAGTCCCATGATTCTCAGGTCCTTTTCGCGTCTAAACATCTACGAGACTTCCCTCCTTAACAACTGGTCCATTCGCAGAATGGATTTGGTGGTCATTACACCTCGACTCGCTGAATCCCAAGAACAACTCGGTGATTCCATCCTTGGCCATTACTATACAACCGATTTAAATGGGTCTTAACACATCAAAACCATAGATTTGGCCTCCTAATGTGCATTTTATATGTAAAGTTCCAAACTTGGTGCACAGGCATGGGGTTTTTGGCTAAAAAATCCATAAAAGGTGCTCTACAATGTGCATGGGGCTCTCATGGCCATAAAGTTGGCACCTCTATGCCATGAGACCCCTCCAATGACTCAGATCCGAAAGTAGAACCCCATGAATCACTTTACAAATTCGAAAATGGCTTAGGAATTACTAAATGCACCCAAAATCAAAGCCGTAAAGACGAACAACCAAATGGAAGACCAAAATAGGGGGCATTTACCTTGCTTGAGCTGAAAATGGAATAAGATCTCTGGATCTACAAGCCCCAACTCGAATTCCCAAGCTTCTTGCTTCCTTTCAAGCTTCACAGACCGCCTAAAAGCACCAAAATGTCCTTAGATCACATGAAACGGCTAGGGTTTTGATATACAGCTTCTTGGCAGAGATAGGGACGAGCGAGGTTGAGTTAAGTCTTTTTAATAGGGTGCAAACCCTCAGATTTAGGATTTCCCTCATACCGCACCTACTCGTTAAGTCAGTCTCCCGAATCGTCGAGTAGTTCACTTCAAATGCCCGCAGATCACGACCCTACTCGACGAGTTGGGCCACCAACTCGTCGAGTCCCAGAGAAAATGTAGAAATGTTTAAATTAAATGCGTACCGGGAATTAGGTGCTACAAGTCTCCCCCACTTATTCTAGACTTCTTCCTCTAAGTCTGCTGCTTGATCCTGAAAAAGGTCGGGGTAATGCTCCCTCATCTCGTCGTCTGGCTCCCAGGTCCATTCCGAGCCCTTGCGGTGCTGCCACTGCACCTTTACCTGTTCCACCCTCTTGTTCATCAGATCGCTTGACTTCCGGTCGAGGATTGCCACTGGCCGCTTGATGTAGTTCAGACTGTCATCAACCTGAATATCCTCTAAAGGCACCACTGATGAACCGTCCACCAAACATTTTTGTAACTGGGAGACATGAAAGGTGCTATGAATCTGACTGAGTTCGGCTGGCAGATCCACCCTATATGCTACCCTACCCACCCGGGCTATAACACTGAAGGGTCCAATATACCTGGGGTTCAGCATTCCCTGCTTCCTGAACCGAATGACGCCCTTCCATGGCGACACCTTCAGGAGTACCATATTCCCAAACTGGAATTCCAGGTCCGACCGTCGCTTGTCGACATAGCTTTTCTGACGACTCTGAGCAGTCTGAAGCCTGCTCCTAACCTGCTGGTTCTTCTCTATAGTCTTGAGTACTACTTTGGTACTCCCCATGACTCTTTGCCCAACCTCTCCCCAGCATATCGGGGTCCTACACTTCCACCCATATAACATTTCGAAGGGAGTACGGTCGATAATCGCATGATAAATATTGTTATAGGAGAACTCAGCCAATGGAAGGTAAGTATCCCAACTACTTCTGAAGTCTAAAACACAAGCCCACAGCATATCCTCGAGAGTCTAGATGTTCCGCTCGCTCTGACCATCCGTCTGCGGGTGGAAGGCGGTGCTAAAGTGCAGTCGAATACCCAGCTCATCATGAAACTTCTTCCAAAACCTGGAAGTGAGCCACACGTCCCTGTCTGAAATCACCGTAACTGGCACCCCGTGCCGCGCCACTACCTCCCGGATGTAGATGTCGGCCAACTTTTCGGCCGAAATACCATCCTGAATCGGAATAAAATGGGCGCTCTTGGTCAATCGATCAACGATGACCCAGATCGAATCCACCCCTCGTGCGGTCCTGGGAAGCTTCCTGATGAAGTCCATGGCAATATCCTCCCACTTCCACAGTGGGATGTCCAACGATTGGACCTTTCCGTGAGCTCTTTGGTGCTCAGCCTTGACCTTCTTGCAGGTCAGGCACCTTTCCACAAACCAGGCTACATCCCTCTTCATACAGGGCCACCAATAATCGAGACGAAGATCCTTATACATCTTCGTTGCCCCGAGATGGATGGAGAACCTGGATTTGTGCGCCACTGCCATCAGTACTTGGCGCAAACCCCCATGATACGGGAACCACACCCTACGGTGAAGAGTCAACAATCCCCGGCTATCATAGTCGAAGGAGAAAACCTGACCCACAATTCTCTCGCTCTTCCGATGTTCCTCCTTCATGGCCTCTTGCTAGGCCTCCGGAATCTGCTCCAACAACGGAGTCACAATTTTCAACCTCAGACAGATGTCCCTGATCAGCGCTGCCTTGTGGCTAAGTCCATTGACCACGACATTGGCCTTCCCCGGGTGGTAGAGGATCTCGAAATCATAATCCTTTACCATATCAAGCCACTGACGCTGCCTCATATTCATATTTGGCTAGTATATGAGATATCTCAGGCTCTTGTGGTCCGTGTTAATGGTACAATGAACCCCATAGAGGTAATGGTGCCAAATCTTGAGGACGAAAACAACAACCCCCAGCTCTAAATCATGTGTCGGGTAATTCACCTCGTGAGGCATTAGCTGCCTCAAAGCATAAGCTATAACATGCCCTCTCTGCATCAATACCGCGCCCAAGCCTGAGATGGATGCATCACAGTATACCACAAAGTCCTCCATGCCCTCTGGCAGGGCTAAGATTGGCGCCTCGCACAATCTCTATCTCAACGTCCCATATGCGGCCAACTGCTCAGGCCCCCAACGAAAGACCACGACTTTCCTCGTCAACCGGGTCAGGGGCACGGCTATCTTAGAGAAGTCCTGAATGAACCTCCGATAGTAGTCTGCCAGTCCCAGGAAGCTCCGAATCTTAGATGGAGACCTCGGAACCTCCTACCTCATCACCGCCTCCACCTTGGCCGGGTCAACCGAAATCCCGTTCTGGTTGACAAGGTGCCCAAGAAACTGCACCTTTCGCAACCAGAACTCGCACTTGGAGAACTTAGCATATAAGCCCTCCCTCCTCAATGTATCCAGAACTTCCCGCAAGTGCTCCTCATGCTGATCTCACGTCTTGGAATAAACCAAGATGTCATCGATGAAGACTATCACAGAACGATCCAACATCGGTCTGCACACGCGGTTTATGAGATCCATGAATGCAGCAGGAGCATTGGTGAGCCCAAAATGCATCACCACAAACTCGTAGTGGCCATAGCGTGTCCGGAATGCAGTCTTTTGTACATCCTCCTCTCTGACCCTCATCTAATGATATCCTGAACGCAGATCAATCTTGGAGAACTAAGATGCTCCCTGTAGCTGATCAAAGAGGTCATAAATCCTTGGAACTGGGTAATGGTTCTTCACTGTTACCTTGTTCATCTCCTAGTAGTATATACACATCCGATGTGACCCGTCCTTCTTCCTCAAAAAAGAATCGGGGCTCCCCAGGGTGAACTGCTCGGTCTAATTAATCCCTTGTCTAACAGCTCCTGCAACTGCGTAGACAGCTCATGCATCTCAGGAGGAGCCAACCGATACGGTGCCTTGGCTATCGGAACCATACCAGGGACTAGCTCGATCCTGAACTCTACCTGCCTCTCTGGAGGTATCCCAGGCAACTCCTCAGGGAATACATTCGCAAACTCTCGTACCACGGGCACATCGTCCACCATCGCCTCACCCGTTTCTCGGGTATCCATAACATTGGAGACGAATCCCGCACAACCCTGTTGAAGGTAGCACCTAGCCCTTGCTGCTAAACATAAAGCGGGTCCTCGCTTTGGCCTCTCGCCCTAAATCACCAGCTCTCCCCCACTTGGGGTCCTGATCCGCAGCAACTGCTACGCGCAGTCGATCACCGCCCCATTAGGGCTTAGCTATTCCATACTATTAAAAACCTTGTTCGCTTGCAAAGGTATGGGAACCAAGTCTACCAGGTAACGCTCCTCGAACAGTCTCAAAACACAGTCCCGGTAGACCTCTGATGCTCGCACAGACCGGTCGTCCGCAATCTCGACCACCAAAGGGAAATCCAGCATGCCCTAAGACTCAGGGAACTTCTTGCTAAGCTCAATAGAGACAAATGATCGGGTAGCACCTGAATCAAACAATACCTGAACTGGGATACTGTTCACATGGAACGATCCTAAACAAAGCACATACATAATATATGAAAATCATAGCGACATAACATAAAGGCATAAGAGAGAAATCGTACCCGTCACAGCATCAGGTACAACGCATGCCTCCTCATCCGTCAGCTGAAATGCTCGGCTCCGCACCATTGGAGCCTCTACCTTGGCCTTCCGGCCATCCGCCACCCGTGCTGATGCTGGGGTTGGTGCCGCCGTTGGCCCTGCTATCAATCTAGGTCAGTTGGCCTTTTTATGGCCCCTTTGATTGCAATGAAAGCAAATCAGGTCTGATATCTGAACTATAGGAGCAGGGGCAGTACAATCCTTACCAAAATGTCCAATCTGGCCGCACTTATAGCAACCGGAACCCGGCCCAGTGCGGCAAACTCCTGCACTTTCCACAGCGGTCCCACCCCTGTTGGCCCTTTAACCTCGCGTTGAATCCCTTGGGTTTCTTCGCCGAAACCCCTGCAACCTGCGCAGTCTCTGACTTCCTCTTCCTGAGGTGCTCTAAATCAATCTCCCTCTCCCGCGCCCTGGAAATCATGGAATCTAGGGTCGGGGAGGATGAATACCTGACATGCTCCCGGATATCAGCCCTCAACATATCATGGAAGTGAGTCTTCCGCATTTCCTCATCCCTCGCATACTGGGGTACCAACAATGCTCTCTCTTGGAACTTGGTGGTGATCTCCGCCATAGTCTCCGTAGTCTGTCTCATATCCAAAAAACTCCCTAGCCCGATGTTGAAGCTCCACAGCTGGTGCAAACTCAGCCCTGAATCTGGTCACGAAATCTGACCAAGTCATAGCCTCAACAGTTGGGGCTCGCAATAAATCACCAACTAACTCCCACCAATCTTTGGCTCTATCCCTCAGACATCCCGCAACAAAGCGGACCTTCAACCCTTCCGGGCGGAAGCTCGTCAACTGCACAGACTCAATGTCTTTGATCCATCTCCTGGCAGCAATGGGGTCCTTCACCCTGTGGAAATCTGGCGCACCACTCCCTCGGAAGTCCTTGATGGAAAGTGTGTGTGTACCCGTTTAGCTAGACGCCAAATCACTCCTGAATGCCTGAAGGCGATCCTCCATCAGATCAATAATCCCCTCCTTGATCGACCCGAAGATGATCGGGGTCGCATCAAGGATACCTCTCGTGAACTCAGACACAATGAACTCGTGTAGCTCGCCATCAACATGCCCAGATCCTGCACCCGAGCCTAATCCTGATCATGATCCTGAAACTGATCCTCCTGCTCCATGTCACGTGATCGCCATACTGAAAATAAACACATAAACGTCAGGATCATTCATACCCCCGAGAGGTATCACGCACTCTCCAAGTTTCCTGGTTCCATCTCGGCCCTCCTTGACTCGAGTACGGATCCTCTGCTTTTAGTAGTACGGGCCAATACTACCTTCCACATCTATCCGTACTTTCCTCAAGGATTGCTTCAACTTCACCAAGTCCTTTTACCGATACCCTTTCCTACTAATCTCGTCCTAGCCTTTCCTAGGGCACTCTCCGACCTACTCTCAGAATCAAAAATCATACACATAACATAACAAGTATGGGTATCTTGGGGAAAACTTAATTGAGCTCGGCCAATCACACGCATCACACACCTTGTCTGTTCTCAAAATTTCTTACCTTAAAATTTTAGAAAGTGTTTTCCTTAAAAAATCTTTTAGTCCCTCGGTTTGAGTCCAGACACCCCCGAGGGTGTGTCCGAATCCCTCAAACTAGGGCTATGATACCAACTTGTAACATCCCAAAAATCAAGGCCAAAAAATTTCATTCTTAATTAAGTAATTCATAAGATACTTTACCAAACATTTCCACTGTCATATCAATTTATAAAAACCATAACAGCGTGTCTGAAAACCATATCATTGAAAGTAATAATAATCAGAGTACAATCCTAGAAAACTCCATGCGGAAATCATGTGTGTGATGCGCTGCTACACCGCCGACTCCTTCCCCTTCGACGAAGAGGTACCTGAAATCACAACCAAAAACTGTAAGCACAAATCTTAGTGAGTCCCCCAATCATACCACATACCATATAATATCGTCGGTATCTTTCAACCGATAACTACCATTGGTATCTTTCAACCGGTAACTATAATCGGTATCTTTCAACCGGTATCTGCCATCGGTATCTTTCAACCGGTAACTGTCATGGATATCTTTCAACCGGTAAGTACCATCGGTATCTTTCAACCGGTAACTGGGGACTATTTCACCCCTTACCACTTGCATACAATAGAAAGATATAAACATACAGTCAGGCATATCGGGGTATTGACCTACCCATTGGTCCTAACGACCTATGCCGGGGAAAGACTATTCCCTGTTACTACCACTAACACATCGTTTATATTACGCAAGCATATCTCATGACCAAGTCACATAACCAAACCAATATAATTATCACAAAGACAATTATCTACTAAATATCCCTATTGGTGGGTCACCGTTGTGGCGTTAGACCCACCCCTACGGGAAGGTAACTCACCTTGATGTCGTGTAGCGTCTAAATTGTCCTCGGCGTGAAGGTCGGCTCCCCTCGACTCCTCAATCCCTACATGACAATCCTTAAGTCATCAAACATAACATATGACCTTGACTAGGGTCAATACCATAACCAGACAAAGTCAACCTTGGTCAAACTCAACATCCAGTTGACCTGACTCGTCAAGTTGGCCTGCCAACTTGCCGAGTCCACACTCCACTAATCCAATACAACCTTGACTCTGCTCGTAGAGTCTAGCAAGAACTCGACGAGTTCTACTTCCTTCAAACTATCAGGAACATCATCATCCGACACGCCGAGTTCTTCCTTGAACTCGGCGAGTTCTTCTCCCTCATAAGAACATGTCCAGTCTAGGGCTCGCCGAGTTTTATGAACAACTCGTCAATTCAATCTTCAAAGGTTGGGAGATTTCCTTGGACTCGCCGAGTCTGTTCATACACTCGTCGAGTCCCATGATTCTCATGTCCTTTTCGCGTCTAAACATCTACAAGACTTCCCTCCCTAACAACTGGTCCATTCGCAGAATGGATTTGGTGGTCATTACACCTCGACTCGTCGAGTCCCAAGAACATCTCAGTGAGTCCATCCTTGGCGATTACTATACAACCGATTTAAATGGGGGTTAACACATCAAAACCATAGATCTGGCCTCCTAATGTCCATTTTATACGTAAAGTTCCAAACTTGGTGCACATGCATGGGGCTTTTAGCTCAAAAATCCATAAAAGGTGCTCTTCAATGTGCATAGGGCTCTCATGGCCATAAATTTGGAACCTTTATGCCATGAGACCCCTCCAATGACTCAGATCCGAAAGTGGAACCCCATGAATCACTTTACAAATCCGAAAATGGCTTAGGAAGCCCGAAATGCTCCCAAAATCTAAGCCCTAAAGACTAACAACCAAATGGAAGTCCAAAACAGGGGGCATTTACCTTGCTTGAGCTGAAAATGGAATAAGATCTCTAGATATACAAGCCCCAACTCGAATTCCCAAGCTCCGCCCTTCCTTTCAAGCTTCACAGATCACCCGAAAGCACCAAAATGGCCTTAGATCACACGAAACAGCTAGGGTTTTGATATACAACTTCTTGGGAGAGATATGGACGAGCGAGGCTGAGTTATGTCGTTTAAATAGGGTGCATACACTCAGATTTAGGGTTTTCCTCATACAACACCTACTCGTCGAGTCAGTCTAGCGAATCGTCGAGTAGGTCACTTAAAATGCCCGCAGATCACGACCCTACTCGACAAGTTGGGCCACCAACTCGTTGAGTCCCTGAGAAAATGCAAAAATGTTTAAATTAAATGTGTACCGGGAATCAGGTGCTACAGCTCCTCTGGAAGGTCTAGTCTGTATGCCACCCTGCCAAACCAAGAAATAATCCAAACCGGTTAAATATATCGGGGATCTAACTTTCCCCTCTTCCTGAAGCATATCACACCCTTCCCTGTTGAGACCTTCAGCAACACCATATCGCCAACCTGGAACTCCAACTCGGATCAGTGTCGGTCGGCATAACTTTTTTGTTTACTCTGAGCAGTCTACAATCGCTGCCTGATCTGTTGAATCTTCTCGGTAGTCTATAGAACCACCTTGGTCCGACCCATGACCTTGTGGCAAACCTAGCCCCAACAGACGGGGGTACAACATCTCCGACCATACAACATCTCGAAAGGTGGAGCACCAATGTTGGAATGAAAGCTATTGTTGTGGGGGAACTCTGCAAGGGGTAGGTGGGAATCCTAGCTCCCACCAAAGTCAATAACGCAGGCTCTCAACATATCGTCGAGGGTTTGAATGGTCCGCTCACTTTGGCCGTCTGTCTGCGGATGGTAAGCGGTGCTGAAATGCAATCTCGTGCCCAGTTCCTCATGGAACTTCTGTCAGAAATGGGAGGCGAATCAAACATCACGGTCTGACACAATAGAGACCGACACCCTATGGCGAGCAACGATCTCACAGAGATACACATCGACAAACTTCTCGACCAACGAACTCTTCCAAATAGCCAGAAAATGGGGGATCTTGGTCAATCGGTCCACGATGAACCATATCACATAATATCCCTTCACGCGTCCTCGATAACTTGGTAATAAAGTCCATCATGATTTGTTCCCATTTCCACATGGGAATCTCCAGAGGCTGCAGTTTGCCATGTGGCCTCTGATGCTCAACCTTGACCATCCTGCAGGTCAAGCACCTCTCGACGTACCAAGCAATCTCTCGCTTCATGCACGGTCACTAGTAACTCAAACTCAGATCCCGGTACATCTTGTTGGCCCCTGAGTGAATAGAGAAACGAGACTTATGAGCCACCTCCAGCGCGATCTTTCTAATCCTGCCAGACAACAAAACCCATGCTCGACCGCAGTGGGTTAACAACCCACGGCTGTCCTGAACAAACTGGGTGATCTCGCCCCTAATCCTCTCAATCTTCCAATTTTCCTCTCGCACCCCTCAGCCTGAGCCTCTCTAATTAACCCCAATAGTGGAGATTCCACAAAATTCTTCATACAAGATGTCGGAACCGAAGATCCAGCCAAGTTGCAGCTTAAGGCATCCGCAACTACATTCACTTTACCCGGATGTTATAGGATCTTGCAGTCATAATCCTTGACTATGTCCAGCCATGTCACACCCCCAAACCAGAACGGCGGAATCGTTCAGGGGCGGATGACTTCATGTAGTATCGTAACAGTTGAATACATAGTAAAGAAAGTAAAACAACCATCATATATATAATTTAAAAGTTACATTGTTGAATTATACTTGTTCAAAAAAAATTACAATATGATGACAAAATGAGTTTTAAACTAACGCCTTAGCGTCACTTCTCCAAAAGCTGGGGTTTACCTGTATTATTGAATCCCTAAGAAATACAAGTAGTTTTGAAAGAGTGTCAACAATTAAGTTGGTGAGTTCATAAGCGTTTATGTATAAAATTTGTAAGTTTGGTATAAAATCATTGAGTTTGCTTATGAAAAATCCAATATTTTTCCATGAGTGTGTGGTAGTTTAAAAGTTCCAAAATGTAATGCATTAGTAGCTTTCATGCTTAGTATAACAGTTTTATGTATGTATAAAATCACTAAGAAATTTGATAACCCCGTAAATCATCGTGTTTTTAATACTCCATGTGAGTTTTACAACCATGCTATTGACCTAGACTGCTTGTAACAACGTTCTTCAGGCGTCGGAATGTTATGACGTTTGTCACCCCAGACCTGCCGGTCTAACTGTAACTAACAGTTTAGGTGCGGGATTGTCAATCCCGTATAGATCTATACACAAGTATCACGCTCTCCCTACAAGAGATTAAGATATATAATACAAGACTTTAACTGCATACTTGAAAGTACATGAATTTGAATGTCTCACAAAACTTAGTATCAAGTAGATTTACATATGAAAAATCCATTTGTTCGTGTATATGAAAGTATTTCCTTGATATAGTACTTATAGTAAGTAAAATCTCATGAATATCTAGTAAACTATACCTATTATAGTTTTTTCCAAAAGTGTATTTCGTTTGTATGGTAAACCCCAGAGTAGTGTCGACTTTGTATGTAAAGTATAATATTATTGAACATTTATACTCAAAATATAAATATGGTGTGTGATATTTATATAACAACCTATTTCATTCCGAAAAGACAAAGTGTTATCATGATATGTTATATGACAATGTTTTTGTATGATAGTTATAAATCACATATGATTGATTATATAACAAAAAATATAGCAAAAGATTGATGTTATTCACACGAGAATAATCGTGTGTTCTTGTATTTCCCTCCTTAAAAATGTATAAAAGCATTACAAATCATTTGAAAACGTAGTTATAGGGGTATGAACTCACTTGATAGATTGAAGAAAGTGAGAAGAAAACCGAGCAGAACTTCGACTCGAGAAAGCGGATTTCTCGGGATTCTCGGGAATCTCGGGAGCGTAAAACTTCCTTCGGGGCTTGGGTATGAAAACTGGGGCTTCAGGATATTTCTCGCATGCAAAATGGAGTAAAAACGCAAGAGAAAGAGAGGAAATGAGAACTTATGCCCGAAACCCTCGCATCCCTTTTATATGGGCTGAAGACCCTCGTTACGCTGGGCGTACGAGGTTACGCGGGGCGTACTCGTGCGTCATCGCTTACCGCATCCTCGTTTGCCGGACTTTGGATGGGACGGGTATAGAGGCGTAGAGAGGCGACGTGGACGATCTGAGGCCTAGCACCCGAGTACGCTGGGCGTATATCGTCTCGGTTTGTTCCCTTCAAACTTGTAAAATCCGTAACTCCTGCGTACGAGCTCCGTTTTCAACGTTCTATATATGTACGCGTAGGTGCGAATATGGTCTACAAGTTTCATTTAGACTCCGTCGTCTAGTTTTGAATTTAATTTTAATTAATTATTTTTAACAGGCCGGGACACGAAAAAGTCCGTTAAAAATCCATAACTTCTTTATTCGACGTCCGTTTTCGGCAGACTTTTTACCGTTGTAATACCATTGTCGAGACATTAGATTCAAATTTAGGTTGTTTCGAACAAAAGTCGCTCGATCTCTATTTCGAGTTTTTAGTTGTCTATTGATATCCTGAAACTTCGAAAAATCATAACTTCTTCGTTATAACTCGGATTTTAGTGTTCATTATATTTTTGGAAAACTTATTACGACATCTATCATTTATGAAATCCAGAAGATACTTTTGAGCATTTTCTTTTTAACGATAATTTCATTATATCAAAAGAGATTACAATCCTTGACTTTTTAGGTCATTACATAGATTCGAAATATCGGGTTCTCACAAGCCACTTGCGCTGCCTCATGTTCAGGTTTGGTAGATCTATGATGTGTGTCAAGCTCTTGTGGTCCATGTAGATGGTACAGCGGACCCCATAGAGTTAATGCCTCCAGATCTTGAAAGTGAACACCAGTGCTCCCAACTCAAGATCATGCCTGGGATATCTTGACTCATGCGGCTTCAGTTGCTGCGATGCGTTGTCTATCACTCGTCTTCTCTACATGAGGACCACTTCCAATCCGTTGATGGATGCATCATAGAAAACCACAAATTTCTCCACTCTTTCGGGGAGGGTCAAGACTGGAGCCTCGCACAATCGCTACCAAAGGGTCTTAAACGGTGTCTGCTGCTCAAGGCCCCATTGGAAATCTACCCCTTACCTCGTGAGACGAGTGATGAGTACTGCAATTTTGGAGAAATCCTGGACAAATCTCTGGTAGTACCCTACTAAACAGGAAAATCTTGATATTCGAGGCAGATCTCGATACCTCCTACTGCATCACTGCCTTGATTTTGGCCGGGTCGACCAATATCCCCTCCTAGTAACGAGATGTCCAAGGAACTGAACCTATCGCAACCAAAACTCGCATTTCAGAACTTAACATAAAGCCATTATCACCTCAAAACTCCCAAAAGCTCGCGGAGATGCTCCTCATGTTGCTCCTTGGTCTTAGAATACACCAAGATATAATCGATGAACACAATAACAGAGCGGTCGAGCATCGGCCTGCATACCCAATTCATAAGGTCCATGAATACAGTTGGTGCGTTTGTGAGCCCAAAAGACATCACCACAAAATTGTAATGTCGGTAAAGAGTCCAAAACTTGGTCTTCTCCACGTCCTCCTCCATCACCCTATATGATGGTACCGAGACCTCAGATCTATCTTGGAAAACCAAGATGCTCCCATGTAACTGATCGAAGAGGTCATCTATCCATGGGAGGGGATATCGGTTCTTTAACGTCAATTTGTTCAGCTCCCTGTAATCAATGCGCATCCGGTGTGAACCGTCCTTCTCCATGACAAAGAGAATCGGTGCTCCCCATGGAGAACTGCCCGGGCAAATGAACTGCTTTCCTAGAAGCTCTAACAGTTGAGATAACAACTCATGCATCTCTAGTGGTGTCAATCAGTACGACGCCTTGGCAATAGGGGCCGCACCTAGCACAAGGTCGTTCCTGAACTCGATCTGCCTCTCAAAAGGCACTCTGGGTAATTCCTCTGGAAATACATCAGCAAACTCTCTAAGAACTGGAACCTCAAAACTGAGACCTGATCCCTGACCCGTGTATTCACTACATACGCCAAAATAACCCATATACCCATGCTGAATATATTTTCGAGCTCTGGCGGCTAAGAAAAACCATGAACCCAACCTGGTGCCCTCGCCATAGATAACTAGTTCTCCCCACTTGGGTTTCGAACCACTACATGCTAACCCTCGCAGTCGATCATGGCCCCGAAATGACTCAGCTAGTCGATATCCACTATAACGCAAACATCCCCCATGGGAATCAGAATCAAGTCAATCTTAAAAGGACACCCCGAATATCTCTAGATCACAACCCCGATAAACTGATGAAGTAGATACCCCGTTTTCATTGGCGATGGAAACTCACAACAGACACTCTAGCTCTCCTAATGGAAAACCGAACCCTCTGCTAAACGATCAAGAGATAAATGACTGAATCGCCCCCAAGTCAAACAATACAAGAGCAGGAAAAGTACTCTATCATCAAAGTACTCTATCATCATGGTCTTGACAGACCCGAATATCTTCGGGATCTGGCCCCATACATTCTGAATCACCTCCTCACGGATGATCTCCCTAACACGATCCTCTGTCAATGCTGGCCCGCCCTAACTGCCGGCTCCTGATCCTGACCCAGATCCGGTCTCAAATCGTCTCGTAACCACCATACTGAAAATACACCAGGAAGATATCAGATAATCTGCATAAATAACAGGGAACCAACTCCCAACAAAACCCTAGGGGATGTGATATCCTTGCTACGCGTATGGGTCCTCTGCTTAGTACGGGCCCATACTACCTTCCACACCTACACATATTTATCTCAAGGATCATCACAGCGCCCTAGCAATGTACATAAGCATTGGCGAGCACTCAATCCTCACTCTTAGAGGAAGTCTAAAAATCTCACAACTAGCCGACTGACCCCACATAATCCATGAAACTTCCACCAACCCTACAACACAAGTGTACGCTAGTCATACATAACACTAGACCCTATAGATATTCGAATATTCGATCCTACCCTAATCCTTTCATCAACCAAGAACAGGAAAAAAGGCCAAACTAAACATTCTCAGACTATAATATCTTAGTTATATACAACCATGATGCATACCCTAAGAAAATACAGTGCTGATGTCAATTTCATATAAGTAAAACCCTAGGCTATCAGGAATCATGTAATCAAGCGATTTTATCATGCAATTCCCGAAGATCCCTAACGTATCACTAACATGTTGTTCTTACATATCACTCTATCAAATAACAGTATGGTATCTTGGGGTCTACTTAAACCGTTGCCGAGCCTTCAGCACATCTGGACTGCCTCACAGGGCATACAAACTATACAAACCGCTCGCCAGGCCTTTGGCCTGACTGGACCACCTCGTAGGGTCTTCAGTCTTTACGGGCCGCCCTGGGTCTATTAGCCTTCAACACAAAGCAGGACCGCCTCAACTGTCACACCCCAAAACCGATAACGGCGGAATACGTTTCGGGGTGGAGGACGTCATGTACAGTATCATCACAATAGCATAATAGTAAAAACAAGAAACATACAACCATTTCATTACATAGTGAGTTTAATTACAAGTGTGTTCTATAAAGTTTCGATGGACACCAAAAGTAATACAAAAATAAGAGATGGATCTTGTATGCTCCATCTTCTCCAAAATGTTGCACCTGTACCTATCTATCTTTGACATGAGGATACAAGTTATTTTGAAAACGAGTATCAGCATAAAGCTGGTGAGTTCATAAGAATTTAGTGTGGTTAATGTATAAAATGTATTAGAACATATAGTGTGAAAAGCTGCAATGTACATTTATAATTAGTAGAAAACTCTAGAAAATCCTATATTTTCCAGAAAATACATCGTAAGTGAAAAACTCTAAGTTGCATGTAAGTTTTATCATTGAAAACTGTTTGTTTGTGAAAGTGTAGTACTAAATCTCCAGTATGTAGGGTAGATAGAAGAAAAGTTATGCCAGTGGACGGTGATAGTGGTGCGAACTTCCATTAGTAATAGATACTTATTTACTTCGGGATATTAACTAAGACTTTATTCTTAGTATTTTAGTGTGGATATAGTGTATTCCTTTTATGTGACCAATAGTGTGAGTAATAGAGGATCCCATGACCTTCCCGGTCATACACAGTGTAGTGAAGTAGTGCCATCCCTGGGCCTGCTCGGCACGGACTGAAGTTAACAGTCGGGATCTAATAGTGTTTGCTCCGTATAGATCTATACATGTAGCGTCGCCTTCCTTCCGAAAAGCTCTGGTTACAGTATGTAGCGCGTAGAATATCTTGTAGAGATTTAGTGTGTTATCTTCCGGATTAGTGCTTTCTCTTGTAATATAGTGTAGTGGTCTTTTATGTAGTTCATAGTGTGTTCTCTTATTCGTGTATCGTTTGGTAATAGTATGAATTATAGTATGTATAGTAGTAGGGGTAACAAGTAGTAGTGATCGTAACTATACCTATTATAGTTAACTTAGTGTGTATGGTTCTTGGAAATTAAGTAATGTAGGCATCGAATGAGATGAAAATGCTCGTATCTAACACCAATATACATGATATATAACTAAGAAATCAACGACAGTCAGACGGATAACAAATACCCTAAGCCCACATCAAACAAGAACAGGAAATAAGGCGAACTATCGGTCCTAAGTCCTTCAAGTCTTACTTATATAAATATATTAGTGTAGATACATTTTATAAGAAAAGTAATTTAATAAAAATTTTGACCAAAGAAAACATTTAGAAAATAGTTTATTTTTCCAAAGAAGTTTTGAAAGCGTAAAGTTCTTTTATAAAGCATAGTGATAAATCACATGTGATTTGAACTACGGATAGTAAATCACATGTGATTGGTTTTGATAAAAATGTATATTTGACTTGTATCCCCCCCCTAAAACATATGAAAACATTAGAAAGGTTCATTAAGGGGTATGAACTCACCTGAAGTCGAGTAAATCGGGTGAAAGTGTCGGTTGCGCGTTTGGTGTCAATTTAGGACTTGTACACCTTTTAAGTCCGTATTAACATATGATATATATATATATATATATATATATATATATATATATATATATATATATATATATATATATATATTAACATATGTTTTACAAGAAATTATCCACTTATACTTTTATTTAGAGACTGTTACATATTCTAAATTGATTCCAGGTCTTATGGATTAGAAGTGGTTCTCGGGGATTGTACAAGGCCAAAAGGGGTACTAAGGGGGGTCCAAGAGTTTACTCCCTTGGAGTTTACGGCCCATAGGCCACTCCTTGGGAGTTTACGGCCATAGGCCTCATGGCTTGGCCGTGAACTCCTGTTCACTCCCCAATTTTGATGTTAAAGCCCTTAAATCAATCCCTTTAATTTTCTAGTGAAGGTCTAGGGCTAATTAGGGGGTTTAAACCCTCATTTGGTGAGGTTTGGGGGAGTTTACGGTCCTAGCTTGTGCTTGGGCCGTAAACTCTAAATTACCCCTCAAAATGTGATGTTTAATGGTCCTAAACTCGAAATGGAATTTCCTAAAATCATATCTCAAGCCTAAACATGCATTGGAAGGGTTTTTGGGGCTTTTTTACATGGAAAAAGGGTGTTTACGGCCTAAGCATGTGCTTGGGACGTAAACTCTCTTTAATGCCCTAAATGTCATGGTTTTGATGCTCAAACACTTCTAGGTAAAATCCCTAACTAGTATCCAAGCTTAAAAGAAGGGAAATTTGGGACTTTTGGCCAACTTTTGGGTGTTTACGGCCTAAGGAGGTTCTTAGGCCGTAAACTCCTTGTCCATGTCCCAATCATGTGATTTTTGAGCTATAAAGACAATGATGTATGTTTAGAACAAGTTAGGGTTGAAGATCTTATGTTTAGGAGCCGGAAATTGCGGTTTTGGAGCCGAAAACGAGCTAGAGATAGAAAGTAGTGAGAGAGAGAGTGTTTGAGTGGTAAAAGTGTTCAAGGAGGTGTTCACCTTCCTTATATATGTCTCAGGTATTGCACCCGGTACACAACTACCCGATGCTAAAGTTTAACGGGGTTTAAACTTTTTACCCGGGTTAAGTGGTTGAAAAATAATATAACTTTATTTCGTTAAATGGAACTAACATTAACGAGTTATATTTATTTTTACTAAAATGATAATCCCATGAATTATAAATAAATAATCAAATATTCATTTATTTTACGACTCCAAATTACGGAACTTTTATAAATGACATATCCCATTAGCGGAAACAGAAATTGTATAACGGACTTAACGTTGGGTTGTCACATCATCCCCCCGTTAGGGGAATTTTGTCCCGAAATTTAGAACTCAAACAGTTAAGTTATTACAGTACTACTAAGCGAAGAGATGGGGATATTTGAGTTTCATTTGATCCTCGCGCTCCCAAGTGAGTTTGTAAGCTACAGGGCCAATTTTAGCAGGAATCTCAAAAGGACCTATATACCTTGGGTTCAGCTTTCCACGCTTTCCGAAGCGTATCGTGCCCTTCCAGGGCGAGACCTTCAAAAGGACTCGGTCTCCCACCTGGAATTCCAAGGGTTTTCTTCGTTTGTCTGCGTAGCTTTTCTGTCGATCCCTAGCGGGTTTTAATCGTTCGCGAATCTGAACAATCTTCTCGGTCGTTTCTCGAATGATCTCCAGACCAGTGAGAGCGCTATCAGGAAGTCGTCCTTTAGCTAACTGAGTGTCACCCACCTCAACCCAACACAGAGGGGATCTGCACTTCCGGCCGTAAAACGCTTCGAATGGAGCTGCCTTGATGCTCGTATGATAACTATTGTTGTAGGAAAACTCCACAAGAGGTAAGTGTGTATCCCACGATTTACCGAAGTCGATCACACAACCTCGCAGCATATCTTCTAAGGTTTGGATCGTCCTTTCACTTTGCCCGTCAGTCTGCGGATGGTAGGCTGTACTCATGTCCAGCCTCGTCCCTTGTGCCTTTTGTAGTGATTGCCAAAATCTCGAGGTAAACCTACTATCTCTATCTGATATAATAGATATAGGGACGCCATGCAGCCGTACTATTTCCTTAATGTATGTTCTTGTGAGTTTCTCCATCTTGTCCGTTTCCTTGATGGGTAGGAAGTATGCAGACTTGGTCAATCTGTCAACGATGACCCAAATGGTATCCAACCCACCCGTTGTCTTGGGCAGCTTGGTTATGAAGTCCATTGTGATCCGCTCCCACTTCTATTCCGGTATCTCCGGTTGTTGGGGGAGTCCCGATGGCTTCTGGTATTCAACCTTGACCTTCGCACAAGTAAGGCACTTACTCACGAAGGTAGCAATCTCTGCTTTCATGTTAGGCCACCAATATAGCTTTTTGAGATCCAGATACAGCTTATCGGAACCTGGGTGGACGGAGTATCGAGTGTTTTTGCTTCCTTCATGACCAGATCTCTGAAACCTCCGTGGCGCGGAGTCCAGATTCGGTCCATGAGATAGTAGGCTCCATCACCCTTAGCCTCCATACTCTTATCCATTCCTCGCAGGGATTCTCCCGTCACGTTCTCAGGCTTTAAGGCTTCGAGCTGAGCCTCCTTGATCTGTGTGGATAGATGCGAGTGGATAGTCATTGTTAACGACTTGGTTCTTCGACCAGAATACTCTTTCCTACTTAGGGCGTCTGCTACCACGTTGGCTTTCCCTGGGTGGTAACGAATTTCGCAGTCGTAATCGTTGAGTAGCTCGACCCATCGGTGTTGTCTCATGTTGAGATCTTTCTGGTTCAGTATGTGTTGGAGGCTTTTATGATCAGTGTACACTATGCTCTTCGTCCCATACAAGTAATGTCTCTATATTTTTAGAGCGAAGACGACGGCCCCCAACTCGAGGTCGTGAGTGGTGTAGTTTACCTCGTGTGTCTTTAGCTGTCTTGAGGCATAGGCGATGACCTTGCCTCGCTGCATCAAGACACAACCGAGCCCCTGATTCGATGCATCGCAGTATACAACAAAATCTTCTATTCCTTCGGGAAGGGATAATACTGGTGCGGTGCATAAGGCTCGCTTCAGGGTCTGGAATGCCTTCTCTTGTTTCTCCTCCCAGTCGAATGTTATGCCCTTCTGTGTCAACATGGTGAGAAGTTTCGCAATCCGAGAGAAGATTTGGATGAATCTGCGGTAGTAGCCAGCGAGTCCTAGAAATTGACGAATTTCTGTAGGCGTCTTCGGTGCTGACTAGTTCTCAATAGCTTTAATTTTGGAGGGATCCACGTGGATTCCGTCTTCACTAACCACGTGTCCTAAGAATTCAACTCGTCGGATCCAAAATTCGCACTTAGAGAACTTCACATACAACTTCTCTGATCGCAGGGTTTCCAGGACGCATTGTAGATGATCCTTGTGTTCTTCCTCGCTCCGAGAGTAGACGAGTATATCGTCAATGAAGACGATGACAAATTGATCCAAGTATGGACGACACACTCTATTCATCAAGTCCATGAACACTGCGGGGGCGTTAGTCAGTCCAAAGGGCATCACCACGAACTCGAAGTGCCCATAACGGGTTCGGAAAGCTGTCTTCAGAACATCCTCTTCAAGCACCCGTAACTGGTGGTACCCGGACCTGAGATCAATCTTGGAAAAATAACTCGCTTCTTGTAGTTGGTCGAATAGGTCGTCGATACGAGGGAGAGGGTAGCCATTTTTGACCGTGAGTTTGTTGAGTTCCCTATAATCGATGCACATACGGAATGATCCGTCTTTCTTCTTTACGAACAAGACCGGAGCTCCCCACGGTGAGAAGCTCAGTCTTATGAAGCCCTTGCTGAGCAGCTCGTTAAGTTGACCGGATAGTTCTTGCATCTGAGCAGGCGCTAAACGATATGGCGACTTAGCTACGGGGGTAGCTCCTGGGACTAGGTCGATTCTGAACTCAACCTGACGTTTGGGAGGTAGACCTGGAAGATCCTCTGGGAAGACATCAGGGAAATTGCATACAACGGGGATGTCTTTTGGATTTTTCGCTTTCCGGCTTGTGTTAATGATGTGAGCCAGAAAGGTGCGATATTCCTTACACAAATATTTCTGGGCCTAAATACTGGAGATGATACGAAGGCTCGTACCGGGTTTGTCTCCATAGATCAATAGAGTTTCGTGACTTGGAAGATTCAGGCGAATGGCTTTATCGAAGCATAGGATATCGGCGCGATGAAGACTCAACCAGTCCATACCCATAATGACATCGAAGTTCTTGATTGAGACTGGTATAATATCGATTGGAAATGAGTGATTTCTACGACCAATGTTTCTTTTAGTGGTTGTGGGGATTGTTTAAGTAGGTGTTTAAAGTTTTGGTTTATGAAGCTTCTTTCTGCACCACTATCGAATAAGACACAGGCATAAGAGTTGTTGAGAAGAAACGTACCCGTGACTACTGTGGGATCCGCTACTGCCTCTTTGTGACCAATAGCGAGTAGTCTTCCAGTTCCCCCAGCGTTCCCAGCCTTCGGACAGTTTTTCTTGAAATGACCAGCTTCACCGCAGCCATAACAAGTCTGGGTCACTCCCGAACCTGGAACTTGCGAGATAGGTTTGGGTGGGGCCTTGCAAAATCGGACAGTATAGCCCTTCCGGCCGTAGTTGGAACACTGCAATTCACGGCAGGGGCCGTTGTGGTGGAAAGGGCACTTGGGACACTTGGGCAGGTTCCCAACATAAGCTTTTGTCGGTGCAGGAGTGGCTGGAGTGGTGGCAGCATGGACCGCCACAATTTGCTGATCCTTGGAGGAGGTTTGAGTTTTCTTGCCTTTCTTCTTATCCCAACGTTTTCTCTTTTTGTCAGCTGAATCGGGTGGTGCAGTGGTAGTTGCAGTTGTTGTTGCTGGAGTGGAAGAGACTTCATGATTGATTAGACTCTGGGCCAATTCCTTGGCGCTGTCGAAGGTGGTAGGACGTGAGGCTAGAACATTTCCTCGAGACGGGGGCATTAAACCCCAGATGTATCGTTTGATCTTTTTGCTTTCAGAGGGGATCATGTTGGGACACATAGCCGCCAAGTCGCAGAACCTGGCCGTGTAAGCTGTTATGTCAGTCCCTTTCATCTTGAGGTTCCAAAGTTCCTCCTCAAGTTTCTGAATTTCGCCCCTAGGGCAGTACTCTCCTCTCATGAGGTCTTTCAGAGTGTCCCAGCCCATGGCATTGGCTGTTACCAAGGAGAGTGCATTGACATGGCCGTTCCACCATGTCAAGGCCCTGTTAGTGAGGGTGGCGGTAGCGAACTTGATTTTTCTCTCTTCGGGGCAAGAGCACATTTCAAAAACAGCTTCGGTTCTTTCAAACCACTGAGACAATGCTAGAATTCCTCTGGTACCATCGAAGAAGGTAGGTTTGCAGTTCATGAAGTCCTTATAAGTGCATCCCTGCACTATTTGATGGACTTCACCAAATCTAGAGTTTCCACCACTCGCATCACCAGAGTTCATTTGAGCCATAGCTGCTATCACAGCTGCAGTCACAACCGTTTGGAACAGCACTGGATCGAACTGCGGGGGAGGAGGTGGCGGAGGAGGAGTTTGAGTTGCCGGTCTTCCCCTATTTGGATGCTTTCGTGGAGGCATCTTTCACTGGAAGATCATAGAAATGATAGCAATAGTAAGAGTCTATTGCGAATATGATTAGAGTGTTTCATGGATTAAATCAACATAATCCAAAGATCAGAATGAGAGTCATAGTAATAGAGTAGTTAACTGCCAATTTACTGGTATTAATGATGTAATACAAGTTCATGAAACATGACCTAACAGTAGGTCTTACATCAAACCATAAGGAAAATGTTGGCAGTCGAGAGGTTTAATTAGAGTACTTTTAAGCTAGGAATGTTTACAGACAAGTGATCTACGAAACATAGAAAGGGAAGGCTAGTCCTTTAAACAAAAGAGTGAGGTAACTAGACGTCTTCTACTGGCGACGGTTACTTGTTGGGTGAATCCTCAGATCCGCTAGCTGACGCATAACTTCTTGAAGGTGTCGTTCATGAGCCCTTTGACGTGCTCGGAGTTCCCTAACTTCGGCTTGGGATGCAGCTAGCTGTTGCTGCAGAGCCTCGTTGGTCCTCCTTGTCCTGTCCATGGCTTCTTCAAGTTGGCGGATGCGAACCGTGTTGAGATTCGAGTTGGCATCCACTTCTACAACTCGACCAATGGTTGCTTGACCCTGCTCGACATTCCTGGCAATCCTTCGGACCATGATGGGCAGAACCCGATCCGCTGATCCTCCTTCACTTATGTTGTAGAAGCTTTGGTCTCCATTGTAAGGTAAAGGCTGGCCCTGCTCCTCACTCCATCGGTGCAAGGATATAGCCCACATAGGAGTGGGACCCTGAAATGTCAGACGGGGGTTGGGGTTCGGAGCTTCAGGAGGTAGGTTGTTAACTTCTGGTTCGGAGCTGGAGCTATCCGAGAAGACTTCAGCATGATGATCATCCAAAGGGATCGAGTGATCGTCGTCTGACTCCTTATCGAGCCATCCTCCATTTCCCTGGTTTAGATAGTACGGATCACCGGGATGGTGGAAGCCAGCCATGCTATCTACGCGAGAAAGGGGGAAAGAAAGGTTAATAGACGTACTACTCTAAGATACTTATAAGATGAATCGTTATTAGTCGACCCAATACTTGCGTAGTGCATACCAACTACATGCAGCCGAAGCAAGATAGTCCTTCGAATAAGCTACCCTAACTTCAGATCCCCAATCAAACAAGAACAAGAAATGAAGCAAAGGCCACAGATTCTGAGTCTATAGCGCCCTAGTCACAGGTAATCGTGGTGTATCCACTTAGCAACTATTGTCCTACCAGTAACGACCCCTTTTTAGTTCTCATATATGTATATTTTAGAGGTAAAGAATACTCCTATAGTATTCTTATGCTAGCGTTATTGTGGTAGTGTTGGTAAGTTTTAGACTTGTTGCAACACCACAACCAAACTTAGGCACATGCTAGTCACTCCTAGGAAAATGTAGTTGATCAGGCTACATCCCCCCAGATGTGACTATATGTCTCTAAGCCCAATTATGCTGTCCAACAATCTTAATACTTTTGTTCTGTTCTAGTGCAATACTGACTTCTGTGTTTTATAGAGGTGTGTGTATATATACTTAGTTAAATCTTTTAAATACTTAACAGTATATATTCTTGGTCAGAGTGTTTTAGTCCCGAAGTGTTTATAGTTCATATATCTTTTATAGGTTGATATACTTGATTCACTATAAACAATGCTCTGATACCAATCTGTCACACCCCAAAACCGATAACGGCAGAATACGTTTCGGGGTGGAGGACGTCATGTACAGTATCAACACAATTGCATAATAGTAAAAACAAGAAACATACAACCATTTCATTACATAGTGAGTTTAATTACAAGTGTGTTCTGTAAAGTTTCAATGGACACCAAAAGTAATACAAAAATAAGAGATGGATCTTGTATGCTCCATCTTCTCCAGAATGTTGCACCTGTACCTGTCTATCTTTGACCTGAGGATACATGTTATTTTGAAAACGAGTATCAGCATAAAGCTGGTGAGTTCATAAGAATTTAGAGTGGTTAATGTATAAAATGTATTAGAACATATAGTGTGAAAAGCTGCAATGTACATTTATAATTAGTAGAAAACTCTAGAAAATCCTATATTTTGTAGAAAATACATCGTAAGTGAAAAACTCTAAGTTGCATGTAAGTTTTATCATTGAAAACTATTTGTTTGTGACAGTGTAGTACTAAATCTCCAGTATGTAGGGTATATAGAAGAAAAGTTATGCCAATGGACGGTGATAGTGCGGCGAACTTCCATTAGTAATAGATACTTATTTACTTCGGGATATTAACTAAAACTTTAGTCTTAGTATTTTAGTGTGGATATAGTGTATTCCTTTTATGTGACCAATAGTGTGAGTAATAGAGGATCCCATGACCTTCCCGGTCATACACAGTGTAGTGAAGTAGTGCCATCCCTGGGCCTGCTCGGCTCGGACTGAAGTTAACAGTCGGGATCTAATAGTGTCTTCTCCGTATAGATGTATACATGTAGCGTCGCCTTCCTTCCGGAAATCTCTGGTCACAGTATGTAGCGCGTAGAGTATCTTGTAGAGAGTTAGTGTGTTATCTTCCGGATTAGTGCTTTCTCTTGTAATATAGTGTAGTGGTCTTTTATGTAGTTCATAGTGTGTTCTCTTATTCGTGTATCGTTTGGTAATAGTATGAATTATAGTATGTATAGTAGTAGTGACCTTAACTATACCTATTATAGTTAACTTAGTGTGTATGGTTCTTGGCAATTAAGTAATGTAGGCATCGAATGAGATGAAAATGCTCGTATCTAACACCAATATACATGATATATAACTAAGAAATCAATGACAGTCGGACGGATAACAAATACCCTAAGCCCACATCAAACAAGAACAGGAAATAAGGCGAACTATTGGTCCTAAGTCCTTCAAGTCTTACTTATATAAATATATTAGTGTAGATACATTTTATAAGAAAAGTAATTTAATAAAAATTTTGACCAAAGAAAGCATTTAGAAAATAGTTTATTTTTCCAAAGAAGTTTTGAAAGCGTAAAGTTCTTTTATAAAGCATAGTGATAAATCACATGTGATTTGAACTACGAATAGTAAATCACATGTGATTGGTTTTGATAAAAATGTATATTTGACTTGTATCCCCCCCCCCTAAAACATATGAAAACATTAGAAAGGTTCATTAAGGGGTACGAACTCACCTAAAGTCGAGTAAATCGGGTGAAAGTGTCGGTTGCGCGTTTGGTGTCAATTTAGGACTTGTACACCTTTTAAGTCCCTATTAACATATGATATATATGTTTTACAAGAAATTAGCCACTTATACTTTTATTTAAAGACTTTTACATATTCTAAATTGATTCGAGGTCTTATGGATTAGAAGTGGTTCTCGGGGATTGTACAAGGCCAAAAGGGGTACTAAGGGGGGTCCAAGAGTTTACTCCCTTGGAGTTTACGGGCCATAGGCCACTCCTTGGGAGTTTACGGCCGTAAGCCTCATAGCTTGGCCGTGAACTCTTGCTCACTCCCCAATTTTGATGTTAAAGCCCTTAAATCAATCCCTTTAATTTTCTAGTGAAGGTCTAGGGCTAATTAGGGGGTTTAAACCCTCATTTGGTGAGGTTTGGGGAGTTTACGGTCCTAGCTTGTGCTTGGGCCGTAAACTCTAAATTACCCCTCATAATGTGATGTTTAATGGTCCCAAACTCGAAATGGAATTTCCTAAAATCATATCTCAAGCCTAAACATGCATTGGAAGGGTTTTTGGGGCATTTTTACATGGAAAAAAGGGTGTATACGGCCTAAGCATGTGCTTGGGCCATAAACTCTCTTTAATGCCCTAAATGTCATGGTTTTGATGCTCGAACACTCCTAGGTAAAATCCCTAACTAGTATCCAAGCTTAAAAGAAGGGAAATTTGGGACTTTTGGCCAACTTTTGGGTGTTTACGGCCTAAGGAGGTTCTTAGGCCGTAAACTCCTTTTCCATGTCCCAATCATGTGATTTTTGAGCTATAAAGACAATGATGTATGTTTAGAACAAGTTACGGTTGAAGATCTTACGTTTAGGAGCCGGAAATTGCGGTTTTGGAGCCGAAAACGAGCTAGAGATAGAAAGTAGTGAGAGAGAGAGAGAGTGTTTGAGTGGTAAAAGTGTTCAAGGAGGTGTTCACCTTCCTTATATATGCCTCGGGTATTGCACCCGGTACACGACTACCCGATGCTAAAGGTTAACGGGGTTTAAACTTTTTACCCGGGTTAAGTGGTTGAAAAGTAATATAACTTTATTTCGTTAAATGGAACTAACATTAACGAGTTATATTTATTTTTACTAAAATGATAATCCCATGAATTATAAATAAATAATCAAATATTCATTTATCTTACGACTCCAAATTACGGAACTTTTATAAATGACATATCCCATTAGCGGAAACAGAAATTGTATAACGGACTTAACGTTGGGTTGTCACATCAACCCAACCATACACACACATATGTCAACATACTCATAACACATAAAAAAATCAACAAACAAGCACATATCATACAAATCACTAGACATAGCATCATCCTATCTACCAGGATATCGATCTAATAAATCATAACAACATAACAACATCCTATCTACCATGATACCGATCTAACAGATCATAACATCATAACAACATCCTATCTACCAGGATACCGATCTAACAGATCATAACTGCATACAGGCATACAATAATCAGGATAACAATCCAAAGGGACTGCCTTGGTGCCTTTGACCCTTTAGTACAGTGAGGAAAACTCACCACACAATGCCGAACTGAACTGTAAACCTCCGATTGCTGACTCACCGAAAATCTCGAACTATCACAATAAATGAACTCTAATCAATAGTTGGAATATCAATATCCCCTCCTGGTTAACGGGATGTCCAAGGAAATGAACCTCTCGCAACTAAAACTCACATTACAAGAACTTAGCATAAAGCCATTATCACCTCAAAACTCCCAAAAGCTCACAGAGATGCTCCTCATGCTGCTCCTTGGTCTTAGAATACACCAAGATATAATCGATGAACACCATAACTGAGCGATCCAGCATCGGCCTGCATACCCAATTCATAAGGTCCATGAATACAGTTGGTGTATTTGTGAGCCCAAAAGACATGACCATGAAATTGTAATTTCCGTAATGAGTCCAAAACGTGGTCTTCTCCACATCCTCCTCCCTCACCATTACCTGATGGTACCCGGACCTCAGATCTACCTTGGAAAACCAAGATGCTCCTATGTAACTGATCGAAGACGTCATCTATCCATGGGAGGGGATATCGGTTCTTTACCGTCAATTTGTTTAGCTCCCTGTAATCAATGTGCATCCGGTGTGAACCGTCCTTCTCCATGACGAAGAGAACCTGTGCTCCCCATGGAGAACTGTCTGGGTGAATGAATTGCTTTCCTAGCAGCTCTTACAGCTGAGATAACAACTCATGCATCTCTAGTGGTCCCAATCAGTACGACGCATTGGCAATAGGGGCTGCACCTAGCACAAGGTCGATCCTGAACTTAATCTGCCTCTCAGAAGGCACTCTGGGTAATTCCTCCAGAAATACATCAGCGAACTCTCTGACAACTAGAACCTCCAAAACCGAGACCTAATCCCTGACTCGTGTATCCACTACATACGCCAAATAACCCATATACCCATGTTGAATATATTTTCGAGCTCTGGCGGCTAAGAAAAACCATGAACCCAACGTGGTGCCCTCGCCATAGATAACCAGTTCTCCCCCACTTGGAGTTCGAACCACTACACGCTAACCCTCGCAGTCGATCATGGCCCCGAAACGACTCATCTAGTCCATATCCACTATAACTCAAATATCCCCTATGGGAATCAGAATCAAGTCAATCTTAAAAGGACACCCTGAATATCTTTAGATCACAACCCCGATAAACTGATGAAGTAGATACCCCATTTTCGTTGGCAATGGAAACTTGCAACGAACACTCTAGCTCTCCTAATGGCAAACCAAACCCTCTGCTAAATGATCAAGAGATAAATAACCGAATCGCCCCCGAGTCAAACAATACAATAGCATGCAAAGAGTTCACTAAAACGTACCTAACATAGGTAAAGACATATGAGTATAGAATAAACATAATCAATAAGATAAAAGGATAGGAACATACCAACCACCACATCTAGTGTTGTCCTAACCTCCTTGGTAGTGAGCTGGAAAGTGCGTCTCCGAGCCCTCGGGTGATCCGGCCTACCCTGACTCCCGTCAGTGATCTGTAAAGTAGCCGGCGTGGGAGCCTGTGCCATCTTGGCAGCAAGCAATGGACAGTTGACCTTAATATGGCCAACCTGATGACAGTAATAACATATCCTCATATTCGGAGCAGGGGCGGACTAGCGACAGTCCCTCACATAATGACCCCCCTTGCTATATTTTTGGCACCCACTACCATATCGACATGCTCCAGAATGAACCTTCCCGTACTTCTCACAAGTGCGGCCACGTTGACCTCCTGTCCTAGAATCAGCGACCTTGTGTCACTTCGATACCGGCTACGCCTTTGTCGGGGCTTGCCGCTGCTCCTTCAACTGAAGCTCGATCCCCAACTCACACCATCTAGCAGCCTCCTGTAACACCAGTAATGTATCACAATGCTGGATAGAAATGAACTGTCTGATGTCAGTCTTAAGCATGCTCAGATAACGGGTCGTCTAAGCCTACTAGGAAGCAAACTCCAGGAAAAACATCTCCCTCTAGGTAAACATTCAGGTGATCTCCGTCACTGACTCTGTACTCTGTCTCAGATCCAAAAACTCCTGAGCCAACCTCTCACGCTCAACCTTGGGAACATAGCGAGTGTGGAACATCTCCCTGAACTAATCCCATGCAACTGCAGCTCATTGCTCATCAAAATATGACCCAGTAACCAATCTCGGCTAACCCTTCGCTCCGGACCTTAGCAGGTTCAGAGCGTACCTGACCTTCTGGTCAGTAGAGCAGGAACAAGTGAAAAAACCTCCCTCCACATCAGATAGCCACCTTATGGCTACAATCGGGTCTTGAACTCCATCGAAGGTCGGGGGCTTCGTGTTATCGAAGTCTTGATACTGAAACACTCGCAGCTGCCACAACTGCATAGGCCGTAGCAGCAGTAGTCTCAGTGATGATTGTGTATCTATCATCAAAGTACTCTATTATCATGGTCTTGATAGACCTGAATATCTCCAAGATCTGGCCCCAGTCATTCTGAATCACCTCCTCGCGAATGATCTCCCTAACACGATCCTCTGTCAATGTTGGCCCGCCCTAACTGCCGGCTCCTGATCCTGACCCGTATCTGGTCTCAAATCGCCTCATAACCACCATACTGAGAATACACCAGGAAGATATCAAATACTCCGCATAAATAACAGGGACCCAACTCCCAACAAAACCCTAGGTGATGTGACTTCCTTGCTACGCGTATGGGTCCTCTGCTTTCACTAGTACGGGCCCATACTACCTTCCACACCTACACATACTTACCTCAAGGATCATCACAGCGCCCTAGCAATGTACATAAGCATCGGCGAGAACTCAATCCTCACTCCTAGAGGAAGTGTAAACATCTCACAACTAGCTGACTGACCCCACACAATCCATGAAACTTCCACCAACCCTACAGCACTAGTGTATGCTAGTCATACATAACACTAGACCCTATAGATATTCGAATATCCGATCCTACCCTAAGACCTTCATCAAAACAGAACATGAAAAGAGGCCAAGTTAAACATTCTCAGGCTATAAGATCTTAGTTATATACAACCATGATGCATACCCTAAGAAACTATAGTACTGATGTCAATTTCATATAAGGAAAACCCTAGGCTATCAGGCATCATGTAATCATACAATTCTATCATGCAATTCCTAAAGATCCCTATCCTATCACTAGCATGTTGTTCTAACATATCATAATATAAAATAACAGTACGGTATATTGGGGTGTACTTACGGGCTCCGGCTGATTGTACACTTTGCATCCTCCTTTAGTAATTTGAAAACCATTTGAAAATCATTTTGAAAATATTTTCCTTAGTTTGAGATTGAATTCACACGAGTGTTCATCCAATTCACTCAAACCAAGGCTTTAATACCAACTTGTAACAACCATAAATTACACAAAACGTTTAAACTATTTCAAACATCCAAAAAAACTATTTATTACAAATTGTTTTCAAAATAGTTTGTCATCAGAGTAATTCCCATAAATCATAACATAAAACATGAGGAGGTGCACGATCAAGCCTTTTCCTTCCCGCGATCCTCTGAAATACCTGAAACCATAAGCCCGAAGCTTAGTGAGTTTCCCCCAAAGTACCAACACCCAAACAGATAACATACAGCACGCATACTGAGCCTTCAGCCTGACTGGATTGCCTCGCATGGTCTACAACCTATCTAGACTGCTCTCGAGCCTTTGGCACATTTGGACCGCCTCACAGGGCATACAACCTATACAAACCGCTCACCAGGCCTTCGGCCTAACTAGATCGCCTCGTAGGGTCTTCAGTCTTTATGGGCCGCCCTGGGTCTATTAGCCTTCAACACAAAGCCGGACCGCCTCAACCCAACCATACACACACATATGTCAACATACTCATAACACATAAAAAATCAACAAACAAGCACATATCATACAAACCACTAGACATAGCATCATCCTATCTACCAGGATATCGATCTAACAAATCATAACAACATAACAACATCCTATCTACCACGATAACAATCTAACATATCATAACATCATAACAACATCCTATCTTCCAGGATACTGATCTAACAGATCATACTTGCATACAAGCATACTATAATCAGGATAACAATCCAAAGGGACGGCCTTGGTGCCTTTGACCCTTTAGTACAGTGAGGAAAACTCACCTCACAATGTCGAACTTAACTGTAAACCTCCGACTGCTGACTCACCAAAAATCTCGAACTATCACAATAATTGAGCACTAATCAACAGTTGGATTATCAATCTTGACTAAGGGTTCAACATAGGGTAATAGTCCATTTTTCCGTTTCTCTAATTTGGGCCAAGGCCCAATTACAAATCCATGATCCAAAAGGTCCAAATATATAGGCCCATATTTGGCCTAATTTTCCAAATTGGGCCCAACTCTTAAAATGGGGCCTCATCCTATGGCCCATTTGCAAAATTGGTCAAATTTTGGTTCATAAAAGAATTCAACATTATAGATGTAGGTGTTCTCTTCTACTTCTTCATCTTCTTCAATAAGTAACTTACGTAACATGTTTTTGGACAGCAACTTCTGGACAACAAATCTTGGCTAAAAGCTTAGCATGAAATCAATAAAACGTGGCAGGAATTTTCTCTCTAATACCACTTATGATGTGTGTATGGGTTGTTTTGTATTGATATTGAATAGTGGTTGAGACAAAAACAATAAAAGGATAGATTTGATAAACAAACTAAACCTATAGCTTGTAACTCTAAAGACAAACTAAGAGCTATTAGTTTGAATTCGATCAACTGAAGGATCACATCCAAAAAATGATAATTAGTGAACTACGAAAATAATTCAAAGTGAACAACAGGATTCTTTGATTAAAATTCGTCTATCACTTTTTCCATGCATAAACTTGGCTTTATATGAAACCTTTATTACAAACTTGGTGGTTACAAGCCAACCAACCAACTACTCATTAAAACTAGTAAATGAAAATTAACGAAAACTCTTGAAATAACACAAAAAAACATCCAAGACACTTGAGAATGAAAAAAAAGCGTCTATGCTCCATTAAAGAGCCATAAGAAGCATTAAAGTGAAACCCTAATCCACTAAAGAATGTCAAAAATGGCTAGGAGGCTTTATGAGGCAAAGAGTAGCATGTTTTAGCACTTATGAAACCTTAAAAGTGTTGTCATAGCCTTCATACAACCCTAATTCAATTTGGTGGTTACCATGCACAACCTAACCTTTGAGCCAAAACCACCTTCTAACCCACTAGAATCAATAATCCATCACCTTTTGGGCCTTCATGATCCATGCATGGATCATCGCCGCCTCCCCCCCCCCCCCCGCCCGCCCCTTGAATGGAATTGACCTTTCATAGATTCATCTTTTGGGCTTTCATGAGCCAAAACCATGTTTTCTAGATACTCCTTGTAACCAGAATTTTAAATTTATAACCTTTAATAGAACATGATAGGTTTCTCTACCTTCAAAAGAAGACTGTGAACAATACCAATCGTCAATGATCTTCTTAGTTACAGATCACTTTCATGGTCCATGTCTATCAATCCAACCAAGGTTGTATGTCGTGAATTTGCACAAACACCAAAAAAGCATCAAGTGTTCCCTTCAAGTGTCACAAGATCCACTTGACCACTTCCTAATAAGCTTTCTCTGAATTGCCTCGATCCGCCAAATAAGTATCAACACATTTTCTCTTTCCCATCAAGTGTGGTTCTTATGACCTCCAGTTCTTCACACAACAATGACAAACTTTTTTTTATAATTTTTAACAGAGTCGAGCCCTATGACCGCGTTTTGTTTCCCAGCTATGTCTCCAAACTTAGCTCTCTATCCTGAGATGCCTCCATATCCTATCGGTAGTTTAAACAACTGCAACCCGCTCCTCGAACCAAGCGACCAAACTATTATTGATTTGTCTAATGATACCAAATAACTCCTCTAGTAAGGTCCTATAACATCTCAGTAGCAATCCAATTACGTAGGATCGTGTTGTCTGAGCCAATCCCAGAGCTCTTAGCTCCATGTTGTGTAGTCAACATTCTTTTGATATAAATATAACTCTTCACCACCTATCTAAAGGAGTATCATTATACTATTCTCTATCTACGAATCCTTCAGTATCCCTAATCATCATTCCCAATTGAATGGACCAACATTACCATGATGTACAACACACTATTAATATGCTTAGCAAATCATAATCAAATCCTTGGATTCCCTTGTGACTTCTCTTGACTCGAGTGTGGATCCTATACTTTCAATAGTAGGAGATCTAATACTATCTTCCACACCTATCCATGCCTACTCCAAGGTCCATCCCAAAATAACCAAGTCACTTATCACCGACAATTCTAACAATATGCTCGTACTAACACATACCAACACTCTTCATAGTTTACTAGGACTCCCACCCTACCCTACTATCCTACCGGACAGAAACTCCCATTAATGCCAATTAACTACCTTCTGAATATTGATGCATGCAACTAGAATTAGGTGGCCTTTTGACTGAGAGATCCCACACTACAATGGTTGGACTCAAACAAGAATTGCACAGTAAAGCTAAACCAAACAACCTAAGGCTACCAAATTTTAGGGCATCCAATTTAACGTATTTGTTCAATAGTTAATAAATATTAATAATAATTCCTAAAATCACAAAGCATTCTACATTTAAGAAGTTAGTATAACAAGTAATTCTATCACATCCACTCTATATTGGCATTTGCTATATTTTTCCTAGATTCGTAGGAACCACCTTGCCCTGCTACTCTACATCACATGTAGTCTCCACCAGTCCTAACATGTCATCTCATGAATGCATTATCGTATAACCAAATAGTCACTCGAATAAAATATTCTGCACCAGAACGGTTGGACTCAAACAAGAGCCGCACACCATGCTATATTAGTCTTTCTAAGTCTATTTAGTTCATATTCCATACAACCTAAAGCATTCATTTAACGACCTACATATACAAGCAAAAATTCCAAATAGCACACATAACATGCATCCAACATAGCATGTGAAAAATCAGGGTATCTAGCATACATAATACAATCTTATATCCGAGAACAATAAATATGTTTTGAACGCTTTGCCTTTTTCCTCTAGAACCGACTAACTGTACACACTGCACTTTTGATCACCTTTCCCAAACCACTTTGTTTAATTTTATAAAATTTATTTTAAAAATAACTCTCAAGCCACAAACTTGAGTTTGGAACTCACGTAAGTGAGGTTGATTCATTCAACCTAGCTCTGATATCAACTTGTAAACTCCCAAAATTTCAATAATATGAACTTTTTAAAACAACATAAATAAACAAAATCATATATTTTATTCAAAATAAGTTCAAAACCATTTCAACATAAATACAAAAAATTGAATCTTTTATTCAAAATAAGTTCAAAATCATACCCCAAGATCGATTCAAAATTTGTTAATAGTTATAAATCCCAAATTCAAGAAAACATAAACCAATGTAATATTAAAACTCCAACAATCTGTCTTGAGCTAGTGTGTACTATCACACCCTACCATCCTAAAAACATGTTGATCCTTGATGACGTGCCTAAGACGGCATGACAGAATCGCGCCTAGCTAAAGAGCCTAGCGTACCAGCAGGCTCAGCGCCCGCCAGCGCTGCCAGGAAGAGAATACCCAGGCGAAGGGCTCACGCCCGCCAAGAGGCATTCCTGTTGTCCCGACTAAAAACTCACGCCCGCCAAGGAATGCTCCTAGCTCCAAGACAAAAGATACGGTCAGGAGACAAACAGTAGAATCAGGCCATTATCACCAGGGCCAATGAGAGCTCCCTGACGGTTGAAGGTGCACGACCCTCCAATCAGCGCCCCTGATCTTGTCTCCTCAAAGCGATCTTGTCTAGTACGGACTGGGCAAGCGCGCTAGGTATAAAAGGATACACTCTCAGATTCAAGAGGTAAGCTCTTCTCTCTCAAGAACATACCCAAGAAACCCTAGAAACCTTCTAACTTGACCGTTGGAGCGTTCTTCTGGGAGCGCCCTCCCGGGAAACGGCTGACGGCCTTTCTTCCTTGTAATCTTGCAGAGATGGCAGAGACTCTAGCTATGCAACACCGATTGAGCCAACTTCAAGGTCACATCATTTGGCACCATCCGTTTGTGAGACAAAGAACACAAACTGAAAGCACAACTCTGTAAGATCAATGGTGTTCGACGGCAGTGATGGACACAGAGGGTGTCAGACTACTCCCATACGCTCCATGGCAACGTTGGATGAAACACCGCCGCCTACGACGGCCAACAGAGCAACCCTAGGCGAGGGAAGCTCTACAGTAACCACAACAACCCCAGGAATAACCACCGACACCGCCTCGCAACCTTCAACCCACCAACCAAGATTTGCCCCGACGAGGCCACCGCTAACCACATCCTTTCAAATGCCACAACTCTTTGTGCCACCAATGCAGCACCCATCACCAAACCATCAAGCCAGGTCCTCAATATCGAATTGTCACTTCCGCTACCACCGCTACACCAGATATCGGTTGGACCGTGCCCAACGATTTCATTACCGCCACTGGTACAAACCATGGTGGCCCATACATCGCCTATCTACCTTATGGTGGGTACATGGGCTGGACTACCACCGCCTCTAACCATAACCTGCAGCAGGACTCAACGATTAACCCTTTAACATCGGTGCACCCTTTCCCTTCCGGCTATCCCCTGCAGTTGCCATTCCAACAACAACCCTTTTACGGTCCAAATCCAGGCTACCATGCATCGTCATCATACATTTTAAACCGTCAACCCCAACCGCAAGGAGTATCAACCATCCCAAACCAAGATTATCTCTCCCACAGCGTTACCTCTCCATTCGTCAAGGAATTTATAGATTACAAAATACCGTACACAGCTAAACTGCCAACACTCAAAACCTATAACGGCACCACTGACCCGGATAGCCATATCGACACGTATGAGTGGACGATGACATCGTTGAAGCTCGATGAGAGGTTTTTGTGTACATATTTTCCGATGACTCTCGACGGCAATGCGAGCACGTGGTTCAAGACGTTGCATCCAGGAAGCATTTCCAACTTCGCTCATCTCAAATACCTATTTCTCACTAACATTATGCAATTGCATAAGTACAAAGGAGATTCTCACTCTATAATAGGCTGCAAGCAAAAGAAAGGTGAAACTGTATGAGAATACTTCAGAAGGTTCATAAATGCTACGTTAGATGTGCCAGGACACGACGAGGGACTCATAGTCGTCGCATTCACGTGGGGACTCTTACCAGGCCCGTTATCCCAAAAGCTCATGGGTAAGAAACCCTAGACAAGGGCCGAATTAAAGGAGAGGGTAGAACGATACTTGCGGCAAGAAGAAGGAGAAGCAGCAAAGCAGGCATATCTAAATGCTATGGCGACCATTCGCCACAACCCAAGTCACATGGACTTTCGCGGGGGAAGTAGACACTTCGGCCAAGTAAGAAGGCCTTAGGGGCGATTTCGACCATTCATTAGGGATGACAGGCGGAGTCGTCGACCGGATGTGTATGCGGTATCAGAGAAACAGCAACCAGCCAAGACGCCCAAGAGCCGGTACTGTGAGTACCAGAAAAGCAAGACCCATGATACTGCTAATTGCTCGGTACTCAAGAAGGAAATAGAAGAAAAGCAACTCAAAGGAGACCTGGTGGAGATAGCACGGAGCCTGCGTGCCAAGTTTGACGCCGAAAACGCCAAAAGCACGTCTCGAGAAGGGGCTCAACCTAAGGAGATATTCATGATACGTAACAAAAGAAATAGGGAAGAACAATCTGCTAGCCAATGGGGTTTCGGGCCTCCAGCACGAATACTCACGTTCTCTGCGCAAGACCCCCAGCCGAAGGGGTGGAGAGGCGATAACCCACTGGTAATCCAGGCCTCCATAAAAAATGTAACAATACACAGAGTTTATGTCGACACGGGGAGTTTGGTAGACACAATCTATGAGCACTGTTTTTGTCGTCTCCCAGATCGTTGGAAAGACAACCTGAGACCTACGACGGGGAGGCTGGTCGGATTCATTGGCCACAGCCTATGGCCACTAGGCACAATTCACCTCCCCCTGACGCTAACTAGCCATGACAAGCAACGAAAGAAGACGGTCCCGATTGATTTCGTCGTTATACGGCACTCAGCGGAGCATAACATCATCCAAGGAAGGACTGCACTCCTAAAACTAGGAGCGGTCCTGTCGACCATGCATGAAATCATGAAATTTGACACTTCAGCTGGTCCGGCCACAGTGCTTGCCACCCCACCTAAAGAATTGAAATGCTTTACGGTCATGCAACCAGCAGAGATAGCCAAGGAGATCAAGAAGCCGTGGAATGACCCTACAAAAGGAAAGGAAGTAATCAACGAAGAACATCCCGATCAATCGGTCGGTATTGGCCATGATCTCCCAGGTCATGTGAAAGAAGCATTGATTGCCCTGCTCAAGCGATACAAACATGTGTTTGCGTGGACTCCTACAGACGTGGTGGGTGTGGATAGAAAGGTCATCGAGCATAAGCTCAAGATCAAACCAGGTACAAAGGAAGTCAAACAGAAGAAAAAGGTTCAGGGGGGACCGCAACAGGGCGATTAACGCAGAAATGGCTCAACTGGCAGAGGCCGGAATTGTGAGGGAAGTAGTTTTCCCAACTTGGATCGCTAATCCGGTTATGGTGTGCAAGCATGACAGGTCATGGAGCATGTGCATCAATTTTTCTGACTTAAACAAAGCATGTCCTAAGGACTGTTATACCCTCCCGGAGATCGACCAAAAAGTAGAGTCGCTACAAGGGTTCAAGCTAAAGTTTTTTTTAGATGCATATAAACGATATCACCATATTTTGATGAGCAAGGAGGATGAAGAGAAAACGGCTTTCTACACAGATCATGGCACTTTCTGTTATAACTAAGATGCCTTTCGGTTTAACAAACACGGGAGCCACGTACCAGCGTCTGGTCGAATTGATTTTCGCCAAACAAATTGGAAGGAATATCAAAGTGTATGTCGATGATATGGTAATCAAAAGCCCGCATGAAGACAAAATGTTGCAAGACATCAAGGAAACCTTTTGTATGCTAGAAAGGGTCAAAATGAAATTGAACCCATCCAAATGCACGTTTGGAGTAGAAGAAGGACAGTTCCTGGGGTATTATGTCACTAAACAGGGCATTCAACCCAGCCCAGTTAAAGTAGACAAACTTATGGAGACACGGCCTCCAGGCACTCTCAGAGACGCGCAGGGTCTGAATGGGAAACTCACGGCTCTGACTAGATTCATCCCGAAGTCCGCCGACAAGGTTATGCCATTATTCCATACTCTAAAAAGCTGCATTCAAAAGAACAACTTTCAATGGACGGCCATAACGGAGGCGGCACTCCAAAAGATTAAGGAAGCGCTGCACAAGTTGCCCACATTGGCCAGTCCCATTCCGGGAGAAACACTGCAAATGTACCTCTCGACCTCGAACGAAGAAATATCTTCAGTGTTGACAATAGAAATGGAAGGAGAGAAGAGGCCGGTATACTTCGTCAGTAGGGCATTGCAGGGCCCTGAGCTTAACTATCCTACCTGTAACAGCCCGGAATTTCAGGTATTGCTTTAATATTATTTTGGGGCATTTTAGGAAGGGACTCGGCGAGTTGGAGCCAGACTCGCCGAGTAGGACCGCAGACTTGGTCGCGAGTTCGCGACTGGACTCGACGAGTCCAGATATGGACTCGGCGAGTCGACGCTGTTCAGCAGAAACCCTAGCCGTTTGGTTTTGGATCGTATATAACGTCCCATATGCCGTCATTGTCCGTCTTTTGGCCGATTGAGAAGAACCCTATGCGTCTGTGGACTTCTAGAGCAGGAGTGAAGGCTATTGGGACCTTGAAGAATTTGTTAGGCAAGAAGAAGAAGAGTTTTGGCCAAAGGAATATCAAGGGGATCGAGTTCTGAGGTTTGGGGACACAGAGAGGGTGTTATTCAGGTAATATTTCGGATCATTTCTACTATATTGATGTGTGCACGAATTTAGGGTTTATGAAACCCATTTGGTGATTAGATGGATATTATATTGTTATCCAAACGTTTGTAACCCAGTAATAGGATGTTTAGAGGTCCAGAAGGTCCCATGATTGTGCATTTCGGGACCATACGTATTTCAGGAAGCAGTTTGATCGACTGCATGGCATGGACTCGCCGAGTCCAATGAGCAGACTCGGCGAGTGGCTTGAAGATTGACTGGGACTCGCCGAGTTGTTCTTCAGACTCGGCGAGTGGAGTCGGGGTGGCCCCGCGATTCTTCCACGTGGATCTCGTCGAGTCAAGGGGGATACTCGACGAGTAGAAAGGGAACAACAGGGAAAGTTGGGGAGGACGTCTAGACTCGTCGAGTCGCCCTTGCACTCGACGAGTCCGGTCAAGTTGACCGTTGACCAGAGTTGACCTGCATGTAATTTCTTAGGGTCAGTTGTCTTGGATGATAAGAGTATTAATAAGGGTATATGGTATTATAGGGAGTCTGCGGATCGGCGGATCGAGTGCGAGTGGTTTCAAGAGTTGATAGTTTTCATTACCACGAGGTGAGTCTTCTCACTATACTACACCCGGAAGGGTTTGACTGTGAGACCGGAAGGTCGGATATGATATGTGTTATTTATGCTATAAATAGAAAGGTAGTTGCTATGCATGATATGTATGTTTGTACGGGCCGGAAGGCGATATGTTATGTGATAGAAAGGTCAGGTATGATGTATGATATATGTGCTATGTGAGCTAGATTAAATGTATTATGTGTCGTAAATGTTATGGGCCGGAAGGCAATATGTTATGGGCCGGAAGGCAATATGTTACGGGCCGGAAGGCAATATGTTACGGGCCGGAAGGCAATATGTTATGGGCCGGAAGGCAATATGTTACGGGCCGGAAGGCAATATGTTATGGGCCGGAAGGCGATTATGTTATGGGCCGGAAGGCAATGTATTGTGGACCGGAAGGTCAGGGCCTGGAAAGGCGTATATGTGTAAGTCGTATACCGGGGAACTCACTAAGCATTTATGCTTACAAGTTGTTATGTATGTGTTTCAGGTACTAGCGAGGACCGTGGGAAGGCGCCGGCATGATGCATACACACTGCTGCTATTTGAGATCTTGGGGATTTTTATATATGTATTTGATGTGAAACATGGAATAAATGTTATTGGTTGAGTAAAATCACTTTATTTTAAATGAAAAATTTATTTGAAAATTTGCGTTGTTACAATTGGTATCAGAGCCTTGGTTTGAGGGATTCGGGTGTACCTTCGGGTGTAACTGAACTCAAACCGAGGATTTGAGGAAAAATCTTTTAAAAAAAAGACATAAATTTTTATAAATAGTAAAGTGGTAAACAAGAACGGAGCAGTGTGTACGATCAGCCAGCGCCCGAACGGTAAAGATCCCTAGAATACCTTACAATGTTATGTTATGCACTGAATTATGAATTGTTATGCATGCTAGAAGACTAGGTATACATGATAGGACTAGAATGGCCTGTTTTGTGATGCCTTAGTCTAGGGAGATTACTTATATGAGATATTCGGCAGCGTGCAAGTAGATAGTGCATACTAGAAGTAGAGTACTCATTATTCGGGGTTTGGGGAGGAAGATTTGGGACGAATACTGATACGGTGTGGTCGATAGTATTGGGCCCGTACTACCGAAGGCACCGGGTCGGTGGAAGACCCAAGTAAGAATCCCTGGATATCGGAGATTGAGTAGGGTTGCGTTATCGAGTACAATAGTACTTGATGGAGTCTCTAATAATTTTATGTTGTATTTCAGAGACATCATGGTTATCACACGTCATGGGGCGAGTTCGAGCACCGTGAGTGACGAGGATATTCGTCAGATGATCCAGGAGGAGGTAGCTGCGGCGATCCGGGCCGAGATCCCGGAGATGTTTGGGTCTATTAAGACCACATTGATGGAGACGTTCAAGGAGCGGTACGCCGCACTGACTGATGCTGCAGCCGTTGCCGCTACCGCAGCTGTGGCCGCTGCCAGGCCGCAGGGGGGCGATTCGTTGTTGTTCCGGGAATTCAGCAACACGAAACCCCCTGAGTTCGATGGGACGCAGGACCCGATTGCTGCGATGAGGTGGATCGCCGACATTGAGGGGTGCTTCGACACTTGCTCATGCCCGGAGCATCTGAGGGTACGGTTCGCCTTGAACCAGCTCCGTCTGGGAGCGAAGGATTGGTGGAAGTTCGTGACGGCGAACTTCACTCTGGCGGAGATTACAGCGGTGACATGGGAGAGGTTTACTGAGATGTTCAGGGACGAGTATGTTCCCCCAGTGGAGAGGGAACGGTTGACTCAGGAGTTCTTGACCCTTAAGCAGGGTACTGATTCCGTTGCGGTGGTCACACAGAAGTTTCACGAGAGGGCGATGTTCTGCCCAGAGCTGGTGTCTTCGGAGCAGTCACAGATGAGCCGGTATTTAGGCGTTCTGAGGAGGGATATCCGGGAGTTTGTGTCAAACTCCACCTATCGTACTTTCACTGAGCTTCAGGCGAACGCCAGGAAGCGCGAGATCGAGTTGGAGACCCAGGCCAGGGAGGAGGCCGAGTCTCGGCGGGTGGATCGGCGCCCAGCTCAGTCTCAGCCGGCAGCCAAGCGGATCAAGTCCGCTGATTCGAGGATGGGAGGTCCGAAGGGCCACACTTGCGGAAAGTGCGGCAAGAGTCATGAGGGGGCGTGTCGAGCTGGTGGTTGTTACAAGTGTGGTAAGGAGGGACACATTGCCAGGGATTGCCCTAAGGGGTTTATGGTTTGCTTTCACTGCAACCAGACAGGCCATCGGAAGGCCAAGTGCCCGCAGCTTCGTCAGGGATCTACACCGACTACCAGGACTACTGAGACCCGACCGGTGAAGGTCGAGGCCCCGAGGGCTCGCGGGAGAGCCTTTCAGCTGACTGCGGAGGAGGTCCGCGTTGCGCCCGATGTTGTGGCAGGTATGCTGTAATTCACGTATTTACTTTAAAGTCGAAATGTTATGCTTATGTTAATGTATGTGTAGGTACTTTTCTTGTGAACTCTATGCCTGCCCTACTGTTATTTGATTCGGGTGCGAGTAGATCCTTTGTATCTTTAGCTTTTAGTCAGTATATCAGCATTAGTCGTGAGCCGTTAAGTCGGCCTCTGAGCGTTTCTATAGCGGCCGAGAGGGTGGTTTGTGCCACGGAGGTTCTTCGGGGATGCGTACTAGAGATTTTCGGGGTTGCGTTTCCGATTGACCTAATTCCTATTGCGATGGGGGATGTCTGTGTCATCGTGGGCATGGAATGGTTGAGCCGATTCAGCGCTGTCATCGACTGTGAGCGCCAGCTGGTGATTATACGAGACCCTAGTGGGGGAGTTCTTACAGTATACGGCGAGGGTACCCGTTCAGGATCAGCTTTTTGTTCGGCCGCTAGGGCGAGGCAATGCCTACAGCAGGGATGTAAAGGTTTTGTGGCGTATGTGATGGATACGCGGGAGGCTTCCGAGAGACCGAGGACAGTGGAGGAGGTTCCAGTGGTGCGTGAGTTTCCAGATGTTTTTCCCGAGGAGTTGCCGGGAGTACCTCCTGCGAGGCAAGTGGAGTTTGGTATCGATCTGATTCCGGGGGCTGCGCCTATTGCGAAGGTGCCTTATCGTCTTGCACCTCCAGAGATGCAAGAGTTGTCCTCGCAACTCCAGGAGTTGCTGGGGAAGGGATTTATTCGGCCGAGTAGCTCGTCGTGGGGAGCACCGATTCTGTTCGTCAAGAAGAAGGATGGTTCACACCGGATGTGTATTGATTACCGGGAGTTGAACAAGGTGACGGTCAAGAACCGCTATCCGTTACCGAGGATCGACGATCTATTCGATCAGTTGCAAGGGGCATCTTGGTTTTCCAAGATCGATTTGAGATCAGGGTACCATCAGGTAAGAGTACGGGATGAGGACGTTCAGAAGACAGCATTCAGGACGCGGTATGGGCATTATGAGTTCGTGGTGATGCCTTTCGGGCTCACCAATGCCCCGGCAGTATTCATGGACCTCATGAACAGGGTATGCAGGCCGATGCTGGATCGGTCTGTGATTGTATTTATCGACGACATCCTAGTGTATTCGCGAACTAGAGAGCAGCATGAGGGACATTTGAGAGAGGTCCTTGAGGTACTGAGGTCGGAGAAGCTATATGCAAAATTCTCCAAATGTGACTTCTGGTTGCGGGAGGTCCAATTTCTTGGACATGTTGTTAATCAGTCAGGGATATTGGTCGATCCGGCCAAGGTGGAAGCAGTGATGAGTTGGGAAGCACCGAAGTCACCTTCCGAGATCAGGATTTTCCTTGGGTTGGCGGGGTACTATCGGAGGTTTATTAGGGACTTCTCCAAGATCGCAGTACCGCTCACCAGATTGACCCGGAAGGGTGTTACATTCTCATGGGGACCCGAGCAACAGACTTCCTTCGAGACACTACGCCAGAGACTGTGTGAAGCCCCGGTATTAGCCCTCCCGGAAGGGATGGAAGATTTTGTTGTATATTGCGACGCATCGATTTCGGGACTGGGTGCAGTGTTGATGCAGAGGGGCCATGTGATAGCTTATGCATCGAGGCAATTAAAGCCTCACGAGGCGAGATATCCCACGCATGACTTGGAGTTGGGGGCAGTAGTGTTTGCTCTCAAGATTTGGCGTCACTACCTGTATGGGGTTCGTTGTACTATATACACGGACCATAAGAGTTTGAAGTATTTGATGGATCAACCCAACCTAAATATGCGTCAGAGGAGATGGTTGGACGTGGTTAAGGATTATGACTGTGAGATCCTATACCACCCAGGCAAGGCTAATGTGGTAGCCGATGCATTGAGTCGTAGGGCGGAGAGCACTCCATTGCGAGATGTATGTCTGAGACTGACGGTGATGACTCCGGTATTGGATGCTATTCGTGGGGCGCAGGCCGAAGTTGTGAGATCCGAGATGCAGAAGAAAGAACGGGTCGTTGGGTTAATTTCAGAGTTCGTTAAGGATGGACGAGGACTTCTGACGTTTCAAGGTCGGATTTGGGTACCATTCATGGGCGGTACGCGTACTACTTTGATGGAGGAGGCTCATAGATCGAAATTCTCGATCCATCCCGGTGCTACGAAGATGTATTTGGACTTGAGGAAGGAATATTGGTGGCCTTGTATGAAGAGAGACGTCGCATGGTTCGTTGAGAGGTGTTTGACCTGCCGTAGGGTTAAGGCCGAGCACCAGAGACCGCATGGTAAGTTGCAGCCCTTGGAGATTCCCGAGTGGAAGTGGGAACAGATTACTATGGATTTCATCACCACATTGCCGAGAACCGCCAGGGGAGTCGATGCAATTTGGGTGATTGTGGATAGGTTGACGAAGAGTGCACACTTCCTTGCCATTAGCGAGAGTTCATCAGCGGAGAAGTTGGCAGAGTTATATGTGAGAGAGGTAATATCTCGGCATGGAGTGCCGATCTCGATTGTCTCAGACCGTGATGTACGTTTCACTTCCAGATTCTGGAAGAAATTCCATGAGGAGCTGGGTACTAAACTACATTTTAGTACCGCATACCATCCCCAGACAGACGGTCAGAGCGAGCGGACGATTCAGACATTGGAAGACATGCTTAGAGCGTGTGTGTTAGACTTCGGGGGTAGCTGGGATGCGCATTTACCCTTGGCTGAGTTCTCCTACAACAACAGCCATCATTCGAGCATTGGTATGCCACCTTTTGAGTTGTTGTATGGTAGGAGGTGTCGGACTCCCATTTGCTGGGGAGAGGTGGGACAGAGAGTGATGGGCAGTACAGAGATCGTACTTCAGACGACCGAGCAGATTCAGCAGGTTAGGCAGAGGTTATTGACCGCCCAGAGCCGACAGAAGAGTTATGCGGACAGGCGCCGGTCCGAGCTTGAATTCCAGGTTGGCGACTTCGTTCTCCTGAAGGTTTCTCCTTGGAAAGGAGTGGTTCGGTTCAGAAAGAGGGGCAAGTTGGGGCCCCGGTTCATAGGTACATTCCGTGTGATTGCAAGGGTAGGTCGAGTAGGTTATCGGTTAGAGTTGCCAGCAGAGTTGGGGCAGATTCACAATACCTTTCACGTATCACAGTTGAGGAAGTGTATAGCTGATGAATCGGCAGTGGTTCCGTTAGAGGATATTCAGGTGGATGCGAGCCTGAATTACGCCGAGAGACCAGTAGCTATCAGGGATCAGAAGATCAAGGTTCTGCGGAACAAGGAGGTACCTCTGGTGTTGGTTCAGTGGCAACACCGGAAAGGATCGGAGATGACTTGGGAGCCGGAGCGTGAGATGCGGGAGCAACATCCGGAGTTATTCGCGGAGTGAGACTTCGAGGGCGAAGTCTAGTTCTAGTGGGGGAGAGTTGTAACAGCCCGGAATTTCGGGTATTGCTTTAATATTATTTTGGGGCATTTTAGGAAGGGACTCGGCGAGTTGGAGCCAGACTCGCCGAGTAGGACCGCAGACTTGGTCGCGGGTTCGCGACTAGACTCGACGAGTCCAGATATGGACTCGGCGAGTCGACGCTGTTCAGCAGAAACCCTAGCCGTTTGGTTTTGGATCGTATATAACGTCCCATATGCCGTCATTGTCCGTCTTTTGGCCGATTGAGAAGAACCCTAAGCGTCTGTGGACTTCTAGAGCAGGAGTGAAGGCTATTGGGACCTTGAAGAATTTGTTAGGCAAGAAGAAGAAGAGTTTTGGCCAAAGGAATATCAAGGGGATCGAGTTCTGAGGTTTGGGGACACAGAGAGGGTGTTATTCAGGTAATATTTCGGATCATTTCTACTATATTGATGTGTGCACGAATTTAGGGTTTATGAAACCCATTTGGTGATTAGATGGATTATTATATTGTTATCCAAACGTTTGTAACCCAGTAATAGGATGTTTAGAGGTCCAGAAGGTCCCATGATTGTGCATTTCGGGACCATACGTATTTCAGGAAGCAGTTTGATCGACTGTATGCCATGGACTCGCCGAGTCCAATGAGCAGACTCGGCGAGTGGCTTGAAGATTGACTGGGACTCGCCGAGTTGTTCTTCAGACTCGGCGAGTGGAGTCGGGGTGGCCCCGCGATTCTTCCACGTGGATCTCGTCGAGTCAAGGGGGATACTCGACGAGTAGAAAGGGAACAACAGGGAAAGTTGGGGAGGACGTATAGACTCGTCGAGTCGCCCTTGCACTCGACGAGTCCGGTCAAGTTGACCGTTGACCAGAGTTGACCTGCATGTAATTTCTTAGGGTCAGTTGTCTTGGATGATAAGAGTATTAATAAGGGTATATGGTATTATAGGGAGTCTGCGGATCGGCGGATCGAGTGCGAGTGGTTTCAAGAGTTGATAGTTTTCATTACCACGAGGTGAGTCTTCTCACTATACTACACCCGGAAGGGTTTGACTGTGAGACCGGAAGGTCGAATATGATATGTGTTATTTATGCTATAAATAGAAAGGTAGTTGCTATGCATGATATGTATGTTTGTACGGGCCGGAAGGCGATATGTTATGTGATAGAAAGGTCAGGTATGATGTATGATATATGTGCTATGTGAGCTAGATTAAATGTATTATGTGTCGTAAATGTTATGGGCCGGAAGGCAATATGTTATGGGCCGGAAGGCAATATGTTACGGGCCGGAAGGCAATATGTTACGGGCCGGAAGGCAATATGTTATGGGCCGGAAGGCAATATGTTACGGGCCGGAAGGCAATATGTTACGGGCCGGAAGGCGATTATGTTATGGGCCGGAAGGCAATGTATTGTGGACCGGAAGGTCAGGGCCTGGAAAGGCGTATATGTGTAAGTCGTATACCGGGGAACTCACTAAGCATTTATGCTTACAAGTTGTTATGTATGTGTTTCAGGTACTAGCGAGGACCGTGGGAAGGCGCCAGCATGATGCGTACACACTGCTGCTATTTGAGATCTTGGGGATTTTTATATATGTATTTGATGTGAAACATGGAATAAATGTTATTGGTTGAGTAAAATCACTTTATTTTAAATGAAAATTTTATTTGAAAATTTGCGTTGTTACACTACCTTGGAAAAGTTAGTTTTGGCGCTCATTTACGCAGCGCGATGTTTGAGGCGCTATTTCCAGGCACACCAAATCGAGGTCTTAACAAATTGCCCCATTAAACAAATATCACTCAAGCTGGAGACATCGGGCCGGCTAGCAAAATGGGCAATTGAGTTGGGGGAACATGACATAAGATACTGTCCAAGGACAAGTATCAAGGGGCAAGCATTGCCTGATTTTCTGCTTGAGATCCCAGACGAAAGAGGCTCAGACAAGGAAGGAATTTGGGCAGTAGAGGAAGTCCCGGCTAATAACCACTCATGGACATTGTACACCGATGGGGCATCCATTAGGTAAGGCTCGGGGGCGGGCCTAATCTTGACTAGCCCAGAGGGAGAGGAAGTGACTTATGCTCTTCGTTTCAACTTCCATACCTCAAATAACTAGGCTGGGTACGAAGCCTTGCTTGCGGGACTATGCCTAGCTAAGCAAATGGGTGCGAAGGTTGTAACGGCCTTAACAGATTCGAGGTTAGCTGTGAATCAGATCAATGGAAGTTTTGAGGCAAGAGATCAAAGAATAGAGAGGTATGTGAGAATAATAAGGCAATTGATCCAATCTTTAAGACAGTTCATGATCAAGCAAATACCCCGAAGTGAGAATAGAAGGGCAGACGCCCTAAGTCAGTTGGCATCTACATGTTTTGATCATCTGTGGAAGAAAGTCTTAGTAGAAGTACTCAAAGAAAGAAGCATAGATGAGCGACAAGTAAATGCCTTAACGACCACCGGGCCCACGTGGATGACACCATTTATGGAATACCTGCAAAGGGGAGTGCTACCAGACGACCATGGCGAAGCTAGGAAAATACGCATAAAAGGGCCCTCATACGCACTGATAAACGGGGAACTGTATCGAAAAGGTTTCACAACGCCATGGTTGAAATGTGTGGACCAAGCTAAGGAAATAGAAGCGTTGCAGGAGGCGCACGCAGGCCAGGCAGGTGCGCATGAAGGAGCACGAGCCTTAACAGGTAAGGTACTTCGAATGGGAATTTACTGGCCCATTGTGCACCATGATGCAATGGGATTGACTAAGAAATGTGAAGAATGTCAGTCCTACGCCCCGGTCCAAGCAAATCCACCGGTGTCGCTGCATAACATATCCAGCCCATGGCCATTCTACTAGTGGGGCATAGACATTGTAGGACCGTTCCCATAAGCACTCGGAAAGTTAAAGTACATGGTGGTGGCAGTGGATTACTTCACAAAGTGGATTGAAGCGGAACCACTAGCATGCATATCTGGGAGACACATGATAAAATTTGTATGGAAGAATATCATGACAAGGTTTGGAACACCTAAGATACTCGTCAGTGACAACGGTTTATAATTTGTTGAAAACCCTTTCAGAGAATAGTGCACCAATAAAGGGATAAGTCAGCCACATCGGTGGCACACCCAGAGGCAAATGAACAACTCCGCGAACAAGTACACAAGAGACCCCATTTAGCCTAACATATGGGACGGAGGCTATACTCCCCATGGATACAATGGTGGGCATGCTAAGGACGGTTAGCGCAGATGAGGAGAGCAATGCCCAGGACTCGAGGCTGAATCTGGACATCCTAGAAGAAAGGCGCGAGAAGTCAAAGATACGCCAGGCCACTTATAAGCGTGCACTGGAAAGATACTACAATCAGAGGGTAAAAGAGAAAGCATTCAGAGTGGGCAAATATGTGTTAAGGAAGAATGAAGCAAGCCGAGCCCAACCCCATGGTAAATTGGGTCCAATATGGGAGGGCCCGTATAAGATTATAGAGGCAAAACAGAATGGGGCATATGTTTTGGAACAATGGAAGGAAGGCAAATACCAAGAACCTGGAATGCCAGGAACCTGAAGAAGTTTTTCTTTTAACAAAAGGGCGAAAAGCAGACCCGGCCACTTAGTGTTGCCCAATGTCATGCTCAGCGTACCACATCCTAAGTACTTAGTGTACTTGATTTCATGCTTAGTGATATGATCATCATACTTAGTGTATTAGAGCCCACGATCAGTGTAAATAAACGGTCAATGTACTAAATTTTAATACTCGGTGTATTAAGCTATTACAAAATGTCCAAATATTTGATGCATTGGATTTAATAATTGGGTGCTTAGAGCACCTAAGTTTGATACTCAGCGTATCAATGACAATATGGGCGAAATAGAATGCTCAGTGCATTGAGGTACTAATAGGGGTAAAATGAATGCTTAGAGCATACAACTTGGTATCTAATATGCCAAACATCGTCACATATGCAATTAAAGAAGTAATATTTAGCAAAGTCCATTCATTACATGCCCAAATGAAGCAAACAAAAGTAGGCATCCAGAAGCATAACAAAACAACAAGCCATCAAACAAAAAAAACAACACAGAAAACAAAAGCAAAGCAAAGGAACAAGAACATTTTCACGCCCCAAAAGGGGTAGCACATGACGCCGGAGCGTCTTCTTCATCACCAACATTTTTTCACGCTCCAGAAGAGGTAGCACATGATGCCGGAGCATCTTTTTTTCATCACCATCATTCCCACCATCCCCAGCCAATCCCACTACTACACCCATCGCATCACCACTAGGGCTCTCACCACTCACACCAATGTTACAATCACCATCACCTTCAACACCCTGACCACCCTCACCAACAATACCTTGGACCGCTTGCATATTTTCCTCCCCTTGAACCACCATACCCTCCGGAGTATCCTCCGAGCCAGAAAAAGCACACAATTCTTGGAGGCCCCCAATATCCAAATCTCCCAGCCCCAACAAAGACGCATGGTCCATACTTGCAAATGATAGCAGAGCCTCGTTCACACTAACATCAAGAACAACAGTAGTCGCCTTCTGAACGGACTCAGCCCCAGCAACAAAGGCAGCATGTCGAATGAGACTTATATCATTTGAGAAACCTCGATGCTCGATCAGCTTATCAACGATACGTACAACACTTACCTACACTAACCAATCCAAATCTCGGCGAGAGGCATCGACATTTGCTTGCAAGGCGACAACTAACTTGTCATGACCGGCGGCGTCACGCTCAAGGCTCTCAACTTGGATCATTAAACCTTCGTTGACCTGGGAAAGGGAATCAACCTTGGCCTCTAAAGCAGTTCTAGCATCTTCAAGGGCAGTCTTCTCAGAAGCAAGGAGTTGATATTTTCGTTCAGAGTGCTGAAGATCCCCACCAAGTTCAGCAACACGACGCTCCAACCCTACCATGCGTGGCTCACACGTGGTACGTGTGGCCTCCATCTTGCCAAGGGATTGGATGCATCGTGAACCCGTGACAAGATAAAACATGGCTTGCACGGCGGTGTAAGCCATGTTATGGGCAAGGGCAGGGCTGCCCATGGCCTCCATATCACAAACCGCGGCTAGAGGGAAAGCATGGCGGGAAAACTCAAGAGCGTTAGCACGAACAGATAACCTGGACTCATTGTGAAGGTTCCAAGAGGGAGTAAAGATAGGGGACTTAATAGAACTCTCCCCAATAACACTGCTTGAATAGATTGGGACCTGGTCGGGATCACTAGAGTTCTTAATAGGGGAAAGTTTCATCGAAACAAGAGGAGCACTCTGAACAGGCATAAGAGAAACAGATGAAACAATGGGCTGGTCACGCGCCCCATCGATCGCTTCGGACTGTTGAACGTCGTCATCAGGGATCACAACCACACCAGTCGGCATGGAAGCAATAGAATTCAACAGACGGGAGAAGTTGCGCCTGGTTTGAATTCTTTTGGCAGCATTGGGTGCACAGGTAATCCTCTCACCCATCACCAAAACAGTTTTCCTCTTTGCTTGCATGCGCCGGAAATCGGCAATAATACCCTCTTGCTGTCTTCACTACTCTCCATGGAAGGGGAGCGAGTACCGCCCAAAGGCATGACAGCTGAAACAGGGTGGGCATGCATAGGATTTGTCTCTGGCGCTGACTCACCTGTAGGAGGGACAGAAGGGGCGGCGATTAAGGCAAGCTGGTCCATTCGACGAGGCGGAAGGAGGCGTTCAACCAGATCCACCTCATGATGCTCCAGTTTACCCCGGTAATGCTTTCGCAAAGCCTGATCCATAGACAAAGATTATTCAACACCTGGGGATGCCAGAACATGAAGCGCTAGTCACCAAAAAGCATCAGGGAAAAAGAAGAGGAAGGAAAGAGGAAGAGTAAAACACTCACCGTCGACAACGCATAAGAACACCGTCATTTTCCCACGACGCCTCCAAGAGGGGCTCATCCCCACGTCGGAAAGGAGGGCCTCAGAGTAGTCCCCGGGAAGTACTAGGACACTCTTTAGATAATCAGCGATGCTCTGATTATGAGGGAAAAGCTTAGGGATAGTATCAGCAAAGATATTCGCATGATACCGCCCGCTACCGACGAAGTCTTGATTCAACCACAGCCATTTGTCTTGCTAGTTCTTAGGAGTCCGTCCATCGGGGACTTAAGCATGTCCCCCTCGCCAGACTAAGAATGTGCACTTGTCTCTGGTGATGCAGAATCTGAAGAAATACTTGAACACGGAATAGTCAGGAAGATAACTGTTGGCCCGACAAATCATTTTAAACACCACCACTTTGTTAGCAGCATTCGGGGTCAACATCTGCAAGTTGCAACCATCTTTTTGAAGAACTACCTCCTGGAAGTCCGTCAACGGGAAACGGATGCCAGCGTCTAGGGTTTTCAAATTGACCCTGATTTTTCCAGGGGGGGATGAGATGTAGGAACCTGGTGAAGGAAACTCCACGCCTTCCAAAGAAGACAAACCGTACGTAACCTCGAGTTGACGGTATTCAGCAGCGGAAGGAAGGATACCAGGAAGACTCACCATAATGGAATAGAAAGAAGGCTAACTCAGAAAAGGAAAGGCGGAGAAAAGAGAAGGAGAGGTGAAGCCAAAAAGAAACCCTACAAACGCTCTTATAAAGAAACGGAAGGGGCAGGACATTCAAAATGTCTGACAGCGACGTAACTGCCAGCCATCATGCACAGTCATATCGCCATTAAAGACGGAGTGACAGGTAAAGGGAAAACCAACACATGTAAGCTAATCAAGTCCAGAACGTCGTAACTAGCGCTGCAACGCTACGGCTACCGGATCGGGGCACTTGATGACGTGCCTAAGACGGCACGACAGAATCGCGCCTAGCTAAAGAGCCTAGCGGGCTCAGCGCCCGCCAGCACTCCTAGGAAAAGAATGCCCAAGAGAAGGGCTCACGCCCACCAAGAGGCATTTCTGTTGTCCCGACTAAAACTCGCGCCCGCCAAGGGACGCTCCTAGCTCCAAGACAAAAGATACAGTCAGGAGACAAATAGTAGAATCAGGCCATTATCATCAGGGCCAATGAGAGCGCACTGACGGTTGAAGGCGCACGACCCTCCAATCAGCGCCCCTGATCTTGTCTCCTCAAAGCGATCTTGTCTAGTACGAACTGGGCAAGAGCGCTAGGTATAAAAGGATACGCTCTCGGACTCAAGAGGTAAGCTCTTCTCTCTCAAGAACATACCCAAGAAACCCTAGAAACCTTCTAACTTAACCATCAGAGCGTTCTTCCGGGAGCGTCCTCCTAGGAAACGGCTGATGGCCTTTCTTCCTTGTGATCTTGCAGAGACGGCGAAGACTCTAGCTTTGCAACACCAATCGAACCAACTTCAAGGTCACATCAATCCTCAAACAATAATTTGTAAGGGAAATAGGGTAAGCACAAAGCTTAGTGTATTTTACACATACACAATATCATATCATACAAACTTTACCCTTAATACACATATAATGATAACATCAACCACACAACCACGTATGCATGTCAACGAACGAATCAATAACAACATACACCTATTGAGAAACATTGGTTATGCATGATCCCTGTTGATCAGTACATCGAGCCCTTGTTACACATTGACTAAGTCTGATCCGCCAAACCCAAACTCAAACCCATTAGGACACATTGGCTACGCCCGATCCCCTTGCTTATTTCGTCGAGCCCTTAGGACAGATTGGCTACGCCTGATCCCCCATTCGGATATGTCGAGCCCTCCTATATGTATTTCTCAATGTGTAAGGAAATACCATACTCCCACTAGACACTAACCCAGTCTAGTACTACTCATATAAACATCCTATAGAATACACGATCTAAAGCAAATAATACACAACATCACAAAGTATAGTGAGAAACTCACCTCAAGTAGCAAAGTGAACCTTCAAATGCATCCCAGGACCCCTCACACCAATTCACCCTTTAATACTCCTATGAACAAAAAACAATCTTAAAAAGGGTTACCATTCACCCTTTAATACTCCAAAACAGCAGCCTATTCAAGACCAACTTTTACCCTCTGAAACCCCTCCAAACCAGATTATGAAGCCATATTAGTAAATTTCAGGCCAATACCTTTTCAGGGACTACTTACACAAGTCCATATGATTTTTCTACAATTTATGGCAGGTTTGTAAAACTGCATATCAATGTAGCTTATTCCAGACCAGTCAGTAAAATGACGAGTTTCTCCCAAGTTATAACCAATATCAGGTGAAGGAAAAAATCAGGTACATACTACATTTAAAATCTAAATATTGAGATTTTATGGATCCTTAATCCAACTTATGATGATTTTCTAGAAATTTTACAAAACATGGATAGATTAGGTATTTTCATAATATTTCCCAGGTTCGAAATTTTACAAAAATACAATTCTGAATTCAAACCATCAATCAAAGTACATTGACAAATATGAAAATCCAAAGTGTAATGTCTAGACGGTAAAAATCACAAATAAGGGTTTTGTTTCTCTATGAGCTCTAGCCTTCTGGATCAAGAATTCCACCACCCATTATCATGGTGGATTCTCAAAATGTAATCACCCTAATACCATGGTATTAAAAATTCTCATATTTCTTGTTTTCCTAAGGTTTTAATAAATCTAAGACCGATTACAGTTTATTTTTCAAAGGAAAAGGCAAGGATGATGTTTCTTTATTGGTTTATGTGGATGACCTACTCTTAACAGGCGCTTCGTAAAATCACATAAATGCAATAAAAGAAACTTTGGGCAAGCAATTTAACCTAAAAGATTTATGGAAATTACAACACTTTCTTGGATTAGAAATAGCTCAATCATAGAAGGAATTTACATTTCTCAAAGACAATATACATTGGATTTATTAGAAGAAACTGGTTGTTGTGCATCTAAACCAGCTCAATATCCCTTGGATCCTTCTTGCAAAGCATCCAATTTTGATGGTGCTCCTTTTACAGATCGAACTCATTATAGAAGATTGATTGGTCGATTAATTTATCTCAATATCAATCAACCTAATATTACTTACGTGATTAATCGTTTGAGTCAATTTGTTACCAGTCCATGATTATCACATTTACATACTGCTAATCATCTCTGAAAATTCGAGCTTTTTAGATTCTGATTGGGTTGGTTGTCCTGATACTCGTCGATTTGTGACTGGATTTTGCATTTTCATTAGTGATTCTTTGATATTTGGGAAATCAAACAAACAAAGCATCGTTTCCCGATCATCTACAGAACCAGAATATCGAGCTATTGCCATTGCTACTATTGAAATAATATGGCTTCATCATTTTCTATCTAACTTCAGTAATTCCATTAATAGCCTGCTTATATGTAAGGATTATGTTTATGAGTCTAACTTTTAGTTTCACATTCTTAAAATGCTTCTCATAGCATGGTTTTCTCTATGTTAAGTTAAAATCTATTAACCCATGATTTAAGTCGTGTTGCTAATTGACACCGTTTTTGTTAGGTTATCTATAAGCATTGTCATGTCGCACAGTCAAATCGACACAATTTTTTTGTCAAGCTGTAAACCTAAAAGCACTAAGAATTGTTTTCTTGTTGGCAAATATTTCAACTATATATAAAACACATCGAAGCTAGCTATTCAATCTTCACCCACAACATACATCTCAAGATTCGAAAGGCAAAGCATTTTTCCAAAAGAAGATAAATGGAAGATGTGCCAAAGGGCGGTGATCGAGGAGATAAGTGACCAAGATATCATAACCATCTTTGAAAGAACAAAAGCTTCGTGGGGTGTTTATTGATTCTTTTTATCTTCTATATGATTGAAGAATGTGGGTTCAAGGAATTACCTAATGGAGATGGTCTTTTTGTTCTTTAAAACTTAACCAAGTAGATACAAAGCAAAAACTTCATAGGCCTAGACCTAGCTAGCTACGCACTTGGAATCAAAAGATTTGGTGTGCAGTTGTTCTTTTTGTTCACTTTATTCTCCCATACCCATTCATCACCTAATAAAGTGTGGTTTGGAACTTAAATATCTAAACTTTAGTAGCTCGATATTTTTAGAAATCACTTGCCCCTTTTTCATCCGTTTCTTATTTTTTCAGTTGTATATGTACATTAGATATGTATGCATGTATGAAAAATATGTAGTTACAATTAAAATTTTTATTTTCGACGTGTCAAATAAATTCAACTAGATAAAACGGTTGACTGATTTGTTGCTACGTGAGCAAGAACATGGGACAAAGCCATACGTAATTTGTGGCTCCGAGAGGTTGTAGGAGAACAAATAAATTGTACGGACATTATGCATGTAACCTTATATAACAAACCTTCCTTTCGTTCACCAATCTAACGTACGTTTGTTCCATCTTACTCGTTTGTCTCTCTCCCTCCCTCTCTCTTCCTTTTTTCTCTCTCAAAAAAGCAATTTTCTGTTAATTTTGTTACTTTTATTAGTATTTTTAAATCTAAAACTATTTCTCATGGAGTTTTGGATGGTTTCAGACATTTACTTGGATCATACACGACAAGGTTTTCAGAAGCTACAGATTTCAATTCCAAATCTCCATTGCTCCTACGACTCGTTTTATTAAAACATTTCGATAAACAAACAAGAATGTTGCAAGACGTTGTACATCCGCCTGACCAACCTCCTATGGTAAATTAAATCACCTTTTTTCATGAATTTGTTGTAGTACATACGTATAAGTAAGGTATTCATTCACTTATAATCTTGAAATTAAGACGATAAGGTTAGCGAGGGACTTAATGAAAATATTTCATTTCATTTCGATTTATATAGTTTGTCGTTTATCGATATGTCGACGTCTACAAGAAGAACATCTCCCCCCGTGTGCCTAAATTCAATCATTCTACCAAACAAATTAACAATATGTCATTTTCTACGTAGTAATCACCCATATCTCTTCTTTTAGTATCAATATCTTTGTCACGATCGACGGTGATGTTAGCTTTAAGTTATGGTATTAAAGTCCATCTATGATAAGTAATCACACATGCATAGAAGTCCAAATGAAGAGTTATGTACGAAATTGTGTACAATACGTTGATATGTTTAAGGTCTATACCTAATTATTATTACTTTAATTTAATAGTTTTTTCTTTTTGTGATAACAGGAACAAGTATCGAGTCCTCTTAGCGCTCAAATATTGGAATTCTGTGAATCGGAGTTATTCCAAGAAACTATACACAACTCCGAGATTGCATCTACATTGAATTGTTGCTATGAAGAACAATCATCATCATACGTAAAAAACCTCTCTTTCCCTTCCGATATGATGAAATACCCAACACCTCCTAACACCGCCACCACATCAGCCAACACCGACTTGTTCCAAGAAAAACTTATAGAAAATGACCTTTCTGCCCCTATAGACTTCACAACCCTCCCTCACTATCCCTTTAGTCATCAAGATCAGTTCGATCTCTCTCTACTCCAAAACCAGATTTCACTAGCGACCGATGGGCCTATTCCTTCGTACCCTCATCAAAATGATCATGCGGACGTTTTGTCCATTATGGGACCCATGGTCTGCGAAGACGACTGCCTATCTTCCATGCCACCTTCTAAGTGCATGCGTTTGAACAACCCTAATTCGTCCCCTAATAACCATTGTTTCATGGATCATCCCTACCTTCCATCAGGAAACTCAAACCCTATCTTACATGTCGACAATTGTGGAATTTTCAGTGGGAATTTGTCGTTGGCAAACGAACTTCAGGCTCATGAACTCGATTTCCAAGGTGATAACAGTGGCATCTTCTGTCCAGATACCCTCCCACGCCATTACAATTCTAATGAACTTCAGGTAATTAATCTTTAATTAACTCGACCAAGATTCTTGATCCTGTTAATTTCCATATATATTCATGTATTTTGAAACTTTCTGTCGTGGATTTACGTTTAAATTAAGGCACTTAGTAATGAAAGCCAGCATCTGGTTAACAATGGAGTCGGAAGCTGCAATCCACCTTTAGCACCTCCAGAAATCACGAGCTTGGAATCGGAAAGCTTCAGAGTGGCCAACAAACTCACCAGCGAAGAACGAAAAGAAAAGATTCATAGATATATGAAGAAAAGAAACGAAAGAAACTTCAGCAAGAAGATCAAGGTACACAATTCCCACTTATCTTACACTTTCGTTTACCATTTTCTAACCCTAAATTTTAATTTCTTACAGTATGCATGCCGAAAAACTCTAGCAGACAGCAGGCCTAGAGTGAGGGGAAGGTTCGCTAAGAACGACGAATTTGGAGAGCATCACAGAAGCACTTGCAACACCCATGAAGAAGACACTGATGAAGATGTAAAAACTGTCCAGGTAAGAAATTAAGCATCTCTCTCATCTCCATTAATTAAACATTAACATGATTCATCTTTTTAACATCAAACTCCTGCAACGTTTTGTGTGTTGATGAGCATGCAGCAGGTGGTGGTGAAGGAAGAAGCTCATGAGAATCTGGATTCGTCGGATATATTTTCGCACATACACAATTCATTAAGATGCAGCAACTATCCAATCCAGTCTTATTTGATTTGATGTGTTGGATGAAAATGTAGTACAGTTTTGCAGGAACGTACCTGTGATATGGAATATATAGGATCTGTACATATAGCTACATATATATATATATATATATATATATATATATATATATATATATATATATATATATATATATATATATATGACACATAATAATGGGGTCAAGTTTATTAAAGCTTCGTAATCATCGGTCTACAGGAGTGGAACCTAGTTATCAAACTCTATATATACGCTCTCTTGACATTTTTGTATATAATGCTTCATTGTCAATAAAAATCATTTTCAAAGTATACATGCACATAGGAGACCGATGTACTTACATGTTAGTACTAATCGACATAGGTCCAATCTCGCCAGCGCTTCTTCATTGCTTTGTTGGGAATATTCACCGACTAGTAATTATGTGAGCTTGCAAGTGACTTACTCTTTTTGGTTGTTTTGTATGTCTTAAATGGTTTTATGTCTCTTTGTGCATGACTTGTTAATTAATTAATTGATTTCAAGCCTCTCCTGCCGTAAAGGGTTAATTCGAATAGAAAATACGAAAATGAATTGGGAGAACCCATTGCTTATGATTTAATAATTCTTTTTTTTTTTTAATATTTTGTATCATCAAAAATCATAGTCAAACTTATAAATAATTAATATATTTTTTTTACTTTTAAGAAGTTTCTATGATTCTATTAATATCGATATATAATTATGTTATAAAATGAAAATGTGAATTTGACTAATAGGTGATTATCGTCGTAAAATTATATGAACTGTAATTGTAAAAAAAGAACTTATTAACTTCAATATATTTTTACATAGTAAAAAAACATTAAAAGTTAAAAATTAAAAAATAATAACTATTAAACTTTGAATGATGTTTTCGGTTAACCTTTTTATAGTTCTTAATAGGTAAAAGAATATTAAGAAAAATAGTTACGAAACGAACCAAATCACTTATGTCATATGATATAAGATCATCCTCCTTAATAAATGAAGGTTTTTTTTTTGCCAATTGTCTTCTTCTCCTTCATTTGGACACATGGCATTTTCTAGATTTTTTGAATTTTCTATTTTCCACTTGTCATTTTATTATAATTTTCATTTTATTAAATTAAAATTTCACATTTAATATGTAAAGTATTTATTAGAAATGATTTATATATGTAATGTATTCAATGTATCAAAGTCTCATTAATTTAATAATTTAAATTTTTTCTTATTTTTCTTATAAATTCAAACTTCTCAAATTGTTAAATTTGTTAAAATTTCATATTTAATTTTTTGTAAATAAACTCATGTAATACATAAGTATCACACCTAGTTAATTAATATAGTAATATCGATTTCATATACTAATTTATTATTTATTTATATGATATTTTAATAGATTAAAGCATTAATGTCAACATCCCAACCCAAACCTTTTCACGTGTGATAAAAGTAATCAATTTTTGTTCAATTTGAGTATTTTTTTACTCTTAACATGGCGTTTTCACATTTGTCATACGTAGTTGAAGAAAAAATGAAATAAAACATCACATCATAATAAATATAAATAAATAAATAAATAAAAGTTGTTCCGAAAGAATGGAACAGAATATTTCTTATGAAAAGAGATTCTTTATGATTAGCTGATTTTCGTTCTACATTGGGAGGAACTATTTTTATTTTTCATTTGCTCTGTAAATAAAATGATATGTGAGTGAAATGATACATAATTTATTTAATAATTTTATTTTATTTAATTAACAAATTTTTAAAATTATATGCTATTTATTTATTTATTAGTTGTATTTTAATTAGTTTTTCATTTATTATTAACAAATAACATATTTGAACGATTCGTTTTAAATCATTCCTTAAAAGGAACACGTTTAAAGCTAGACAGTCTCTGACTTGGAAGTCGAGAGACTTACATCTTTTGTTCACATAACTCTCTTATGACTCATGACTATTCTAAAATATTTCTCCGATTCATACAATATTTTCTATGATTTGGTAAGTGATTCATGGATCTAAATGCAGCATATCATCTTCATGTTCATTGTTCATTTTGTAACTCCAATCATTGTTCAATATATCGAGGGTTGACACTCTCACCCATATAAGGCTTCCAATGGTATGACCTTGATAATGGTGTGACAACTATCGTTGCAGGAAAAACTCAATTAACGAAAATGAGTATTCCATGTATTTACATGTTCAGAGCAGATTACTCATGTCGAGATGGTTTATTCAGTCTAACTATTTGGGATAATAAGTTATGCTTATGTCTAAGCGTGCACCCAAGGATTTTTAAAGACTATTAAGATTACTAGGTGAATCTGCTATCTTAGTGAGAGATGATAGAGATTGGCACCTTGTGCAGTCTGACGATTTTCTTTGGCAAGTGCTAGTCAGTTTTTCTATTTCATAGGTTTTCTTTAATTAATAGGAAGTGGGCAGATTTAGTCACTTTTTGGACCATTACCTCAATAGAATCAAAACCATTAGATTTATTGGGTAGTTTTGGCATGAAGTCCGTTGAGTTGGTTCCCACTTTTACTTGGGTATTTCATATTGTTGCCCTAGTCTTGAGTGTTCCGAACATTCTACATTTGGTGTAAGTTTGTTATTCATCCATTTAATTGGTAATCCCTACTTTCATGCACGTTCACTAATAACATTTCTTTAGATATAAGCACATTAGGTCAGAAGTCTAGATGGTTTGAACACTTTAGTCTGTGAGCTTCGTCCAAGACTATGCTCTCGTGCTCAGTGGGGTTTGGTATGTCTGTTTCAGCTCAAGACATTTGCTGTCATGTCAATCTCATTACAATGTCAATGAATCTCACATGTCGTGATGACAACAAATTTCTCATTTATGTTATTCAACCCAAGATATAGGCAAAAACCTTGACTCAATTCATCTATGTGTGCCTCAATCCTTTATGTTCATGTTGTCATATACAAACAAGTTCTCTATTCTTTCAGAAAAGTAGGACTGGTGCATTACACCATAGTTGTTCCAACTTCTGGAATACAATTTCTTGCTTATCTTTCAAGTTGGACTTTGTTTCCTTTTGGTGTTAACATAGTTGATAATTGGGCTACCATAAAGAAGGACCTGATGGATCACTGGTAGTAGACAACATAAATTGTTTTGTTGTTAAAATCCCAACATTGATTTCTTGGGAAGAAGTTTTCACTTAAACTTCCCCATTTAAATCAAATCTTTCACATTTGATTAGATCCTTCACATTTGATTTAATCACGTTGATTCGAGAATTTCATAACAGCTTATTGTTTGATTTTTAGGGTAGGAAGGAAACTTTAGGTTTTTCTCCGATTTGTCATCATAAATGACCATGTTTTTCTCGTGGGTAGATTCAGTTGTACAACCTTCTTGTAGTACCAATCTAGACACAATGAAGAGGTAGTCGATTCATACTTATGATAATGTCGAAGCTTCTGCTCGTAATTGGCATAAAGTCTATAAGTAAGGATTGATCGTTTGTGCTTAAAGTTTAAGGGGGTCGTATAGGACCTGACGTGACACAAACAAAACTATGTCATATAGAAAACAATATTGGACTTTCGGCGACATACACACGAGATTGACATGAAAAGAATGATTTGGTAAGTATTAGGATGAAATTTATTAACATTTAGCGAGTAGATTTCCGACAGCTTACTAGTTGTCTCTACTCTACGGGTTTTCTCCAAATTACTAGGTTCATGACTCATAATAGGTTTAAGTTTAGTGTTCGCAAGGATTTCTTTGCATATCTTACTTAAAACTACTTTAGCATACGAGTGTTTAATAATAAATGCACTAGTTCCTACTGATGGTTACTGCTTTTCATTTCTTGTTCCATTTACGATTGCTCTGACTCGAGCTGTCACCTCCTGGTTCTTCAGTCTTGGGCAGTTTCATTATCTTCATAACAAGCTTTTCTTACACTAATGCTTGTTCTAATTTATGTATCTCACTTCCATAAGCATCGTCTTTAGTTATTCTCAATTTGTGGCATAAGCAGAGTCGATGCCCATGATCTACACATAATAGTTCTACTCGGTAAAATTTGTGTCTTTAAAAGTGTAAGTGATAACTTAACACGATATCCTTCCATACAGGAGCTGACATGAAATATTGATTCCATCTTTTCTCTCCAGGGAGTCATTCCTACAATCCCTTCAATGTCATAGAAGGATCTAGGTTAACGTTACAATTACTTCCACGTTTGTCACTTTCAAAATTTACCTTGTTCAGAGTTATTGTTGTCCAAATATGTACTTTGACTATGTCCAATTAACCTGTTCTTTCTATCTCTCAAAATTCTTATCCCGAGAATATAGGTTGCCTCTCTTAGATCCTTCATAGTGAAACACTTTCCAAGCCAAGATTTTACTTCTTGCAAGGTTGGACTATCATTTCCCATAAGTAGTATGTCATTGACATATAATACTAGAAAAGTTACTATACTCCCACTAGCTTTGACATACACACAAGACTCATCCTTAATTCTATAAAAATCAAATTAGTTGACTTTCTCGTGGAAGCAAATATTCCAAATACGAGACAACCTATATTCTCGGGATAAGAATTTTGAGAGATAGAAAGAACAGGTTAATTATACATAGTCAAAGTACATATTTGGACAAGGTACTAAAAGGGCTGAGTATGGAAAATTCCAAGAAAGGAGAGCTACCTATTTAGATCAATGCCAAATTGAGTAAGACTCAAATACCAAGTACGGATGAAGATATAGGTTATATGAGTCGAGTCCCTTATGCTTCGGCTGTAGGATCGATCATGTACGCTATGACATGTACTCGCCTTGACGTGTCCTTTGCCTTGAGTATGGTTTGTCGCTATCAAGGAAATCTTAGCAAAGCTCATTGGACAACAATTAAGAACATTCTTAAGTATTTTTGAAGGACAAAGGACATGGTTCTAGTCCTTTGTAGCAGTGATACATTGAGAGTTACTAGGTATAGTGACGCCAACTTTCAAATAGATAGAGACAACTTTCATTCTCAATCCGGTTGGGTATTTACATTAAATGGAGGAGCAGTTACATGGAAAAGTTCCAAGCAAGACACGGTGGCTGATTCTAATTGTGAATTAGAGTAAATAGTTGTAAGTGAAGCATCAAAGGAAGCACCTTGGTTAAAGAAATTCATTGGAGACCTCGGAGTAATTCCAACCATTCAGGAACCAATGGAACTTTTTTGCGATAATGAAGGTGCGGTTTCTTTGACTAAAGAACCAAGAGATCATGGCACATCAAGACATATAGACAAAAAGTACCATTATATCAGACATAGAGTAGAAGAAGGGCACCTCATTATGAATAGGCTATCATCAGAATATAATCATGTAGATCCTTTAACGAAGGCTATAAGTAGGGTTAAACATAATCTTAATGCTAGAAGCACTGAATTGAGAGATGATATTAGTTTTAGTAGATAGATGATTAGTTTGAAAGTTGTAACAAAATAAATGTAATTGACTTTTGGTGATTAAATAATAGAGATTATTTATGAGTTTGTTTACTATATTTGTCAATTATTTATTCTTGTGTTTTGTTTTGCATGTTTTACTTCACTAATAATTTAATTATTCAAATTTCACGGTCACTCATACTTTGGGAAGTAAGTAGTGAATTAAGATTATCATGAATTGGATTGTATATTGTCTAAAGAGGTTAGACATAGCAACTGTATTGATACAACACTCATGAGTACTTAGAAATAGAGATTTAAGTGTTGGATAAACCAACGCTCAAAGAATTACTTCATGGATTATATCACAAGTAATTCTGAGGTGATAATATCTTATATTCTTGAAACAGAGATATATGATGAAACGTCCCAAAAATAAGGTCCAAAATTTTCATTTTGAAATTTAATATAAAACCACAAATCATCCATAGTCATAAAGAATATCATGTATCATGTATCTCAAAACATCATATCAAATACTGTGACAAAATCATGTGAGATAAATATCAAAGTCTAAGACATCCCATGCTAAAAATGTGGTGTGTGCTATGTGATCATCCCGAGCCCTTCCCCTTGTTAGTGGAAGTACCTGAAACCAAAACTAAAAAATGTAAGCACAAAGCTTAGTGAGTTCCCCAAACTACCATATACCATACAAATATCATGCAATTAAGAGATATGGGCCCCGCACACTCTTATGGAGATTCAGGCCCCGTGCACACTCTGTTGTCTTAGAGATTCAGGCTGAACACTCGGTTTTGAAAGTACTCGATTGTGGTCTCGGAAGCCAAGGAGTAGGGGCGATTCGGTCTTTTATGGGTCCTGGGTTTTATCCGGAAGGTTTTAGGCTTGGGGTGTGAATAGGAACGTAGGGTTTCCCGCCACCTTCTCATGGATATAAAGTTCGTCGGAAACAGACTTAGAATGAAGGAGTTATGACACTTTGAAGTTATTGTCAATTTTAGCCTCTAATGGAATTTAGTGACAAGAAGATCTCATGTATGCAAGGTGGCCAGCACAAGAGTACGCCCAGCGTAAGTTGGGGTACGCCCAGCATAGAAGGATTAAATGATCGTGGGTGTGGGAGGAGTACGCCCAACGTACTCTCAGAGACCCTAAACCTTAATTTTTAGGGTGTGTCACTATATAAAGAACATAATGCCTCAAGGAACAGTTGCCCTCTCATCCTAAGACAGTCACCACGAAACCCTAATCCCCCATTGAGTGTTCATGGAGCTTAGAAGGCCATTAGAGGATTCGGGAGGATTACTAAGGAAAGTATGGGTAGGTGTGTAAGGTAGTATTGGGCCAGTACTACTGAAAGCACAGGACCCATACTCGAATCGGTGAGAGTCTTGGAGAATCTGAGAAGCTTACGGAAAGGAGAATTCTTGGTTATGACTGGACCGTGGGGGATAGTTGTTGTGCAGAATGTGGATGAGCACGCAAGGGGTAGGACCAGGGTTTGGTCCCAGCTCCGGTGGTGAGCCAGTCAGCGAAAGGACTGCCAGGATTTTGAGTTCGCCTTGGTTCTCTTGTATCAGGCGACAAGGATTGATTGTGTGATATATTTCACTTTTGGAGTTTGAAACTATGTCTTGGGAATAGTTTGTAGCCGGTTTAGAGCAGGGGTTGCTCCAGCTACGGCGGTTCAGCCATTGACGATTGAGTTGGTAATTGTGTTAGGGTGCAAGACCCTGAATGATATGGATCCTAGAGTCGATGATGGAAGATTTATTAGGAGTATCTCAACGAGAGAGGTTTAGGTCGGCTGAATTTATTTTAGGATCTCGGGAAGAGATCCAAGAGTTTGGATCAACTTTTGAGAGGCTAGCAGGGCCAAATTCGGTGCAACGCTTGCGAAAACTACACGATGGAGGCTCGTTCCAAGGGTTTGTAATGTCATTGGGATCGGAAAGAAGAGTTGCACCATGCCCTCAGGGCGGACGAGGTAACATAAGAGGAAATGGTTGGGACTCCTTCAGGAGGATATCAAGGATTGCATCATTTTGGAATAGTGACAAGTTGGACCTCGGGTCGTCAACATGCCGAGGAATCTTTGAGCAATATTCAGACGGACGTATCTCGCGGAGTGGGTTCCGCATATACCGTGATTGCTCCAAGTCATTGTCGGAATCTGTTCGGTGATCTAGGTTGCTACAGGTGTAGCTGGTTTGGCCATGTCAACAGGGACTGCCCATAGGGGGCAAGTCCGTCATATTATCGTTGTGGGCAGGTGGGTGATAAGGAGGTCGACTACCTAACAATCAGGGATGAGCAATGAGTGTACCAAATCTAGTTATCTCAGGGTTGGTTCAAAGGATGGTACATGGGAGAATGACTAGTTTTCAGTAGCCTGAGTATTGTGCTTGGAAAAAACAATCGGGATCACCGAAGGAATAGAGAATTGTTGTTGAGGTTTTGGTTAGACCATCTATTCTTTGGACAACGAGACCTGAGTGTGATATCATTTTAAGCATCTGAATTCATTGATATGGTTGGGATTTAAGAGATGCTAGCTTGTTTTCGGAAGTTGTGTTGTTTTGGGAAGAGTTACTTATGGTGCACTGGTTTGGTAAGCATCGGTCGTCAGCAGATTGATCATTGGAATGTAAGGACTGAGAATCCTTCAATCTTCATGTGCGAAGTAGACTTAGTCGAATCTAAGTGGGAGAGAATCGTGCAGGTATTCAAGAATAGGTATGAGACTGGGATGAGTTTCACATCCACATCGAGGAAAATGGTGGCCCAAGTGGCTGATTAGTTTGAGGATTGTGCGAGTTTGGAGTTCGGTAAAATTTTCCCAGCATGTGAATCACGTTTTCTTCGTGCTTGATAGCAGAATTTGGGGAATCAAGTTGGGGTTTCGGTCATGGATTGAGTTCAATTTGGGTGTTCATTCGAGTGCGTGCTTGACTATGTATGCGATTCAAATTGATAAGTTAGGGGCAAGGGATTGGGTTGTGTTGGTGTTAGGGCGGAAGTGTTGTAAGACTACGGGGGTTCCGTAGCATTCACTAGCAGCCAGATGGTGGGGGGAAGTATTCTAAGACTATGGGGGTTCCGTAGCATTCACTAGCAGCCAGATGGTGCAGGAAGTTTTGTAAGACTACGAGGGTATCCGTAGCATTCACAAGTGGCCAGATATCATGGGAAGTGTTGTAAGTCTACGAGTGTAGTCGTAGCATTCATGGATTCGTTCATATGACTTAGGCTAGGGTGGACCAGTTCGCAAGGTTGTGGGGAATCTACAACTTAAGTAGAATCAGGATTGGAGATGATTATTCGATCGGTTATCTGTGGGAGAGCCCGGATGGTTATCGGAGTTCAGAATGGAACTGGTAAAGACTGTTGAGTCAATGGTTTGGATCTTGAGTTGTAGGATCTTGTGGATAAGTGGTAAGTAACACAGGATGGCTACGGTTGGGTCGTCTTGATATTGGATCTCTTGGGAACCTGGTGGTTGGACGGGGTGTGAGACTGGTAGTCTCGAGGATCGGCTAAGGGTATCTATGTACCGGTCAGGTAAGGGATATCGAAAGTTATGGTGCATAATGGATCTCGAGGTAGTAGCGAGGTATCGAACCATTTCGGAAGGGACTCCGAATTGGGGTTTGTGCATATACAATACAAGATCTTGTTTCATTGAGATGAGAATTGGGAGCATAAGGACACCAAGGGGATCAAATGCAGGATACCAGGGTAATGAATGGATTTGGCTCGATGGTAGCTTAAGCCATCATGATGTGTCTCAGGTTGGTTTTATCTATAGTAGGGCTACGACATGTTAGAATCAGGAAACAGCAGGTCGAAGGAGGTCAGGTATGATGTAAGACTACAGTTGTTCTAGTAGCATTCACCTTTGCGTCGGATTCAGTGGCGACATGTTGTTATCCTATCATGATCAGATGGATCAAAGGGTCGAAGGAGTCATGGGTAGTGGTATAGATAGGGCAGTTATTGTTAGATGAGGTATCCTTCAAAGGTCATGTGGGACTGTTGTGTGTGTGTTCCTGGCTCAACAATCAGATGGGTGTCCGATGTTCTGGATAGTTGACAGATAATTTGGGACCAACAAGGCCCCGATCGTTCTTCAGGAGAGCAGCTATGTAGTATCATGATGAGTTGAAGTGGTTTCGGCGATTAGGGATCCGTGTGTGGAATTGCCTATCATTCGGGGTATATACTACATTGTTTACAGTTGGACTAAAAATATCAGGAGCTGAATAGCCAGCTGGGAGATGGGTGTTTTGACCTTGACAATGATTCAACGTGGGCGTTCTATCAGGGAGACAAGCCGTCTCGAGACTTTAGGTTACAGATGGAGAGAATGTAAACAAGTTGCAGGAATTTTGTTCATCTTCTAGTTCTAGAACCCTACGGGGGTTGGTTTTGATTGCCTTAGGAAGATTCGGGTATTCTCGGGGTTGTGGCCATGTTGCTCAGGTTGTCTCGTATGACGGGGATGGTGACGCATGATTTCAAGGACGAAATCTAATTTAAGTGGTGGAGAGTTGTAACACCCAGTTTTGAAAGTAATCGGTTGTGGTCTCAGAAGCCAATGAGTAGGGGCGATTCGGTCTTTTATGAGTCCCAGGTTTTATCTAAAAGGTTTTATGTTTGGGGTGTGGATAGGAGCGTAGGGCTTCCCGCCATCTTTTCATGGATATAAAGTTCATCGGAAACATACTTAGAATGAAGGAGTTATGACACTTTGAAGTTATTGTCAATTTTAGCCCCTAATGGAATTTAGTGACAAGAAGATCCCATGCATGAAAGGTGGCTAGCACAAGAGTAAGCCCAGCGTAAGCTGGGGTACGCCCAGCGTTGAAGGATTAAATGACCGCGGGTGTGGGAGGAGTACGGCCAACGTACGAGAAGTACGCCTATCGTACTCTCAGAGACCCTAAACCCTAATTTTTAGGGTGTGTCACTATATAAAGAACATAATGCTTCAAGGATCAGCCTCCCTCTCATCCTAAGATAGTCACCACAAAACCCTAATCCCCCATTGAGTGTTCATGGAGCTTAGAAGGCCATTAGAGATCATTTTAGTGTTGTGAACCGATTTTCCAAGTAAGAGAAGTGTATAGCAAGGTGGTGGATCAAAGGGGAAGCAGTAGATCCGAGTTTGGGGTTCCATTTCAGAGCACCTGGAGGTATAAAGCTATAAACTTTCCTCAAGAATGCTTAGATCTATGATAATGGAGTTTTTGGACCTTTTAGGTCCCAAGAATGAACCTTTATGACTCAACTCGTTTTCTAGGTCCAGGGTTGCCACCCTTAGTATCATATGAGTCCCATGAGCAGTAAAGTTTCAATCTTTAGGGCTTATTTGTGGCTATGCGTGAGATCTTTCCCTTTTCATGGAAGTTTGTTCTCACATCTCAATTTTGGACTCATTTGGTGGATTGCAAGCCATCAAGTAATCAACTTTATGGATTAAGACGTTGGAGAGGACTTGGATCTGTAACTGTAGCTGCTGGAATGGAGTATTAAGCACTTAATGGGAAAGTGGCTTAATAGTGGAGTATGCTCAACGTACATGCAGGTACACCCAGCGTACGTATCATATGGCTAGTACACTTAGCGTACATAGGAGTACGCCCAGCGTACTCATCAGAGATGGGACTTGTGAATTTTGGGCCTCGGTTTGGGCCATTCAAGGGATTTTGGTTCTTCGGGTTTTAGTTGGCCATCAGAAGTTAGTTAATGTGGGCCAAGAGGATGTTTGGGCTTAGGGTAAGGCCCAGTAGAGGAATTGGGCCTAATTGTAACACCCAAAATTTCAAACCAGTTTAAACTTTAAAAAGAAATGTCAAGTTCATCAAAACATTACAACTTTGTTTTTAAAATACTAATTATCAGAGTTTTCCCAAAAACATAAACACAATAAGAGGAGATGTACGACCATGCCTTTGCCTTGACGCGATCACTTGTTGTACCTAAAACAATAAACTGAAACTGTAAGCCCGAAAGCTTAGTGAGTTACCCCCAAAATACCGATACACATACAGTCCACATAGCCATATCAACAATAGCATATCATAACAATCTGAAATAGAACAGTACGTAACGGGTCCACAACTTTATAGACTGGAATACCCCTGGGCCCACAGTGTGAGTCTGGAATGCCTACCGAGCCCTCAGCTCACATCTGGATTGCCACCGAGCCCTCAGTACAAGTCTAGAATGCCTACCGGGCCCTCAGCTCGTATCTGGATTGCCATCGAGCCCTCAGTACGAGTCTGGAATGCCTATCGGGCCGTCAGCTCATATCTGGAATGCTTCTGAGTCCTTAGTATGAGCCTAGAATGCCTACCGGGCCCTCAGCTCATATCTGGCATACTCCCGAGTCCTTAGTATGAGTCTAGAATGCCTACCGGGACCTCAGCTCATATCTGGCATACTCCCGAGTCCGCAGTATGAGTCTGGAATGCCTAGCGGGCCCTCATCTCATATCTGGAATACTCTAGGGTTTGTTGGATACCGCATGGAGAAGTACAACCTCAACCCAACCCACATAACATATAACATAACTACCGAGCATGCAATAATCATATAACATCACAAGTAGTCCTACAGGTCTACCTAACTGGCATAACCACTAGCATGCAACACTAACTCATACTCAACATTTAATACTACTAGGATAACATATCCAATGGGCCGGCCTTGGTGCCTTAGACCCCTTGGTATAATGAGGATAACTCACCTCGAAGATGTCTACTCGGTCGATAAATCCCAACTCTCGGATCACTTGCCAAAGACTCCACCACCTATTACCAAAGTACGAATATACTCATAAGTCCTCATCCTTACAAAGTACTCCATAAACCAACTAGTTAACCCCCGGTCAAAGTCCTCAGTCAAGGTCAACAGTCCATGTTAACCTTAACTCATCGAGTACCCTCGGTTACTCGCCGGGTTCCTTGAATTTCTTTCCCACTCGCCGAGTCACCGGGGTGACTCGTTGTGACAACCCGAAATTTCCATTATGTACAACATGCCAAGTCAACAGAAAGTCAAACTCATTCCTGGAATCATTTAGCACAATTTAGAGTCCATTTGAGAGTTCTGAGCCTTGTACACTTAAGGAAGAAGTGTCGGGGTTTATCTACTGAATTTATAGCACAAAGACCGAACCTTAAGCACATTAACCATGAGTTCACAGCCACCACATGGGAGTTTATGGCCGTAAACTCCATGTGGGCCGTAAACTCGCCCTATATGGTGAAGTAAGGGTCATTTGTTCATTTCTTTCATTTCTTTGGCCCAAATCCTCTCGAGTATCATCCCGAGCTTTGTCCCCGATCTTCAAAACTCGTAAGTTCCTCGCCCTAACAAGTTGATATCTTAGATGATCTAGTAATATTAGATGATTTCATCTGTGAAATCATTCCATTTTGTAGATTTTCAAGATCCACCAAGAACACACACTCGTGTTCTTGGCCAATATTGACCATTTGAGCTCGTAGATTGTAAGTACACTTGATCCAACTCATTATACTCCATGTTTACCATGTTTAGAGCTTAGAATACATAAGAAATCAAGAGATTCATGGAGTTTACGGCCAAGACATGTTATTGGGCCGTAAACCCCTTTTAAGGGTGCAAATGTCACCCTAACACTCTAGTAAGCCTTGATTTTTAGCATAGAACATTTCACCATGGACCTAAGGACCAAGATTCACGAAATGGTACTCCTTACCATGAGTTTATGGCCGTAAACTCATGGGGGAGTGGTCCCAGGGCCGTGAACATTAAGCAAGGCCATTTTAGGGCCTTAAACCCACCCAAACACTTGTTTAAGCTTTGAAGCACTTAACCACTTAAGTTGTAATAGCTTTGAGCATCATTTAGTGACCCAATTGAGAGTTTACGGCCAGGAGTTTACTCCCCTGGGCCGTAAACTCCAACACACATGGTCTTTGGACCATAAACTCCCGTATGAGGCTTTGCACTCCTTTGTTGCAACCCGATAGCCTCCTAGCACTTGACCAAAGTGTTTTCCTCGCAATAGGATTTTTATACATGTTTAATTAGTGGTAAAATCACTAATTGGTTATATACATATGTCTTCATATGTATTTAGGATTATTGTGTGTGTCTAAGTCTTCACTTGACACCAAGCACTGGTCCGACACTTCCTTCCGATCCACTCACTGCAGGTGAGTTCATACCCCTTGAATTAACCTTTTAAATGTTTTCAAATGTTTATAAATGCTTTATGGGGGGAATACAAGTTGAATCATGTTTAGTTATTATATCAATCACATGTGATTAATAATTATACATGCAAATGACTTTACTTTACGTTAACTGTTTTGCCAATCAGTTTTCATCAAATGTTTATCTTGAACGTTTTTAAGTGTTTAAAACACTTTATTAAACTGTTTATTAAACACAGTATGTTTCATTTCAAACCCTGTTACATTTGTGGGTCAAACAAAGGTTCCTTTATACTTAAATTGTTGTTATCAATCAAATACTTTCAAACCATTTTATAAATTGACATCAAGTCGATCTCTTCTTAGGTATTAATTTTCCTTTAAAGGTTTTACAAAACTCCTTATATACTTTTATATTGTCAATTGCATGCCGGTATATGTATAGTTATATAATTAGTGTTTAAAGGACTTAGGAAGGCTAACCCGCTTTATTTCCTTTTTCCCGTTGGGATGGGGTCTGGTAGGGTATTGGGTATCCGTCCGAAGGTCGTTTAACTAGCAATTATATATCATGTATACATATAAAGACATAAGAGTTGTCCTCAGTCAGTTCAGTACCTTTGGGTAGCAAAGGCATTACTTTAGGTTATACACATACATGGTTAGTAACTATTATAGGTTTAGTTAAGAGATACCACTTACCATTCCAAGTACAATGAATCACACAAGAGTCAGTTCATTCATGAGTCTATACTAGTACATTACATGATACATGAGTATGTTTACATAGATACGCTTACATGAGTACGTTTACATATGCTTACATGATACATGAGTACGTTTACATAGATACTCTTACATGAGTACATTTACATAGATACGCTTACATGAGTACGTTTACATGAATACTGTTACATAGATATTATATGATGGGTTACTATTACATATTATATGTGTAGATATTGTCATATATTTCTCCTTCTTATCTTTATCTTGTGACTCAAGCACATAATCGACGAGATAGATTGGACTTTACATCCTAGTACCAAAGGATACTTTGAGGGGCTAACCATTCCTATAGCCACTATTAGCTATAGAGGATATTGAACATCTACAGATGCCTACGGTTGATACCATTACAGGTATACTTTAAGGGACTAATTATTCCTAAACCCAGCTGTTAGCAACAGAGGTAAATGTACATCTACGGATGTCTTAAGTTAGTACTGTTAGTTATCCTAGTGCAAAAGGATAGTACTTATGTTATTATGTTATTTTCTTCCTTTACTTTGTGACATATTCACATGAATGACGAGGTAGGATATATTTGATATAGATAACTATTTTCCTTATTACCTTTATATTGTGACTCATACACATAATCGATGAGGTAAAGTTTAGTTTTATACTAATAGTTAAATAGGGAAAAACCATCACACTTACAGAGACGCGTACTTTCAAAATAGTAGGGTCTTGGTAGAAGACTTCTTTTATAGGGATCATAGGGATTTCTAGGGTTAGTCAAACGCTTTCCATTACTTACCAACATTTACATACTTATATCAGCTTTCTTTCAAAACAATGTCAAGACTTCCATTACAAGTTTTACACATCAAAGACACATTAATACATATAAATTCACCAGCTTCTTTGCTGATACTCGCTTTCAAAATAACTTGTATTCTCAGGTCACACATAGACAGGTACGACGACCAGGTTTGTGAAGACGGAGCAGTCCAGACTCGTCTTATTCTGATTATTCATTTTATTGTTGTATGTTATGAAAGAACACTCTTGTAATTAAAATTCATACTATTAATGCAATGGATGATGTTGTTGCTTGTTTACTACTTTATATTGTTGTGATACATTACATGACGTCCTCCGCCCCTGAACGTTTCCGCCCTTCTCAGTTTTGGGGTGTGACACTCGTCGAGTTCTTATGATTTTTGATCGAAACCCTAAGGCCACCCGTCAAGTTTTCTTCTAGCAACACGATGGATACACATGCGTTCATAACTTGGGGAAAACTCATCCGACTCGTCGAGTTGTTCATACAACTCGTCGAGTCTATCGCAATCTTCATCGTACTGGCCGAGTTGTTCATCCAACTCATCAAGTTCACGACCATCTTCATGTGACTCATCGAGTCAACTTTGCGACTCATCCAGTCCCTTCAGTCCTTAAGCCATACATACTCATTTAAGCCATGCAATGGCTCCAAATTGCAGATCCAAGCTTCCAGGGCATGCCTTTCACGTAAAGTTGCAGAATTTACGTGCATGCATGGCCAAAAAAAGCTCTTAATGCCATATCTAAGCTCTTAATGGGGTTTCATTCACAAGGAGGGCCTCATCCACGACCAAAACAGAAACTTTATGATTGTAGAGCTTGAGAAGAGTCCAGATCTGAAGTTACAACTTCAGATCTAGCTCATATCTCGCAATATCACTTCATTCAAACCATAAAAACCCTAGATCTCCACCATATGAAGTCTAGAAGGTAAAGAGATAAAGATGAAGACTTGATACCTTCAATAGATGCTAACTGAGGTAGATCTCAGATTTCCACTCCTTCCTTGCTCCTTTCCTCTTGCTCTCTAAGTTCTTTCTCCCAAAAACCTTCTTTCCAAGCTTACAATACACAAGAATGAAGCAGTACACGAATTAGGGTTTCTATGAGCTCTCAAGGACTGCAAAGAGGCCAAATGAGGCTTATGCTTCCTTAAATAGAGTATAGAACCCTGGGATTTAGGGTTTCATCTACCAGCTCCTATTCGTCGAGTCCCTTTATGGACTCAGAGAGTAGGTCACTAAATACGCGATCCCACCTCACTGCTACTCGACGAGTAGGGTAACCTTAACTCGTTAAGTAGGACTTAAAACCAAAGAAATTATTATTTAAATCAATACCTAAGAATCGGGGCATTACACTAATTTAGCAAATTGGGCCATTAGTGGGCCACTGTACTTATGTTGGGCTTTTGTTTTGAGTTTAGGTCTTAGTTTTAGATCATATTGGGCCAGGGGTAGAATGCTCATTTTACCCCCATGCATGGATTAAGGATTATGGTATGGGACCCAATTACTAAATGGGTATATTGATAGGTATTGATAGCTTAGGAAGTGGGCAGGGCAGCAACTAAGGATTTCTTTCAGGAAGATTCAACATTCGAGGTGAGTCTTCAACCCATACCAATGGGTCTAAGGCACCAAGGCCGACCCATTCTATGTTATGTGGTACATTAGCTGTTGTAGAGATATGTGGTATGGTAGTTAGCTTTATGATAAGTTGTATGCTAGTGATTGTATGTTATTGCATGGAAGACCCCGGGGGGAGCCCGTGGCAATTGGATGTAATACCATGTGGGGTAGCCCATGACATTCCTGGGTATAAGACCATGTGGGGTAGCCTATGGCATTCCCAGGTTAAGACCATGTAGGGTAGCCCATGGCACAATTATGTAAGACCCTGGGGGGATCCCACGACATCCTTACAGGTTTATGTTTGTGTTATGTGTAGATATTTCTGTGATATATGATATGTTTATGTGTTGTGTGATATGGTAGTTCTCTTTGTGATACTTGCATAGAAGACCTCGGGGGGAGCCCGTTCAGTTGGATATAAGACCATGTGGGGTAGCCCATGGCACAATGGTGTAATGTAACATCCTGAATTTCAAAAGTATGACTTAAGGGTTTAAAGTGTAATTTCGAAGAAGGGACTCGACGAGTAGGTATGCTTACTCGCCGAGTTGGAGCGGGTTTAGGTCGCGAATTAAGTAACCAACTCGCCGAGTCCGAAGCTAGGCTCGACGAGTTGGTGCTGGAATGAGAAAAACCCTAATCTTTGGGTTTGCACCCAATTAAAAGGACCTTATGTCCTTCTCCTAACCTCCTATTCCCCCAAAGAGTTCCAGAGAACCCTAATTTCATGTGAGACTTCATTGTTGAGGAAATTGGAGCTTGGAAGAGGAATTTGGTGTAAGGGGCTTGATGAATTAGAGGCTAGCATCAAGGGGCTTGTGTAGATCTGGGATCTACATCATTTTGGGCACATTTCAGAGGTAAGAAGCCATAATCTTAAGATATTTCCTTTTTGGTTCATCCTTGGTGGTTGATTTAGAGTTCCTTAGCTTGATTGAGATCTATTTCGGGTTTGGTGAATCCCCCTACTCTTTAACCCTATCCCTAGTGTGTTTTGGGCCTATATCTCCTTGGTTTCACGTAAAGTTTGCAACTTTATGTGAGGGTTAGATTGTAGAAGAGTGGATCTATAGATTGGAGCCCCTACATGGATCGAAAAGCCTCTGAATGGATTGAGAACTGGAGAGACTCGACGAGTTGGAAGAACAACTCGGCGAGTCTGTTGAAGATTGCCTTGGACTCGGCGAGTCAGGTCGCAGAACCCCAACCTCTTTTGGTTAAAGCCATGGATTAAGTGAGTCGATTGGCGACTCAGTGAGTTGGACAGGATGGGACTTAGAGATCGTTGGACTCGGTGAGTCTTGGGGCGATTCGGCGAGTTAAGATGTGCTAAGAGAGTTTTTTTGGGTATGGGAACTCGACGAGTCGACGGGTTGACTCGGCTAGTAGAGTCAATCAGGAAGGTTGACTTTGACTGAGGACTTTGACTTTGACCAAGAGTTGACCAGTTTGACTTCCGAGGGTACTTTGGTAATATTGGTATTTATGGAAATGGTTCTTTGGTAGTGTTCTGTGGTGAAGATTGTGTCGGTGGTCGGAGCAACTTGGTCTTATCTTTTTAGTCGGCAATTGTAGGTGAGTTATCCTCACTATATCAATAGGGTCTAAGGCACCAAGGCCGGCCCTTTTAGTTGTTATCTTGGTTACAATATGCTACATGTGGTTATGATATGTTAGATCGGTATCTGGATATACAGTATGTTTTCATGCTCTTATGATCCGTTAGAATTGGTATGTTAGTGACTTGGTTAGGTCGGTGTTTTTGTTGTGAGAGATTACTATGATCGATGATTTGTGAGATAGTTATATCTGATATCTGTACGTGTACTGTTTGATGTGCTTATTGATCTGATTAGATCGGCGTCCTGGTAATTAGGACATAATTATGTTAGTGACCTGGTTTAGGTCGGTATCCTGGTATATAGGATGATGCTATGTTAGTGAATGGTTAGGTCGGTATCCTGGTTAGGATGTTGCAATGCTTTATGATCTGCTAGATCGATTTGTTTATCTATGGACTATTATGTGATTACCTGTTATATGTGCACATGGTTATTTTCTTGATGTTTGGGTTGAGGCGGATCTGCTTTGTGCTGAAGTCCAACATACTCTACGATTGGTCCGAATAGATTGTAGGCCCGTATGGCGGTCCAGTCATACTGAAGGCTCGGGATAGATCCAGATAGACTAAAGGCCCGGTGCGGGCGGTCCAGTCATACCGTAGTCTCAGAGAGTGGACTAGGTGGACTGAAGGCCTGTTGAGGGCGGACCAGTCACACTGCAGACTTGAGAGGCATGGCTGTTTTGTATTGTGATATGATATGATATGATTATGGTTGTATGTGGTTGGTATTTTGGGGGTAACTCACTAAGCTTTCGGGCTTACAGTTCTGTGTATTGTTTCAGGTAGTTCAGGAGATCGTGGCAAGGTGAAGGTGTGATCGTACCGCTCCTCATGTTTTATGATTTATGTGATATGGTTCTGGGGGATACTCTGATGTTTAAACTATTTTGAAAACAAACTGTAATCACTTAATGGTTTTTAAATGTATTAAAAAGTTTTAAATTGGCTCAAATTTTATGGGTGTTACATGTAAGACCCTGGGGTAGCCCACAACATCCTTACAGGTCTATGTATGCATGGCTTATGTGATTTAGGTAGCTTTTATAGCTAGTAGGATATGTGATACAGTTAGCTTCTATAGCTAACTGGATATGTGATACAGGTAGCTTTTATAGCTAGCAGGATATGTGATACTTGTAGCTTCTATAGCTAACAGGATATGTGATATGTGGGTTGTGTGTGTGGTATCCTCTGGGAAACTCACTAAGCTTCGTGCTTACAAGTTTGTTTATGGTTTCGAGTATCATCGTATTGGAAAGGAAGGGCTCGGATTGATCGCAGTGCATACACCTATGATTTCCGCAATGAATGATTTTAGGATCAATTCTGATAAATGATTTACTTAACTATGAATTGAAAATTTTGAATTAAATGGTATCAATGTTTTAGTTATATTAAAAATGAAAATTTTACTTTGTAAATTGGGTCGTTACACGGGCCTCGCCCACACTCTGCTGTCTAGGAGATTCGGGCCCTGCCCACACTCCACTATCTAGGAGATTCGGGCCCCGCCCACACCCTGCTGTCTAGGAGATTCAGGCCCCGCCCATACTCCGTTGTCTAACATGCATACAAGTATCACAGAGACAACAACTATATCTCTCAAGCAATCACATAACTATACTCAAATAATACTATGAGATTCTAGCCCCGCCCACACTAGACTGTGATGAGATTCAGGCCCACCCATGCTTAGCTACTAACATGTCACATATATGGGCCGGCCTTGGTGCCTTCAACTCGTTCCTACTGAAAGGAAACTCACCTCTCAAACTGAATGTTGAACTTGTGCGTGAGAAATCTCTACTGGCTGCTCCCACAACTCCTCCGCTACCACTATATAATAATACTTAGTCAAAATCTGGCAATCTTTCTTAGGGTAAAATGACCATTTTACCCCTGGTCAAAGTCAATGTTTTGGTCAAAGTCAACCTTCTAGGTTGACCTAACTCGCCGAGTCAGCCTATCGAATCGTCGACTTCTATAACTCAAAAACCCTAAAGTTGTGTCTCATCTCGTCGAGTCACCCAATGACTTGTCGAGTTCCCAGGCTACCCATCCTCGCGACTGGAGGGTAACAACCCATGGAGGGTAACTTATCATTCTCAAAGGGATCAAAAAGACCCATAAATCAAAACTAGAAGAGATCTAAGTCATGGATTACCAAGCTAGGGGATTTTTACCTCAGAAGGTTGCACAATATGAATGAAATCCCAAATCTTGATCTTCTCCACAAGCTTGATGGCTCCAAGCTCTTCCAACTCCTTTTTATATCACAAAAACACACCCAAAAGTTCAAGAATCTCTCAAGAATGAAACTCACAACGAATTAGGGTTTTGAAGGACAGGGAGGCTGATAAGGGAGGCCCAAAAGGGGTTAAGTAGCTTAAATAGCGTGCAAAACCCCGAAAATAGGGTTTCATCCTACCGGCCCTACTCGTCGAGTCGGGCTCTCGACTTACCGAGTAGGTCATTTAATCCCCGCGTCCAATCTGGCATATACTCGACGAGTTAGGGCTACCGCCTCATCGAGTAGCTCTTATAAAATGAATAATAAAATGAACTAATGCGTTCCAGGAATGGGGTGTTACAATTCTCCTCCACTTATCTCAGACTTCATCCTCAAAGTCTGCTGCCTCTGGAAACAACTCCGGGTAGGGTTCCCTCATCTCCTCCTCGGGCTCTGATCCCCTGTTGTGCTACTACTGCACCTTCACTAGCTCGACCTTCTTGTTCCTTAGCTCCTTCGTCTTGTGATCTAGGATCGCCACAGGTATCTCAATGTAATTCAGGCTGTCATCAACCTGAATATCCTCTAAACGCACAATCGTCGCGTCGTTCACCAAGCACTTACATAACTGGGAGACATGGAAAGTGTTCTGGATCTGGCTTAGATCGACTGATAGATCCAATCTGTATGCTACCCTGCCCACCCGAGTCGTGACTCTGAAAGGGCCAATATACCTGGGCCTAGCTTGCCCCGTTTCCGGAACCAGATTACACCCTTCCAGGGTGACACTTTCAGGAGGACCATGTCGCCCACCTGAAACTCCAAGCCTGAACGCCACTTGTCGGCGTAGCTCTTCTGCCGACTTTGAGCAGTCTGAAGCCTGCTCCAGACCTGCTGGATCCGCTATGTGGTCTTGAGTACTACCTCCGTAGTCCCCATGACCCTCTGACCGACCTCACCCCAACAGATTTGGGTCCTACACTTCCTCCCGTAGAGCATCTCGAAGGGAGACCGGTCTATACTGTCGTGGTAACTGTTGTTATACGAAAATTCCACTAACGGAAGATATGTATCCCAACTGCCACCGAAATCCAAAACACATGCATGAACCACGCCCTAGAGAGTCTGAATCGTCCTCTCACTCTGTTCGTCCGTCTGGGGGTGGAAAGCGGTGCCGAAGTGGAGACGAGTACTCATCTCGTCGTGAAACCGTTTCCAAAATCTGAACATAAAATGGACATCTCGGTCTGACACCACTGAGACAAGCACTCCATGCCGTGTCACTACCTCTCGCACGTAAATCGCGGCCAACTTCTCGGCTGAGATGCTCTCTTGGATCGGTATGAAGTGGGCGCTCTTGGTCAACCGATCCACGATGACCCAAATCGCATCAACCCCATGTGCGGTCCTGGGAAGCTTAGTGATAAAATCCATAGTAATGTCCTCCCATTTCCGCACGGGGATGTCTAATGGCTACATCTTGTTGTGAGGCCTCTGGAGCTCTACCTTGATCTTCCTGTAGGTTAGGCATCTCTCTACATACCAGGCTACTTCCCAATTCATGCAGGGCTACCAATAATCGGGTCGAAGATCTCTGTACATCTTCGTCTCCCCAACGTGGATGGAGAACCTTGGACTTGTGGGCCTTGTCCATCAGTATCTGCCGTACTCCACCCCAGTACGGTACCCAGACCCTATCATGCAGGGTCAACAACCCACGGTTGTCATAATCGAAGGAGGCCACCTGGCCTATAATCCGCTCGCACTTCCGGCGTTCCTCCTTCTTGCCCTCGAAGTGTGCCTCTCGTATCTGCTCTAGCAATGGAGTAATCACTTTCATCCTCATACAGATGTCTCGGATCGGGGCTGCTACTGCCTTGCGGCTCAGGGCGTCAGCCACTACGTTGGCCTTGCCTGGGTGGTAAAGCATCTCACAATCATAGTCCTTCACCACATCTAACCACCGATGTTGCCTCATGTTCAGATTTGGATGATCCATGAGGTAAATCAAAATCTTGTGATCCGTGTAAATGGTATAACAGACCCCATAGAGGTAATGCCGCCAAATCTTGAGGGCGAACACCACTGTCCCTAGCTCTAAATCGTGCGTCGAATAGTTAGCCTCATGAGGCTTCAACTACGTCGAAGCATAAGCTATCATATGACCCCGCTGCATCAAAACTGCTCCCATGCCTGTGATCGATGCATCACAGTAAACTACAAAGTCATCTACACCCTCTGGCAGGGTGAGAATCGGTGCCTCTCACAATCGCTGCTTGAGCGTCTCAAAGGCTGTCTGCTGCTCAGGTCCCTAATGAAAAACCATCGACTTCTTATTCAGTTGGGTCAAAGGAACTACAATCTTGGAGAAGTCCTGAATAAATCCCCTGTAAAACCCTGCCAGACCCAGGAAACTTCGAATCTCATTTGGAGACCTCGGAATCTCCCACTACATCATGACCTCTATCTTGGCCGGATCGACTAGAATACCCTTATGGTTGACAAGATGCCCAAGGAACTGCACCTCGCGCAACCAAATCTCACACTTGGAGAGCTTCGCAAAAAGTCTCTCCCTCCTCAGTGTCTCCAGTACCTCCCTCAAGTGCTCTTCATGCTGCTCCTGAGTCTTGGAGTAAGCCAAGATGTCATCAATGAAGACTATTACAGACCGATCCAACATTGGTCTGCACACGTAGTTCATGATGTCCATGAATGTGGCTGGAGCATTGGTGAGCCTAAACAACATCACCACAAACTCATAATGGCTATAGTGAGTCCTAAAAGCGGTCTTCTGCACATCATCATCCCTGACTCGCATCTGGTGAACCCTGACTGCAAATCAATCTTAGAGAACCAAGATGCTCCCTAAAGCTGGTCAAACAAATCGTCTATCCTCGGAAGTGGGTAATGGTTCTTAACCGTTACCTTATTCAGGTCCTGGTAGTCTATGCAAATGCGATGTACCTGTCCTTCTTCTTCACAAACAGGATCGGGGCTCCCCATGGTGAGCTGTTCGGCATAATAAAACCCTTGTCTAGCAGCTCTTGCATCTGCGTAAACAACTCCTGCATCTCAGGAGGAGCCAACCGATATGGTGCCTTGGCTATCGGAGTCGCACCAGGGACCAGGTCAATCCTAAACTCAACCTGTCTCTCCATAGGTACCCTAGGCAAATCCTCCAGGAATATGCTCGGGTACTCTCGCACTACCGACGCATCATCAATTGTCGTCTTACCCTTATCCCGGGTATCCATTACTTAGGCGACGTATCTTGCGCAACCTTGCTGAAGGTGGCACCTCACCCTCGCTGTTGAATAGAGAACTGATCCGCATTGTGGCCTCTCGCCCTGGACTACTAACCCTCCCCTACTAGGAGTGCAAACCCTCACTAGCTGTTGTTCGCAGTCAATCACTTCCCCATTGGAGCTCAACCAATCCATACCCACTATAACCTTATTCCCACGCAGGGGAATAGGAACCAAGTCTACTGAAAACTGCTGATCGAATAACTGTAGAGTACATCCTCGGTGAACCCTAGCTACTCGGTAAGTCCTATTATTCGTTATCTCAACGTCTAAAGGACAATCTGGCTACCCTGGAGCGCTACAAAATCACTTGCTAAGTGCGAGTGACACAAAAGATCTGGTATCCCCAGTATCAAGCAACACCATAGTTGATATACCGTTCACTAAGAACGATCCTATAAACAAACATATAAACATGAATAACAATAAATATCAATAAATAGATAAGAAAAAGATACATACCCATCACCATGTCAGGGGTTGCACGTGCCTCCTCTACTGTCAACTGGAAGGCTCTGCTCTTTGCCATTGGTGCCTCAGCCCGGCCCTAATGATCGTCTGTAATCCTCAAAGTGGTAGGAGCAGGTGCCACCACCTGTCCTGCTGATGCTAGAATCGGACACTGGGACTTCTTGTGTCCCCTCTTATTGCACCGAACGCAAATCAGATCAAATGTTTTGCTGGTGGTAGTAGCAGTACAATCCTTGCTGACATGTCCAGTTCGGCCGCACTTGAAGCAGACCAAACTACCCGCCCTACATGGCCCCTCATGCGCCTGCCACACTTGCCACAACAGCCTTGGCCCTGCTGGCCCTTCCCTCATGTAGTGACATAAGAACATGGTTTGGCATGCGGAATTAAAGCTTGCACAATTGAACATGGTGATTTGGGTGTTTAAGAGATATATTGAATGTATATGGTGTTACAAAAAGGATCTAGATCTAGACTACATAAATAACACACTTACACACTCACTTTTACATCTCTCAAGAACACCTCTACAAGTGGTATGAACCCACCTTATATAGAGGTGTTTACATGTCTCTCTATCACTCTCACTAACAAATGGGTCTAAAGGCTAAAGCACTACATGCAAGTGGGTTTTACAAAAGTCAAACATTTACAAAGTCATGAATGAATAACTTTGCAACCCCAACATTCTCCCCCTCAAAGTTAGGAATGAATGACCCACCTCAAATCTTCCAAATTCAAGCACTACGCGGCTCGAGCCTCAAAGGTGACACATGTCGAAACGAACTTCAATCTTTAATTCTTCCATGACTCTTCAATTTGGGCTCTAGGATGTGAGACCATACAATCCGAGCAGCAACGAATGATCAAGAGTATTCCAAACTCCAAATAATCACCCAAAAGTTGCGCATAAAAACACACCCCAAAAATCTTCAATAAACCAAACCCATTTCGAATACATCACTTCCAAACTTCCAATTGCATCATCTCATAATCTTCAAAACTTCAAGATCACTTCGGTCTTCAATTCCGCGTAATATGAAAAATTCAAGTTCGAATTTCCATATAAAACTTCTCCCCCTTTTTATAATCGAAATTTTATTATAAAACTCCAAAGGAAAAAGAACGTGCTCTATTCGGAATTTTTCATGTTAAAACTCCCCCTTAACATGTGGCATAAACTTTGTGCTTCAATCCGGAAAATCGAAAAAATATTGAATTTTTAGCTTCATTCACGGATTGCCTTTGACAAAATTTCTCAAAAATGAGTAGAAATTGTCAATTTCAAAATTCTGCAGTGACCCTTTGCGCCAAAAACAACCAAATATGCGAAACACACCCCCATTTGCGAAACCGGGTAGAATGTGTAAATTCGCACAAATTGCAAGGACCAGAACTGAAAATTCTGCAATTTCTCAGATTTTATTACCCATTTGCGAAGTTGGGTATTTGTTGCCAAAAATGCGAAACTGTAGGGGCTCTTTTCGAAACTTCTGTTTTCTTCCCTAATTCACGAATGTTTCACAGTAATACGCTACGCTTCGCACGTTCATTCAATTTCTTCCCACGTCACTGATGCGAACTAACAAATTCTTCGCATCTTTCATCCAATATAACCAAATATGCGAATATCTCCAAACCATAACAGAATGCAAATGAACATCTTGTTTGACTTCCAAATTGCGAACCAAAATCAATATGCGAAACCAAGTGAACAACATAATCGATCCACAGATGCGAACTCATGTTTTGATCTCATATGCGAACCATATCACTATTTGCGAACATTTAATTCAGTTAATCAAATGTGAACTGCTGTTGAAGACAAACGCGAACTCCATATCACATCCTTATACCCATCGATTGACTCCAAACATTCGAAATCGATGCTCATAACCATTCGATTCCTAAACCAAATCATCTAAGAAAAATCGAACACTGTTCTTCAATCAACCATTCAAGAACCAAAAGCTAATCATAAGAAATCTTTGATTATCAACCAATGACCTTAATAAGCCATTCTGATTTCTAGTTCTACAATCTAATTAGAAATCGACTCCAAATCAACCTTGATACAAGCCATCGATATCAACATCATCAATTATGACTTCAAAAACCTGTTCGCTATCAATCATCGATACTAAACCATCAACAGTTAAAATCGAAATCTCAAAATCACCAGTCATCAATCGATCGAACATTGACTCCAAAAAGTCAACATTCAAACCCAGTTCCTCAATTCGTTCCAATTCAAAAAGATAATACAATCGATGAATTCAAATTTATCAAGAGAAAAGATCAATCGATCGATCAATGAGTTGAACACAGTATCTGAGTGTGAATTTCAATTTGATTCCATCCAAATAAAGAACACCATTTGATCGAGAATTCAGATCTTGACCAATTTCAACAAAATCATGGATTCACATATCGACTTATTTCTACTGTATTGATCATGATCGATCAAAGAGATAAAGTCAATACTTATGATCAATTCACAAAGTTGGAATTTCAAACCAGATTAATCAATTTCAACGGATGATCAATTTGATGAAATCAGAACACAGGAAACACGAACATGATGAGAATCAAGAATGTACAACTCAGTAAAGCATATGATAAAGTCGACTGAGAATCGTATTTCTTTCAGATTAACTCACATAGATCGGATCTTTTAATTGAACGATTGGGCCCCAACTGATTTATCAATGAACAGTGAGATTGGACTCAAGATTTGGACATGAGCAGTAAACGATCTTGGGCTTATTTTGTTTGACTCTAAATTTTGATCAACGAAAAATTATTGGATCAACAATGGGGTTTTTCAAGAAAAATTTGATCCAACGAGTCAAATGATCACAAATCAAAAACGCAAAGCACGAATTCAATGAAATTAAGAGAGATCATAGAGAGAGACTCACCAAAATTGCTCAAATTGCGACAAAAGTTGCCAAACCGAGAATCGTTCTTCAAAGGTCACGTTGATCGTGAAAACCAAGCTCTGATACCAATTGTAGTGACATAAGAACATGGTTTGGCATGCGGAATTAAAGCTTGCACAATTGAACATGGTGATTTCGGTGTTTAAGAGATATATTGAATGTATATGGTGTTACAAAAAGGATCTAGATCTAGACTACATAAATAACACACACTTACACACTCACTTTTACATCTCTCAAGCACACCTCTACAAGTGGTATGAACCCACCTTATATAGAGGTGTTTACATGTCTCTCTCTCTCTCACTCTCACTAACAAATGGGTCTAAAGGCTAAAGCACCACATGCAAGTGGGTTTTACAAAAGTCAAACATTTACAAAGTCATGAATGAATAACTTTGCAACCCCAACACCTCGGGAATTTACCTTGGGCTTTTTCTAGAGCCCTCCGTGCCAAACACCGCCTCTGGCTTCCTCTTCCTCTCTATCTCCAAATCAATCTCCTTCTCATGAGCCCTCGCTATCACATCCTCCAACGTCTTGCAGCTAGACCGACTCACAAACTGTCTGATATCACTCCTCAACATCTCATGGTATCGGGCCTTTTTCATCTCCTCGTCTGCCATATACTGTGGAACGAGAAGAACCCTCTCCCTAAACTTGGCGATAATCTTCGCCACTGTCTCTGTCGTCTGCTAGAGATCTTGGAACTCCCTAGCAAGTTGTTGCACCTCATTAACATGTGCGAACTTGGCCCTGAACCTGGTCGTGAAATCACCCCAGGTCATCACATCTAAAATTGTATCATCACTAACAGCTCTTCCGACCTCCTCCTACCAATCACATACCCTGTCCTCTAGAAGACATGATGCAAGTCGGAACTTGTCCCCCTCGGGACATCGGCTGGTGCTGAATGCATTGGTGACATCCACCAACCATGTGGTACTCGCAATGGGGTCCCGAGCCCCATGGTAGTCGGGAGCTCCACAAGCCCTAAACTCCCTGAAAGTCAGCATGTGTGACCCCATCATGGTCACCACCTTGGTGCGTAAAGCACTCAAACACTCATCCAAAATATCAATAATGACCTCCTTGATCGTGCCAAAGATCACATGAGTCTGGTCTAGTACGTTGCGTGTGATATCTGAGGAGATGAACTCCTTAGTCTGCTCGTCTAGCTACTCAGCTCCAGAGCCTGAGCCTGATCCCTCACCGGCACCTGAACTGCCAATTGCTGGTCTAGGGCGTAGAACCACCATACTAAAACACATCATAACAAACATCAGTACACTAATCATATCTCAAGGGATCATAGATACTACAAGTTTCCTGGATTCATCTCAGCCTTCCTTGATTCGAGTATGGATCCTCTACTTTCAGTAGTACGGGCCCATAATACCTTCCACATCTATCCATACTTTCCTCAAGAACTGTCTCGGCTCCACCAAGTCCCTTCTACTACTACTACTGCTTCACGTGCTACTCTCATCCTAGGCTTGCCCTAGGGTAATCACCATCCCACTCTCCGCCATCAGCTATATAAGAAGTCCCTGTCATCTCCCCCTAACTAGCTCCTAAATACTATTACATATCAGTTAGACTAGATAATTCTTCGAATGAGAGGTTGTACCCTACAACGGTTGGACTCAAACGAGAGCTATGAAATAAGGCTAAACCTAACCTTCTAAAATTATTTAGTCCTTGCAATATGTAACTTAACATATCTGTTTACTAGTTAGAAAAAGAGAGCCAGAACTCCTAAAATCACTAAGCAAATAGCATTTGGGCATTGAGTACACATAATCAAGCATATACTACTCTGGCTATCATACTGACTAATTTGTACTAGCATGCATTTCTCATAAAGTTGATATACATATAACAAGCACATAAGGCATCCTTCCTAGATCCTTAGTCCTAATCTAGCATGCTATTCTCATAAATTTGATAAACATATCATAACATAAACTTGTATGGGTAATTTGGGAGTACTTACTTGAGCTCGACTGATTGCATGCACCACACCATTTTGTCTTTTTTAAAGTTCTTTTCTCTTTTCAAAATTCTTTTCTCTTTGTCAAAGTTCTTTTACTAAAAATGATTTTCTTATAAAAAATTTCATACTAATTCCTTAGTTTGAGTTCAGACACACTCGAGAGTGTGCTCGAATCCCTCAAACCAAGGCTCTAATACCAACTTCAAACATCCCAAATAATAAGGTCCAAAAATTTCGTTTTGAAATTTAATATAAAACCACAAATCATCCATAGTCATAAAGAAGATCATGTTTCATGTATCTCAAAACATCATATCAAATATTGTGACAAAATCATGTGAGATAAATATCAGAGTCTAAGACATCCCATGCCAAAAATGCAGTGTGTGCCATGCGATCATCCCAAGCCCTTCCCCTTGCTAGTGGAAGTACCTGTAACGAAAACTAAAAATTATAAGAAGAAGCTTAGTGAGTTCCCCAAACTACCACATACCATACAACTATCATGCAACTAGGAGATACGGGCCCCGCCCACTCTCGTGGAGATTCGGGCCCAGCCCACACTCTACTGTCTAGGAGATTCGGGCCCTGCCCACACTCCACTATATAGGAGATTCGGGCCCCGCCCACACCCCTCTGTCTAACATGTATACAAGTATCACACAGACAACAAGTATATCTATCAAACAGTCACATAAGTATACTCAAATAATACTATCAGATTCGGGCCCCACTCACTCTAGACTGCTACGATATCCGGGCCCCACCCACACTCAGCTACTAATATGTCACATATACGGGCCGACCTTGGTGCCTTCGACCCGTTCCTACTGAAAGGAAACTCACCTCTCAAACTGAATGCTGAACTCGTGCATGAGGAATCTCTGCTGGCTCCTCCCACAACTCCTCGGCTACCACTATATAATAATACTTAGTCAAAATCTGGCAATCTTGCTTAGGGTAAAATGATCATTTTACCCCTTGTAACATCCCATGTCCAGGTATACCTTGTAACCCTTGATCTTTTGAGTACTTGTCAATTTTAGCCCTTTATTGAGAAATGGTGGTGCATGAGTACGCAGGGCATATGCGAGTGTATGCGCAATGTACTGATATGTGTGCATTTGATGTGGAAGCCACCTAGTACGCTAGGCATACCAGAGGGTACGCTAGGCGTACTAGGCCCATATTGAAAACCCTAATTTGGGGTGAGTCCCCTATATAAAGGATATGATGGCCTCATTCCTGGCCACCATTTTCAGACAACAAACCCTCTAAACCCTAAATATTTTTTGTTGGAGCTTGTGAGTGCACTTGAGAGCTTTTGAGCGACATCTTGTGTTCTTAAAGTGAAGAAGAAGCTTTGGAGGAGAAGGAGTGAGAGTCCAGGCCCTTAGATCTGAGCATATATGTGTTAGGAGCTTCACATAGAGGTATAAAGCATCAAGCTTTCTCACTCTTTTGACTTGTGTATCATAGTAGAGCATTTTAGGGTTTTGTCCCAAAAGTTGGAGAACTTATGAGATATTGAGCTCCAGAGGCCATGATCAACCCCTTTGAGTGTATTTAGTGGTGTAATGTCATAAAAATCCAGTCTTGGACGTTGGAATCAAGCCATACATGAGATATGAGCTTTTTGAGATAAGAGAGTGAGTGGTTTGTGTTTTTGTAACCATATCAGCCATACAAAGGCTTAAAGTCACTGACTTTATGGAGTAAGAGCTATTAGGGAGTCCAGGTATGTGATATGAGCCAAGGTCTTACCCGATTAAGTCTAAATGAGTGAGAAAGCTGAAACTGGGACTTACGTTGGGCGTAATCCCAATACGCGCAGCGTAGGGGTCGAGCATCCCCGATGCCTGCATGGCAACAGAGTACGCTCAGCGTAGGGAGCTGGTACGCGCAGCGTACTCCCTGTCGTTGACTTTTTGGTTGACTTTTAGGGTTTGGTCAATTTATGGACTATTAAGCCTATGGAGGGGTAAAATGGTTTTTTACCCTTCTCCAAAGTAAAGTGAGTTCATACCCCCTATTTTCGGTTTTTACTATGTTTTGGGGGAGAATACAAGTTATTTTGTGTAGATCTATGTGTGTATGCATGATTTTGTGTGTTTTTCATGATATATGTGTGATTATGTGTTATAAACTCCATGAACTTCAAGATATGCTAAAATGTGATGATATTTGTAGAACATAACATTTAATGCAACTTATTATGCAAAGAAAAGGTTTTAAAATACTTCAAAGTTACTTAAAACTAAGAAAATTGCATAAGAGGGCCAAAAATGACAAAATAACCAAAAATGAGGTATTTTTATGTAACTTACGGTTTTAAGGGACCAAAAAGGTTGTATTTTGATAAATATGAATCTTTATGGTATTTGTGATCTTAAAAAGGGCTAGAAGTGTAAATGTTCATAAATGGGCTTCATTTGGGATTTTACGGATTTTTGGGCCAAGATTATAAATTCTTGGAACTTTTGTGGGCTTAAGTGTCATTTTCAACAAAGTTGTCAAAAATGTAAATTTTTTATAAGAAGAACTAAAAATGTAAATTTATTAAAACTTGGGCCAAAAAGATAAATCCTTATTCTAATAAAATAATAGTTTTAATCTCATTTTGACATGTGTTATTCTATTAGGCCTCCTAATTAATACATATTTTATTCTTCTTTTGCCATGTGTCACCCTATTAGTCTTCTAATTAATGCATGCCACTTGTCAACCTATTAATTATCCATTTCAAATTTCAAAATTTAAATTTACCACTCTAATTACATTAAATTAATAACATTAGAAATAAAATAAAATTAAAACAAATTATAAGGTGATATAATTTCACGTATTTATTTAAATTAACGATTATAATTTTTATAATTAAAAAAATATCTATTAATTAATAATTTATTTAAAATAATTGATTAGCAATTTTGAGTTTTCACTATGAAAGTTTAATTAATTTTGTAATCTTGGTTTCTACGGGTTATAAACTAGTCTATTTATAAATGGACCGAAAATGCATATTTTCATAAAACTAAGCCAAAAAATGATATTTTTGACAAAAGTGAGTTAAAAATGATATTTTTGCTTAAAAGTAGCCTTAAATGCAAACTTTGGCCTTAAACGACCTAAAATGTCATTTTTACCAAAAATGTGTCATGATTGTAAATTTTTGGTTTTTAGGACCAAAAATGATCTTTTACAAAAAGGTGGGCTTTTTATGTCATTTTAGTAAACAATGAAGCTTAAACAACCAACGTAACAAACCTCGGATCAATTACGACATTCACATCCTTAATGGTTCTGGAAATAATATGCATGATTACTGGGCCTTTGTTGTCCACCTACATGTTTATTGGGCCTGGAATATAACTTATATGTTTATTCGCGTAAATTCGATTAAGTATCTAGTGAAATATTTCGTTTGGCACCAAATAGTGTACAAACGTAGGCTATAGTTATAACCAGATTCTCCCGGAGAGAGAGCGTAAGTTTGTGTATAGATCTATATAGGGGTGAGGCGCCACACCTGAGCTGTTCGCTACAGTTAGGCTATGGCAGTCTAGGGTGACAAACCGTACCTTAAACAAGTCAGCGTCTAACAGACGTCATGGCAGGCAAAATTGTCATTATCAAGTATAGTTATAACGTCTCACTTAGAGGAATTAACATTATAAAATTTACGGGAAACCATCTTTTGTGGATAACACGGTAACCTACACATACTGATACTCAACCTCGGGTGTTGAAATTCCAACATTCTCTTACGCAGACAACATCGGGTTGTCTAGGATCATTCTCTTTATATCCTCACAAACATTAACACACATGCATTAATACAAGATCAAACACAAACATTTCAAAACGTTTTTCAGAAAATATCGGATTTTATGGTGTTTACAAAGTAATAAAAAACATTTTCTCAAACATGCTTATGAACTCACCAACATTATATATGTTGACCTTTTAAATTAACTTGTATTCTCAGGAAATCGTTGAGCAGGTCGGTCAACAAGAATACTTGGACATTTTGTTATGCTTTGTTTTCATCATATTTTGGATATTTTGGCATGTAATATTGTAATACGATACTCGATGTGAACAAATGACAACTGTAATATTACATGTGTGATGATGATGATGTTAAGTTTCAATTATATACTTTGCGATGATACTACTAGAATGAAGTCACCCAAGCCCCCAGACGTTTTCGCCGTCTGGTTCGGGGTGTGACATCGAGCATCCCCGATGCATGAATGGCAGTAGAGTACGCCCAACATAGGGAACTGGTACGCGCATAGTACTCCCTGTCGTTGACTTTTAGGGTTTGGTCAAATTGTGGAATATTAATCCCATGGAGGGGTAAAATGGTCTTATACCCTTCTGTGAGTTTATAGAAGGGTTAGTCTAGCTTCATTTGAGAGTCGTTATTAATTAGGGATAATTATGGTATGTGTTAGGAGGAGGCTAGACCGGTGATTAGAGTTCGAGGTTATCCGATTCTTACGAGGTGAGTCTTCTTATTATACTTACCATGAGTGGTATCTTTGTGTGACTGAGATGCCTTATGTACTTATCTGTGTATTTTAATATTCTGCATTATGTATTTGTGATTGATGCTGAGTATTATCAATATAAGCTTATTGAGTGAAGACCGGAGGGTCCCACTGAGACACATTGACCAGAGGGTCTTATTGAGTTATAGCCTCAAGTGGCTAATGAGCTGTGTGTGGTATTTTGGAGAACTCACTAAGCTTCGTGCTTACCGTGTTATGTGTTATGTGTTTCAGGTACTTCTCAAGATCACGGGAAGGCGCTAACTTGATTGTACACACATCAGAGTTTGAGTTATGTTTTGAGAGGATCCTGGAGTTGTGATATATACAGTTTTTGGATATGTGATTTGATGCTTGGATATTTGTGACACTTTTATGATTTTGAAATGAGATAAATGTGTTTTAAATTGAAAATTTTGGTTTGAAAATTTACATCGTTACAAGTTGGTATCAGAGCTTGGTTTGAGGGATTTGGATGCACCTCCGGGTGTGTTTGGACTCAAACTGAGGATTTGAGAAATTTTTTCAAAAGAGATCATTTTTCTAAAATGAGAAAGAGTTTAAGAGAAAACGAGTCGAAGCAGTGTGTACAATTAGCCAGAGCCCGAACGGTGATTTCCCAAAATACCTTTACTTTTTGTGTTACGAGATATTTATGAGATATTATGCATGCTAGAGGGTAGGCTAGGTATTTCATATTTAGGACTAGAGTTGCCTGATTTTTGATGGCTTAGCCTAGGAGTTGCTGCTATCTGTGATGTGATTTTGAGTATGAGCTGAGTAAGAGTATTTAGCAGAGATCACCTAGAGAGGGTTTTTCAGTTGAGAGAGAATCTAGGAGAGACACCTTGTGAGGGGTCTACTGAGAGAGTAGTATGTGATTTGTGAGATATAGAGTACTTGTGAATTGGGATCCTAGGAGGAGGACTTGGGTTGACTACAAGTTGGTGTGGAAGGTAGTATTTGGCCCGTACTACTAAAAGCACCGGATCTGTAGGCAGCCCAAGTAAGAATCCTTAGGATGCTAAGGAGCAAGTAGGGGCGAGTGATCGAGTGTGAGTATACTCGAGTGAGTCTCTGATGATTTTGTGTTGTGCTTTAGAGACATCATGGTGGGTACGCGCCACAACCCAAAGAGCAATGGAGTTAACAATGATGAGATTCACATGATGATTCATGACGAGGTGGCCGCAACCATATGGGAGTCTATTCCGTAGATATTTGGATCTATTAAGACCACTTTGATCGAGAAATTTGACGAGCGATATGTTGTTGTTTCTGAGGCGGCTGTTGTTGCAGCCACCGCAGTTGTCGCTGCTACCATGCCAAAGGGAGGTGAGCCACCCAATGACTCGTCGAGTTCCCAGACTACCCATCCTTGCGACTGGACGAACTAACTCGTCGAGTCGTCCTCGGACTCGACGAGTCCTAGCATAATCAGAAAAGGTATAAGATGATCCAACTCGTCGAGTTCCTTGACAACTCGCCGAGTTTCATGAACAATATAAGAGATTCTCTATCGAACTCGTCGAGTTCCCATATGAACTCGTCGAGTCCCTTGCAGATCTAACTTAAACAGCTGATTTCACAAATCCAAGGCTCCAAAATACAGATCCAACTCGTTTCCCTAGTCCATTTCTATAAAGTTGGAGACTTGATAGCTTTACACACCTTAAATATACCCAAACTCAAGTTATAGCTACCTACTTCCATGAACATGACCATTACTTGGACAAAAACGGGTCCAAGACCTCTTTTATGATTCTAGAGGCCAAATATCACAGGAAAAAGGGATTTCTTGGCATACAACACATGGAGGGTAAGTTATCCTTCATAAAGGGATCAAAAAGACCCATAAATCAAAACTAGAAGAGATCTAAGTCATGGATTACCAAGCTAGGAGCTTTTTACCTCAGAAGGTTGCTAAAGATGAATGAAATCCCAGATCTTGATCTTCTCCACAAGCCTGATGGCTCCAAGCTCTTCCAACTCCTTTTTATATCACAAAAACACACCCAAAGTTCAAGACTCTCTCAAGAATGAAGCTCACAACGAATTAGGGTTTTGAAGGACAGGGAGGCCCAAAAGGGGTTAAGTGGCTTAAATAGGGTGCAAAACCCCGAAAATAGGGTTTCCTCCTGGCGGCCCTACTCGTCGAGTCGGGCTCTCGACTCGCCGACTAGGTCATTTAATCCCCGCGTCCAATCTGGCATCTACTCGACGAGTTAGGGCTACCAAATCGTCGAGTAGCTCTTAGAAAATGAATAATACAATGAACTAATGTGTACCATTAATGGGGTGTTACATATGAGTTGTAATTTACAATTCGGTTGTACATTGGTATTGCGAAAACGCGTCAGTAACATGATGTTATAAAACAAAATATCATGTATGATTTGGTGAGTAAAGGATATAATCATATATGTGAAAGTTTATTCGTTCCTTTTGCCTTAATGGGAAAAACGATATCTCTGGGCCCCTCGGTGATTTGGTGTGTACTTATAGTGTCGGGTCCAGCCAGGAATCAATTGATGTGTTCAATTTGAAGTCTTATGTCGTCGTCACAAATCAGGAAATCGGGAAATAGAACTTAGATAACGAGATTGATTCTAATCCATGTCTCATGTATGCATGATATCTAGTAGAACAAAAGAATATTGGATCACTTATCTTAGAGTCAATGTCTTTTTAGTTCAGAGTTCGACAGTTGATATGGAAGCACTATTTGTTGTTTCATTTAGAAGTTATACCAGTAATTTAGTTTTAGAGTTTTCCAAGTGGGAGACTGTTGGATTAGGTGTTTGAGTTAATAACTAAATTAGTGTAATACTAAATTATTAGCAAAGTCCTTTTGGGTTTCCCTCAAACCTAGTAATTGAAAAGAATGACTTTTAGAAAGAGAGACTAATTTATTAATTTATTATGTGATTAATAAAAATATTAGAAATTAAAATAAAATGAATTTATTATGTAACACCCGTAGATTAGGGCTAGTCAATTTAGATACGATAAGCGTCAAAAACGACTTTTTGATAGAAGATTATTTAGAGTGAATAATATTAACTAAAGTTGTAGTATATTTCACAAGGTTTCCGTGCATATAAAGAACGCTGAAATCCGAGTTATAACGAAGAAGTTATGACCTGTCGAAGTTTCGCGACAGAACCAACACGATGTTGAATGACGTAAAAAGTGAATTTACGTTAGATTTATATTTAGCCTTAGCGATCTAAACAAAAGTCGTAGAGTTCGTTAAACCATGAGAGTGCATAAAAAGAACGTCCGAATCTGACTTCGTATGAGGAAGTTATGATTTTTCTAAGTTTCGACTTAGCGGTATGCAACCCGAATACTCGATTTGAGATCAAGCAGTTTTTAGTCGAAACAATCTAAACGAGAATCGAAGATCTTGTTGATAGTAGTCCAACGGTAAAAAGACAGACGAAAACGGACGTCGGATGAAGAAGTTGTGAATTTATAACGGAGTTTTCCTGTCTCGGCCTACTAAAAATAAATAATAAAAATAAAAGTCAAAATTAGCCGACGGAGTCTAAACGAAAGTTGTAGAGCGTAGTCTCACCTTTGCGTGGATATAGAGAACGTCGAAAACGAAGTTCGTATGAAGAAGATATGAATTTTTGAAGTTTATTAAATAATTAAAATATAAATTTAATTATTAAACCCGATATTATCCGGAGAGGAGTCAGCGGACTTATCCGGGTTACGCCCAACGTAAGGTTGTACACCCAGCGTACAGCGAAGCGTGATCAGCCTCGCACTCGAGTACTCCGAAGACGTAAACAGTGACGTTTTTGGTCTGCGTACGCCCAACGTACCCCGAAGTTACGCCCAACGTAACCCCGAGGCTCAGCCCCTATAAAAGGGCATGCGAGGGCAGCCGATTCTTTTGCCATTTCTTCCTTTCTCTCTAAGTTTTTGCATCATTTTGCATGCCAATTATATCCCGAAGCCCCGGTATCATTCCCGAGTCCCGAAGCAAGTTCCGAAGTCCCGAAGATCCCGAGAAGTGAGATTCCCGAGCCGAAGCCCTGCTCACGAGGAGCCCGGTTTTTGTGAAGATCTTCCAGATCTACCCAAGAATACTACTTCTACAAGTCGTAGTGTTGTCCGATCATCTTCTGATCAAGTGAGTGTATAGTCACTTTCATCTTACACATAGATATGAAGTATTTTATAAAATATGTATTATGTGTATATATATATATATATATTGTTGTATATATGCGTGAGTGCATAGTTACTTTCTTCTAACACATAAATATAAAGTATTAGCTATGAAATACGCGCTGTGTGTTATATATTAATTATCTATTTGAGATGGACTTGGAATTGATATTTTTATATGGGTGTTAAATGATTTAAATTGTGTTTGTATTTATATCTATAAAAATATTGGGTAGAACATGGGTAAATGGAATAGTTGGTGACGATGCGACTTCATGCCTATTGAGTAAGCCTTGGTGACGATGCAACTTCGTGCCTATTTGATAAACCTTGGTGACGATGTGACTTCGTGCCTTTTGTGTAAACCCAGGTGACTATGAGACGTAGTGCCTATTGTGTAAACCTTTGTGACTATGAGACGTAGTGCAAATTATATGAACCCTGGTGACTATGCGACGTAGTGCCTGTTGTATAAACCGTGGTAACAAATGGACTTTATGCCAGTTCCTTAGGTAAATTCTTAGGAATGAATGAAGAAAGTATAGTCGATTCTTAGGGTAAAACCTTAAGAAATAAAGAAGATAATGGGGATGAGTAATTAGGTTGATTGTTTGATGATTGAATATAATAAATATATTATTATGGGTTGAAAACCATATATGCTCACCAGGCTTCCTAGCCTGACCCACTCATTTTTCTTTGTATTACAGGTAATGGCACAAGAGTATAAGTTGGTGGACTTGACGAGAGATTTTGGATTATAAATCAGTGGTTATAAATGACTGTTGTAAAGTCTATTTTATATTGTTTATGCTTTTGATCTGTATCGGTACATGACATCCCAATGTTTTATTATTTAATAAAAATACATTCTTTTTGAGAAATATTTTGATAAGTGGTTATCATATTTTGTTTTTGGGACATATTCCGCAACTGTTTTCTTTAAAAGATAACTCTGATTTTAAAACAAAACATAAACAAATCGGTCTTTTCTGGCCGTGAAATTTGGGATGTCACATATTAATATGTTATGAAAATAATATATCAATTAAAAATTGTATTATTTAATCTATAATTAATTAGAAATTAATTATAATTAATTTTTGGATTAATTGGATTAATTAAAAGTGTTTGGATTGTTTGGTTATTTATTGAAAGTTGAAGCATGAAGGCTCTAGAATCCTATAGGTTGGGGTGGACGAAAATTAGCTAGGAATAGCCTAGAATTTTCATCCATAGGGTAAGGATAAGAAGATAAGACAACTTGATTATTATATTAATTAATCTAGGTCTTATCCCCAAAACCCTAACTTTGGTCCCAAGTTTCCTTTAGTTATATAAATACCTCTTTGGCTTCATATTTCGACCACCACTCCTTTCTAAGAAGCCAATGTCGAAATTTTGAGCTCCCCTCTCCTTTCTCTTTAAGCTACCTTATTACTAGGGTTAGGTGTGAACCATCAGACGTATGGAATTTCTGCTGCTAGCTTCCAAGCAATTTCAAGAAGGTTTTTGTTTTGATTATCTACTAGCATAATCAAAAGGTATGTTTTTGTTAATCTTTTATTATTTTTGAAAATACTAGGGTAAAAATAGGGTTCTTGATATTTAAATTGATTATTGCATTCAATAGTGAAAACTTAGATCCTTAGGCTATATGCAAACTTAGGGTTTTATTTTTCCGCCAAAAATATGATTTGTTATTTATATAACCCATCAATTAAAGTTTTTAATTAATAAGTCTTATTAAATGTGTATATATCTCCATGTATGGTTTCTTTCTAAAAGAATTACTTACTCATTTATCCTTGCTATAAGGAGAAAGATTAATCAAACTCATAATTGATTATTATATATAGATTACATCTCAGTGTTCATGACTTTAAGTCATTTATTAGGTTCAACATCTGATATAACATTTTTGTAATCGATGGATTTGCCAGAAACCATCAAAAAGAACTTATCAATGAGAGATTTTATATTTCTCGTGTTACAGGTGATTCCTACCGCATATTTGAAGAAAATGGTTACTCAAAGTGTCAATTTACTTTATACACACCATATATATTTATACCTTATGAATATAATAAATAGTTTTTGCTCTCTTTTGCTATTATTTTCTAAAAATAATGATTTTCAATATGTTGGTAAAATATTATGTTTTATAAAATAATAATTTTTCAATTAAATACAAGTGTTGATTATATTAATTAATAATCGATTTACTTAATAAATAATCAATTGGTAGTTACTTGTCATAAAGTGTGACATTATAAAATCATATGTCATTAACAAATATCATTCTATAATAATTTTTAGGCATAAAGACATTTCAAATGCATAAGTGATTCCTTTGTTATACTAAAATTTATAGCTTCATCAAACTTTTTTTGTTTCCACTTTTCCTTAGAGGAATGGATTTATTTATAAGAAGTGTCCCATCCTTTAATATCGTTATAAGTATGACTTTAAGTGTTATTAACTGCCATTTTTACGCTTATTTTTTCTTATTATTGTTATTACAATCATTTATATGAATTATATTATATAAATCGATCCCATTCCAATAAGCAGTCTTCTTCTTAACATACTTCCAAAACCTAATACTATCACAAACCTTTGTTCTCCCATTGGAGATCTCTCATGCATTCATATTCCTCCCATCTCATCCCCCACCATCTCCTGATATCACCATCATCCACCATCATGGTCTCCATTCACTTTCAAGAATACCCACAACCAACTTCCCAGAAGTTATTCCTTAAACCACCAAGGTATGCCACCACATGCTAACACTTGATTTGTGTTTGTGGTTGTGTTATGATACTTCATCCTTTTGAAAACTATAAGAATATATGTTGGAAAATCCTTGCAATTATTTTAGATGAAACACTTTGAGACACTTGATAAAAATACATTATTAGATTTTCTTTTCTTACACGTGCTTAAAGTTAAACATATAGAAATTTGTAACCCGTTTTCGTTATTTGATTCATTTCATATTTTGAGCCCATAAACCATAAAAAGTCCATTAACGGGTGCATTGACCTCTTTGGGCCCGTATAATAGCAAGTTAGCAATTTGCTTCAGCAACCAATCTCAAACCCCCCTTCTTTGAAGGGAAAGAGAGAACAATAGAGAGAGAGAGAGAGAAAAGCCGGGAACAATGGCGACTGACGGCGCGGCGGTAGATGTTGGCGGAGAAGTGGCGGAGCAACCCCATAGGCTAGACAAGAAGTGGACATTCTGGTTCGATAATCAATCTAAACCTAAACAAGGCGCCGGTTGGGGGAATAATCTTCGCAACGGCTACACTTTCGACACCGTCGAAGAGTTTTGGTGGTAAACGCTAATTACATATTCTTCTACGTCTTTCTTTTCTCTACATATCGTAATTAAGATTCTTAATCGGATGTACTGTTAGGGTTTGATCTGTCTTCAACCTAGATTTAAATTTTCGGTTTCCGACTCCTCTTGAACGCTAATATACAAATTACTTAGCTATCCATGGATTGTATTCGTATATGAGCTTGAATCATCTAATTTTTAGAGTCTGATTTTGATCTGGTACCAATTTCTATATCTTTAATTTCTTATGCCCTAATTCTACTTTAGTGCTGGTATGTTTTGTCAAATCATAATACAATGACTGTTTAAGTTGAAATTAACCAAGTTGAGATCATTCTTTGATCAAAAGAGATGGTAATCTTTGATATAAGATGCTAAAATCATGTTGGATTTTTTCTTGAAGTCTGTATGACCAGGTATTCAAACCTAGCAAGCTTCCAGGAAATGCTGATTTCCATTTGTTCAAAGCTGGGATTGAGCCTAAATGGGAAGATCCAGAGTGTGCAAATGGAGGGAAGTGGACAGTTACTAGTAGCAGAAAGGCTAACCTTGAAACTATGTGGTTTGAAACTGTATATTTCTAATTTCTCTCCACTTCTTCCTTGAATTTGTTTTATATTTTTCAATGTTTTAATCAACTGAAATTGAAATATATATATATATTTTTTGTCATAGTTGATGGCCTTAATAGGTGAGCAATTTGATGAGGCTGATGAAATATGTGGTGTGGTTGCTAGTGTGCGTCAAAGGCAGGATAAACTTTCTTTATGGACTAAAAATGCTGCTAATGAGGCTGCTCAGGTATCTTGTTACTACTTTAAGGAAAAGACATTAATACCCTTGATGAGAACTAAAATAACTACTTAGCCCTAGATAAGATAAAACTAGAATAAACTCACCACACACATTAGTAAAGACCTAAGGGTTGCAGTTCTATTTGGTATTTACATTACAAGGCAACTTCATTGTTACTTGGAGAAGAAGAAAGTAAAAAGACCTAAATACCCTTGATGAGAAGCAAAATAACTACTTTGCCCCAGATAAAGGTAACATGACATAAAACCCCAAACCAAACTCACACATAGGAAAACCAGATTGAATCCATAACACACATTAGTAAAATTACGATTTTGCCCTTTTGATTTGTGAATTGTGAATTGTAGATGAGTATTGGAAGAAAGTGGAAGGAAATTATAGATGTGACTGACAAGATCACCTACAACTTCCATGTAAACTTCTTGTTACACTGTTTACATTTCCTTTTAAAATTTCCATTTTATATTATGTATTGTATTTAACTATTTATTAAGTATTATAATTTATACAAGATGTGTATAAATAATAACTTTATGATGTGGTTATGCAGGATGATTCCAAGACAAGAACATCAAAAGGTCGTTACAGTGTGTAATGACATTCCTAGAACAATTTGCAGCTTTTTTTTTAAGTCGAATTGTGTTGGCCTTCTACATGTTGTATTTGATGGGATATGGTAATCACTGTTGAGGAATTTTGTTTTTTTATTATAAGAAAATGTTGATTTTCTTACATTTTAGACATCTTTTAATCCCTATTGCTGCTTTTTAATAAGCTATTTGAGATAGTTTATTGCAATGAATCGATAGATATGATAATGGTATTTAGTATTCATAATTCTATTCGAATGGGCGACACAAGAAATTTGGTAATATTGACATTCGTCCTTCGTACTATATTTTTGAATGAATGATTGAATAAATATGATTTTCAACATTATTGAAAAACAAATTTTAATTGTATATCTATGGAATTAGGAGATTCAATATCTGCTCATGTTAACACTCAAAAGTGAAGGCATGAGAGTAAGATATTTGTAATAGCAATGTTTTACAAAATCGGTTTTTTCAATTAATCGGTATGGTAATTGATTTTCGGTTCAACTAGGTTTTTAATTACTTTAAAAAAACATTTACCATAAGTTTCACACATTAAAAATACACTTTAAAATAGGTTTTAGATCATTCAGATTATATTAAGAAAACATATAATGATATAACTATAAATTTTCCATCAATCCACATAAATCAAAAAACATAAAAAAAAATACAAAAAATAAAATGTAACATCAAAACAAAATATAATTTTAGATAAATACAAGCATTTCAAAAAGATTCATAACGTTTACTATATATTTTCAATTTAAGAAAAGTCCAAAAAGAGTGAAAATATTACTAAAGTTTGTTATGAAATTTATTTCATTTCCGTGTGCTTTTATTCAATTTAACTGAATCAACCGGATCAGTTTCATCTGTTCAATCGATATATTTTTTTTTTGTGTGTGTATGTGTAAAAACCAGACGGTTTGTTCCGGTCTAGAAATAGACATAAAACTAGTGCTAGTTGAACCGTTCATTTGATAGGTTCCTGGTCCAGTTAGAACTGGATTTTAAAATATTGTGTAATAATATTATAAATATGATATGGAAAAAAATTCTTTGGTAGTAATTAGTTTAATACGATGAAATTTGTGATTTAGTAAATATTGTTTCATATAATATATATATTGAGAAAATGTCACTGTAGCACAATAAATTAATGTGTTTTCCCGATTTTGTCACTTAAGTTTTTTTTTTCTTTAATTTCTTTTTTATAATCACATTAGGCCATTAAACTCTTATTTTATCTGTCAATTAAATCATTTTCCTGGATTTTAAAATGTTTAGCGGTTGCAAATATTATGTGTCAATTAATATATTGTTCTTTGGACGAATTCGGTGACACGTAGGATATTCCAGATTAAAATAAATGATTCCAACACTTATATCCCACCCTGTTCATCTGTCGACTTCATTCTTCATTATTTAGAAAAAAACGATCGTGAGCTAAGGTTTTTTTAACCATCTTTGTAAGTGGGCAGAAAAATCAAATACTAGCTGTAATGGAACAATCGGAACCTAATGGACTATTTGCAATGGTGGAACTCAAATATCAAGGGGTATTTACTTTTAATCCCTTCTCTTAACTGGTGGTGTGAAAACCATGTTAAATGATGTTGATTTTTCTGCTACGACTTATTCTGAGTGTTTGAACTTCTTTGAAGGTTTCATGAATGAACAATATAAAATGTTATACTATTGTGAACCAGACATTTCCCTAATAAATGGGATTAATCATATTTCAGATGGTGTGGAATATGTTGCTTTTGTTTTTGATGCTTATGCAACAAATGGTAAATTTATGTTTTTGTGGATCATATTGCGGTTGGAGTAAATGAGTGGTTTGATGATAATGACAATCCAGATGATGAACATGAGTCTTGCACTGATGGTGAAAATGAAGATAACATAGATGAACTTAGAAATGTTGATGAGGAATTTAATGAGGATGCAATGATTATGAATAGGACATCTAACAATCTTTTCTTGAGTAAGTTGTGTGTTGATGAAGAGGAGGATAACAAAATTGTAAATAATGATGATGAAAGAGAAATTGAACCTACCATACAGACTCATTGCATTTTTAATGAGTTATTACACTGGAAAAAACCAAAATCCATTCTTTGAATGAGATTTCAAGATCCATGGAAACTTAAATAATTGTTGTGCAATTATGTTGTGGCTAACGAATATCAGTTGTATTTTGAAAAAAAAATTATAGAAAAAGATTATTGAAAAAATGATAGAAAAAAATTAGGGTACTTACACATTTAGATTATGGGCTTCTTGGATTGGTGATGAAGAGAGTTTCTAGATCAAGTCACTAAAAGTTGGTCATAATTGTGCTAGGAACTTCAAGTTAGGATCATTGGTGACATATGCATGGATTGGGAGTTACAATACCAAAGAAATTGTACAGAGTCAGAAATTGAGTGTGAGGAAACTTAGGATATAGGTAATGACCAAGTTTAGTATACATGTTAGCATGGGCCAATGCAGGAGAACAAAGAAGTATGCCTTGAAGCTTATTGAAGGTACTCTTGTGGAGCACTATGCAAAACTATGGTCATATGGGCAAGAGATATTGAGGAAAAATCCATGGCCAACTGTAAAGTGGTGGTTGTCGAGTCCAACAAAATAAATAACCTTAAATCTTGTACACTAAAATAGTGTATAGTGGTAAAGGGATCGTATCGACGGAGATTGGTTCAGTTTATTACTTCTATAAAAATCTTTTTGTGCAAACACTTGTAAACTAAAACAAAATAAAAATGGGGGATTTTTAATCTTTTGAACTATTTAAAAGAAAACTAGAATTAAACTAAGATTTAAAGAGAGAATTTAACAAAAGCAAAGTTTGATGTAAAATCAATAAGAGAAAGATGGTTGAATTTGGACTTTCATTACTTGAACATTTGGTTAAATAATCATGAGAATACCAATGTGCATTTATTTTGTTTATAATCTAACTTGACTATAGCAGTTTATAAGCATAAATTGCCTCAACTCTTCTTTTGTATTAAAATAACTAGAAAAGCTCATAGCGCATTTCCTAAATCAAAGTCACAAAACTAATGAAGCATGTAATTTTGTGAAAATCAATTAGCATTAGGTTTTAAGAGTCACCAAATCCAAAGAGTAATCTATTGCTTTCATTACCACTATGGAGAAAATATTTTCTTAGTTTAAATGAAATGAAAACAAACATTTAAACTAATTTTTGCTTGTTAAATTGAAGACCCATTACTTAGACAAGAATTTAACCAACAAAAATAACATTCACATATCAATATTCATGACTAGTGATACCTAAACATGAAGGAGTTTTCATAAAAAATATAATCATTGATATTCAACACAAGTTCATGGAGTTCTTCAAAATAACCAAATCATTCAAACAATTACATCTAATTTAACCCAAGATAGTTTAGCCTAGCATGGCTAAACTCATAAGAACAAGATGAAAGTTAGAAATACCAAACATGAAATAAGATGGAAAGATGCAAATCTTCAATCTTCACGTTCTTCTTGAGATAAAAAGTGTGTTCTTCAAGGGTCTTCAAAGCTCCAAAAACTCTAGGAGAAATGCCCCAAAATATAATCCAAAAGTTCTCCCAAAAGCTCCCACTAAACTACCTTCAAATAGCCATAAAAGTTGAAAACCCGAAATTGCCCCTTCAAAAGCCATGCGACCTCGTGTCCTACAGAGTAACATCTCACATGGCCTCATGAGATGTGTTGATCAAGAAAATTTTGTTGTCCCCCTTTCCTTTTTGGTCTAATTTTGTCCTCAATCTTTGACTACTTTGACTAATTATAAGAGCCCATATACCATATTATTTACCTCAAAATTAATGAATATAGATCCAAAGACTTTGATATGTGCATATTAGTCATATAATTCATACAATATATTAATATTTTTTGTTGTTTATATCTCAATTTATGAACAAAAGGTGCTTAATTAGTTTAAAATTTCATTTTCAGCCTTAAGGACATGCTTGGATGAAAAAGGAAGCAGAATGAGCAATTTGTCACACCCCCAAACCGAATTAGCGGAAACATACGGGGATGGAGGACGTTATGTACAGTATCATAACAATGCATAATATTAAATCAAGCAACAACATCCATTGCATTAAATAGTATAGTTAATACAAGTGTGTTCTTTATAAAGTTTAAATGACACCAAAAATGAACGTAACAAAAGAATAAGACGAGTCTTAAATTACGCTTCGTCTTCTCAAAAGTTGAACTAGTGTACCTGTCTTATTAGTTTTCTGGGAATACAAGTTATTTTGAAAGAGAGTGTCAACATATAAATGTTGGTGAGATTATAAGTATTTAATGCCATTATATGGCATTTGTTTTACAGAAATGATTGTATTTGTATCATGAAAATTTTTGTTTACTTACCCAGAAAATCCTATATTTTCTGCTTATAATGAAATGTAGTCTTCTACCAAGACCCGACTGTTTGTACATTTGTTCTCTTAAAATAATGAAAATGAAGTGCTTGTGTTAGTTAAAATATTCTAGTGATAGTTTTAATGCCTTATAACTGAGCTGGTTAATTTAGGATTAAAATGTGATTGAAGTTATAACCATACTTGATCGACCTAGTATAAACACACGACGCTCTTCAGACGTCGAACATGTATGACATTTGTTCACCCGTGGAGTTGCAGGTCCCATAGTAGCTAGCAGCGAGGTGTGGGATGGTCAATCCCGTATAGATCTATGCATAAAATCACGCTCTCCTTCCAGGAGACTATGGTTACAAAACGTCGTGACACAACAAGTGTATTTTTGTGCCATGAAGTAGTATCTCACATTTTAGTTATCATGTACATGTATAGTGTGTATTGATGGGTTTGATCCATAAGAACTTTCCTATGTGCACATGTAAACCCTAATGCTTGGATCTAGGTTTCTCTAATTGAACATGTAATGTATTCAAGGCTTACAATTCTAGATCTAGTGTAAACAGTTGAATCATATCATATGAAATCAGATCTAGAAGAATACCTTATGTTGCTTGCTTGAAACATCTTGTTCTTGGAGCTTAGAGTCACAATTGTCACTCCGCTAATGGCTTACAAACACCAACTAGCAAGTGGATGATCTTGAGAGAGAGAGGAGTGCGAGAAATCGACTCTAGGGTTTCTATCTTGCATGAGTATCGATTTCCCTCACCCAAGGGATCTATTTATACTATGAGCTACTAGGGTTTCACCCTTAACCCTAATTGAATAACTTAGGCCCTAAGCAATCCAAAGATCCTCCTAGATATGAGGCTTGGACGATTTTAAGGTATCCTAACCCTAAAATCCGTTCACCCTAATATCCATAAGGATACATAGCCCAAAACACAACTATCATACATTTGACAGTTTATGCCCCTTTATTCAATTAACCTCTTTAAGTCACCAAATTAATTCTTAATTAATTTATGACTTATATCAATCAAATAATAATATTATTTCTTTAATATACCATTCTCATAATATATTAACAATAATATCTCTTCTCTCTTTACAAATCATCCTGTCAAGTTGCTATGGTGAAGGCAACCCAAAAGGACCATGCACAACCGGGTCAAGTACTTACGAAATATAGTTATAGCTTTAGACACTAATCCAACAATCTCCCACTTGGATAAGTCTAGTAACTATATATGCAAACACAATCGGATTAGCAATCGTAGCTCTCAAAGACGCCGTCAAACTCTGATCTTATCAGTATCCTGTCCTTTAGATAAGGGATCGTATAGTCCTCTGTTCAGATATTGTGCGGACAATCTCATGGAACTTATTGTCCAACAGTTGGTTTCTCGATCTCAGATTCATTTGAAATAGAACTTAATTGAACACATCAATTCAGTCCTGACCGGGCCCGACACATAAGTCAAATAAAATCATCGAGGGGCCCTGATATTGCTTTTACCCTCTTAGAATAAAAGTAACAGATAAACTTCAACTTATATGCATTTACTATTTACTAATCAACTATACACAACAATGCGTTTTATGACATCAATTTACTGATGCGGTTTCGCATTGTCAATGCACAACCAATTAATAAACAATAAACCATATATCTTGGTTTTAAGACCATATGATATTATCGTCTTGCGATCACTTGCGCCACATTCCATAAAGTGATTCCAGCAAGCACGAGTTTATTCCAATGCTCAAAACTTGTTCATAAGCACTCATGAACGTTGCAACAAACCTTTGCTATGTCTAATACCTTTTAGACAATCTACACACCAATTCATGACAATCTTCATTCATACCTACTTCCAACATATGAACGATTGTGGACTATTCGAATAATTCGATTATTCTTAATAACTCAATTATTCAGGAAATCAAAACATGCAAAGTGAAACAATAGTTAAACAATTAACATAAGACAGTAGCTTTACTTATAAATAATACTCCTTTATTTAATCATCAAATGTCAATTACATTTATCTATTACATGTTTCCAAACTATCTAATCTAAACTAATATCTTTTTTCAGACCAATGCTCCTAGCGTGCTGCAAATGCTTAACCCTACTCAGTCCCTTCGTAAGCGGATCTGCTGGGTTATCCTCTGACGACACCCTCTTTACTACAACGTGTTCTTCTTCTACTCGATGTCTAATAAAGTGATATTTTCTGTCGATATGCCGAGATCTACCATGATCCCTCGGTTCCTTGGTCAAGGCAACCTCTCCTTCATTATCACATAAAATTTCCATAGGCTCCTTTATGGCAGGCACAACTCCAAGGTCACCAATGAAGTTCTTCAACCACATCGCCTCCTTTGACGCTTCGCTCGCTGCAATGTACTCTGATTCGCACGTTGAATCAGCTACGATTTCTTGTTTGGAACTTTTCCAAGTCACTGCTCCTCCATTAAGGGTAAAGACCCAGCCCGACTGCGAACGGTAGTTGTCCCTGTCGGTCTGGAAGCTGGCGTCACTATACCCTCGCACCTTTAAGTCATCACTCCTTCTGAGGACTAAAAACCATTCCTTGGTCCTCCAAAGGTACTTAAGTATATTCTTGACCGCAATCCAATGAGCTCTGCCAGGGTTCCCTTGATATCTACTGACCATACTCAAAGCAAAGGCCAAATCAGGGCGAGTACAAGTCATAGCATACATGATTGAGCCAACCGCGGAAGCGTAAGGTACTCGGCCCATCTCATCTATCTCGGCTTCTGTACTCGGACTTTGAGTCTTACTCAATTTGGCATTACTTTGTATCGGTAGTTCTCCCTTCTTCGAGTTTTCCATATAAAAACATTTTAGTACCTTATCCAAGTAAGTATTATGACTAAGTCCTATTAGTCTCTTACTTCGTTCTCTCACTATCCTTATTCCCAAAATATAGGAAGCCTCTCTGAGGTCCTTCATAGCGAAGCACTTCCCGAGCCAGGACTTAACCTCCTACAGAGTCGGGATGTCGTTTCCTATGAACAGTATGTCATCGACATACAAAATGAGAAAGCTAACTATACTCCCACTGGCCTTGACATACACGCATGATTCATCTTCTCTTCGTACAAATCCAAACTCTTTGACTTTCTCATCAAAAAGCAGTGATTCCATCTGCGAGATGCTTTCTTAAGTCCATAAATGGGCTTCTCAAGCTTGCACACTCTACTGGGATGCTTTGTATCGACAAAACCCTCTGGCTGAGCCATGTAAACATCCTCAACCAACTTCCCATTAAGGAAAGCGGTCTTGACATCCATCTGCCATATCTCATAATCATGAAATACAACAATGGCTAGCATCACCCTAATAGATTTTATTTTAGCAACTGGCGAGAAGGTCTCATCATAGTCAACTCCGAGAGTTTGAGTAAAGCCCTTCACAACCAATCGTGCCTTATAGGTGTGCACATTCCCATCCACGTCGGTCTTCTTCTTGAAGATCCATTTGCACCCAACCGTCTTACGTCCGGGCACATTGTCAACCAAATTCCAAACTTGGTTGTCATATATGGATTGAATCTCGCTGTCCATCGCCTCTTTCCATTTTGTAGACTCTGTCCTGCCATGGCTTCCTTATAGCTATTAGGTTCATCTAGATTTATTGGTGTACCATCACTAATATATGTATCCCCTTCGGTTGTAATGTGAAAGCCATAAAACTAGGGTTGAACTCTAACTCTTTCGGAATGTCTAAGAGGTAAGGACTCGTCAATCGGTTCAAATGGAGTTTCCTTCTCGGGTTGAGCGCCAACGTTAGAGGTTCCTTCATCGCTCGACTCTTGAATTTCTTCAAGATCGATTTGCCTCCCACTATCCTCTTGGCTTATGAGTTCTCGCTCTTGGAAAACCCCTCTCCTTGCAATGAAGACAACATTGTCACTCGGTCTATAGAAGAGATATCCAAAGGATTTCTGCAGGTAGCCGATGAAAATACACTGCTCACTACGAGGTTCGAGCTTGTCGTGAGTTTCTCGTCTTATGATAACTTCACAACCCCAAACCTTGATATGTACCAATGAGGGAGCTTTCCCTGTCCACATCTCGTGAGGTGTTTTGGCAACCTTCTTTGTAGGGACTCGGTTAAGGATATGGGCGGTAGTATCTAAGGCTTACCCCCATAATGAGATAGGTAGTGAAGCACGACTCATCATAGAACGAACCATGTCTAATAGGGTTCGATTACGCCTTTCTGCTATACCATTCAACTGCGGTGTCCTAGGTGGTGTCAATTGCGAAAATATTCCGCATTCCTTGAGATAGTCATGGAATTCAAGACTTAGGTACTCTCCTCCTCGATCGGATTGAAGCATCTTGATTTTCCTGCCCAATTGATTCTCCACTTCATGTTTGAACTCTTTGAACTTTTCAAACGTTTCTGACTTGTGCTTGATTAAGTAAATATACCCATATCTACTATAATCATCGGTGAAAGTTACGTAGAAGCGGTTCCCATCCTTTGTGGTGGATCTAAAGGGCCCACACACGTCGGTGTGTATGAGATCCAATAAACCCTCACCCGTCTCACAAGTGCCAGTGAAGGGTGACTTGGTCATCTTTCCAAGTAAACAAGATTCGCACGTGTCATCTTCCCTAAGGTCGAATGACTCCAACACTCCATCCTTTTGGAGTTGGGCTATGCACTTCTTGTTGACATGTCCAAGACGACAATGCCACAAGGATGCTTTATCCATACTATTCGAAGAATCCATACATAACACATCATTTCCTAGGTTATCTACAACCATAACAGTTTCATAAATTCCATTACAAGGCATTGCTTCAAAGTATAAAACACCATTTAGATAAGCATAAATCGAACCATTCTCATTATTAAACGAATATCTAAATCCTTGTCTAAATAAACCATGAAAAGAAATGATGTTTTTTGCCATATCTGGCGAGTAGCAACAATTATTTAAATCTAAATTCAATCCATTCCTAAGCACTAAAGAATACACTCCAATCTTGGTCACAGGCGACGATCTTCTGTTCCCCATGATTAGGTTTATTCTTCCACGCTCCACATCCCTATTTCTTCCTAGTCCATGCAAATCAAAACATATGTGATAACCACATCCTGTATCAAGAACCCAAGAAATAGCATGAGATGAATCATTAGATTTAATTGTGTAAATACCTATGAAATATGGCTTGATATTCCCATCCTTGATGGCTTGCAGATATTCCGGGTAGCTTCTCTTCCAATGCCCTATTTTGTGGCAATGGTGGCACTTTGCCTCCTTTGGGTTTGGGTTGGGATTAGCAGGGTCAACCTTGGTCCCAATAGAAGAGGAACCATCCTGGGAATTTCCCTTGTGGTGGTTCTTTGAAGAAGCCTTCCTCTTCTTGCCTCTCCCCTGCCTAATTGCCAAAACAGGAGCAGCGGGTGGATTGGGAGTTAGTGCATCAGACTTGTCCTTGAGGTTGCTCTCAGCAGTCCTTAGGAGCCCTTGGAGTTTGCTTAGGGTGACCTCTTCCTTGCTCATGTGGTAGGTCATCCTAAATTGGTTGTAGCACGAGGGCAAGGAGTGAAGAACAATGTCGATAGCCAAATCTTCCCCAAAGTTGACATTCAACTTGCGAAGACGATCAACATATCTTTGCATCTTTTGCAAGTGCATGGTTAGAGACTCTCCACTTCCCATTTTAGCAGTGATCATATTCGTTATGATCTCATAGCGCTCTTACCTCGCGTTTTGGTGGTATCTCTCCATAAAGTCTAGATGCATCTCATAAGGATACATGTCCTCATAGGACTTTTGGAATTCAGAGTTCATTGTGGCCAGCATGATTCAATGGACTTTCGTTGCATCATGCTCATGGGTCTCTAACACAGCCATTTCTTCGGGAGTAGCAATTTCTGGATTGATCTTCTTGAGCTTCTCATCGAGAACATACTCTTTGTCCTTGTAATGCGA